>NC_060209.1:73142857-73766071 GCF_021130785.1 Homalodisca vitripennis
TACAGAATGTTTTTTCATCTAATAATTTGTTAGTTAACAATATTACAAGTTAAGGAGTTAGATATACTACGTGTGTCTTCACTGAGGATACATGCGAAATTTAAATCGTGTAGCTCATTTTATTCTCGAGGACAAACAAGCAATCATAGAGAAATTAAGTTTTTACATAGCACTGGCAGACGGAAGGGACATTATGCCATAATGAATGATAGGCTTCAATGTCGTTCAGCAAAATCACATGGATGGACTTGCACCGTTACAGAACTCGTTATTTTATTTATAAAAATGAAATTTTAAGCTCTATCTTTACTCTACAGATATAATATTTCTAAAGATATCTTGGAGATAACTAGGCTACATGTGTTGATATGTCACATGTTAAAATGCCTTATAATTGTCCTCAGTGTTTTACATTTTTAATAATTATAAAATTTTCTTCTTGCCTTCATGAACAATATGAGAATAGTTGCTAAAGATCAGAAACATTCCATGCAATGTAATACACAGTCATCCAAATTGTTGTTGCCTGTATAGACAACAAGCTTCCTACAATATTTCAAGTCTATATTTTAGTTCCTTTTTAATATATTCTGAGAACGAATAAAAACGAGATAAACAGATAGACTGAAATAAATTGTTTCTGCCCTATGAATTGTAATATTCGATACTATCCTACTACAATAGATATACAAATATATATCCAGAAGTATAAATTGTACTTGAAGAATTTAATGAACAAAGAAAGTCTCAATGTGGGTTTGTGTATAAAACTGTAATAAATGAACTTTGAGACAAGCAGATAATAGTTCTAAAGTTTATTTAAAACGAATTACAACAAAGGTTAATAAATACATTGCATTAGTTTTTTTAAACAGGTCAGTGAAAAGTTTCCTCCCGCTTTATAGTTTTCTGATTTACAATATTATTTTTAAGTATAGCGTCATTAAATAACTTTCTGAAACTGATTCTTAATGTAATATTGGTTCTACAAAGCCAAGCATGTTACTTGGTCAACCGTCTGTGTTGCTGTTAACTTAGTGACAGGTTTGACGAGAACTTACATGTGAGGCGACAATCAGTTACAACACTGGCAACTGATTGCAATCGTGCTAAGTTGTGGCAACTTATCCAAAAGTTTGACTCAAACCAAACAGTAGTTTGACAGGGTCAGGTTCAATCAGGACTGTTTGTCAACTTCGTGTCAAGTTTGGCCACGGAACGTTCTCCAGAGGTCACATACAGCCACTTCACCGCCAATCAATTATCGCAAAAACACCGTAACCGCTCACCTGTTCATTTAACAGAAAGAGGTTCGCTAAATTGAAATTGTGGTTTATATATCACGGAAAATACTGTTTCTCTTGCGTATTATCATTTATGTAGCAGTTACCTGCTGCTTCGTACGCAATGTCATGTAGGCTTTGCACGTGTATGAGGATGTTTGGTTCAAGTGAATTATTTGCAACGCCAATTTTTTTGTCTTGTGGCCAAAATGAACAAAATATGTCAAAAAATTAATGCTTATTGCCACTATAATTTTATACGGTCTTAGTATTTTTGTTTATCAAAGTTTATTTTGCCTTATTTCTCCGTTAAAGAAAATATACACACATAAACAGAAGCCTACTTCTGTACTAGGGTAAGTTCTATAACAGTGTTTAAATTTAAAGTACAAGTTAGATAGTAATTGTGTTTTTTATACCTGCATTTCAGTATTGACCAAGCAATGCATATTTAATATTTGCTCAAACGTACAGGTAAATGTATATTTTCCTAAAACTTATAATTTTCTGGATAAGTTCTGTGATCAGCAACGGTCCAGAAACTAATAAAATACGATTTTTTACGATAAGTTTCTCTTTGCTTTAAAAACTATAGATTTAAGCAAATTTAAATCTTTATGTAATTAATCAAACATTGTCGTGCTTTCATTGAACAGTGCTTATACATTTTATTAAACTAACAGATTATTTCAATTAATAACATTATTGTTTGCTGGAATAGAACTTTAGAGACCAGTGGGTTGTAGCCCGGAGGAATATTCTAAATAGGCTTAGTTAATCTATAAATTTCAGTACAATCGGTTTAGTAGTTTTTACGTGAAATAAAAAACACACACGCACAAAGAGTGAAAAAGAGAGATACAATATTAGAATTTTATATAATAGTATAAATTAAGAGTAATAAAGCTTCTCTGTTTAAAATTTTCTAAATATTTTCTTATTTACTGAAAAATCTTTGATAAAATTAAATCCTACCTGGGCACTATGTAAAAATAATAAATTTTTTCTATTAATACTGATCATAATAAAATTTTAATACAGTAAGGAAAAGAATAACATTTTTCAAATTAATGTTTCTAAAGATTTATTATCTTTCATCTATTCCTTGTAGAAGCTGAAATAATATTTTCGCACAAACACGAACGTCCGCCATCTTAACTATTCAAGGATTGAGTCATATTAAAGATGAGTGTGTAAGTGTAATATTTACATACTTAAGTTGAACTGAATAAGGAAACATTGACAGTTATCTTATTGATCCTATGAAATATTTCCCAAAACTTTTCATAGCATCTATCTTAAAATCTTACAATATATAAAAAGAATTTAATAGAATTTAAATTCATAAACAGGCTGATAGTTATAAATGAGCCTAACATTTGTTCCATTAATAAACAGTAGCTTTATAGTTTAAAATAAACTATTTCTTTTCGACCCGTTATATGATTGATGTAACCCGTTGATTCCGAAAACAGAAATGGATTTTGACACAAAACTTTATACTTCAAAAATGTATTTAAAGTTGATTCTACTCATTGGTTTTAAAAACTGTTACAATTATGAATGGCTTAAATAGGAGAACACTTCTGATTAAAAGATGATATCAAACTACGTTGTATAAGGAATTTAGAAAATTATTGTAATACAACTACAGAGAATTATATATGTTCTTGATTCCGAAGCCTAATCTAGACTGTTCCCAGCACAGGTGCTGACTCTGCATTGTCAGCAGTCTTGCTGCTGTTCTACTCACTTACTTTCAACACTGCTTTACATATAATATTTATTATGACTAGTTGAATATTAAGACTTTCTACAAGTATGATGCAATATTTATAAAACAAATAAAGAATCATTTCTGTATAAGTTACTATACGTATATATAAGTTTAATTTAATGATCGATATTATTTGAACTATAAATCAATATTGGGTACGAGTCGTTACACTATGTTGAATCTTTCAGGTATGAAGAATGTATCCTAGAATTAAAGTATATTAAACTATTAAAAATGTTTTCACACCATTTCATTTTTTTCTTTACTATCCTGAAACCAAGATAACATTTTCACCTTTAAGCTGATTATTGAATGATGTTGGTTAGATTAACTGATCTAAGGCACATATAATAGGAGTCTTAGCGCTATACTAACTTTCTGGCTGCCTACACAAAACCTAATTAACTGTTCCAAATAGGTCAAAAATGATTGCTTCCTACTTGAATTTCTATTCCAATAGATACACAATAGATAAACACAGTGAATTAGTTTTTAGACTGACCCAAATTTAAACGGTTCTTATATAGATGAAGAATACGAGGTTTACTGTGAATGCAAGAAGATTCAAAAACGTTTACACATTTACTTACAATAGCTAGGTTTCATGCACTAATAGATTTCTAAAGTAATCAGATCATTGATATCAGTAAATATTTCTTAATAGTGAGAATTTTATTTAAAAAAATGTGAATTTCCGCATTATTTTAATATTAAACTACAACTTATATTAGTTGCATTATAACGTGCAGGTATAATGCATTGCTGTACATATCTAGGGAACTATTTTGATACAGCAAACCAATCCATTATTAAGTCATTGCACATGGAGGCTGATTGGACTGAAATTGATATCAGCCTGTATGAACAATTACACGGCCTTTAACTGATTGCACGAGTTCAGCCAGTTCACATAATCCGTATTGCTGGCAGGAGATTGAATGTACTCGCTCATGACCGACCAATGTATTTAAATAGCGAATATACAATTGTATTCTAAACTAAACCCTTAAATATAGCGTATTTCACAGCAAAACGGTATCATCTATAAAACTGATTGAACATTTTCTTGTTATGCATTAACCCTAGTGAAGTTGAAATTAATAATTTCTATTTTATTACACAATGTCCGCAAAATTGATTATCATATTATGGCTTATTAAAATATATTTTTTATAATAAGTTTCAGTATATATTATTGACCATTCAGTATTGTATTGTTAACAGATGATTTATTTCACATAACAGTTAAATTATACAAAAAAGTCTAAAAAGTTGTGCATGTAAGGTACAAAATGTACATCATTCATGATTCCAAAAGTTTGTATTTTCATTGTACACCATTTATAATAAACCACGTTGTGGTATGTTAAAAAATTGTATTATTACGATCAAGCACCTCAAAATAAACTTATTCAACAGTTGGTAAATTTGATTGAAGAACGAAGAGTATAATTTAACAGATAACCTGTAGATGTTCCGAGATTAAACTCCCTGTGGATAAGCATGATCGTCACCGTTTCTCAACAAATCATAAAAAAACTATAAAAAATCAATAGATTGCCACATTGTTTGCCATAATAACAGTTTTGAGGTTGTCACTAACCCAAAGCTGTGAGCTAAATTAAACCTCATCAAGTTATGCTGAAACCTAGACAACAATTTAGGACATTCTATTCGATTAATTATTATAATTTACTTCTTATGATATTTATATTTATGCTGTACTGTATGCTATATAAAGTTTATATTTATCAGAAAATATTTCAAGAATTTTACCTAATACTTCATTTTTTAATTGGCTAAAAGTTTTAAAACTTGAGTAAGCAGGTGTTTATTTTTTTCTCGTTTGTTTTTCGTGCATACTGGGAAGGGTTGTAGAAAGAAATATTGTACATGTAATACACTCAGTTTCATTTAATTTTTTCTCATTTCAAATATCTGTGTTCTATATTTCATAATAAAGTTGGTTATTTTCTGCCATAAAACCGTTATTACAAGTGAACTCAAGAAAAATTTAAATATTAATTACTAATTATTTCAGTACGAATTATTAAAATATAGTTAGAAATTGTGTTTATTCGTAAAATTTTTTGCATACCCTCGTCAACTTTTAAATTACTTACAAAAATTTATATTTTAATAGGTATTGAAATTGGTGGTGTCTTCCAAGAACGAATCTAATATAAAGCTTAAAACCTTGAGAAATATAACGAAATCAAATGGATAAAACTACTACATTACAAAGCGATGAGATATTACAAAGCGATAGGCTATTACACAGTTACATGCTATTAAACCGCGATAGGTTGTTACAAAGCTATATGCTATTAAAAAGCTATAGACTATTACAAAGAAAAGATAAAATGGATCACATGACATCCAGTGTTCTTCTTGCTCGTCGATGTGTAACGGGACGTGAACACTACAAATATTTGATTGATCGATCAATCGAGTTGATCGTGAATGTAAAAAGTTTTCTATAATGCTAGATATTTGTGTGCCAAAAGAGCGTTGAAAAACTATAATATATATGTTACTAAATACATGAATATAATGGGCACAGATATACAAAATAATATTATTAAAATTGATCTAAACTGATAAACACAAGGATTATTCATAGTTATACTGCCTATATTACGTGGTTGATGTAATCATTTCAAAGTTTAACTCCAATGTTTTGGTACTGTATTATTTTTATTGAAAGGCAGAGTGGGTTGGAATAACAACACTGTATTGAATATGGATTAAATTATTTTAACTGAAAACCATTCAAAGAAGTAAATATTTCTAACTAACACTCTTACTGGCCACCACCTAGAATCTACTTGAAGGGTTGTGTTTGTTTTTATGTTATATTAACCAACAATTCTTCAGATTACAGTATAAATCTTCAATAAGTGTTACATGTAAATCAAAATCTTAGATTCTCAGATATCACAAAAAAATACAATTATTACCACTACATTTATTTCTGGAGAATAATTTTATGTTTTAATATATTTTCAATATGTAAGCGTATTTTATAAGTTGTAATTATTTTAGTATGAAGTGCAGCAAAAATTAATATTCATTAACTACAACAAACATTTGTACATTTCTACTATATTAAATTATGAGGTAAAATATAGAAAACTATTTTTATCACATAATAAAAGAAATGAGCGATTTTTCTAATTAAATATATTTTTGTAAATTGTAATGTACCATATTTTTATTTCTTATTTTAATAATATGTTTTTTAACATCTTAATGACAGATATATGGAATAATTAATGCCTGAAGGAAACAGGATTTTTCCGGAACATTTGCCATCGTTAAGTGAAACAAGAAAACAGTAACACTACGTTTTCGAGATCTGCAATCTGATCTCTTCTTCAGGTAAGAAACTAAACCTAATACATAATTACAAACTAGGTTAAAATAAACAAATCTTACTAAAGCGTTGTGGCACGCCTGAGTCAGGAATCACAACCTACATGTTGTATGTCAACTTCACTAACACTAAAGACATGCACTTAATAAAAAAAAAAAAAAAAAAAAACTATACAAAACACTAATCATTAAAACTAAACTACGGAATACAGGTCACAATATGTCTTCACTCGTCTACTAACCATCTACGACTGACCAGAGGGGGTAAGCCAATGGTAATCGTGACGGCCGGCTTAAAACAAGATGGCGGAAATACAAGGGAAGGGGAAAACAGGGAATGGGCCCTTTCGTTATTATTGGTTCATGCGAGATGAACTTCTTAAAACCATATTGTGACTCCGCAATTGGTTTATTGCAAATATCCGATCCGTTTGATACTTTTGGTATTCTCTTTAGTTTCATTTTTTAGAATTGGCAACCAAAGCGGCCTAATCTCGACTGATGGTTGACTGATTGGTTGGTCTGCCAATTTAATGTATGTTGCCTCAATTAATTTCCTTTTGAAGAAATGTGGTTCCCGATGTATTATGTGGGCTTCATCCCAATTCATATGATGGTCTTCGGACCAACAATGGTGTGCAATTTTTGACTTTTCTGTGAAACCCTTTCTCGTGTTTTCTTTGTGTTCTTTTATCCTTATGTTTAGTGGTCTTTTTGTCTCGCCTATGTATTCCCTATTGCAGCTACATTTTTATACTGTAAACACAGTTTTTGGAATCCTGTGTGCCATTTTTGTGGTTTTTGTTTTTACGAGACTTTGTCTAAGAGTGTTGTGTGTTTTTAAACGCGGTTCTAATGTTGTACTTTCTACCTACTCTTCTAATTTTCTCCGATAATCCCGGCACATAAGGGATTGACATAAACGCAAATTTATCACAATTCTGTTTTTCTGACTCAGGAATGATTCTTCTGGTTCGTTTGCACTTATTAATTACTAATTGAGGGTATCCATTGCTTCTGAGATCCGATTCAATTTTCTTAAATTCTTCTTTTAGTCCATCTTTATCTGAGCACAAGCTCTTTGCTCTATCAAACAACGAGTAGGCTACTCCTTCTTTGACAGATTTTGATGGTTGGATTGAAATTTAAATATTTTCCTGTGTGTGTTATCTTTCGAAAAAACAGTTGTCTTAAGGATATCCCTATCTTTAATACACACACATCCAAAAAGGGAAGCTTGTTTTGGACTTCCACTTCCATTGTGAGGCGGATGGAAGGGAGAAATACTATTAATGTGATTCAAAAAATTTTATTTAATTCAATGTCTCCATGAGTAAAAAATAACAAAGGTATCAATCCACATACCTCACCAAAATCTTCGGTTTGAACTGAGCTGAAGCCAAAGCTTTTCGCTCGAATTCCTCCATAAAGATATTGGCGAAAATAGGAGACAGTGGAGAACCCATTGCCATCCCCTCATCTTGACGGTAAATTTTACTCTAACTCTAACTCAAATAATTGCAATTGAGTGCATAGTTCTAACAGTTCCATTAATTAACGGGAAAGTTTAGTTCTTTTCCTTTAATGTTTGGTCTTCTTTGAGACGTGATTTAATAATTCCGAGAGTTTCTGGAACTGGTACATTTGTAAATAGACTTTCGACATCAAAACTTACCAGTTTGTCAGTTTCAGTCAACTTTAGGGGATTTTGACTTCTCTACGAAATCCCTGGAATTTTTGATGAAAGAGTCAGTTTTTTCCTACCAATGGTGTTAAGATGTCCAAGAGGACTTTAGACAATTCCCTGCAAGGTGAATCACGAGAACTAATGATGGGCCGGAGAGGGATGGTAGGTTTGTGGATTTTGGGGAAGGCCATACATATGGGGGATTTTGGAGTGGTGAGGAGTTAATTTAGATCTAAATTTATCTGAAAAAAATTCTTTATGTTTTCTTAAGGTGTTTGCTACTTTGCGTTCAAATGAATCAGTCGGGTCTTTATTTAAAACTGTATATTTGCCAGTATTTAAAGTTTCCGCAATCTTTTCTTTATACGCTACTGAGTCAAGTACCACAGTAGCGTTGCCTTTGTCGGCAGGTAAGATTTTGACCGTGTCATCTTTCCCAAGGATCGACCTGGCCTTTTTCTCCTCTATTGTCAAATTGGGTTTTGTGGGAGGAATTTTTCTGGAGTAAAAGACTGGCCTCGCAGCGGAAGCGGTCACCCTGTTCCTCAGGTAACTGTGAAACAGCCGACTCAATTCCAGTTACGAAATCCAGTGCCTTTACCGATTTTTGTGCCACAGAAAAGTTTTAAAAACCCTTGGATAATACTGATATTTCCGCTTCATTCAGGATTTTCGAAGAGAGATTGATTACGTTTTTATTATTTGCATCCGTATTCACGTTGCCATCATTAGGCAAATCACATTTCTTAGGCCTAATTTTTTCCAGTTTGGAGATTTTCTTTTTCTTATCTGTTTCAGAAATTTTTATACATCTATTTTGGATGCTTTCGAGAATGTTGTTGAATTCTGTACCGATCAGTGTTTTTAATTCAGTTTTTTTTACACTCAATACTATTTTGGAGGAGGTATTTTTCACGATGATGATATGCAATTCTTTCTTTAAGTAAAAGATTTTAGAAGCAGAAGACAAAATTTTACTGGCTTTCCTACTATGAAAAGGAGTTTTTAGAGTTAACACCTATAGGCATAAGGTCTTCAACCTTACATTTATGCAAGAAAGTTTAAATGATTAATGTGTTTAGTTAATTTAAGATGCAAGCTCTCAAGGTCTTTGATTTGTTTACTGGTTCCGGGTCCGTACCGAGAATCAATTCTTTGTTTGAAGGTTATGTTTGACGATGGAAGGATTGTGAAGGAAACAGGATTTTTTCCGGACATTTGCCATCGTTAAGTGAAACAAGAAAACAGTAACACTTACGTTTCGAGATCTGCAATCTGATCTCTTCTTCAGGTAAGAAACTAACCTAATACATAATTACAAACTAGGTTAAAATAAACAAATCTTACTAAAGCGTTGTGGCACGCCTGAGTCAGGAATCACAACCTACATGTTGTATGTCAACTTCACTAACACTAAAGACATGCACTTAATAAAAAAAAAAAAAAAAAAAAAAAAACTATACAAAACACTAATCATTAAACTAAAACTACGGAATACAGGTCACAATATGTCTTCACTCGTCTACTAACCATCTACGACTGACCAGAGGGGGTAGCCAATGGTAATCGTGACGGCCGGCTAAAACAAGATGGCGGAAATACAAGGGAAGGGGAACAGGAATGGGCCCTTTCGTTATTATTGGTTCATGCGAGATGAACTTCTTTAAAACCATATTGTGACTCCGCATTGGTTTATTGCAAATATCCGATCCGTTTGATACTTTTGGTATTCTCTTTAGTTCATTTTTTAGAATTGGCAACCAAAGCGGGCCTAATCTCGACTGATGGTTGACTGATTGGTTGGTCTGCCAATTTAATGTATGTTGCCTCAATTAATTTCCTTTTGAAGAAATGTGGTTCCCGATGTATTATGTGGGCTTCATCCCAATTCATATGATGGTCTTCGGACCAACAATGGTGTGCAATTTTTGACTTTTCTGTGAAACCCTTTCTCGTGTTTTCTTTGTGTTCTTTTATCCTTATGTTTAGTGGTCTTTTTTGTCTCGCCTATGTATTCCCTATTGCAGCTACATTTTATACTGTAAACACAGTTTTTTGGAATCCTGGTGTGCCATTTTTTGGTTTTGTGTTTTTACGAGACTTTGTCTAAGAGTGTTGTGTGTTTTAAAACGCGGTTCTAATGTTGTACTTTTACCTACTCTTCTAATTTTCTCCGATAATCCCGGCACATAAGGGATTGACATAAACGCAAATTTATCACAATTCTGTTTTTCTGACTCAGGAATGATTCTTCTGGTTCGTTTGCACTTATTAATTACTAATTGAGGGTATCCATTGCTTCTGAGATCCGATTCAATTTTCTTAAATTCTTCTTTTAGTCCATCTTTATTCTGAGCACAAGCTCTTTGCTCTATCAAACAACGAGTAGGCTACTCCTTCTTTGACAGATTTTTGATGGTTGGATTGATAATTTAAATATTTTCCTGTGTGTGTTATCTTTCGAAAAACAGTTGTCTTAAGGATATCCCTATCTCTTAATACACACACATCCAAAAAGGGAAGCTTGTTTTTGGACTTTCCACTTCCATTGTGAGGCGGATGGAAGGAGAAAATACTATTAATGTGATTCAAAAAAATTATTTAATTCAATGTCTCCATGAGAAAAAATAACAAAGGTATCATCCACATACCTCCACCAAATCTTCGGTTTGAACTGAGCTGAAGCCAAAGCTTTTCGCTCGAATTCCTCATAAAGATATTGGCGAAAATAGGAGACAGTGGAGAAACCCATTGCCATCCCCTCATCTTCTTGACGGTAAAATTTTACCCTCTAACTCAAAATAATTGCATTGAGTGCATAGTTCTAACAGTTTCCATAATTACTGGCACGGGAAAGTTTAGTTCTATCCTTTAATGTTTGGTCTTCTTTGAGACGTGATTTAATAATTCCGAGAGTTTCTGGAACTGGTACATTTGTAAATAGACTTTCGACATCAAAAACTTACCAGTTTGTCAGTTTCAGTCAACTTTAGGGATTTTGACTTCTCTACGAAATCCCTGGAATTTTTGATGAAAGAGTCAGTTTTTCCTACCATGGTGTTAAGATGTCCAAGAGGACTTTAGACAATTTCCCTGCAAGGTGAATCACGAGAACTATAATGATGGGCCGGAGAGGGATGGTAGGTTTGTGGATTTTGGGAAAGGCCATACATATGGGGGATTTTGGAGTGTGGTGAGGAGTTAATTTAGATCTAAATTTATCTGAAAAAAATTCTTTATGTTTTCTTAAGGTGTTTTGCTACTTTGCGTTCAAATGAATCAGTCGGGTCTTTATTTAAAACTGTATATTTGCCAGTATTTAAAGTTTCCGCAATCTTTTCTTTATACGCTACTCTTGTATTTCCGCCATCTTGTTTTAGGCCGGCCGTCACGATTACCATTGGCTACCCCTCTGGTCAGTCCGTAGATGGTTAGTAGACGAGTGAAGACATATTGTGACCTGTATTCAGTAGTTTAGTTTAATGATTAGTGTTTTTGTATAGTTTTTTTTTTTTTTTTTTTTTTTATTAAGTGCATGTCTTTAGTGTTAGTGAAGTTGACATACAACATGTAGGTTGTGATTCCCTGACTCAGGCGTGCACAACGCTTTAGTAAGATTTGTTTTATTTTAACCTAGTTTGTAATTATGTATTAGGTTAGTTTCTTACCTGAAGAAGAGATCAGATTGCAGATCTCGAAACGTAGTGTTACTGTTTTCTTGTTTCACTTAACGATGGCAAATTGTCCGGAAAAATCCTGTTTCCTTCACAATCCTTCCATCGTCAAACATAACCTTCAAACAAAGAATTGATTCTCGGTACGGACCCGGAACCAGTAAACAAATCAAAGACCTTGAGAGCTTGCATCTTTAAATTAACTAAACACATTAATCATTTAACTTTCTTGCATAAATGTAAGGTTGAAGACCTTATGCCTATAGGGTTAACTCTAAAAAACTCCTTTTCATAGTAGGAAAGCCAGTAAAATTTTGTCTTCTGCTTCTAAATCTTTACTTAAAGAAAGAATTGCATATCATCATCGTGAAAAAATACCTCCTCCAAAATAGTATTGAGTGTAAAAAAAAAACTGAATTAAAAACACTGATCGGTACAGAATTCAACAACATTCTCGAAAGCATCCAAAATAGATGTATAAAAATTTCTGAAACAGATAAGAAAAAGAAAATCTCCAAACTGGAAAAAAAATTAGGCCTAAGAAATGTGATTTGCCTAATGATGGCAACGTGAATACGGATGCAAAATAATAAAAACGTAATCAATCTCTCTTCGAAAATCCTGAATGAAGCGGAAATATCAGTATTATCCAAGGGTTTAAACTTTTCTGTGGCACAAAAATCGGTAAAGGCACTGGATTTCGTAACTGGAATTGAGTCGGCTGTTTCACAGTTACCTGAGGAACAGGGTGACCGCTTCCGCTGCCGAGGCCAGTCTTTTACTCAGAAAAATTCCTCCCACAAAACCCAATTTGACAATAGAGGAGAAAAAGGCCAGGTCGATCCTTGGGAAAGATGACACGGTCAAAATCTTACCTGCCGACAAAGGCAACGCTACTGTGGTACATTGACTCAGTAGCGTATAAAGAAAAGATTGCGGAAACTTTAAATACTGGCAAATATACAGTTTTAAATAAAGGACCCGACTGATTCATTTGAACGCAAAGTAGCAAACACCTTAAGAAAACATAAAGAATTTTTTTCAGATAAATTTAGATCTAAATTAAAACTTCCTCACCACTCCAAAATCCCCATATGTATGGCCTTCCCAAAAATCCACAAACCTACCATCCCTCTCCGGCCCATCATTAGTTCTCGTGATTCACCTTGCAGGGAATTGTCTAAAGTCCTCTTGGACATCTTAACACCATTGGTAGGAAAAACTGACTCTTTCATCAAAAATTCCAGGGATTTCGTAGAGAAGTCAAAATCCCTAAAGTTGACTGAAACTGACAAACTGGTAAGTTTTGATGTCGAAAGTCTATTTACAAATGTACCAGTTCCAGAAACTCTCGGAATTATTAAATCACGTCTCAAAGAAGACCAAACATTAAAGGATAGAACTAAACTTCCCGTGCCAGTAATTTATGGAACTGTTAGAACTATGCACTCAATGCAATTATTTTGAGTTAGAGGGTAAAATTTACCGTCAAGATGAGGGGATGGCAATGGGTTCTCCACTGTCTCCTATTTTCGCCAATATCTTTATGGAGAGGAATTCGAGCGAAAAAGCTTTGGCTTCAGCTCAGTTCAAACCGAAGATTTGGTGGAGGTATGTGGATGATACCTTTGTTATTTTTTTCTCATGGAGACATTGAATTAAATAATTTTTTGAATCACATTAATAGTATTTCTCCTTCCCATCCGCCTCACAATGGAAGTTGGAAGTCCAAAACAAGCTTCCCTTTTTGGATGTGTGTGTATTAAGAGATAGGGATATCCTTAAGAACAACTGTTTTTTCGAAAGATAACACACACAGGAAAATATTTAAATTATCAATCCAACCATCAAAAATCTGTCAAAGAAGGAGTAGCCTACTCGTTGTTTGATAGAGCAAAGAGCTTGTGCTCAGATAAAGATGGACTAAAAGAAGAATTTAAGAAAATTGAATCGGATCTCAGAAGCAATGGATACCCTCAATTAGTAATTAATAAGTGCAAACGAACCAGAAGAATCATTCCTGAGTCAGAAAAACAGAATTGTGATAAATTTGCGTTTATGTCAATCCCTTATGTGCCGGATTATCGGAGAAAATTAGAAGAGTAGGTAGAAAGTACAACATTAGAACCGCGTTTAAAACACACAACACTCTTAGACAAAGTCTCGTAAAAACAAAACCAAAAAATGGCACAGGATTCCAAAAACTGTGTTTTACAGTATAAAAATGTAGCTGCAATAGGGAATACATAGGCGAGACAAAAAGACCACTAAACATAAGGATAAAAGACACACAAAGAAAACACGAGAAAGGGTTTCACACACGAAAGTCAAAAAAATGCACATTGTTGGTCCGAAGACCATCATATGAATTGGGATGAAGCCCACATAATACATCGGGAAACCACATTTCTTCAAAAGGAAATTAATTGAGGCAACATACATTAAATTGGCAGACCAACCAATCAGTCAACCATCAGTCGAGATTAGGCCGCTTTGGTTGCCAATTCTAAAAAATGAACTAAAGAGAATACCAAAAGTATCAAACGGATCGGATATTTGCAATAAACCAATGCGGAGTCACAATATGGTTTTAAGAAGTTCATCTCGCATGAACCAATAATAACGAAAGGGCCCATTCCTGTTCCCCTTCCCTTGTATTTCCGCCATCTTGTTTTAGCCGGCCGTCACGATTACCATTGGCTACCCCCTCTGGTCAGTCGTAAGATGGTTAGTAGACGAGTGAAGACATATTGTGACCTGTATTCCGTAGTTTAGTTTAATGATTAGTGTTTTGTTATAGTTTTTTTTTTTTTTTTTTTTTATTAAGTGCATGTCTTTAGTGTTAGTGAAGTTGACATACAAACATGTAGGTTGTGATTCCTGACTCAGGCGTGCCACAACGCTTTAGTAAGATTTGTTTATTTTAACCTAGTTTGTAATTATGTATTAGGTTAGTTTCTTACCTGAAGAAGAGATCAGATTGCAGATCTCGAAACGTAGTGTTACTGTTTTCTTGTTTCACTTAAACGATGGCAAATGTCCGGATAAATCCTGTTTCCTTCACAATCCTTCCATCGTCAAACATAACCTTCAAACAAAGAATTGATTCTCGGTACGGACCCGGAACCAGTAAACAAATCAAAGACCTTGAGAGCTTGCATCTTAAATTAACTAAACACATTAATCATTTAACTTTCTTGCATAAATGTAAGGTTGAAGACCTTATGCCTATAGGGTTAACTCTAAAAACTCCTTTTCATAGTAGGAAAGCCAGTAAAATTTTGTCTTCTGCTTCTAAATCTTTACTTAAAGAAAGAATTGCATATCATCATCGTGAAAAATACCTCCTCCAAAATAGTATTGAGTGTAAAAAAACTGAATTAAAAACACTGATCGGTACAGAATTCAACAACATTCTCGAAAGCATCCAAAATAGATGTATAAAAATTTCTGAAAACTGATAAGAAAAAAGAAAATCTCCAAACTGGAAAAAATTAGGCCTTAAGAAAATGTGATTTGCCTAATGATGGCAACGTGAATACGGATGCAAATAATAAAAACGTAATCAATCTCTCTTCGAAAATCCTGAATGAAGCGGAAAATATCAGTATTATCCAAGGGTTTTAAACTTTTCTGTGGCACAAAAATCGGTAAAGGCACTGGATTTCGTAACTGGAATTGAGTCGGCTGTTTCACAGTTACCTGAGGAACAGGGTGACCGCTTCCGCTGCGAGGCCAGTCTTTTACTCAGAAAAATTCCTCCCACAAAACCCAATTTGACAATAGAGGAGAAAAAGGCCAGGTCGATCCTTGGGAAAGATGACACGGTCAAAATCTTACCTGCCGACAAAGGCAACGCTACTGTGGTACTTGACTCAGTAGCGTATAAAGAAAAGATTGCGGAAACTTTTAAATACTGGCAAATATACAGTTTTAAATAAAGACCACGACTGATTCATTTGAACGCAAAGTAGCAAACACCTTAAGAAAACATAAAGAATTTTTTTTCAGATAAATTTAGATCTAAATTAACTCCTCACCACTCCAAAATCCCCCATATGTATGGCCTTCCCAAAATCCACAAACCTACCATCCCTCTCCGGCCCATCATTAGTTCTCGTGATTCACCTTGCAGGGGAATTGTCTAAAGTCCTCTTGGACATCTTAACACCATTGGTAGGAAAAACTGACTCTTTCATCAAAAATTCCAGGGATTTTCGTTAGAGAAGGTCAAAATCCCTAAAGTTGACTGAAACTGACAAACTGGTAAGTTTTGATGTCGAAAGTCTATTTACAAATGTACCAGTTCCAGAAACTCTCGGAATTATTAAATCACGTCTCTCAAAGAAGACCAAAACATTAAAGGATAGAACTAAACTTCCCGTGCCAGTAATTATGGAACTGTTAGAACTATGCACTCAATGCAATTATTTTGAGTTAGAGGGTAAAATTTACCGTCAAGATGAGGGGATGGCAATGGGTTCTCCACTGTCTCCTATTTTCGCCAATATCTTTATGGAGGAATTCGAGCGAAAAGCTTTGGCTTCAGCTCAGTTCAAACCGAAGATTTGGTGGAGGTATGTGGATGATACCTTTGTTATTTTTTCTCATGGAGACATTGAATTAAATAAATTTTTTGAATCACATTAATAGTATTTCTCCTTCCATCCGCCTCACAATGAAGTGGAAGTCCAAAACAAGCTTCCCTTTTTGGATGTGTGTGTATTAAGAGATAGGGATATCCTTAAGACAACTGTTTTTCGAAAAGATAACACACACAGGAAAATATTTAAATTATCAATCCAACCATCAAAAAATCTGTCAAAGAAGGAGTAGCCTACTCGTTGTTTGATAGAGCAAAGAGCTTGTGCTCAGATAAAGATGGACTAAAAAGAAGAATTTAAGAAAATTGAATCGGATCTCAGAAGCAATGGATACCCTCAATTAGTAATTAATAAGTGCAAACGAACCAGAAGAATCATTCCTGAGTCAGAAAACAGAATTGTGATAAATTTGCGTTTATGTCAATCCCTTATGTGCCGGGATTATCGGAGAAAAGAAAATTTAGAAGAGTAGGTAGAAAGTACAACATTAGAACCGCGTTTAAAACACACAACACTCTTAGACAAAGTCTCGTAAAAACAAAACCAAAAAATGGCACACAGGATTCCAAAAAACTGTGTTTACAGTATAAAATGTAGCTGCAATAGGGAATACATAGGCGAGACAAAAAGACCACTAAACATAAGGATAAAAGAACACAAAGAAAACACGAGAAAGGGTTTCACAGAAAAGTCAAAAAATTGCACACCATTGTTGGTCCGAAGACCATCATATGAATTGGGATGAAGCCCACATAATACATCGGGAACCACATTTCTTCAAAAAGGAAATTAATTGAGGCAACATACATTAAATTGGCAGACCAACCAATCAGTCAACCATCAGTCGAGATTAGGCCGCTTTGGTTGCCAATTCTAAAAAATGAACTAAAGAGAATACCAAAAGTATCAAACGGATCGGATATTTGCAATAAACCAATGCGGAGTCACAATAATGGTTTTAAGAAGTTCATCTCGCATGAACCAATAATAACGAAAGGGCCCATTCCTGTTCCCCCTTCCCTTGTATTTCCGCCATCTTGTTTTAGCCGGCCGTCACGATTACCATTGGCTACCCCCTCTGGTCAGGTCGTAGATGGTTAGTAGACGAAGTGAAGACATATTGTGACCTGTATTCCGTAGTTTAGTTTAATGATTAGTGTTTTGTATAGTTTTTTTTTTTTTTTTTTTATTAAGTGCATGTCTTTAGTGTTTAGTGAAGTTGACATACAACATGTAGGTTGTGATTCCTGACTCAGGCGTGCCACAACGCTTTAGTAAGATTTGTTTATTTTAACCTAGTTTTGTAATTATGTATTAGGTTAGTTTCTTACCTGAAGAAGAGATCAGATTGCAGATCTCGAAACGTAGTGTTACTGTTTTCTTGTTTCACTTAACGATGGCAAATGTCCGGAAAAATCCTGTTTCCTTCACAATCCTTCCATCGTCAAACATAACCTTCAAACAAAGAATTAATGCCTATCTTGATTTCTATAGTAAAGGTTTTAGTTAGGAACTATCTAATTCAAACATTGGATTCCTACTAAAATATTTTAAAATAGTAACTAATTTTTGTTAAGTTTTCCATGTGAGATGACACATTTTTAAAAGTAACATGTAACAAGCAACATACCCACATTGCACATTTCATGCTGGTAAACCATATACAACAAACATATCGAGTGAAAACGGCATGTCTAAAAGAGGAAAAACATTGGTGACCAAACCCAGGTACACTCTTCTTTAGGCAGAATGGGCATGGATATAAAAACTGTATTGTAATGAACTATAATACTTTTAATGAAAGCCATTGAAAAGCCTTTGTAATAAAATACATTTTTATTTTTACTTAATACGACAAGCTGCCATAGTTGATCTGGACATTAATAATAAAACCAGATGTTTTTCGTACGCATTACAACTTAGAATTAGAAACAAAAACTGAATGGACAAAGCGACTAAGGTTATCAAAAGAAGCCCTAGCAGTCGTGCGTGTTGAGGGGATGACAGGTAATGCTCGCGTCCAAATCTAATTCAATTCATGGGCTTCCTGCTCTGATATCAGAATAGGATTATTGGGACACAGTCAAATAAACATTACATGACCTTTATAAAATATTTGATCAGACTGTAAAATGTTCAAATACGGTCACTGTCCCGTTCAAGAACTCATTCAGGGTTGCATGAGGCAAATTACAAAAATATTTCCTAGAACAATAAAATATCCAATATAGTTATACCATAAGGCACAATTATTCTGGTAGTTCAATTGGACAAGTGATACAGTACATACATTTCTTACACTACATATACACCAACACAATAATCTTTCAGTATGTTTTATAAATATTACTTTGCTATTGTCACGTTGTTTATTTTATGTAAAGCGGTCCAGATTTGATGCACTAAATTAAGAGTACACTATACGTTTACCCGGTGTATGAGCTAACGTGATATGTGAAACGAAAATGATTCTGTAATTCTGAAATATAATTATAACCTATGAAGTGTTTTTACTTTTTGGTTGACTGAAAACAGGAAGTGTTTAAGACAGAGAAGGATGGTCGAGATCACGACTGATAAAGGAGAGGACTTGGGAGTAGTTTATGGAAAGAGAAGAAGTAACGTAAAGTCTGAAAGTGAAAACTAGACTTGATTTTCAATAAAGCGCAACATATCAGTTATTCGCTTAAATTAAATAAATGACCAATAAATAAATATGATAAAGTGGCTTAAATATCATATTGGTATTGCCACATTGTTTATATTATAATTCAAAATAATTCAAAGGACACTATAAAGCTGGAAACATAAGCGTTTATACTCTGGAAACCGCGGCACCTCACGAACTGAGGATCACGTATCCTCGCAGACCCAAACAGCACACTCTAAGCTGTAATGGTTAGGCTGTCCTTGTATCATCTACTGTGATCTTTAATTGTATGTATAGTTTAAAAATATTTAGTTGTATTTATTACATTTAAAGTAATAATACTGAAATAACGCATCCAAAAAAGATACCAATGAGTTAATAACGCTAACCTATAAATATAAGGCTATACTAAAATCATCATTCAACTTTTTAAAAGGAAAACTTTTACTCATTTTATTTTGCTTTCTTGGAGATAACTTTTTTATAAAATTATTTCCGTTTGTTAATAACTATTTTGATTCTACAAGTTGATGACTCATAGGAGGCTATAGTAAACGTTACGGAGTATGTGTGTAGTGGTAAATGTCTACGAGTATAATCTTTCAAGGTCTCTAGACTCGGACAGAATATAATAATCAATGCGGCGATCAGATTTTGGAATGTATATTTCGTTATACGGGTCTAAAATCCTACAAGGTTCATTACTCCGGACATAGTTTAGTAAGGATTGCGCCGGCCAGCTGAGAAGTGTATGTATAGTGTACAGGTCTATAATCCTTCAGGGGTTTCTGCTCTCAGGACAGAGTAGTGGAAGCATTGCGGTACGTTTGCCTGCTGTAGGAGTGTATGTATAGTGGTACAGGTCTATAATCCTTCAGGGGTTTCTGCTCTCAGGACAGAGTAGTGGAAGCATTGCGGTACGTTTGCCTGCTGTAGGAGTGTATGTATAGTGGTACAGGTCTATAATCCTTCAGGGGTTTCTGCTCTCAGGACAGAGTAGTGGAAGCATTGCGGTACGTTTGCCTGCTGTAGGAGTGTATGTATAGTGGTACAGGTCTATAATCCTTCAGGGGTTTCTGCTCTCAGGACAGAGTAGTGGAAGCATTGCGGTACGGTGGCCTGATGTGGGAGTGTATGTATAGTGGTACAGGTCTATAATCCTTCTGGGGTTTCTGCTCTCAGGACAGAGTAGTGGAAGCATTGCGGTACGGTGGCCTGATGTGGGAGTGTATGTATAGTGGTACAGGTCTATAATCCTTCAGGGATTTCTGCTCTCAGGACAGAGTAGTGGAAGCATTGCGGTACGGTGGCCTGATGTGGGAGTGTATACGTATTGATAATAATCCTTCAGGGGTCTCGGCACTCCGGATAGAGCAAACAAAGGTGCTCACTACCCGAGTAACATGCACTGTAAAATCTTAGATGTATTGAATAATACAATTAGGTTTTATAATCTTTGTTTATTTATATTACTAATATCTTACCATTATACTTTTACTGTTTCTAAGTTTTACCATCCGAACTTGTGACATTATGTTTAATCAACAACGTTTAATAAAAAAAATAAATCCTTTTAGAAATGAGGCTTTTTTCTAGGCCTTTAGTTCTATGGCTAATGGGCCTATTGAAGAAATCCAAAAAGTAAACATATTATGTGTTACATGAAATAAAACCATAACTCATTTTTTAAACCGATATTTTTGTTCAAATTTCTTTTATTTCGGTCATAAAATCCAGGAGCATTATAAAAGCTTTGTGGGCACGTTATGTCTATCCTGGCTCCAGCAGTACGAGTATGTGTTCAATAATGATTTTCATAAAGTTTAGACAGTTTCATAAGAAAACATTGAACATAAATTTTTAATAGAGCTTTTCTAAGAAACTTAGTAACTTTCAATATTATCAGAATAATCAAACTATCAAGATAAACGTTTTCGCCGATGAAAAGTAAACTTATTGCTTATTGCATTAAAAGTGCGTCTAATCAATCTTTCATTTATTACCCTTTTAAGTGGATGTTTGAAGGACCAGACCACTGATTTGATACTTTTTTACAGAAAGCAAATTTATGACAAGTATAAAAGGGGAGTTACACAATAGGTATCTTTTGATGTGCAACTGTAAGACAACAACAGTAAATTAATTGATAGCAAATACATTAAATTTAGTGATTGTACATATTAGTTTAAATATGTCTTTCTTCTTGAACAAATTTATTATTTTACAAAACGTTTTGTCACACTAAATAAAATACATTTTATTAAAGAATATTTTTAGAATTTGAGCGAACGAGCCAGTAGTTAATGTTAATCTATACAGTTTAAAACGGGCAACGCTAAACCTGTCATGTAAAAATGTTGTGAAATACATCTCTGTAAATAAACCTCTTCATAAAAGTTTTTAATTAGAATATCTTTGATGTTATTTGAACGTGTAAGTACAAAAATTGCTTTGGAGTAAGTACTAGTCTGAAGCTGTGGAGTTAAAGGACAGGAAATTATGTTTCAATGCCGGAACCTGACACAGTTCCAATTAAAGTTGGTATTGTGCCCGCTGCTGGAATGGTTCTACACAATGACTGAACTCAAAAACGTGGGTTTTATTGCACAAACATGTCTGGAAAGTAATTTTATTTTATTATTCTTTTGGACAAGAAACTGTCGAAACCTCTATAGCATTTAAACCTAAAACTTAAAATGTCTTCTGCATGGCTTCCAGAGTGACAATAATCAGGACCAAATAGTAATGTATTAAAAAGTTTAATTTCCTTGGAATTACAATTATCAAAATTCGAGACGGATGGAAACAAAATCTACTTCTTTAAAAAGTTCTCCGGATCGATTTCGCTTTGTCTCAGTCACATTAAACAAATATTGCAGGAAAGTCTGAAAACAAATTAACCCAAATAGTACTTGGAGTTAGTTAATTAAAATTAAAACCATTTATTTGTTTAATCTCGTTTAAAGTTTTTTATTCACCACGACGATAAAAAACATTAACACTCTAATTTTAAGTTCACAACAATCTATAGTCAGACGTTAAATTAAAATTAAAAATATTTTACTATCGTTTTTTAGTAATCTGTTTTTTTTAGTTCTTATTTTCCTTGTAGTTTTAATACAAAATATTTGTATCTATATATTAATTAAAACTTTTTAACCAACCATATAGAGCATGTAACTTTTACAACACATAATTTTTTTAAAACGTAATTGAAATAAAGTATTATTACATTTAGATCAAGTACTATTAAGAAAATAGAACCCCAGACTTTGGAAAGTGGAAAGGAAATAATCGTTAAATAAATAATTAAACTATTACTCTAATTTTACAAACTTAAAAACAAACAAATATTTATCAACATTCGTTTATGTTAAATAAACAAATCGAGACACGAGTTACTGAAGGTACTGAACAAACACAAAAGACATTTGATACAAAACACAATAAAGGATATGAACACAAAAGCCCGAGGATAAGCTCGTCGATACGCCAAGAAATATTGCAGATTTGCCTGTTTTACTCATCCGTGATATCGTGAGATTGGTCAGTTCTGATTTAATGCTAGAAATATTTAAGAGTACATCTATTGCCTACTACTTCATTTTATGCTGTGGAACAAATACAGATGTGTATATAATAGATTTTTGTGTTACTGTAGTCCAGGCTTTCGTAACAAGAGAATGATGTATTCCAAAGGCAAAGCGTTACATGTTTATCACCGCATTAGTTCAATATTAAGTGTACAAGTAACAGTTTTAAACCTTAAAATTCTACAGATAACAAAAGACCTTCAATTTTAACAAGGAAATCGTATAATAGATTCCAATAACAGTTGCAAATAATAATGTGAATCTAATTATTTTACTTGAACTAGATTGTAATTTTTTTTTAAGTTTTATATTGTGCTAAAACAGTTCATGTTACATTTGTTTTACTTGTAATACTGAAACTAAATATATTGAATAATAAAAGCAACACTCAGCAAGGAAGACGATAGAGTTGATGCGTAAATATTTCATCAATTTCTCCGCTAAATATTTGAGTGCGTCTGACCGAACTGAGTAATCCATATTGGTTCCAGGCCAAGTTATATCTCTTTTGGGTATATTTTACAAAATGTATAGCCTACTTAAAATAGCGAAATATTTATTTGAAAGCTTCGCGGTTTATAAATAATTATAAATAGTATGTTTCCACATATATTTCTTATATTTGACGTAAGACGTGATGTAGAGATTTGACATTACATTTAATAAAATCTTTCAGAATGTTGAGTTTAGCTCCAGTTCACCTTCCTCTTAGTGAAGCGTTGGAGCTAAATTCAACATTCATTTCGAATCAACTCTTCACAACAAAGCGTTACGTGTAGATAATCTGTCTTTTAAGTACTCCTTATATATAGCCTATCAGTTTATAGCCAATTTGCATTGTATAAGAATGATACATACCATGGTTAGAAGATTTTTCCCTACGATCGTCAGCCACGTTAATTTCAATGAGAGTAAAAAAAGAGAGTATCAAAAGGGTTTATATTTCAAACCATGTCTTTTTCCTAGGTCCCCGTTTTCTGGCCAAGTATATTTAAACCTTGATTGTCACGCATCGAGGTTTAAATATACTAGGTAAAAATTATATCAGCGTCATACTACGAGACCACAGACTAAAAATTATCACTTTCAATAAAAATTCATCCTTATGAGATCTGAGAAAAATAACCGTATTTAATATTTTTAACCCTTTTGATAAAAGTTTTATATTTTGACTCCAACAAAAACTATAGCGGTTGACGATCGATTTCTTACAGGGAACCTTACTCGATTCGACGAAAAACTAAGTTGTGTGCTGATACAATAAAAATTGGCTTTTGGCTCTTGGAATATTATTATTATTTTTTATATTACACTCGAAATGATGCTATGGAACGCAAATTACAAATTTTATGTAGATATGGGTACGACTTGAGAATGCCCCTATTCACCTTACACGCTACACAGACTTACTTTGCTTGCCTTTGTTACAAACCGTATCAGAGTAAAGTGGGTATTAATTTTTAAGAAAATACAATAGTTCCAGGAACTAAAAATGTTTCTAAATTTAATTTTTGGATCACATACAGGTATATTGAATTTAATTACATAATCCAAAGTTAGATTCTTATAGAGCTTATTATGTATTAATAAAGGTTTGGTAACAGTTATATATTAGTTTTCTAACGTATCCAATTCATAAAAGGATTCTATATTACAACCAAGTTAAAAATGAAGCGTTGTAACATACTGTCAAAGAGCAAAGGGATTGTAACTGATTGTGATCTGATAAGGAAGTTTTCTGTCACAGAACTTGTCACGAAGTTGACAAACACCGTTGATTGAGGTTGACCCTGTCACACCCTAGGTCTCCTTGGGCCAAACTTGCAGACGTGTTGTTCCCCAGACACCACTTACGTCTGCTCTCTCCGCACTTTCGTCGCTAATTCAACCCTTATCGCAATTTATGTGACATTCTCCGAGTGGAAATTCACCACAGCTGATAAACAAAAAGAAAAAATATTTGTGAACATGCGATTGTGGCTTTATATACTTTCTCTTTACACGTAATGGGAATATGAGAGAACGTGTTATATAGCACTCAAAATTAATTTTATAAAATATGAAGAAATATCCTGAATTAATTATAGTGTAAGAAGAAACTTATTTAGAGAAAATATTAGTTGGGTTTCTTAGAGTCTGCATCCATTCATCAGTGTTCATGCCTCATTGTTAAATCTTCATGAAGTATTATATTTAATTTTAAATACCTAAAATAGTTTTCACATTTTTATTTCTTTAGCAATAACTCACTTCTTAATTTGAGAAAAATCGTAAATATCACAAAAAATAACTCAAAACTATTAAACTCTTACCGGTTGTACCAGTGTATTGTTACAGCACTGTGAACAAAAGTGGTTTATTATTTAAACTTGTATAACAATCAAATTTAACTTTAGTGTCCGGGCCAAAATAATATTTTTTTATCTTTGAATTTGGCTTACCTTTATGTATAAAGCTTCATTCACCTCTTAGCATTTAGTCTATTTCTCAACACCAATTAATATTTATTCTTATTATAGAGTCTACGTTTCAACGGGTTTTTATTGCCCATTCCACGAAGTGTTTACTTAAAATATTTAAGAACTTTTGTGAGAAAGTCAGGAAATTGTTTGTTATGCTATCAATAATAGTAGTAAATAAATCTCGTATGAAAGGACAGCATTTCTTACTTCAGGTATGTGGCCATTTTTGTTTTGCAAAGTGCAGGTGACTGACGTTTGTATTGTGTTGTTTATGTAATCCTTGGTACGAGGGTACATACTACGCACTCTTTATTTCGCTGACATACGGGGTCATTATTATACAATTTAGGGTTTTGCTGATCACATTATTTAGGAATAGTTTGACATTTAGTTTATTACTTTAGCTACTATGCATGGCATTGACCAAAGGAATGGAATAATGTGGCTCACGCATCACTTCGCATGACCATTGTTAACGTTTACTATATAATGAAAAATATTTCTTGATTATTTGGAACAAATGCACAAGTTTTTGAATTTTAATTGACAAATATTAAAGCCCAACGGGTCGTTTTCGACCCATCTAAATACGTGTAAACCATTTTGTAGTAAAGCGTACTATTTCGTCTGTGATGTTTTTGTCTGATAGTGTACTAGTCTATTGACCTTGAGAAAAGGTTTGGGGCCTCTTTCCCCACCCTTACTACTAATCACAGTCTGCTACATTGAGAGTTGCACAATACATCATGTCTGCTCCACTTCACAGGTTAGTTTTATACATACCATGTCCTTTTAAAACATATTTAATAAGTGAATATTACTATCAATATATGTAGTAAAAAAATGTTTATTAGTGAGATTCACGAAACTTACTGACTTTTTACTATTAGATGACAAACTATTAGTGGGTCGAAAACGACCCGTTGGGACCAAGCCCATAGCATAGGCCTAACCTAAAATCTAGCATTTAATCTTTTTTCAAGTTTGTAAGTAAAAAGCGCACGGTGGTAAATTGAAATGAATATGTATACACATTATACATAAAACATTATTAAGATTTATGTTATCTGCATTTTCAACAGAAAATGTTTTATTTTATTTTTAACTTTTTGTTATTTCAGGATCGGCAGTCCGCTTACGCTAGCTGAGATCTTAAGAAGCCTTGGAAGACACTGCGTCAGAACACACCGCAGCTGATATCTATATATGACCTCCCGACAATGATGACCCTCATAATATCACAGATGAAGAATCTGGAGAGGAAGATTCTAATGACCCAGACCGAGTGTGCCGTCGTCAGCTCCAAGCCGAGGCCGAGATTCGATTCGAAGGAATTGAAAACGATGAAGACCAGACGAATTAGGTGATCAACATGGTGATCTTAGTGACGTACGTGTTGAAGACAGAGGTAATAATTTACAAATAGCTATACATTCTAAAGCTACTGGAAAGATGAAACCCGTTTCGAATGCCACACATGAAGGGCCCAAATTTAAAAAGGGGGGAGTAAGCCGGGAAAAGCCTGCACCCAATAAAAAGATGAACCCCTTTCGAAACTGGGAAAAAGTAGACTTAGAGTTCAGAAGAGAGGTAGCCCTACAGTGTGAAATGGGACCACCTGTTTTGTCATTGGCAGATGAATCGCATCCATTAGAATTCTTCCAATGTTTCATACCCGAAGATTTGGTTGAGGACATTGTTAAATTTTCCGTTACCTACGCAGTACAAAAGAATTTGCCTAAATTTGAGCTAGACATTGCAGATTTTTACACATTCTTAGGAATTTTGTTCTTGACAGAATATGTTCCCATGCCTAGAAAACGTATGTTTTTGGAAAAAATGACGATGTCCATAATACGCTTGTTTGTAACTCGATGAGGAGGAATATATTTGACGAAATCCTAAGATTTTTCCATTTTTGTAATAATGAAGACATACAAGTTGGAGATAACATGGCCAAAATACGACCTGTTTTATATAAACTAAACTTACTTTTCCTTCATTTTGTTCCTGGTGAATATAGACTTTCTGTTGACGAATCAATGATCCCGTATTTCGGGAGACACTCTTGCAAACAATTTATTCGAGGCAAACCACTTAGATTTGGTTATAAAGCCTGAGCGTTGGCTACCCGAAACGGACATCGTATTCAAACAGATGTTTAACAAGGCCGGAAAGGCACAGAAACAGTCACACAACATTTTGGGTTAGGGGAAAGAGTTGTACTTGATTTTTGTATTGTCTTAGTACAAAAATTTCCTGGTATTACGTTTAGTTTTTATATTGATAATTTCTTTACAAGCCCTAAGCTGTTAGCTGAGCTTGGAAGATTGGGAATGACTGCTACAGGTACCGTCTGGGCAAACCGAACAGAGAAATGTCCTTTAAATGACAAGAAAATTATGTCTATTCGTGAAAGAGGGGCATTTGAAAGCTACATTGACAAGTCAGACAACATAGTAGCTGTCGCTTGGAAAGATAACAGTGTTGTCACACTATTGTCAAATGAGCATGGTGTGGCTCCTCTTGGTGAAGCTAAGAGATATTCAGTGACAGAAAGAAACAGTTTCCATTCCTCATCCATATCTTATTGCGCAATACAACAGGAATATGGGAGGTGTCGATCTAATGGACAATAATATATCGAACTACAGAATAGGCGTTCGTGGAAACGGTGGTATATCCCAATCGTTCTCTGGCTTTTTGATGTTGTGATGGACAACTCTTGGTTTCTGGCTCATCCAAAGGAGTTACTTTGGACAGTCTCAGTTCCGAAGAAGTGTGGTCCAGGCTATACTTCAAAAATTTGGACTCGCTCCTAAAGCAACTGGCCCTACAAGAGCACTGAAGAGGGCTTCAAACCCACTCCGTAGTGACCATGGAGGTCATCTTATAGTGACAGGTCAAAAAAGAAGAAGGTGTGTTGTATGCAAAAATAAAACTGTAAAAGCGTGCAAACGATATGAGGTCTCACTGCATGATACCTGTTTTGCAGATTTCCACAAACACTAATCATTTGTGTAATAAACATGTCTTTCAAATGTGTTTGTAAATAAAGTTTCCACTATATACACTTTATTGTGTTTTACTAAGGCCTTAATCCCAACGGGTCGTTAACGACCCATGTTAAAAAAGTATCAAAATGTTTAAAATAAATATTTTATTTGTCATATTAGTGTAAATTAGATAAAGAATAATTGATTAAAAGAATAAAAATATTAATTAATTAATTGATTTGATTGAATAAAGTATTTTGAGAATAAAAAGTATTGGGCTTTAATGGGTTAACCCCATCTGCCTTACGTATATATCAGAAAACAATTATTGTTCAACGTTATTTATTATTGAATGGGATGCTTGTAAAAGTGTTATGCATTGAATTAATATATAGGTGTTATAGTTATAAATAGCTTATACTGGGTGCTTCAAAAAAATGTATACACACTTTGAACTTCCATAGAAAAATTTATTTACCGTTCTACAAAGTAAAATTTCAGGAAATTAGAAAGCTTAAAGTCCAATGTAAATGAAACGTAAATAACAAATGTTAATACTGTTCAAATTGGTGAACCTGCAGCATCAACATAATTCCGAGTACGAGTCACCACTGATTCTGTACATCGTATCAAAACGTCCAATGAGATTTCTCTACACACAGCTTGAATCTCATTCTAAAGAATGTCTAGGTTACGTGGTTTATGTTTGTACACCTCATCTTTTACTGTGCCCCATAAGAAGAAATCCAGTGGTGTAAGGTCTGGAGAGCGTGCTGGAAACTCGATTGGCCCCCTGCGTCCTATCCACTGGCCCGGCAAATTTTTGATCCAGGTAAGCTCGTACGTCCCTGTCATAGTGCGCGGGGCACCATCTTGTTGAAAATAAAAAATTATCATTACCATATAATGCACGAATGGCAGGAAATATGGAATCAGCAAGCACTGTTAGGTAATTAATACCAGTTACAGTACCTTCAAATCGAAAAGGTCCAATGACTCCCCTTGAAGACAAACCGCACCACACATTTACACCAGGCAATTTACAGCTTTTTCAATTGTAATATGAGGATTGTCTTCATCCCAGTAAACACAATTGTGCCTATTGACAGTTCCATTAAGTTTGAATTGGGCTTTCAATCCGACCAAATGATGCTACCCATAAATTCCGGTTCACGTATCACCATCTCCTGAACCCATTCACAAAATTGCAACCTTCGATCTGGATCGTCGTCACTTAGCTGTTGCACCAGCCTTGGAATGTAAACACGATACTTGCCTCTATTCAGAACGCGTAGCACACTGCTAGCACTTAGATCACTTTCACGTGCCCCCTTGCCTTGAAGATTTGTTAGGAGAACGTTGAAACAGTTCCAAGACTGCCATTGAAGACTCATCACTTGTAACTGTTCGAGGTCGACCTGAAATGACCTTTGCACATCACACACTGTTCCGTGAACTTCGAATTTGTCTCGTATGCGTGTAATTGTTAATCTTGAAGTGGTTCTGTATTATAATCCCTTCTCCACTGTCTTCGAACTTCATTTACATTCTCAACTTCCAGTACCACTTAATAACCTGCTTACGTTCTTCAAAACTCAAACGTACGTCCGCCATGTTGATATTACAAATTCCAACTAACAATATAACATAAAGGGACGATTATGCTGCCACCTGGCGAAGAAATATAACATTAGCCTTGTAGAGCGGGAAAACTACGATAGTTTTAAAGTGCGTATACATTTTTTTGAAGCACCCGGTATATTTCTCACACGTTACTACTTCCTCTTCTCTCTGATTTGATTATATAAAGGTTACAATTGATTTGTGCCTACTTTAAATTCTTAATGAGGAAAAATTTTAACTTTAATTATTGAAATATACTTTCTAATTACTTTATTATTAATGTTTTAAAAATTGCTAAGATAAACAAAGAGCTGCTTGAGTTTACATATACACTCCTTTTTGGTATTTTAGGAAGAAACGAATCGTTTACATCTTAAATTCGAGTGTTAAACTTCCTATAGAGTGATTTTAAATTTCCATCTCTAAAATATTTACAAATTGACTGAGCCTATCACTCATGAGACTAGAAATATGCCATGTATGTAAGTTTCTGTCTATCTGTATTTCTAACTGTGTATCTTTCTGTTTTTCTGTCCGCACGATACCTCAGAAATAAACCGACTTATAAACTATAAATTTGGCATTGAGCTTCATTTATATATGAGGAACTCTAACTCCGATGTTGGTGCATGTTACTCCGTGGAGTTTGGCTGTGTGTTATTGAATATTATAAAACTTCTTTTACGGGTAACCGTGATAGAAACGAGATAATAGCTGAACAAATAAATTTGTAAACAGTGTACAACCAAGTGAGATTTTAAAAAATTTTATTTTCATTAATAGTCAACCGAAAATAGAATAAAATGGAGCTAATGTTAAAAATGCGTAACAATATTTGAATTCATTTCACTCTTATGTTGTAGTACCTTAGCTTGCTTATTGGAGCTTTTTATTTGAACCTTCTATAGAATGTACTTCCAAACAAAAATTTAAATGAATTTGTGGCAAAACATTTCGTGAAATATTTTATATGTTCACATAAATTTTTCATGAAACTTAATTTCTACGTAAGAATAAGTTCTAAGATGGTGCATGCTTGGAATTTGGCTGAGAGCTATTGAACCCTACCACTCAGGTAGACTAACACAGTTTCTTTTTTGTTTGGGAGAACGATATAAACATGTTTTCTGTAAGACTGTATGGCTGTCTCTATAACCACATCACATCATGAGAATCAAATTACCTATATAAATTTGAAACATTACACGTAACCTTGCTGAACCCTGTTAAGTGACACGTGGTGTGGGCTGCTATGTCTATCTTTAAAAGGAGAGGTAACTAGCTAAATTTAATGGCAGTTTTATAAACTGTATTAAAAAACTATACCAGAGGCAAATAAAATAATTTGCTTTTGAAATAGTAAAATGAAAGATGGAAATATATACTGGCAGAAAGCCAGAGGATGGAAAGTCACGAGAATGGTACAGTGAGATAGATTTCAATACGTTTTGATTAACAATACTTGAATACTTTCTGCCACCTAAGAAAGAATTGAGTTTTCTACTAATTAATTACTATATCTAATCGAACGAATGCTTGGGGATTGATAAAGATACCAGTCACACCACTGACGAAGGTTGCAAGCTTCCGGATTGCTGGGAAGGGATAGGATGGATCGTTAATCTTAGGATTTCTCATGCGCCTATCTACAACCAAGATGGCCACCAGTATAGCCGGTTCTTAATAAAGTGGTGTGATATTGGTTCAAATAGGATCTTTGGTTAAAGTCAGTTGTCTGCCTTAAAAACGTTTCTGTATTCTAATTTAACGAATGAATTCAAACCAAAAATTATCAGAACAAGATCAGAATTTCTAGTTTCAGAACGGGCTGACAATACTGCCTCCGGCCAACAGTGCATGACAGGATAAAAGTGATACCCAATACTTGAACCAAAAACATTTCTTAGATAGTATCTAGTACATGATGGAATGATAAGGAAGTGTGTGATTGTGAATGATTAACAGAGCCATATATTTCAAACACATCTTAACCATAACCTCCTATGATCCAACCAAATCTAATCGGTTCACCCCATTCGGATCTTTCAGAATCAGTCTGTCATAAATATCTTTAGTTCGATTATGAATTCAAGTATTTATTTTAAGATATATTTCAGACATTCTGAAATGTATTTGCATTTATATAGTCGAAGTTCTCTCATGCATAATTTATAGTTTTATTTTGTCTTATTATTTTAAACTCATTTTCTACAGTTTATTTTTTTAACTTTTGAACTAAAACTTAACGACCTGTAATTAAGAGAAAACTATCTGATAGTGCTAAATTTTACGAATAAAATAACAATGCCTAAACTTTTAATAAATAAATTTTTAATAATATAAATATCTGTGTTCTATCTTATAATTCAAATGTTGAGGATTGCAGGTTTAATGAAAAATAATGTAATAATGTCTGTCTACATTACATGGCATTTATCGATGAATAGTTGCAGTTATGCATGAGTCAATTTTTCATAATAAAAATGCTAATGCAGTGTTAAAGAATAAAGATTCAGCATTATATGAAAAATGCTAAATATAAGTAATTATAATGATATAGATCAAAATTATAAATGTTTAATTTTACTTTAATATTTTTAATAATTTAGTGTTAATAAAAATATGCGTCGTAATAATTTGATGTATCACAAATGGTAGAGAACAATAAAAATAATTCATTTCAGACGATTCCATTGGTTTAACTGAGAAGACGTATAAAAAGTGTAGGAAGAAAATGCTGACTGAGTAACAACAGTAATGCTCAGTTGTGAGTTGTCATTGGGCTTCCTGACGGAATGATAAGCTCTTATTCGCGACTCTTATTTCCTTACTCCTTCCTATTATTCATGAATATTCTTTTACATTTCATGTGTATTCCAATCCATTCTGTAAACTCCTTTAACATACAAACAATACTGAATTCAGATTTCACCCTTTAACATGTATTATCTCTTGAATATTTAGGAAAAGTGCCGCATGTGGTTGGTTGTTAAATTATTTATTTCTTTAGATTCAAACTTTGAATTCTTTTTTTTTAAGTAACAATAGTACGATAGTTTTTATACAAGACTTATAAGTTGAAAAAGACAAATGGATAGTTTAATCCTTAATTAGCTAATATATTTAAAGCTACGTTTTCCTAGCTCCGCGACTGGGCTTGCTCCGTGCTACGTAATTAAGGCCAAGTGCGCAGCGTGTTTAGTTGAAGCACACTTAAATACTGCGCAGCGCAAAAGTGTTTTCCTAGGATTTGTCATTTTACGCAGCGTAACGCGCGACTTAAACTCTCTCCTCGTTCAGTTTCATCTTTTGAAGAAATGTACAGTTTTCATTGATATGGACCGGTAAAGGAATGTTTTCGCATTCCGGTAAATGGACGAGGATGTCGACATTGCTGTTACTCTTTTATAAAATTTTATACAATTCTATTTTTTCAGGTTTCTGGCTACGGGAGAATCATACCGATCATTGGCTTTCCACTACAGAATTTCTGCGTCTACAATATCAAATTTTATCCCAGACGTTTTTACAGTTGTCAAGGACAAAATAGAACATGTGCATTTGCCAACACCATCGGAGATTGATTGGAAACAGAAAGCCGAAGAATTCTGGGTTAACTGAGATTTCCCAAATTGTATATCTGTAATAAGACGGAAAACACGTGAGGATAGTTGCACCAGCTCATTCAGGATCCCTTTTTCACAACTTTAAGAACTTTTTATCCATTGTAATTGTTTGCTATGGCTGACGCAAACTGCAAATTTGTACTGATCAATGTCGGAGCATACGGCAAAGAAGGAGCTGCTGGAATCTTAAGAAAGTCTAAAATGGGGAAATTGATTCAAAAAGAAACTATTTTCCCACCTCCTGAAAACCTACCTTCTTCTGAAATTAAGCTACCATTTGTTGCAGTAGGAGATGAAGCATTTAAGCTGGGTAAACATGTCATGAAACCCTAAACGCACAAACAAGCAATCGCATATGTTCATAAACGCCACTTTAACTACGCTACTTCCCCCCACCCCCCCCCCCCCCCACCCCCCCCCCCCCCCACCCCCCCCCCCCCCCACCCCCCCCCCCCCCCACCCCCCCCCCCCCCCACCCCCCCCCCCCAGTATCATATTATACCCTATAACAAATTAAATATGTTTAAAAGATAATATTTGAAAAACGTTATAGATATTACATGGCATATTAATATAGTGAACAAAATTTTTATTCTTGTGATTTAGCTTTAAATAAATGGATTAAACTTTATATATTGTACAGCAAAATCTTTTTATCTTAGATGTATGCTGTTTTTAAAGTTAATTTGTTGAGCCAGTACAAATGGAAATAAATTTATCAATGCCGATGGTGTGAAAGTCATTGAGCACATTGATTTTGTATGGGAATAAGAAACTTGTGGATAGTCCACTTCAAATTATCTAAATCAGAAACAGTTTCGTTAATTGTTCTCTCCAGATACTGTGGTCTTACTAAAAATCATTTTAATTGCATGCAGATTCCAATAAGTGTGCTAATGTGTGGGTCAGCACAGACAATTAAATATGTGTAGATTTAAGTAGGAATATTTGGAAACTCCAATTCAACTTGGATAGCACAACCCTTGGGTTCCTATATAATTTTTCTCCCATAAAGTAAAATAAATACTAGAAAACATTTGCTCACATAAATGTTGAACATACAGTTCTCTCTAAATTATTGCTATCAGGAAAATGAAAAACACAGGTCTCAAACGCTAGACCTCATAAATCTACAACACTTAACTTTACGTGGGATTAGAGATGTCAAAAGTTGGGAACTGATAGAAGTCAAGGGCGTGTAACATGCTTTTAACTCCCTTTGAAGCATTAAAACAGACAATTAATAAATGAAAACAAATTTGAACAATGTTTCTGAAAACTAACACAGTTTTACATCTCGTATGACAGGTTTGTGTTAAATTTCTGCAAAGTAAAGGTAAGTAAAGCTTGTGTAAAGTAATAATAGCTTTGAGTTCTATATTTTTTAGCAACATCCGGAATAAAAACACATTCGATATACATAGTATATTCTTTAAAAGGATTAAATAGTACATTTAGAAATTTAAAGCTTCGTCCCAGAAAGCATGTTTGGCGCCACGTTGGACAGTTATGTATGTTTTCTATTGTAAACACCAGTGTTTCATTATCTAATGGGGAAAGTTAATAATGGATATGGTAAAACTTACCCTAACATTATTTAGAAACTTTAGGAAAGAGTAAATTTAATATTACGCAAATACCAAGAGCAACATTAATATTCTCATGAGTGAAAAATCTCACAAATTTATAATTTGCCGAAGCTTAAATATCACAATTTTATCTCTCGTTGATTAGTAGTTACAAATTCCAAATCCTGTTCATATAAAAACAAAACAAAGAGTTATATTACGAGCTATAAATAAAATGAAGCAGTGTACTGATTTAAAATGATTATAACAGGGAAAATATCTGTTTTACAATTCACTCGACTAAAGCACGCCAAATAAAGGGAGGAAATACTGGATTTAGATTACAAAGTAGGTACAACAATAATTAATCGGTTGATTAAATACTTGAAACCATATCAGTGTTTAATATCAAATCTCTATCTTGCCCACTTTGAATTAAATTCTTACATACGTTATTATACATTTTATTACGATATTTTAGCTGCATGAAAGATTCCCACTACGCTTTAAACCAAATTAAAATATAATATGAGGAGTTCTCTTCGACACCATTTTGTACAATTATTTATAGATCTTAATTACTTGAGCAAGAAATACTTATGAGAGCTTTATTATAAAAAAACATGTAATTATTTATATGTAAATATAATATAATGAGTTAAATAAATTATTCAAGACATTTAAAAAATAGACTCTTATACTCATAAATATTGCTTATTAGTATAACTGCGGGTAATATTAAAAAATAATCTTAGGTTTTTCATTTCGAAAATTGTGTGAATGTCAACCACTCTTCAGTTATAGAACAAGTGGTGGTAGGTTTTAACAGGCAGGTTAAATAAAAATGTGTAGCTTAAACTTTAAACTAAAAAGAATTTTAGCGTTTAATCTATATTTAATGTCAACAGAAGCTTCTTATTCAGAACACAGGTTGAGTCAGACCACCCACACGTACGCTATGAGTGGAGATCAATTATGTCCTAATTATATATAACTAATATGTCCCCAGGAAACTCAATAAAATTATTTATAACTTCAAGTGTCCTAAAATAGCCAATTTCTCGGCGAGTAGGGGTGATTTTTAAGAGTTTTAAAATAGTAACACGAGTTATGTAATATATTATATTAAACGTCTTACTACGCTAAAAAATATTGTCGAAATTTAATGTTTTCAAATAGTATTTACAAAATGTGCAAAAGTATTAAAAAAACTTAAATAAAATAAAAATATTGAGATATTTTTACGATAATTGAATATTGTTTCTCAAAGCTCATTACTGAGGTATGTTTTATTGAGTGTGTGCTAAGGCCACTGGTAATTGAACTTTCAAAACGTAAAAATGTTTCAAAATTGAGGAATATAAAAAGGTTATAACTCAAAGTATTTAAACAGCAAGGCATAATTAATGCCACACCCCATTACAAAATCCCTTTTAAAGAAACCTTTTGTATTAAAAATTTTGTATCATTGTATGTTTAAATGTTATACAATTTTAGCGTACAATATTAAAAATATGAATTAACAAAGGTAAATAACTCTAACTAAAAAGGTAAAATTATTTTTGTAAAATAAAAATAAACTTCACATTATTTTGATTGTACAATGTAGTTGTGTGTAAAAGTTATAAGTGTAACTTAACTGCAAAGAAGAAAAAAATACTCTCTGGTCCTTTATGAAACACAATACAGATTAATCAGTTATTTGAATTTGAATATTAGCACCATTACGGTCTTGCACTGGGATTGTTTATGCGAACAATAACTAAGTTATATTCATTAAAATACCAAAAGTATCTTAAGTTAGTATGAAAACTACTACAAAAGTATTATACCACTGGAGCTTGGATAGTATGACATGAAGTAGGTATTACATAAACACAGCCTACAATTGTAGACCGCACATCCTGGAGGTTTAACCACTCAGACATTCCCAGTTATACAGTTCAAGGAGTTGTTGATGGTTCTGGAGGACACTGGAGATATCTTGTATCAGTTGAAGAGCCTTGAGACGTCTATAGTATTAAAATGTATAAATGCCATCCATAACACTCCAAGATTTTAATAGTCGCTGTAATTCTTGTACAAATATTAGAATAACACTCTTGTCATTAATTTATTATTCTTCAAATTATTTACGTACAGGATTTCAATAACTTCTGAAATTTAATGTAATTAAAATTTTTTTCAAGTGACTAAGTTTATGAAATCTTCCACAATAAAAACACTTACACCCATTTTGTTATCTACGTGGCTACATACGTACTAATTAGAACGTATACTCATTAATAATTCATACAGGGTTTGTTTACTTGTTCCACACAGGGTCAAACCTGTGATTTTCTCTCCCTTCTCTAGATATATCAAAGAGAATGAATCGAACTCTGTGGATTTTAGACAGAGAAAGCTGACACACATCTTTTGAAAGTCCTCGAGTCCCTTGCAATATTTCCGGCTGCTCAACAAGAAATAAGGCACATCAGTGCGTTTTTATCCTAAACTTCAAATTTATACAAATAAATTTAAGGGTACCAGTACGAGATGGTATAACAATTGGGATTATACATCATGTGTTTTATTTCATAGAAAAGTACGTATTTATATTTGTTTCAAATTAATTAATACAAAAATTTAAAAATTGAAAGAGAACACTTACTAGCGTGATGGAAATATATGCAAAACAAAGGAATTTAACACTTTTTGGTTCATAGAAATAAATATTTATTACATTTAACAAATTTCAAGTACAGATATGGCTATTCAAGTATGTATGGTGGATTTTTTATATAATATCCTATGAATGTGCCCTTTTGATGAAAACGTTTTTATCCTTATAAAATCTTTAACCACTATAAAGTGCACATTTTGCTAATGATATATTTTCCATAAAGCAATGGCAATGGCATATTTGCACAAGTTTCTCAAACACTCTCAGGGTTTTTCTAATGTGAAACTTCCCTGAAGTTTTTATAATTTTGAGGTCACATTTTTGGATTTAGACTTTTTTAACAACCACCTTTCAAAAGCGATGTCTTTCTGAATTTCAATCTGTGTTCATAATGCTAATGATAATAAAACTAATGTATAAAAGTTTTCTTGTTGTATATTTCATGTCTTATATCGTATTCCAATGTTTTATAATTACTTTTATTATAATATTTTTTATCGTTACTGAATATGTAAATATAAACGATATATTTATATTTAATGATTATACAATATATATATATATATTGTATATATATATTGTATATATCTATCTACTAGCTAATGCTCCAGATCCCTTCTCTTCTTGTTCTGGAGGCCTATGGCTGGCACACTTTTCTATGTGTCAGCCTATCTCTCTTCTTCACTCTCTTCTATCTGAGGTAAAGTTCCTCAACTCTTCGATCTAGTTTCCCTTTCATTTCTCCCACTAGGGGCCAAGCCACGGTGGAACAGCGTAGGCCAGGGCTGAATGGCTGGTGGCAAACCAGTCTTTACTATGCGGACTCTGGACACCGGCGACCCTCCAGTTTAAAAGCAGCTTACCCAGGCATGCGGGGCTCTGTCTGGGTTGACCTTCCATTCCCTAGCTTCTCGTGGGAACAACATGAAAAGAAACAAAAACAAAAATCAAAACCAACCAACCCTTGAAACAGTTCCTGAAGCTGTTTCTAACCTACCTCTTCCTGCTGAGGTAGCTCCTGAAGCTACCTCGCACATACCACCACCTGGCAACACAACTCAAGAGGTTGTTATGCCAACATCCCTACCTTCTCCTCAACAAAGTGCCTTAGGAACACAGGAGGTTCCATTGCACACTGAAGCTCCCATACATGGCAAGGCTTTATCTGAGGAAGGCAGTACAAGCGCTGAGGAAGCAAAATCCCTTCAAGATATAGAAGATCAGCTCCTCAACAGCCCAAGCACTCCCATGTCTACAGGTACGCTGGATGATGCCACAGAGCAACTCGGCAACCTCAGAATGAAGAGGCCCAATCTCACCACTGCTCAAAGAAGAGAAGCACTAAAGGCTAAACTTCTTGAAAAGGGTGAAGCTTTTGATCCTTCCAAGTGGAGGAGGGGGAAAAAGAAGAAGAAAAAGAATCCAGAACGGCAGGAGGTCTCAACTCCGGGCCCAACTGCGGGTACCAAGGCGGGGGTGGGGTCGGCCAAACGCCCCAGAGGCACCTTGGTCACCCCGCCCTCCGCTGAGGGACCCGCAAAGAAGGCTAGGAGGGAAACCCAAAAGCCCGAAGCCCACGATCCCGAGGCCTCTGGTAGCACACCCAAGGCTACCTACAGAGAGGTCGCAGCGATCAAAATGGCCATAGCCCTCGAAGGCTACCCGGAAGCGAAGCTTAGTGCAGAGCAAGGAGAATCCATCGAGGACGCAATTATGGAAGAAATCCAACCCCTGGAGGATGGTTCCGTTCCATCGTTTGCGGGCACCTACCTAGAGAAAGGTGTTTTAATTGCTTCCTGCATCAAAGAGCACACCAAACGTTGGCTGGAAGAAGTTATTCAAAGAATAAAACCTCTGGGAGATGACATCTCTCTGAGAGTGGGTCTGCGTAAGGACATCTTGAGGTCCACTAGGGTGTTTTTCAGAGCTCACCCGAAGCTTCTGAAGAAGACACCTGAAAAGATACTTGAGATGTTCAATAAGCAGAACCCCAACCTGAATGTAAACGAGTGGAAAATCCTTCCATCCAAGCCAGACCCGAAAGGTTACGGATTCGTCTGCTTCCTGGACGAGGTCTGCTACAAGGCTGTGAAGGCTTCCAACTGTAGAGCCAACTTAGGACTCTGGCAGGTCTCAATTGTCTCCTCGACAGTCAAGGACAATGCCACGAGTTCTACAAATCAACCTCCAGCACAGTAGGGCTGCCTCGGCAGCCTTCTGCCAGTTCTTCCTCCAGGAGGGATTTGATCTGGCATTGATTCAAGAACCATGGCTTCACCAAGGGAGAGTGGCGGGCCTATATGAAACCAAAGGTAAGTTAATTTACTGTACCTCTCTAAGGAATGTCAGAACCTGCATCCTGTTGAAGAGAGGCTTGGATTTTCTAACCCTCAACGAATTCTGCACCAGAGATCTCACTGTGGGCACACTGACCTGGAAGAATGGAGGCATAGTGCAGAGCACAATTGTAGGCTCCGTATACTTGCCATATGATGCCAGGGAACTCCCTCCATCAAGAGACCTAGAGCTCCTGGTGGAAGAAGCACAAGCCAGACGTCAACAACTTCTTCTAGGTTGTGACGCCAACGCCCATCACTCTGCTGGATGGGGCAGCACCAACACTAACCCCAGAGGTGAGGCACTTTTACAATTTCTTCTAAGTAGGGACCTATTTATATGTAATAAAGGTAACCGCCCTACGTTCGCAACACGAATTAGACAAGAAGTTATTGACATAACAATCTGCACACAAGGTATACTTGGAATGGTTGATAAGTGGCACGTAAGCGAAGAGGCCTCATTATCGGATCACAGGTATATCCGCTTTAACTTGCAAGATGAGGCTGCAGAGGTCCTCTATCGCAATCCCAGGAGGACTGACTGGTTGGGATATAAGTCTGACCTTCAGTCACAGTTGGGATCGGTAGGCGGAAGGGTGCGATGCTTCACAGACATAGATCAGATAGCTTCTGACCTGCAGAATGCTATAATCAATAGCTTCCACGACAATTGCCCATTGCGACGGGGGAAGAGTCGAACCAATACTAAGTGGTGGACTGCGGACCTCGCTCGCAAAAGGGCTAATGTCAGGAAGCTGTACAATCAATGCAAAAGGAGCCGTATCTGGGAGTCCTATCATAGAGCTCTAACAGAATACAGCCTAGCAATTAAAAAAGCAAAACAAAGTTCCTGGAGGCAGTTTACACAGAAGGTAAATGAGTTAAGCGCGGCAGCTAGACTGCAACGCTTACTAGCCTCAAGTCCAACCGGTCACTTGGGATCTTTAAGGTCCCAGGGAGGTCAACACACTTCCGGGTCTAGTGATAGCCTCAAACTTCTCCTTGAGACTCACTTCCCTGATTGTATCTTTGAGAATGACGACACTGGAACGTCTGGTAACCACGAGGCAGGCTCACGGCCAAGAGCTTGTCGTGGTAGCTGGGCCATTGCCAGAAGGATTGTCACTCTCTCTAAAGCCAAATGGGCAATTTCTAAATTTGCCCCTTTCAAATCTGCAGGAGGGGATGGAATCTTTCCGGCCCTGCTTCAACAAGGGCCGGAGAATCTCCTTACCCTTCTATGTGAACTATTCAGGGCGAGCCTAGCCTATGGGTACATACCACAAGTCTGGCGTCTCAACAGGGTGGTCTTCATCCCTAAAAAAGGGAGAGCGGACTACTCTGTCCCTAAATCTTTTCGTCCCATCAGTTTATCTTCGTTTCTACTGAAAACATTAGAAAGACTGGTGGAGAGGCACCTGAGAAAGGGAGTTCTCTCAGACACTCCCCTTCATCGCAACCAACATGCATACCAGCAAGGCAAATCCTGTGAATCAGCACTGCACCAACTAGTCAGTAGGATTGAGGATAGCCTGTCCGCCAAGGCATTGGCATTGTGCACCTTCATAGACATTGAAGGAGCTTTCGACAATGCCAAATTCACTGCAATGGTAAGTGGAGCACAGCGACATGGCCTCGAGCCAGCTCTGTGCCGGTGGCTTAGGGCCATGCTGTGCTCCAGACGGATCAGGGCCGATCTCAATGAAGTATCGCTTGTGATCGCACCCACAAGGGGATGTCCTCAAGGAGGCATCCTGTCACCTCTACTGTGGAATCTAGTAGTAGATGGTCTACTTGAGGACCTTACTAACAACGGAATCTATGTCCAAGGATATGCAGACGACATAGTCCTTATGGTACAGGGAAAATATACAAATGTTGTTGTTGATATCATGAATACCAACCTTCAACATGTACACAACTGGTGTCAGGGAGAGGGACTGAAAGTAAATCCCTCTAAGACAGTAGTTGTACCATTCACTAGAAAAAAGAACCTAGAGTCTCTTTCTAGGCTGAAACTCGCATCCACTCAGCTGGAGTGGTCAAAGACAGTCAAATATTTAGGACTGACTCTAGACCATAAGCTTACGTGGAATGATCATCTTAATAATATCCTGCACAAAGCAAAGTGGGCGCTCATGACGTCCAGGAGACTTGCAGGAATCTCATGGGGCGTAAAACCCCATATAGCACTATGGCTTTACAAAGCAGTTGTAAGGCCTCAAATCACTTATGGTTCATTAGTCTGGTGGACAAAGGTGAATCAGGTAACTGCCAAAGCCAAGCTTGAAAGCTTACAAAGGCTTGGCACAATCTTTGTAACCGGAGCATTCAGGAGCAGTCCCTCAGCGACCCTCGAGGTGGCTTTAGGACTTCTACCTCTTGATGTCCATATAAAAGCTGAAGCGCGTAAGTCAGCTTATCGGCTGATGGTTGCTGGCTTGTGGAGGAATGGCGCCTCTAACGCGAGCCATGGCGCCATCACTGAAGCTGTAAACCCAAGCGATATTCTCGAAATGGTCTCCGACACAATGAGAACGGAGTTCGTATTCAATAAGCCATTCTCTGTTGACTTCTACTCCAGAGATTAGTGGAAATCGCAAGATAACATCCCAACAATAAGAAAGAACTTTGTCTGGTACACGGATGGCTCGCTTATTAAGGGTAGAACTGGATATGGAGTGTTTAGTCAATCCCCTAGAACTGCCCTTAGCGGCAGTTTGGGTCGGAACTGCTCCATATTTCAAGCCGAAATCTATGGTATCCTAGCCTGTGCCAACCTAGGCCTCACCAGAAGTTACCAGGGAATGAACATCTGTATAATGTCAGACAGTCAGGCAGCTCTTAAAGCTCTTGACTCCAACAGCATTTCATCCAGGCTTGTGTGGGAGTGCTTTAACACTCTCTGCAAGCTTGGATCACGCAACTGTGTGCGTCTTGGTTGGGTACCGGGCCACACAGGCATAGGTGGCAACGAATGCGCCGACAGGCTTGCCAAAAGCGGAGCAAGCATGCCATACACCGGTCCAGAACCGAGTTGTGGTATAAGCAAGTCAGCCGCTTACCAAAGTATAAACAAATGGTCCAGGAAGACACACCGCTTGCGGTGGCAGAGTCACCAAGGACAAGCACTCGGCAAAAGACTGCTTGCCGATTCTAGCTCCGGATTCACCAGATGGCTGATGGGGCTGGGCAGGGATCGAGTTAAGCAAGTGATTGCCTTGATCACTGGACACGGCCACTTCAGGAAACACCTAAACACTCTAGGTTTACGAAATGAGGACTCGGAGTGTAGACTCTGCAATAAGTCTGAAGAGACTGCAAAACACATAATACTGGGCTGTGAGAGACTGGGAGCAAGGAGAAGGGCTCTTTTCGGTGATAAACAACCAGGCGACGAACCAGATGCTAGTATCGGGGAAAAGCTTCTTAGCCTAATTAAGGGCACGAAGATAGGCTTACCCCTCTAACATCAAAGGGGCACACAATAAGCTCTGGTTGACGTGTGAGGATCTATGAATCCACCCCAATATCCCAAAGGAAAAAAAAAAAAAAAAAAAAAAAAAAAACACCACAGAGCCCTCACTTTTTACGATTCAATTATTTTGTATTTGGCCTTTTCTTTCACATATGCGTTTAAATAACTAAACTAACATATGATCGGAAGACCAAATACCTGTCAAACGACTTTTGTTTATATTATTCAAATGTGTTTAAATGGCAATAGCCTTATTTAATTTTTCAATAAACATTGAATCACAAAAAGTACTTGCTCCGCCGGGACTCGAACCCGGATCTCTCACTTGCCGGGTGAATGTGCTACCATTACACCACAGAGCCCTCACTTTTTACGATTCAATTATTTTGTATTTGGCCTTTTCTTTCACATATGCGTTTAAATAACTAAACTAACATATGATCGGAAGACCAAATACCTGTCAAACGACTTTTGTTTATATTATTCAAATGTGTATAAATGGCAATAGCCTTATTTAATTTTTCAATAAACATTGAATCACAAAAAGTACTTGCTCCGCCGGGACTTATAAGTTGAAACATGTTTTAATATTGTCATGAAAATTATAATGTTCGGGGATTCTCACGCCCCTTTCAGAAATGTTGACACTGGCTTTAGTCATTAAGAATAATTGGGCCCTAAATATTTGTTTTCGACCTTCTCTCTCGGCGGATTTCTTTTGGCTTTGACATTGCCCAACCAACTCTCAAGATAGAGACATAGTCTAAGTTTTATGGAAATAATACCTGTTCGTCCTCTTTTCATGGAAATTATTATAAAAACCTTGCTTTACCCTATCACTATCTGCAAGATTAATTCTGTTGAACTCTACTGTAAACACATCTGTAGATTTTACGGATTCAGTATTACTTTGAATTACCCCCACAAAGATATTCCACAATATATGATAATTGACTTAATCAGCCTAGAAACACTTCATTACTTGGGATGTTGTTTTCCAGATTTAGACTTGAGGACAGAACTCGAGGTGGTCCGTGCCTGAACAGTAATCTTTCTTGTTAACAACTGACTTATAGAATCCAGTTTTTAGCTAATTACTTTCATTTACGTTAATTACAACGGGATTAAATTTAAAGGTGGTCTAGATACCTTACAACCTACATCATTTTACACAAGTCACGTTTTTTTCCTAGTACTTTTACATAATTTAGCTACATGTTTATTTATACAGGGTTAGAGCCTACTTCAGTAGGTCGTATTGTACATATTCCATACTAGATATACATCCAATGTTTTAAATTATTTGCAGCAGACAATTTAAAACAAAATAGAGTATTTATGATAACATGTTAAAATACTTAAAGCATTTGCTATAAGTATTTATTGTATATTTTTAATTAACAAGAGTTCCAATGAAAATGTCGTTTTTCAAATAAAAAGCTGTATTAAAATAATATGTATGACGATATTACACACTTTCCACGTAATAGAGTTACGCAGGACTTACCTCTGTAATAATCACCGACAAACTGACAAGAGAGGGAAATCTCATTGGTAATACACAGCAACGACCAATAGCGCTTGGACGTTCATTTGAAGTAATCAGAGAGGCTCGTATCCGGCCTATATGAGCGTTTAAAGTTTTGATTGCAGAAGTGCCATTAATTTGTCTGGGTTTTTTTACAGGTGACCGCTGTGACGTAGGCATCTGACGCAGCCGCGGTTGCCGTATAAATATAATTACATAAATAGTTTTAGTATACGAGTGACTATTTTTATTTGCCTACAAGAGTTTGTAATTCCCGGCCACAACCATATTGTTTTTTCCGTTTAACATTTTGAGGTTAAGTTCTGTTCCCGCCCAACCGCTCCACAGACGTTGCACACTCTACTCTTATTCTTAATATTCCTATTACGTTGGAGGAATATACCTGTGTCAATATATATATATATATATATATATATATATATATATATATATATATATATATATATATATATATATATATGCAACTCTACGCTGTGAAATGTTTTGTAAATAATTTTAGCAATAACTGGCTAATTAGAACAATTGAAATAGAGCTTTTTGATATCAGATTATTCCAGATATAATGTAGTATCCAGAGCTTTCCAGGACCCAGGTGGCTCAGTGTGACTTAAGTGTGTCACACACACATATATATTATTATAGTCTATACTATATAAATAAATTTAAAAACATCTTCTAAAAAGATACAACTAAGTATTTATTATATTTTAAAACATTTATATAAACTCGCTTTCCAGCCTGTCACATATTAACGTCACGTATTATAAAACTCATTAAAGTAAAAAAGGGGTTATTAACCAGTTAGGTTATCCAGGAAATTTTCTGTAATTTTTTGAGTTTTGCCACCCAGGTCTAACCTTATCAAAATTAGGAGAACATTAATAATCTCATAAATTTAAGAATAGGTTTCAAAATTATATAATCAACAATGTAATTCACACTGCTGCAATATTTAGTTCATATTGTATCGTCGTAAGAAGATAATGGGCAGTGTTGTATTAATCTCTGTGTTTAGTTAACAGTAATTAATTTAAATTTAAGGGGACAAGTTAGTCTCTCACCAAGAAATTTGACCTTATAGGCCTAATTGCTGTCTAAACTTTCGATTACAGTCCAAGACTGTATACCTGAACTTGCCGCTTCTGCAAGTTGTTACAGTTGCTGTAACAAGGTAGATGCCAGGTTGTTGCTGGGATAATTGGCGCGTTGGTATACACCTTGAAATTATCTGGGTTATTATGCAAAATATTATATTTTACTATACGTAAATTTAGTTTTTCACGTTTTTATTTTGGAATAAAAACGCCTACTATTTAATAATAACACTATCCTGACTAGAATTGTTAGTTTTAAAATTATTGAAAACTGTTAATTATATTCTTACGAACCAATTCTATTCCATTAGTAACGAAATTTAATTCCATTAATATAGTTTTAATAGTGCCAGTAAAAATACAAGAAATTAAAATCTATTGATAGTTTTAAGATGGCTACAAATGCCATGTTCTGGATAAAAATCGTTCCATGCTTAACTATTGAATCGAATTAAAAAAGCTTCGGAAGTTAACCGTTCGTGCACATTTTAGTTATTAACGGTAATAGCTATAAGGTAGTGTGACTTTCAATGAATGTTTTTACTGCAGACTATCCTATTACAAAAGAAACTTCTGACGTTAAAAATATATCATTAATATTATCTTTGAAATTATTTGTTTCTCTTCATTTGAAGATGTACTGTTATTTTTTGTTCATTTGACCAGCGTAGATTTTATCATCATCTATAGGTCTGCATTATGTTCACATTTTATTATATGAAATTTACAAATTAAGCCATTATGACTGCAAATTTCGAATTTCAGTATTTTATCTGAATAGCGTAGGATTAAAATAGTAAGGAAATAGGATTGTTTTCTTTCCAGAAATATAATGAAAGTTTTATTATATATCACTTACATGTGGCGGAAAGCTTGATTTATTGTGAATTTTTAGTTAAGGTCCAATTGACCATTCGGTTAGCGCAGCGGCTGAAACCTGATGCAGTTTCAGAGTTGACTCTTGGAATATATGTTCTGTTCTGACATAGAAAAGATGCAAATAGTTCGTTTTGAGCTTTTTTATTAACGGCTTTTTTGGATCTCTGCAGAATGAAATGACTCCAGATTCCAGGAGTTAAGTCTGAAACACCTTATTTCGAATGTTGCACTAAACGGAATGTGAGCTGGAGCTAAACTCGATATTTACATGTATTACGTATGCATTACACTGAATTTAAATATACTATAGAGTTTCAATAACATACATTTTTAAAAAGACAGAACTAACAAAACGAAAATTTCCCTCATAAACTTTTATTGAAATAATCATATTTGTGTAATATGATTATTTTAATAAAAGCTTCGAGGGAAATGCTGTGAATTAAACTCATCATAAAATAATTAACTCATTGTATAAACTGATATAGAATTAGCCCTCGCCTTTGGTTAAGAGATTGAATTTCCATCTGGCAAAATGTTTAACAAGGGTGCATTTCAAACAAATAATACTTGCAAGGATTTCACTGAGGTGTAAAACTTTATGGAACTGGCTCACAAAGTTGATCTTTATAAACCGAAGAATCAGTAGCTTTTTTCATATCTTGGGCAAAATGGAACACACTAAGTAAAGAAGACTAGTACACATGAATTTTGAAATTGATAGGCTATATTTTTAATTTGTTCCGAATCATCATATATAAACAAAATCATAGAAATAATATTGTAGTTATATTATTTTGTCTCTACTGAAATTGACTGGAATCAAAACAACGAAAATGTACTAAAATGTTTAAAAAAAACCCCAATAGTTGGACAATAAACTTAAAGCAGAAGCTTTATGTAATTTAAACTTTTAACTAAAGTTGTGGAAAACTCAATAAAACCTGTGAAATAAAAAAAATATAGTTATCCTTGAGGTGCTTTATTGAAATCATACAAAAAAATATTGGATGAAATATAAAAAGGTATTTTCAAATGTGGAACTAAGCAAACGGTGCATTTATGTTTAACTGTGAAGCAATCTCTGCCTATAAATGAAGCCCTTTGGCTAACATGAAATTAAACAGAGCATTGATAGCAACAATTGCATTGCTTAAGGCAGCATGCCTGAGGCTTATCAGAGAATTGCGACTCCTGCCGCAATGGATAGTATTATCAGAACATTGTTGGGGTGCCGCAGGCTAAGCTAAGGAACAACCCCTGTATTTGGCCGATTGTTCAATATTCCATTGTCTGCAAGAAGTATTTCTCTGTATCACTATTTGCTTAGTCGATCAAAGCAAACTAGAACATTGAACATTTGAAAATTGTCTGTCATTTTATATTTTTTGCTCGCAAAGCAGTGGCTTTTAGTGATTCTCTTAATTGAATTATGCTATTTGTTTAATACTTGTTTCAAAAGTACGACCCGAATCCGTGAAGGTGAAACGTACCACAAAGCTAATAACAAAACACATTTTTAATGGTTTTGATACTAGGCCTATTACTAGAAGTTTATGTACTTTTGAAAGCAAGTTTTAACTTATATTTAGGAACAGCTTTTCCTGCTTTCTGATTTATCCACTTACCAGCCTAAACATGCTAAAACATAGTTTTTAACATTTATGTACAACAATAACTATAGTTTACGGAATACAGTTTTAACTCTTACTGTTTAGTTTAAATTATTTGCTATGTCAATAAACTAAATTAACTTCTAATAAATGTTAAATTTAATCCTAGGTGAAAATCTTAAAATAATATTTCAATAATGGTATTTAAATAACAAAATTTTTATAAATTTTGGAAATTATCCATGATATTTTTAATTGTACTTTCTTATAACATGACCAAGGGAACAATTTATTGAATTGGGTAGAATGTATTGAATAGATAAACGTATAGAATAAAGTAAGAAGGGAAGAGAGTCACGCAGTGGAGATATATTGAATAGATAGTGAGGGGAAGAGAAATGACAATGGGCTTACAGTGGTGATGTATGTTTATAGGTTATGTATTAAGTGTTTCACGTATTCATATCATTCAATTCATGTGAGACTTCTACCTCAAAGCTAAGTTTGAAGTCAAATAATTTAAACAGTTTATGTTTACAAATTATCCATTTTAGAAGCCAAACAACGTGTATTTGTAAATGGTTATCTTCTAATAGGTTTTTATAATACTTTACTAAGATTCAGATTTGTTATGCCACAACTGGTATATCATCTTAATACATCGTCATAATAAAAGTGAATTCCCAAAAACGTTTTCATCATAATTATGAGTGTTGTACAATATTTCGTACCCAACTAAGTGATTGAACTTCAGTGTTGAAATACGTGTTTAAAGCAAACACTTACAGTGATTCTCTCTCAGCAATTACTGATTACCACAGACAGGCTTTTCAATCTTATAAATAAAATCTCCAGAATCTGTAGTCTGCACTATTCTAAAACTTCACGGTATGAGCACACCGATTGCATATTTATTGCTGCCTGTGATAACAAATCTTCTAATTGGAATAGGGTAACTGAGATAAATCCTTGTCAGCGATCCTCATCCCAGCCTTACTCACCTCTTGGAAGGCTGAAGATTGATTGGTATTGGTGCATCATGCCCATGCATTGACTTCAGCATTGCGTCATCTAGAAGAGTAGATACAGTTTAATACATCTCAGAATAACATAAATTATATAACTTAACTGCTTACGGTTAGAATGTTTACATTTATTTCAAATATTGCTTATTAAAATGTTTCACTACTGTATTATTTAACGTGGCAATGACAATGTATAAGGAATACAATTAAAAAAAATTAATTCCTTAATACAGTCCAGGCAGATCATAATTAAGTTTTAAATAATAGATGGAGAATAAATTAAGATTCAACACAATATAAACAAACTAAACTGGAGATGCCAGGAAATCTTTATATTTTTACCATTAATATAAGCCGATATAAATATACTTCATTAGTATACTTATTTATCTCTTCTCCCTTGTCTAAATAAAAAAACAAGTTAATGGTCAAGAAATAAGGGGAATCAGGATTACCGGTTGTAGAGCAGTGTAGACAGATTATTTTTTTTCTTTTTCTCGTCAGTCCTTTTATGTAGAAAATCGTCAGTGCACAAATCATTATTATTGCACTTACTTATTGGCACTTGCCGACAATAAAATACTGACCTTGGTCAGTTATACGTTCTCTTTATTGTAATAATACTCTACCACTATTTGATGAATTATTCTAAATCAAGCTTGTTATAAAATAAAAACTTTCTATAATATTGATAAAGGAAACTCACGAAGCTATATTTATTTTGGACCTCCTAATATTAATTTTCTACAAAACTAGTTTCATACATTTTACAACTGCTATAAAATTTGAATTCGACTTACAATTTTTGATGTTTCATGGATTCCTTGTCTATCGCACTTCTGATGTACGCCAATAATATGAATAAACTTATCATATCGTATGATAAAGCATAAGGGCATACTAAACTTTATTACCTGAGCTCAAGTTAGTCTTCATCTCGTATTTCCCGGAAAACATACCGGCTATTACCCCTTATGGATTCGAATATTGCCAGCTTTTTGAGACAAAATATGTTACCTCAATATTCATGACGAATTGGTCCAATTTAAGCTGTTTCTTAACCTTATTTTAATTACAAATACTTGGGATATAAAAAATTTGCTTATTCCTGAAGGCTTGAGGTGAGTTCCGTATAAAACAAATTAATCATCATTAAAAATACATTTAAATTTGCACTTTATCAGATACATGTTACTGGAAACCAACGTGGAAACACAAACGCATGGAATGAAACAAGACGGGTAGGAAATTCAGACCAGTCACGCAGAGGAGATATATTGAATAGATAAGACAGGGAGAAATGACATCAGGCCTAGTATATTGATGATTTATGTTCCTTCCTGATATTGCCAATTCTGAAAATATGGATAAAACAGTGGTAATTTTCGGCAATTAATCACTCACTCTAAACGTATACACTGAAAACGGTTGAAGTTATGTCTGTTTTTCATTACTTGATTATATAATTATGAGTACTAAAATGTCTGGTCCTCAATAAATTTGTTTTAGAGAGATGAATATTGATGACAAAGAAATGACTAAGCGAAGTGTATTTTCTTTGGAAAACATGAGATTTGTTTTCCAAAAAAATTTTTTAGCTGGATCAATACTTTCATGCCCAAGTAAACAAAATTATGTATTTGATCTAATTAAATACTTCTGGGAACTTTGGGTAGTACAGCTGCTAGTCCCTCAGGGGCGGTCTTACTTTCAAGGCCGTACGGTAGTAGCGACCCCGAGGTACCCTAGCTAATGCTCCAGATCCCTTCTCTTCTTGTTCTGGAGGCCTATGGCTGGCACACTTCTCTATGTGTCAGCCTATCTCTCTTCTTCACTCTCTTCTATCTGAGGTATAGTTCCTCAACTCTTCGATCTAGTTTCCCTTTCATTTCTCCCACTAGGGGCCAAGCCACGGTGGGAAACAGCGTAGGCCAGGGCTGAATGGCTGGTGGCAAACCAGTCTATACTATGCGGACTCTGGACACCGGCGACCCTCCAGTTTAAAGCAGCTTACCCAGGCATGCGGGGCTCTGTCTGGGCGGACCTTCCATTCCCTAGCTTCTCGTGGGAACAACATGGAAAGAAAAAACAAAAATAAAACACCAAACAAACCAACCCTTGAAACAGCTCCTGAAGCTGTTTCTAACCTACCTCTTCCTGCTGAGGTAGCTCCTGAAGCTACCTCGCACATACCACCACCTGGCAACACAACTCAAGAGGTTGTTATGCCAACATCCCTACCTTCTCCTCAACAAAGTGCCTTAGGAACACAGGAGGTTCCATTGCACACTGAAGCTCCCATACATGGCAAGGCTTTATCTGAGGAAGGCAGTACAAGCGCTGAGGTAGCAAAATCCCTTCAAGATATAGAAGATCAGCTCCTCAACAGCCCCAAGCACTCCCATGTCTACAGGTACGCTGGATGATGCCACAGAGCAACTCGGCAACCTCAGAATGAAGAGGCCCAATCTCACCACTGCTCAAAGAAGAGAAGCAACTAAAGGCTAAACTTCTTGAAAAGGGTGAAGCTTTTGACCCTTCCAAGTGGAGGAGGGGGAAAAAGAAAGAAGAAAAGAATCCCGAACGGCAGGAGGTCTCAACTCCGGGCCCAACTGCGGGTACCAAGGCGGGGGTGGGGTCGGGCCAAAACGCCCCAGAGGCACCTTGGTCACCCCCGCCCTCCGCTGAGGGACCCGCAAAGAAGGCTAGGAGGGAAACCCAAAAGCCCGAAGCCCACGATCCCGAGGGCCTCTGGTAGCACACCCAAGGCTACCTACAGAGAGGTCGCAGCGATTAAAATGTCCATAGCCCCCTCGAAGGCTAACCCGGAAGCGAAGCTTAGTGCAGAGCAAGGAGAAGCCATCGAGGACGCAATTATGGAAGAAATCCAACCCCTGGAGGATGGTTCCGTTCCATCGTTTGCGGGCACCTACCTAGAGAAAGGTGTTTTTAATTGCTTCCTGCATCAACGAAACACACCAAACGTTGGCTGGAAGAAGTTATCCAAAGAATAAAACCTCTGGGAGATGATATCTCTCTGAGAGTGGGTCTGCGTAAGGACATCTTGAGGTCCACCAGGGTGTTTTTCAGAGCTCACCCGAAGCTTCTGAAGAAGACACCTGAAAAGGTACTTGAGATGTTCAATAAGCAGAACCCCAACCTGAATGTAAACGAGTGGAAAATCCTTCCATCCAAGCCAGACCCGAAAGGTTACGGATTCGTCTGCTTCCTGGACGAGGTCTGCTACAAGGCTGTGAAGGCTTCCAACTGTAGAGCCAACTTAGGACTCTGGCAGGTCTCAATTGTCTCCTCGACAGTCAAGGACAATGCCACGAGTTCTACAAATCAACCTCCAGCACAGTAGGGCTGCCTCGGCAGCCTTCTGCCAGTTCTTCCTCCAGGAGGGATTTGATCTGGCACTGATTCAAGAACCATGGCTTCACCAAGGGAGAGTGGCGGGCCTAAATGAAACCAAAGGTAAGTTAATCTACTGTACCTCTCTAAAAGGAATGTCAGAACCTGCATCCTGTTGAGGAGAGGCTTGGATTTTCTAACCCTCAACGAATTCTGCTCCAGAGATCTCACTGTGGGCACACTGACCTGGAAGAATGGAGGTATAGTGCAGAGCACAATTGGTAGGCTCCGTATACTTGCCATATGATGCCAGGGAACTCCCTCCATCAAGAGACCTAGAGCTCCTGGTGGAAGAAGCACAAGCCAGACGCCAAACAACTTCTTCTAGGTTTGTGACGCCAACGCCCATCACTCTGCTGGATGGGGCAGCACCAACACTAACCCTAGAGGTGAGGCACTTTTACAATTTCTTCTAAGTAGGGACCTATTTATATGTAATAAAGGTAACCGCCCTACGTTCGCAACACGAATTAGACAAGAAGTTATTGACATAACAATCTGCACACAAGGAATACTTGGAATGGTGATAAGTGGCACGTAAGCGAAGAGGCCTCATTATCGGATCACAGGTATATCCTCTTTAACTTGCAAGATGAGGGCTGCAGAGGTCCTCTATCGTAATCCCAGGAGGACTGACTGGTTGGGATATAAGTCTGACCTTCAGTCACAGTTGGGATCGGTAGGCGGAAGGGTGCGATGCTTCACAGACATAGATCAGATAGCTTCTGACCTGCAGAATGCTATAATCAATAGCTTCCATGACAATTGCCCATTGCGACGGGGGAAGAGTCGGAACCAATAGTAAGTGGTGGACTGCAGACCTCGCTCGCAAAAGGGCTAATGTCAGGAAGCTGTACAATCAATGCAAAAGGAGCCGTATCTGGGAGTCCTATCATAGAGCTCTAACAGAATACAGCCTAGCAATTAAAAAAGCAAAACAAAGTTCCTGGAGGCAGTTTACACAGAAGGTAAATGAGTTAAGCGCGGCAGCTAGACTGCAACGCTTGCTAGCCTCAAGTCCAACCGGTCACTTGGGATCTTTAAGGTCCCAGGGAGGTCCAACACACTTCCGGGTCTAGTGATAGCCTCAAACTTCTCCTTGAGGCTCACTTCCCTGATTGTATCTTTGAGAATGACGACACTGGAACGTCTGGTAATCACGAGGCAGGCTCACGGCCAAGAGCTTGTCGTGGTAGCTGGGCCATTGCCAGAAGGATTGTCACTCTCTCTAAAGCCAAATGGGCAATTTCTAATTTGCCCCTTTCCAAATCTGCAGGAGGGGATGGAATCTTTCCGGCCCTGCTTCAACAAGGGCCGGAGAATCTCCTTACCCTTCTATGTGAACTATTCAGGGCGAGCCTAGCCTATGGGTACATACCACAAGTCTGGCGTCTCAACAGGGTGGTCTTCATCCCTAAAAAAAGGGAGAGCGGACTACTCTGTCCCTAAATCTTTTTCGTCCCATCAGTTTATCTTCGTTTCTACTGAAAACATTAGAAAGACTGGTGGAGAGGCACCTGAGAAAGGGAGTTCTCTCAGACACTCCCCTTCATCGCAACCAACATGCATACCAGCAAGGCAAATACTGTGAATCAGCACTGCACCAATTAGTCAGTAGGATTGAGGATAGCCTGTCCGCCAAGGAATTGGCATTGTGCACCTTCATAGACATTGAAGGAGCTTTCGACAATGCCAAATTCACTGCAATGGTAAGTGGAGCACAGCGACGTGGCCTCGAGCCAGCTCTGTGCCGGTGGCTTAGGGCCATGCTGTGCTCCAGACGGATCAGGGCCGATCTCAATGAAGTATCGCTTGTGATCGCACCCCACAAGGGGATGTCCTCAAGGAGGCATCCTGTCACCTCTACTGTGGAACTAGTAGTAGATGGTCTACTTGAGGACCTTACTAACAACGGAAATCTATGTCCAAGGATATGCAGACGACATAGTCCTTATGGTACAGGGAAAATACACAAATGTTGTTGTTGATATCATGAATACCAACCTTCAACATGTACACAACTGGTGTCAGGGAGAGGGACTGAAAGTAAATCCCTCTAAGACAGTAGTTGTACCATTCACTAGAAAAAAAGAACCTAGAGTCTCTTTCTAGGCTGAAACTCGCATCCACTCAGCTGGGAGTGGTCAAAGACAGTCAAATATTTAGGACTGACTCTAGACCATAAGCTTACGTGGAATGATCATCTTAATAATATCCTGCACAAAGCAAAGTGGGCGCTCATGACGTCCAGGAGACTTGCAGGAATCTCATGGGGCGTAAAACCCCATATAGCACTATGGCTTTACAAAGCAGTTGTAAGGCCTCAAATCACTTATGGTTCATTAGTCTGGTGGACAAAGGTGAATCAGGTAACTGCCAAAGCCAAGCTTGAAAGCTTACAAAGGCTTGGCACAATCTTTGTAACCGGAGCATTCAGGAGCAGTCCCTCAGCGACCCTCGAGGTGGCTTTAGGACTTCTACCTCTTGATGTTCATATAAAAGCTGAAGCGCGTAAGTCAGCTTATCGGCTGATGGTTGCTGGCTTGTGGAGGAATGGCGCGTCTAAACACGAGCCATGGCGCCATCACTGAAGCTGTAAACCCAAGCGCTATTCTCGAAAATGGTCTCCGACACAATGAGAACGGAGTTTTCGTATTCAATAAGCCATTCTCTGTTGACTTCTACTCCAGAGATGAGTGGAAATCGCAAGATAACATCCCAACAATAAGAAAGAGCTTTGTCTGGTACACGGATGGCTCGCTTATTAAGGGTAGAACTGGATATGGAGTGTTTAGTCAATCCCCTAGAACTGCCCTTAGCGGCAGTTTGGGTCGGAACTGCTCCATATTTCAAGCCGAAATCTATGGTATCCTAGCCTGTGCCAACCTAGGCCTCACCAGAAGGTACCAGGAAATGAACATCTGTATAATGTCAGACAGTCAGGCAGCTCTTAAAGCTCTTGACTCAACAGCATTTCATCCAAGCTTGTGTGGGAGTGCTTTAACACTCTCTGCAAGCTTGGATCACGCAACTGTGTGCGTCTTGGTTGGGTACCGGGCCACACAGGCATAGGTGGCAAACGAATGCGCCGACAGGCTTGCCCAAAAGCGGAGCAAAGCATGCCATACACCGGTCCAGAACCGAGTTGTGGTATAAGCAAGTCAGCCGCTTATCAAAGTATAAACAAATGGTCCAGGAAGACACACCGCTTGCGGTGGCAGAGTCACCAAGGACAAGCACTCGGCAAAAGACTGCTTGCCGATTCTAGCTCCGGATTCACCAGATGGCTGATGGGGCTGGGGAGGGATCGGGTTAAGCAAGTGATTGCCTTGATCACTGGACACGGCCACTTCAGGAAACACCTAAACACTCTAGGTTTACGAAATGAGGACTCGGAGTGTAGACTCTGCAATAAGTCTGAAGAGACTGCAAAACACATAATACTGGACTGTGAGAGACTGGGAGCAAGGAGAAGGGCTCTTTTCGGTGATAAACAACCAGGCGACGAACCAGATGCTAGTATCGGGGAAAAGCTTCTTAGCCTAATTAAGGGCACGAAGATAGGCTTACCCCTCTAACATCAAAGGGGCACACAATAAGCTCAGGTTGACGTGTGAGGATCTAGGAATCCACCCCAATATCCCAAAGGAAAAAAAAAAAAAAAAAAAAAAAAAAAAAAAACAGCTGCTAGACTAAAAGCTCTTTCTCCCCCCAATATTCATGTAGATTTCAAAGTAGTTAGGAAGAGATCTGACGAAAATTTTAGGCATTGAACTACTGTAAATACTATAACCAATACCTTTTCGGTATTTGTGGGGCCTGCTCCATCATATTTTACTTACTTATCCTACATATTAAGAACTATTTCTGTGTTGCTTTTAGAAGCCTCTATCTTAGTACAACTGTCTATGGATTCTCCAAGACTGAAAACTACGCTGGAAAGTAGTGCAATGGTCACTGAACGAATAATGCCTTCTAATATTCAGTATATTACTCCAGCATGTAGAAGATCCTGTCTACAGGAGTTTCTTATCTTTGAAGCTCCTACTTTTTGGAACTACGAGGTTTTAAAATTGTATCATCTGCTCGTCTATATAATCAAATTGACTGGAATAACCGACCCAAATAATATAAATATTCCTAAAATCGGTGCTTATAAGCTAAACGTTTATTTTCAGTACTTTGTGAAGGGTAAATAATTTTGTTTTTAACCTTATACATGTAAAATTTAAATAAACTATTTGACATTTGGCTTTAAAAACTTTCTTTGATACAATTAGTTTGCAGCTTTACAATATTTCTTGAATAGCTCGAATATTTAACCTACCAAAATTTGCCAATATCAGTCATTGTACTGTTTGCCAACAGCGAAAAGTTTATTGCTGTAGAATATAGTATAAAAATAGTATAGATACATTTCTAAAAAAAGTCGAACAGTCAAAGAGTGTCTGTTGAGGGCGTCTGAGGGGGAACCACAGCTTTTAGGAGGTTTAAAAATATACAACAATGTTTCGAGGATTGAAATCTATCCTCTTTGTCAGGTGAGAGGACACTTAGTACACGTACATGCACTTAAAAGTTACAGCGTAAAGCAATGGACTACTACTAAACAAAGAATGAACGCAAAAGAAGGAAAATCAAACAGCTTGGAGTCTATACAAAGAAAATGAACCCAGGTGTAGTCACTACACAGAGTACAAGTTACGAGCAATAGTTACGAGTGCGAGAAGTGAAGAGCCCAAACACACGTCACACCATCACAAGAGAAAGTGGGACTCTAACAAGAAAATTTATTTTTAAACTTTCCTGCAGTATAGAGGCATATTATCTGAAACAATGAGACAGGAAGTTCAGGAGCGGGAAATGTAAAGGCCACCTTCGGCCCTATACTTTTGCCTAGACCCTGATGTCATGGTGTATGTAGCGTTTTCTTCGCCATGTGGACATTGATTTCTTTGTTAGTGTCCTACTTTTACCTGTGCTGGTGTGACTAGTGTATATGCTCTTGACTTTTAATGCTCGCGACTTATATTATTTGCAGTGACTAATCATGGGTTCATTTCCTCTTGTCTGTCCTCCAAGCATTTTTAGGTATGTTTATTTACCTTTCTTTCTTGATGATTGAGGTTGAGTGGTAGAGAGGGCTTAATATCCCTAACTCCGCCTCTTTAATAAAGGCATTTTTCATTTATTCATTCTTTTCTAGTAGCAGTCCATTGCTGCACTTTGTAACTTTTAAGTACACGTATATGTACTAATTGTCTTCTCAACTGACGAAGAAGATAGATTTCAATTCACAAAACGTTGTTATACATATTGTAACATTTAACCCTGGAAATTGTTCAAAATCGTATTATAATTCCAAATCTTTTAGTGGCAAGAACAAACAATAAACAATTAATTTAAGGAGTTTTCAACATCGGTGATTATTTTGAAATCCATAATCTTGGATTCAATGTGGGTTCTAAAAATAATGTGTTTTAATATATTCTTGAGAGAGTAAAGCCTGCCGATTAGACTTTATGAAAAGACCACGACCCCTACAAAAAAGAACATATTAAACAGATTTCATTTTTGTTGTCCTGATATTGAGGCAGTTCAAAATTGCATGTCCCATGATCCTCTTCCCTTTTTAAAATTTATATTAACATCCAAGATGGAGCATTAAAAGATGGCCGCCATAATTGTCATAGCTTTTAAAATCTGCCCACCGACCTCGAGTAGGCAATGTTTACGTCGACACACATTGTAACTTATATTATATTTTGTAAATTCGCTTTTCCGCACGTCCCTTGGACAGCAATCTTTATTTATTGCAGCAACTGAACAATAGATGTTCATAACACTACATAAATAAACAGGAAACAGAGTATATCGTATACACTAAAACATATTTCAGGTCACGGCGTTGAACTATTTACATCAAACTACACGGTTTTTCTCTTATCACGTATAGTTCGGTACATTTGCTAACCTGAATGCGAGGTGCCACTAAGCTGATCCGTCAGTCGCGCAAATGTTTACACGCTCAGTTTTACTTCCTCGAGAATTGAAACAATAACCTGTTGCTAAAGAAAGGTCTTTCATAACTTTTGACTACTGAGAATTCTAATTAACTAAAAACGTTATTATTTTATATTTACGTTTAACCTCTTTATCTGGCCCTCTACTACTATTATTACCGTTGAAAACAATGTTTATAAAACTATTTTCTGTGATTACTCAAATAGTCTGTTTCAGACTTCTTTTTTGAACATTCATATTGTGAGGAATATAACAAAAATTAATATAGTTTTGCTATAAAAATTTATCAAGTATGGTGGAATGGCTTTAAAATATTTTACAATTAATCTAGGTACAATGAACGAAGTTAACACATTAACTGAAGTGACATCGAACAGAGCACTTGCTTCTAATATGTTATATCGCTGATTTAAATAATATAGTGGAACCTGTTTACATTGTTAAAATCTACATTCTTAGTGTCAAATCTGTATGATAACTCGTTTGTAAATAAATTTGGAAATCGTTATTACTCAATAAAAATATTAGCAATGTTAGTGGGTTTAATGTTTTATACAATTAATAATAAGCACAAAATTCGTATATAATTTTAATGAAAATTAAGTTTTATTTTGTGAGGGGCTTTTGGAATTCAACGATTTCTAAACATACGACTACACAAGTAAATATTTATATATTTTAAATTCATTTAATATTAAAATAACATTTGGTACAGAATTAGGAAATACGGTTAGCTAATATAAAATATTCAAATAGAGTTAGTTACATTTAAATTTTCTTATAAATTGAGATGAGAGTAGAATAGAATTTTAAATTCGTCTGACTTCATTACTGATAAGAATTTCTTAAATTCTATTTGTTTAAAATGTTTCCCAAGCTTTTAAGTGTGTTGTTTGTGTAACTTGTAAATTGTAAATCTTTATTAGATATGATATATTGGATATAATACACAATTTCATTCCATTTTGTTCGGCCAACGTGCAAGTCATTATAGTCATTGCTCTTAAATTTAGAAATTCCTGATTTTTCTTTGGGATTTCTTAATAATTGTGATGATCTATTGCTTGTTTTTTTAAGTTATAGATTTGTTTATATTTTTTAAACAGGTTTTGAGTAACTTGGTTTGAATTATTATTACGTTTCTAAGTAACCCAGCATTGAACATTTCAACCACCGTTGTCTTAAAAAGGGATGCAATTAGGAAAAATCTTTAAAAAATATTAGTCATTTTAAATTTTTTACCAATTTATTAAATAAAAAATAAAATCTAAGACATTGATACAGACAGACAGATGGTAGACTAAGTATTCATGATCAACGTCTGTATTAAATTTCTATTGCCTTGGCTCAAAGAACAAATTTCAAAAAGATCACCGGAGAGTTCCTAAACACTTGTACATGGTGGATTAAGTGTTCAGTATATGCCACGCGACGTAATACAATAGATGTGTATGGATGGAAACTCTGAATTGGTAAATGGAGTTAGACATACAGAACAAACAGTTATATTGAATAGCTAAGGTAATGGTAGACATTGCTATTCAATACGGATATCTGGGTCGACGTTATTGAATAACTGAAGATATTGTATTGTGTCGTGAAAGGAACTATTGATAAATAAAGCCTTAGGTTATACAAAATACACTATGGTATAATATTTTAATTAAAATTAGTGGACACTCTAAGCACAGGTTGGTTAAGCAAGTAAAGTTCTGATTGTCTACAGATTTTACACGAAAATCACACACAATTCAAGTTTTGTTACTTTAATGGCGCATAATACTATATGAAAAGTAAAAGTTTTCTGAGCGTGTTTGTATTACCTACAATGATCCAAATATCCAATATCAACAATTTTTTAAGCTTAAAGCGCATTTATGCTGGGAATTGTCTCGCCCTGCATCTATATTTCTTTCAAAATGAACTGAACGAAAAAATCTATAGACTCTTTAAACTCATATGAAGTATAGTATAACAGATTTCCTAAACAAGGTTACAGCCCGTCTGATTTTGACCCTCACGCTATGGGCAACGGATAACTGATCTATGTTAACATTAATTTCAGAGAGTAAACAAAACAACGTTTATTGGTTAGTTTTTTATGAGATATTATGCGGACAGACAATCAGAAATGAACATTTTCCACCCCTTTTTGGGGTAGGCTTCGCTAAAGCTCAGCCAATATAATTTGATAAAATAATTAATATTTTATTTACAAATTACGAGTATTACTATTAAAAAATAATACGTAAGGTTAATTTTAATATTTTAATATATAATATTTGAATAAGATTCTTAAATGCTAAATTTTTCCAATTTTTTAAAATCTATATACACACTAGTACATCACAAACTAAATGTCATTAAAATTTAAAGTGTTAATATTGTGTAGTAGTTAAATGCAAATAAGTAAATACTAAAAAGAACTAAAACACACACACACACATATTTATATAAAGCTTTTATTGTAATTAAAGATTGCTTAAAAGCTGTTTAAATGTGTGTGTGTGTTTGTATATATATATATATATATATATATATATATATATATATCGAATAAATAATGTACAGCATATAGATTAGAAAGGTTTTACTGCCAAATACACCTAAAATCAATATAGAAAATATTAAGTTAAATATAAAAAGTATAAAAACTAAACAAAATGTTTAAAAATTTACAAATTTTAAGTGAAGTATATTCTTTTAAAACTCTAGTGCGAGAACAAAAAGTATAGTTTTGAATTCAAACATTTTTTAACATAGAAGTTCACAGCTTATACGTATGTATCAAGTTAGTTATAGATCGAATTGTTTCGGGTATTTGATAAACAAACAGTATTGTATAGGTTATGCATTGCCTTGAACCATTAGTATGTGGGAATACTATGACCATTACGTTAGTGTACACAGTCAATATTGCTTACTAACCACACACACTAATGATCAGCACTGTTTACATGATGTACAGTCACGTCAGCAGGACTGAGCTTACTAATGGCTACTACACACGTGGTATTCACTAATGATTAACATCAATCAATCAATTAACTGTTATAAACATCATATAAGTCAATATCTCGAATTCTTTCTTACATGTGTATTTATTTAACAATCTTTCAATTAATCATCCTTTTAATTAACTTCGTTTGCACCACAGTACTAATACATCTTTAAACATGAAGTTGTTTTCTCACTATCGTTAAAATATTTTCCTCGTAAAAAAACTTCGAAATATATCAAAAAATTAACTTTGTAAGTGACGTTTTACGATCACAAGAATAATCTATGTGGACTTTCGTCAAATTAAAATTATACCATTTCTGTACGGTTGCTCAAATTATCATTTATTTACATACATTTGTGAATATAATACTTTCTTGATAATTGACTGAGCGTTATCACAGCCTATTACTTAAAAGGTCTTTCCCCGTTGATACCACGAAAACGAACTGACCTTTAAACTAGAAATTTTGCATGGAGCTTCATTTCTACATAGACAATATTATAATGAAGTCTATGTATTGTCTACTAAGTAGGCTGACTCAATTTCTCTTTTCTCTATATGATTATCTGCCTGACTGTTTGTCTATATACCCCAGGACCTCTCGAGAGTGAAATATAGGTTTGAAATTATGCATACAACCTCAGCGAAACCTGTTACGCGACACGAGGCGTTGAGTATATTTACGTTGGTTTATTATGTTATTTGCTTCAGTAATCTCGAATTGCTTGTAAAAAGTTTCATCAGAAACTACACAGAACTAATTCAATCTTTAGGTTCAGTAGCTTTTTCCACCTTACTCGTCATTCTATAAGATTTAGTTGGTCTTAGTTATAATATCCAGATCAAAATGTTTCCTTTCTGATCGGCTTGAAGTTTGTCAAGCTACTAAGTAATAATTTTTATGTAATTAACATGTAATGATATATTATAAGCTTAATTTTACTTATATTTTAAATAATATTTGGAAATTCCTTACAACATTTTAAGCTTCAAATAATTTACACATAATTCGCTGTGATAAGAGTTTTTCAATTCCGCAAAGCTTTTGAAATAAGTCATACGTATTTTAATAATAGACACTATTATTTTCTTTGAAACGCGAGGAGCATTGTAACAGTTAATCATTTTATATAGAGGAATAAAACAGAAACACATCTGCATATAATCTTCAATTAATCACCAAAGTCGCTTGGCCGGGACAGAACAATGGCGTGGGCCCAGCCTACCCCTGGTAGGGACAACGGCATCCATTTACTTTTATGGAGGGTCAGCTAAGGTATGACAGGGCCATGTTCAGTCCTGAAATGAATTTGAAATAAATCATTAAAGAGAACATGATTTAACACCATTCCGTTTATATTTAACATTATGATTTCGGTACACCATAATGTGCAAATGCTTATTATAATACAGTACTTATAAAATTATATAAAGCGCATATTTAATTACGAGTAAAATTGTATGTAAATCACACATTTAAATACAAGAGGTCTCTAACGACTTTCTGTGTTTGAAATCAAGATCTTTTATTTATGTAAATAGTATATTAAGGCTAAGTCTATAGGTTGTACGCTGCACCAGGTATCGTGCAACAGGCTTCGCTAAGGTTATATACACCATTTAAAGTTTACAGGTGAGATTTTATCTCTAGATATCTTGCTACATAAAACATTCAACTTTTTGTTCCTTAAGTTAGGCTGCATGTTTAAATAATACAACTTTTGATGAGCTGGAGAGGATACTACAACAGTAGAGTGCGCTGAAATCAAATATTGTCACTGAATTTTAACACTGATTCTCATATTATTATTCTTATTTATACTTTAAAAATAAAAGTCTACACACAAAGTCCCGGAAAGATTAGGTATGCGATATCCTAATCCTAATAATATTATAAATGCACGCGTAAACTATGCAACCGGTTGTACTGAAATTTTACATGGAGATTCTTAGGGTTTTCTGGTTAACTTATAGGCCTATTCTAATTTCGAACATACCTCCGTGCTACGCCCCACTAATTTCTGAAATTGCAAAAAACCCCAATTTGGTCTCTTGAGTTCCAAAAATTCAATAATTAATATGATTATTTTTTATTTATTTCAACGAGCCTGTTAAATGTAATCAACTGTTTTGTTCAAAAATTGTTTTAAACCTGCAAAACCACATGTTTAAGAAATTCAAACACTATTTTCAATTTGCTTACATTATGGATATATGTAAATACTGTCACAATGTTTTAATATGCATAGAGATAGAATTAAAACTAGTCCAGATCCTTCGTTAACGTTTAGCCAATAATTTGCGTCTGAATGGAAAAAATTGTAAATTGCAAACAATAACTACTTTTTCTAGTAATTACCCTGTTAGTTTCAAAGATTAGGATGCGATTACAAAATAAAGGCGTGGGTGCTTTATAACAGAGATAATATATTTATTTTACTAAATTTTGAATATCATTGTGCATTTATATCACAATGGGAAAACAGTGTAGTGTATTCTAAATTGCCTAATATGGTCCTTGGATGATCTGTAATCATGTAAAGAAACTTTCCTGCTAAAACTGGATGCACCTTTAAGTAACTTTGAGTTTTATGTTATAAATGAATTTATTTTGTAAAGTATTTCACGTGATTATTTTATTCGTAAATTACACCTCCCTTGGAAAACAGGAAATAATTAGCTCAAAACTCTAGATAATCTCAGAGATTCGTGCCTGAAAGTTCAAGAACGTAACATGACATAGATATTAGTTACTGTACAGTAACACTACCTGAAAGACGTTGAACATAGTTTTAAATTAACTGAATAGACTAGAACATGAGATATAGTAATAAAAAAAATTATGGTTGCCTGTAAAGTCGGTTTTACGGGCGAAGATTTTACGTGACAACGTCTTTTTCTCGGTAGAATATTTATTGATATGAATATTATTAAATTGCACAATAGGAACAAGGAATTGTGAATGTGAGATTGACCTAAAGAAAATATTTGCAACCATATAAAACCATGCTGAACAGTAAACATGCTCATTCCATCGTGTATTTCACCTCAGCAGTTTTGTATTAGTGAACGAAATGAACGTGTAAAATCGCACTCTTGGTGTTAAACCTCGGATAGAGCCAAGATTATGAATAACGCCTCTGCAAAATGAACAGTATGATGTTTAATCTTGGCTCGTTGGATGATATCCAACCTTTCCTCAACTTAATAAAAACTAGAGCGTTGATTAAGTTACGCTCGCGGCAAATAGAAGATTGAAACTGCGGTAAAAACTAAAAAGATTGTTTAGATTTAATAAACAAAGATCTGTTTGATTTACAGTTGTAATAAAAAAATACTGGTTTTAGTTTATAATCAAAATTAAGCAGTTAAATTGGTGACAATACTTATGTAAAACAAATTGTCCTCAAAATACAAAAGGATAGGTGACTTTAAAAGAATGATAAATGCAATTTTCCCAAGTTTTCATGAGAGTGTCGATAGTGAAAAATAAATGGGTTTTAAATTAAAAATGTTGCTGTTAGTAATAGACTTAATGGATTGATTTGTATAACTAAAAAAAAAAATTATGGTTGCCTGTAAAGTCGGTTTTACGGGCGAAGATTTTACGTGACAACGTCTTTTTCTCGGTAGAATATTTATTGATATGAATATTATTAAATTGCACAATAGGAACAAGGAATTGAATGAAAATAAGAATTGCACAAATTTTAACTATAGAAATATATTTTGTTTACTAAAACATTGTACATAATTTGAAATTAATTAAAATTTGTTATTGTAAATGGTAAAGTTGAATAAAACATTTACTAAAATTGGAATTTGAAATTCATGCTAAACACAGTTAAATTCTAACTCCGCGCGTGGTGATTGGTCGGTTTAGTTCGTTTGTTTGGTCGCACTGTTATGACAGGTTAGAGGTTATAATTTGTTATTTTAAATGTTTGACTAGCAATACGCGCTGTTTCTTCTCAATCGACTGAATTACGATTGATTGCAGAGTGATTTAAACTAATAATTTACTTAACACTATCAACATTTGTCAATAGTATGACATAACCTATAAACTCAGTTTCTCAACTTTTGTGTCAATCTAACAATTAATCAATCAATCATAGTTTACGATAATGAAATATCAGTGTACAATTATTTACCTTTATTGTTGTAGTTGTTGTAAATGACGAATCTAAGCACTCCACATTTTCACGAATAAACATAGTTATCTGCTTTATCCCGTGCGGCGGACCCACAGTTATCTGCTTTATCCTGTGCGGATCCCGTGCGGCGGACCCACTGGACGGGCATCGTAACGTTACCGGGCGTTACACTTTTTCATGAGTGACTCCGAGCCGCAACCTAATTTAAGACGTTGTCACGTCAAAAATGTTAAATGCATGGTATTCAAACAATTTGGACCTTTACTGACTAATCTCGCGTATCTTGGGTAAGTAAGCACTGTCATACTAGCCTGGTAACTTCAGTCACTAGTAGTGGCTCAGATTATATTTCTAGGGACCCGGTTTAGAGGATTTCCCCATTACCAATAAGAATCTTCAGAATATCCACACAAATAAAAATAACTGCATTGAAACTGAGATTCAGAAAAGAGAGGCTAAAATAACTATTGATAGAAGAAAAGATTACAAAGTTGTGTTTTAAAAAAGACATTTGCCGTCGTTTTTATTCTTATCCATAATTTAAAACAAATTAACTACAAATGAAGTAATATTTATAACTACTAACGTTTGATTGTAAGCTACTCTTGGATCGCTGTTTCATGGACAGAACTGTAATTATAATGGAAGAAATAATAACGGTTTTAGTTAGGAAAACATTGACTATCGAAGTTGTTAATTAAGTTTTGCTCGTATGATAAACTTTTAAACTTAGTATGTTTATTTCCAGTTTCCTGAATTATATCTGCTAATAAATAAGTTAGATATGGAGAGAATATTTATTTTTATTACGCACATTTAAAATTTCGGGTTTCAAAATACTAAAAACCTCTAAACAAAACTGTAAAGTAATTTTTTCTTCTTATATACCATGTTTATAAACAGGAAAGAGCTGTCATGACATGAGCGAAAGAAAAATTACGGCCTCAGAAAACCTCTAAGAAAATTAATGGTTGAACTTATACGGTTCGTTTGTTTTGCTTATGGACAGTCTGCTGAGTGTACGTGCCTTGCGTTTTTTGATATAAGTAAACAATTTCACTATCTTTTCACATTGTAATAATTACTATCAGGAAAGTGTTTAAAACGTTAAACTAATTTATGAAGGGTTTTAGTTAAATAAAAATATTTTAGTTCAAGTAATTAGATTTTTAGGAAATTAGGAAATAAATAAAACTTTACCTCAGTATTTGATGTTAAATATATATCAAAGAAATTAATTATAAGAAAGCCAAATCAACGATGTGTATGGAATAATAAATAACACTAATAAAATATAAAAGCGAACAAGTGGAGTTATTATTTACCCCATTAAAGTTTCAAAGTGGGACATTTAATCCAGAATCACATTGCACAGCAGTTATATGTTAGCGTTCGAGAATAAACAGAATAATAATATGAGAATATGATTTCTTGTTTTAGAAACAATTAAATCTAATTGTAATAAAATGTAATTTTAAATGAACTGTAGTATAATTTATTTAAGTTTTGTGTTTTGAAACTAACATGAAGTTATCAAGTTTTTAGAGATACATTTTATTTGTAACCCTTTACGTGTGTATTTAACTCAAATTAACATACTTTTCTAATTATCTAACTAAACCTCATGAAGAGTATAATATATTTTGCCCTCTATATACTCAAACATGTTTTATACGTGTAAAGATAAATTACTGTATATCTATAAGTGTGCATGTGTCAAATTGAATATATATTTAATATTTTGGATATTTTAAGATATTTATTTGTATATATTTAAGAGAGCATTATTTTGACAATATTAACTGGAACAAAATTAAATTTATTGATATGCTTATTAGTAATAGTGTAACCAGGAAATGTTACTAAAATTGAAAAGGAATGACATTTAATTTAAACATTAAAGATTTTTTTATTCTTTAAATAAAATACAGATGATTTTCTTGGAATTGTGATTTGTTGTATTAAATATTTCTGTATTATGACTGTTTAAATACCATTAAAAACATAAATAATGTAATGGTGAAAATATATTTTCACTGTAATTATTGGCTGCTCAAGTGTTAGCGAAAGAAAGTGTTACCGAGCCAAAGCCGTTTAGGAAGTGATGAACGTCCCTCGGGAGTTATGTGCGCTCACTTCTGTTGTTCAGTCTTTATTTACGATCAATTTCCTGAGGCAATAATTTACACTCATATTTGTTATTGTTACGTTTTTAGGGACATAAATTTGCGGTTGAGTTTCCGGAGTCTTTGAAAGAGAAGATATCGCAGAAGATAACTCGGTTAAAAGTTTGCTAGTAAATCGTGCTGGGGTTTCTTAAATAAATACAAAGATTTTGGACCATAATCGCCGGTATTAATTAATAGATAAAATTAATAAGCCAACTTGGATGCTTAACACATTATGTACACACCTAAAAAAAACCACAACTATATACAATCATCATACAAACTATTTAATTAACTTTGACACTACCTTATACAGCATTTTAAATTTATTACAATTAATTGTGACTCCATGTTATCTGATGAGTATTATTTTATTTATCTTCTCTTTTCAGACGGTTTCCCACCATTTGAAAATCTAACTAATGATTATACTTCTAATTTAGTTCGAAATTTTTAATTTAACAACAAACAGTACAAAGGGAAGAGTTGGTAAAGTTCAAAGGTGACAGTACTCCTAAAATGTGTAATAACTATTTAAACCTGCCCAATCTCTGATTCAGACTCAAAGTACGAAAGCAATACTTGTAACATAATGACGATTTATATTCTGTTGAAATATATATTAAATTATACCTATAATATTTTTAAAATAAAGATTAACTTATTCTAAAAACCTAAAGGTGTCAGACTTCGGGTTTTAGTTAAATATAAGATAGATTCAGAGTCTGTCTGTAACAAATGCACTTTAAATAATGTCAATAATAGCCAATAGTTTAAACTAAATATATTAATTTTTAATACAAAATTATGATTTATAATAAAGTGTACACCAATGTTTATGAAAAAATACGAAGACTTCGTAAAACAGTTGAAGAAACAATGTTTTTTGTTCGTTTGCTAGTGATGTTCAATTTCCAATCACCGAAGACAAGTTTCCAGGGAATGTTTTAAAATAGTATTTGTATCAAACAAGAATTTAAAGCTTTACTTTATTTATATTAATTCTACTATCACGGCAATTTGAATGGAGAGGGTAAACATAGACACAAATAAAAAATGAATAGACACAAAATTTATTTATCGTTCCCCATTTCTAGGCTTCCAAACACCCATATCAACGAGTTTATAGTACAGTTAAACTACAAAACTTGGTTTTATGGAAAGATAACCAAGTAAGCAGTACGTTGTAATAATATGACGGCAAGGACTATAAAACAAATGCAGTAAATATTGAACATTTCCTACCCTCAAAACAATATGCAACATTTATTATCCTTTTGTGTTTTCCTACCACTTGAATATGAACGCAGTCAACAATTCTCCCGGGGGTTAAGCCGCACGAATATTGAGTTTGTGTACAAAAACAGAGAAGTTGTGACTTTGAATAAACATTAGAGGAACTAACAAGTAGAATATCAACAACGGCATCGAATTCTCCGGAGTTCGTTAACATTTTCCGTACAATAACCCAGCTCTATGTTTGTATTACAGGGTCCCTTATGCACTTGAATTTTGCTGTGTAAGTTATGTTATTAGTCATTTTCAATAAAAGTTTATCTCCTCTACTTTTATGTAGTTTCATGTAAATATTGTATCAACGTAAGAGTTTTACGAAGAGATTTTTATGTATTTTTGTGTTTAACAATGGTATAATATCTTGCATAAGTGCTATATGGATAATAATTACACCAAATATATCATAAGTGTTTATAAAAGAAATATTTAAGGTAGCTTTAACGCCCTTGAATTTTATAAGCCATGGCGTTTCTAACCTTAATTCAAAATGGTTATAACTATAGACAAAACGTTAGGCCACAAGCGCTTAATTAGTCTTCCCGTAAGTTATAATTTAAAATTTCCACGAATCATGATTTAAAATCTCCAGGAATTATAATTTATGCAAGTCCTAGGTATTAAATAGTTATTTGGAATCCTGAAATGTATTGTGCATTTCAGTTAGATATGAATTTTACAGGATAATTAAATGATTGTATTTATAATTCAGTGCAACTGTCAAATTCACTTGCATGTTCACGAATTAGTCGTTTATCTTATTTAAAAGTCAGTAAAGTACTTGAAATATTTTGTGTTATTTTAAGAATTCTATAAATACTTAAATATATAAGATTTTGAAAAACTGCAATGAGGGTAACCGTCTCTTCCCCTTTTCTGATTGATAAACCACACAGGGCAGTAGGTCATTAGGGCGGGCAAAATAAATGTGGCTAAAAAGTAGTAGTTTTTTTTCTCCTTTATAAATATTTAATATACAAACACAATCCTGCATATCGTAATGTTAAATGAAGCGAGAATGTTTCCAATAGAAGATGGAAAAGGGTATGAAGATATAGTTAACAAAAATTATGGTTGCCTGTAAAGTCGGTTTTACGGGCGAATATTTTACGTGACAACGTCTTTTTCTCGGTAGAATATTTATTGATATGAATATTATTAAATTGCACAATAGGAACAAGGAATTGAATGAAAATAAGAATTGCACAAATTTTAACTATAGAAATATATTTTGTTTACTAAAACATTGTACATAATTTGAAATTAATTAAAATTTGTTATTGTAAATGGTAAAGTTGAATAAAACATTTACTAAAATTGGAATTTAAAATTCTTGCTAAACACAGTTAAATTCTAACTCCGCGCGTGGTGATTGGTCGGTTTAGTTCGTTTGTTTGGTCGCACTGTTATGACAGGTTAGAGGTTATAATTTGTTATTTTAAATGTTTGACTAGCAATACGCGCTGTTTCTTCTCAATCGACTGAATTACGATTGATTGCAGAGTGATTTAAACTAATAATTTACTTAACACTATCAACATTTGTCAATAGTATGACATAACCTATAAACTCAGTTTCTCAACTTTTGTATCAATCTAACAATTAATCAATCAATCATAGTTTACGATAATGAAATATCAGTGTACAATTATTTACCTTTATTGTTGTAGTTGTTGTAAATGACGAATCTAAGCACTCCACATTTTCACGAATAAACATAGTTATCTGCTTTATCCCGTGCGGCGGACCCACAGTTATCTGCTTTATCCCGTGCGGCGGACCCACTGGACGGGCATCGTAACGTTACCGGGCGTTACACTTTTTCATGAGTGACTCCGAGCCGCAACCTAATTTAAGACGTTGTCACGTCAAAAGAAGAGCTACGATTCGAGACCTTAAACCTAGTCTCTGTATCACGTGATAGAAACCTATGAATAAGAAGAAAAAGACTTTAAATAGAATAATAATGATTGCTTGTACAAATTTTCTTTATTAATATTTTATTATAAGTAGTGGAGTATTTATCAAAATCACAAAGACCAGGATTCTAAATTAATTGTAAAAATTAAAGTTTCTGTTATTGTTAGGTTTATATTTTTCATAACACTATTAGAAGTTTTATTATTCCGCTTAACCATTTACACCGTTTGCGTATGTGAGCAGTTATGTATTTTTTGTTTATAACAGTCAGTCTGCTAGAGATAGGATGGTACTGCAGCTGAGTGTTTAAAAATTTACATCCCAAGAAATACTTTATTTTTATTATACTACTTTGCAGTTTATTGTGTTCACAAGAGGGTCTTTCAAAGATAATAGTATTTTTATTTAATTATCCTGAAAGATTTAAAGGATAGTGAACCCATTTGAAATTTTTTGTCGGTCTTTTCGTGAATCGAACCTGTAACCTTATACTTCCGTATGCCATCCAAAAAACCATCATCTCTGCTTGTTAATGGACGGTGATATATGTATGCATGACTCTTCCATATTTTACCATAACAACGAGAGACATTTTACAATTCCTTTCACTTTCACTGTCCATAGCTTCGGAAGTTTTGACCTCCGCAAGGGCGTCATGGGAAAACCTTCAAAGGTAATATTCTCCAAAGCTAAATCATTTCCACTTCACAGGAAATAAAATCTCAATACGTCTAAAAGGCTCATCATTAGATGCACTTACCCGGACCATGGTCTCGCCCTCTGAATGTCACGTGCACATAAAACGACCGCGGTGCAGTTTACAGTTAGGATCAGAGTGGTCGTACAATTAAAATTCTGATTTGGTGGTGCACTTTAAAACCCCTAATATTACTGTTGGTGGTAAATGATCTTGAATACTAGATTTAAATGCATCATTGATGTTAGTGCTATTCGGATAAGTTTTAGTGAGAGTTGAAACATATCGTTTACGTTGGAGTTCGTATAACGAAAATTTATATAAAACTGTAATTCCTTATAATTTAAAAGATGATCTCACTCTTACAAATTAGTACAATCTTTTTTTCGTTCCTTCACCATAAAACGTTAAACATCCAAGAGTGATTTATTCAACCATTATTCAAACTCGATTAAAACACAACCCTATCATACCTTGCTTGACCCTCTATAATAATTAATGAATGCCGTTGTCTAGACCAGAGAAGGGCTGGACCCACGCCATTATACTGTCTCGGCCAAGCGAATGTTGGTGCTAATGTCGTGATTTATAGACAACTTTCCATTCATTATCGCTGGACATTTATTTGAACCAATTCATTATCAACACCAGAAAAGCATAATGAATGTTTGTGTTCAAACCCTTTGGGATTCACCCGCTTTGAATTATAAGTTGTGATCTTGAATACAAATTAAAAACAAATAAATGCCATTCAAATTTAAATAATATAATTTCAAGTTATATTTCACTAGCATTAGTGCATTATTGCTAGGAATAAGCTTATATTTTAGGCACTGTTACAACCTACATAATAACATTAATTAATACTAAGATACTCTACCAGATATTTAATTTAATTTAAAACAAATTATTGACTCTATCTGATACAGTACTAAGATGTATTATTTGTAAAAAATTATTTCTTTTTATTTTATGAGCAAACATACATTGATGTTAAATTTACTACTATATATTTGCAAGAGAAAATACCCATTGGAATAATTTTTGTTTTGTGCGGCCTGATGATTTTCTTTAATCAATATATTAATGAATATTCATGTTTTGTACAATATTTATTTAGAATAAAATACTTTTTATATTACCCTTAAATTATAAAAAGAATTTCGTAATGTTTTTAAACTAATTTTACCTTTTGAAGTTTACTAATAATGAATTTGAAAAGAGATTATATACTCATTATGTAACTATAATCAAGCGGATAAGCCTTAATCACCAAAATATGTAATGACTTGTAACTATTTTTAGTTATATTTTTGGTAGAATTGTAGGAACTGTTTGTTCGTGCTTTACGATTATAATTAAACAAAATGTAAGTTAAATATACATTTATAAACAATATTTTTAAATTTTCTAATGTTTTGTAAAAGAAAACTCACAATAATACAATAATTATAATATTTTCACACGAGGCCTTTCGACATCAAAGATTCCATCGTCAGGTGTGAATAAAAAATATTAAAAAGTACAAATATTTTAAAATTTAAAACAATTATCAGCTGAGTAAAGCTTAATATAAGATTTGTATAGTTAAAAGTGAAATAAAATAAATATTAATATATGTATAAAAGTTTAGGACAAAAATAATTAAGTTCTATTTTAAAGGGATGGTGAATGTTGAATCGGTACCAATTCATTGTTTAATATTTTATGTTTATGTTTTTTTATGTATAATGTCCCGTAAGCGTTGAGTTCTTGTTGTTTATGGACTTGTTTTAATAATATGACATTTTTAAAGGTGTGATTTCTTCAAATGCATGTTTGCCAGTAGCTTATTTTTCAGTTGTCCGTATTTATAATATCTTTCGTGTTCTTTAAATCTTTTTGTAATCGTTCTTTCTGTCTGGCCAAGTCTTATCACAATCTTGACAGTTAATTTTGTAAAGTCCAATTATGTTTTCATCTGAAATTTTATCTTTTGGATTTGCAATTAGGTTACTTGTCTTATTCGTTGAGCAAAATATGTTCATGTCAACATGTTTTCTAAATACCTTTTCTATTTCTTTAGAATCTATAACTCATACATTTCCAATTTAATTCCTCTTCTTGTTCACTTTTTAAAGTAGTTCTTGATGTTTTTTATAAACTCTTCTTTTTTTTATAAACTGTAAATCAATTTAATTGAGTATTCATTGAAAGCTGCTATACTTTTTATATATCTTAGTTCCTTCATGTACTCATCTTCTTTAAAGGTATTGTTATTAATCTATTAATCATTGTGTGGAAAGCAGCTCTTTTTGGGAGGTTGAATGGTTCGAATCGTGACATCGAATCACATCAACACATCAAGAACTACAAAAATTGAACAAGAACAGAAACTAAATAGTTTCGATAAAGGTGCAATTAGATCAGACTTCTCCCAAATTGTGTCAAATCGCAAATTTTCCAAGATTTGTAATGAGTAAAAAAAGTACAACTTTGAAAATAAAATAATTAAAGATTTCAGAAAAAAAGGACGTTTTTATCTCATTCTACAAATGATACATCTTCCATATTTCTTCGACCACTAATAAAAGAGTTGTCAGTGTTAAGTTTTAAAATTTTTGTTACGAGATAAAATTAGAGGTCCTTTCACTAAAGCTGACTTAAATAAAATTGTCAGAAATGCGTCCAAATGTTAAGGATCCTTAAGTGTCATAGAAAACACTTTAATATTCACTGTTTAACTTCATCACAGGGCAAAATGTAAAAAATGGCGAGATAGGTGTCGAATAAATATATTTTGACACCTTAGAAAATTACTAATTTTTAGTACTTATTTGAATACATTCTCTTGTACTCAGTTAAGTACACCAGATATGTAGAAATCACCCTGATACTGTAATATATGCTAAAAGTTGTTATTAAGGTGAGTTAAACGGTAAAATATGCAAAAAAATATTTTTTTATTTTATGGTGAATTATTATTCTAAATTCCTTTACGAAACTTTTGATGGGTCAATCATAATGTTCTGACAATTAAAAGGTTTTTTTTTTTTTAATTTTTGAAAAAATGTTTGCACGAAATTTTCTGATATATTGCCTCACATATTTTGTAGTCACTATTGGAGCTGTCAAACTGATTTGTTTACATGCCTTTGACCATAACCCTTTTTGTCTGCAGCTGATTGTTGGTTCATCTGCTATTCAGAGTTGATATTTGTTGACATTAGCTCAGCTGTAATAATAGTGTTTATTATATTATTACTTGTGTATTTGTTGGAATTTGCGACTTTTGTGTAGTTCTTATTTTGTGTGTGTTCTTTTATCCAGAAAAATGACCAAATCTAAATCAGTGTTTAAAAAACGTAAATTTGGTGGAAATAGGCATACCATAAAGGTTATAAACCAAGGAAGCACAGGTATCTCAAATAGTACTATTACTAACCTAGATTTAGCTTCAAACTCTAATGTAACAAACATTAGGCCTACACCTACTCCATCACCTAGTTCATCTAAGATTAAATTAGATGGACAATCTGAAGCTTAAAAAACGTTTGAAGGCAAGGATACCAACATTATAATTAGTTTGAATTTACTATCAGAAGCTTTCTTACAGTTTACAGTTTTCAGGTTATGTGGTGGAAATCTTAGTTTGACCGAACTAGAGGAGCAAAGAAATGGTTTAGCATGCAAGATTTCATTATTGTGTTTGGTATGTAACAAGGAGAATCTATTTTGGAACTCTAAACAATGTAACAATAACTTATATGAAGTCAACTTGAGAATGTTTTATGGGTTGAGATGTATCGCTAAGGGAGGGGAAGGCGGTATGGTCCTTTGCGGAGTACTAAATTTACCTAAGCCTAGTACTTCCTACACTAAGTATACTAAAATACTGAGAGAATGTGTAAGTACAGTATCAGAAAGATCAATGATTGATGCTACAAAAGAAGCTGTACATGAAAATGCTGGTGATATAGATATAAGTATTGCATTCGATGGAACCTGGCAGAAACGGGGTTTCAAATCAAAAAAACGGATGTTGTACTGTTACAAGTGTAGACACTGGTAAAGTCCTAGATGTGGAAGTTTTAACTAAGTTTTGTAGTGGTTGTACCAAGAGTGGCAATGACCCAATAAAAATAGAAGCACACAAGCCAAGTTGCTTAAAAAATTATCAAGGTTCAAGTGGAGGGATGGAACCCGTGTCTGCTGTTGCACTCTTCAACCGTTATATCAACAAGCGAGGTGTTAGGTATAAGGAGATGTTGAGTGATGGAGATTCCAAGGCTTATTTAGCTGTTGTAGATAGTAATCCTTATCCTGATTTAGTAGTGTCTAAGTTAGAGTGCATAAACCATGTAGCAAAGCGTATGGGATCAAGACTGCGAAACACAAAAGCTTCCTACAAAGGTAAAGAGTTGTCCGATGGAAAGTCGATAAGAAGTAGGCTATCTGACAAAAAAAATGATGAGTTGCAAACTTATTACAGCAATGCCATAAGAGGTAATTGCACAGATCTAAATCAAATGAAAAGAGCTGTATGGGCAATTTATTATCATAAGATTTCGACAGATGAGAATCCAAGTCATGGCCTTTTGCCCTCCACCGCCCAAAACATGGTGCAAGTACAGGCTAGCTGAAGATAAGAAGGAGCTCTCAACATTCAGCCATAAGAACTCCATTCCTGTACCTGTAATGGAAGTTTTGAAACCAGATTTTAGACATCTAGCCAACCCAGACTTACTAAGAAGATGTGTCCATGGAAAAACTCAGAACGTCAATGAGGCTTTTAACAACGTCGTATGGACTAGAATACCAAAAAAACACATTTGTAGGAAGGCTAACACTAGAGTTAGAAGTGTATGAAGCTGTCAGTACATTCAATGATGGCAATATTACTAGGCTAAAGGTATTATATGAGCTTGGACTTAATGACTGTGGGAAGAACACGGTAGAAACGATGAAAAAATTGGACGAGGAGCGACTGCGAAAAGCTGAAAAAGCTGTACTAGATGCGACAAAAGAAGCAAGACTAGCCAAGAAAAGGTCAAACCTTGTTACAGAGGCCCCAAACCTACAGGATTATAACCCTGGAGCTTTTTGGTAGGGCAGTTTTTACTTTTCTGTATCAATATATGTTATATTTTGTTTAAATCCAATTTACCGAAAACTATGTTTTTACGTATAAATGCCCCATTATCTCAGAAAGTACTTGACAAATCTTGATGATATTTTTACAATGTTCTCAGTATTATTGAGTGATAATATGGAACTAGAATTATCTCAATATGTTAACAAATAACATTTAAAAAAATATATCTTTAAAAATCTTTTATAAAAAATATACTATTTAAAAGAAAATGTTATAATTCATGAAAATATTTTCATAATATATTTAATCTAGTTCAGCAATGTTATATTGGTATAAGAAACAATCTGTGAAATTTTGAAACCTGTACCATTGTTGGTTTCTGAGGAAACAGGTCATCAAGTAGACTAATTTAACATGGGTGGTATAGGGCCGTTTAACTCACCAGTTGATTTAAATTTGTTCAAAAAGCAATTTAATGTTCAAGATAGAATACATCATGCTATGTAATTCATTTGTGTATAATGTATCACGCACCAAGTATCAGACACGATTTCCAAAATTTCTTTAGTTAAATTTTTCTTGACTTAATAAATTGGAGCCAGCCGAGTACAAGACAACATTTATGTGAGAAGGAAACTCAAATAATTGATGCTAGTGCTGGATAACCACCCCAGTTACACGCTCTAATAATATTTTCTATCTTAAGAATCAAAACAATGGGAAAGAGACTTACTAACAATAATGCTATAGGCATAACAATTTCTTTGCGAGTAGTCATAAACAGAGATTAAAGCTTTGTTACTGCTGCAGGGAAACTTGTCTCTACGCTTTTCCGGGATTTGACTCACAAATCAAATTGCCTTTGACTTAGTCGGGCGCCTCGCTAGGGGCGGCGTCCCTTTACGAAAATATTGTCTTGACTGTCGTCCTTCTATATACGAAAATAATTTAAAGGAAGTAAATGTAATTAATCTACTCCTAAAATTTAATAATCCAGTTTCTATACAATAATGCTAATAGTAACTGTATTAGTTTCAACATATGCGATGCCCTAATGTGTGTTTGAATATGCAATTCTTAATGTGTTTTAAATAAAACTATACATAACATATACCGAAAATATATGTTTACGTGAAATACACCTATTTAAGTATTTGGTAAAAAATTCTTAGTACCTGAAACATTGGAGTCTGTTTGTTCGCACGATATCTAGAGGATGAACCGACCTTTTGAATTTTTCAGTTTAACTTTTATAAAGGCAACAATGAAGTTCATGATGGTGCAACGTCACTCCAAGGGATTTGGCTGAGCATTACCTGAACATTTTTACATTGGTGTTGTGGGTAACCATGATGACGATGATGACAATAAAAAATTGCATAGTAAAAAAATTAATAAAAATAAGCTCAATCACATCTTATTTTAATATAAACGCAATTAGACTAATGAGATGAACTATAGAATTGAAAATTCTCAAGCAACCTTAGTGTAGGCTGCTACGCAACACGTTGTGTGGCTTAATCCTACCTCGTACTCTTATAACTGAGGAAATTAAACAATAATGTGACAAACATGTAACGTTAAATAATTAAATGTCCTACAATATCTTAATTTTATTTCCGATTAATTTTAATAAGATTTTATACGTTTCTTAACCGTTAGGTAAGTCAACCATAGGTAAGTAGGTATAGTGGGAATTAAGGGAGCTTTCTTTTAAATTCCTAAAAGTACTGAAAATGATTGCATGAATACATTTTAGATGTTTTTCAGTCAATAATATTTCAAACTAAAGGGACTCTGAAATTTTTAAGCGTTGATACCTAATAACTTACATTACTTAGCCTTTTCAGAAAGACATCTAATATATAATGCGTGAAAAAAATATGAAACGTACATAAAAATTAAAACTCATTACATAACGGTCGTTATCTAATCTACCGTCTTAGAATATATGTCAAAATAACTTTAGTAACATAGAATTGTTGCATTAAGTGACATGGTACGAGAACTGTCAGGACACCTATACGAACTTTTTTTGCTTATAAAAGGAGGAAAACCTTGACGTGATTCAAAGCGGATATGAATCTACCTCCTCATAACAAAACTATAAACAATGGAAGTCGTCCATGTGACGTATATATTCATTATATTTTAACGAGACTGTTGGATATTTGTCAGTAAATTAATATAAATGAGTAAAGCCAAATAAGAAAGTCATCATAGTCAAAATTCTGTATACAAAAAGTTATTTTTAAGCTTACAAACAAATTACTGCCAATCAAAAATGAAACAATAATGAAAAGGAGCGCCTTACTACTGAAAAGGAGCCTCGGGATAAAAAGCGATCCATTCATTTAAACAAGAGGCTTGCTGGAGAATTATCTGCCTCTCAATTTACTCCTGCTATTTCCATGAAAAAGATTATTGTCTCTGGTCTTCATCAGCTTGGTCTGCTCCATGATGATCTGTATTCCATTAATGCTCATGTGATGTGTAAGTGGTAAATTATTTATTTATATTAAATAATGAGGTTCATTCTACAAGAATGGTTGGAAATAAATATCCCGTGTTTTTTTTTTCATGTTGGACAGCTTTCTAAGTAACATGGGTAGATCAGAGTTTAAAAAAAAGACTTTGATCTAAATTGTGGGATCAATTAACCGAAGTCGTATGCAATTATACTCAGTCAAGCAAGGATGGTTATTAATGAATTATTAACCATATTATACGTATATTTCCGGAACCCTACTACCTGCCTGGCGTGTGTCTTATACAATTTTGTATGTATACAGCATGTTATTATTCTTCTTGTTCTTCAAGAAAAAAATAATGAAATGAATCTGAACACGGTATGAATGAGTCATCTTTATTTATTGGAAATTACATATCCCTGTGTATAAAACTATCAGCTTTACTAGTCCATAAGTAAATTGAATAATAATAATTAAATAAACAATTACAATCCTGATCAATCCACATCTTGAATACAGTTAATGACAAAGCGAGTAGATGACCGTGAGGGAAGTGTTTGCGCACGCGTGAGCAAGTTCGTTTCAGGGAAACCGTCCTCTGGACAAAGTATAACATCCTTTCTTTTATTTAACCAACTTAATTAATCTAAATCTCAAACTAGAGGTCATTTGCTTGTTTCCATATTAGTTCCTGCGTTCAAGATTGAAATTAATCAAGTAACACGATAAAGGATGGTTGAGGAATGTCTACATTTTCAAATAAAACGAGTTTTGTCTATGTCTAAATTCAATTGTTTCATTACTAACATCCGATTAAATTTGTAGAATTGAGAAACTATCCATATTTAGTTTACCCATAAACCGTAGGTCAAGTAACAACTGGTTTATATTTCGTGCATTGTGCGTGTGGTGAGTGCGTCACGTGTTTTCCGCTACATCTGTGCTGTGCATTGTTCGTGTGGTGAGTGCGTCACGTGTTTCCGCTACATCTGTGCTGTGCATTGTTCGTGTGGTGAGTGCGTCACGTGTTTCCGCTACATCTGTACTGTGCATTGTTCGTCTGTGCTTCTGTTTATGTGGTACTGGTTGGAGGTGTGTTTATTTTTTTGGCGTTGACATTTTGTTTTTAACTTATTCATTAGGAACTCCATCGCTATGTATTGAGTTTTTTTACATTTTTCGTCTTTAAATTATATTTTAGAACTTTGTACTTGAATTTGGAGGGCAGATTAGTTCTCAGATAGTCGAGTTTATTTCGATGAAACATTTACAGGTGACAGTGTCAAAAATATTGTTTTTTCGTACGGAATTCCTTGATCTTAAGTTTAAAGCATCACAGCGTAATTTATGGAAATAATGTTACAAATTTCATTTAAGCAGGAAAATCTCTCATAACGTCACTGTTTTCTTTTGAACACGACCAGTAAATTTATAATTATAAATGTCTTGTAAGTGCCTTTCGAAAGAGTTTATTTGTTTATAATTTTAATTTAATAAACCAAAGTCTAAAACTCGCATGTTAGTATTTGAATAACTAAAATAGAAGAATCCAAAACATGTTTACAAATTTGAAGAGAACTCGCTACGGAGCGACGGAGATACACTCTATACATAAACAGTTAATTGATGAGTGATCTTCAGAGTAGCACAAATAGCTCACTGAAGTTTCGTTTTGATCAAGTCAACTTCTACCTTAATTAGGAAAACACTTCACTTTGCTTCAGTCACTGTGGAACCGACTGATGTTAATTAATTGTTGCTAGTAGTTAAAATATTTTCTGTATCACACTTTTAGCTGGAATTTCAATATTATTAACACTAATTAGAGCTTGAAAATTGTGTTAATATTTAATGAAGCATTATGCTTATCATTAAAACATAAAATAATATATTGAGTACATTAAGTTTTATTGAATCAACATAACACTCAACTTCCCAGATTAATTCAATGATTTAATGAATAGTTAAAATCTGAGTCTCTAAAACTGTCTTACGGAAGAAAAAAATGTAAAATCAGCTTTTCTTCCGTCAAAACAATCGCTAAAAAAATAAATCAATCAATTTAAAAACCAGTAATCAAATAAATGTTAAAACTGGAATTAAAACACACGTTGATGAATTGTATATTTCCACTAAGTAAGTTTATTGGCTTTACTATTTACCACTCTAGGGGCTGAGAAAATTTAATTTCCGTACACCTGCACGATATATCGAGAACTAACTGACCTATAGACTTTAAGTTTTGAATTAAGCATAATTTCTATATAGAGAAACCTTTTTAATGGTTGTTTTTGTCGCTCCATGCCATGTGGCTGAGCATTAGCAAAATGTTTTAACATTAGTCTCATGGGTAACCATCATGGCAACAAGAACAAAAAAAATTGTAAACAATCCAGGTACAATAATCAAATGGCACTTTAACATGTAACAAATCAAATGCGTGTAAGGTCATTACCCCAACACATGCTAAATCATCCCTTGGTGTATATAGTTTCATTATAAAAAATAGTTATGAAAACTAACCTATGGAATAAAAATGTTAATGAATCATGAGGCAAGATATCTCGAGAAAGATTTCATCCACAGACTTTCTACATATACAAGAATGAGTTATATGGTTGAGCATGTCAAAATATGGAATTTGGCTGAACATTATTAAAGTCTATCACTCAGAAGGCTGAGGAAAGTTCTGTTTTTTTTTTATATAAAAATTTCTTTTCTGTTTGAATTCCTGTTGTTCTATCTGTCAGTAATAAAATGTGCTATAGACTTGAAATGTTGCACTCGACCTTAGTGAAGCTTGTTCCATGACACGTGCCATGTCGTACTCGTACCGCGTCATATATAGTCATAATAGTTTACTACGACATACATTATATTTAGCTTATGATTAAATATAATGAATTATCTAGTATTTACTTTCACAAACACCCTTAACTCTATATTTTGTATGCTTAAGGGCTGTAATAGTGGTATAAGAAATCATTAGACCTTACATCGTCAATTATCATCGATATTCAAGTAAGGCAAAAGTTACTAAATTTGTAATTAAACAAATGTGTAAATTTTACTCTTACTACTAACAATGAATTGTATTTAAACTGTTAGTACGTATTATTTGTAAAATCTAAAATATCAGTAAATAAAAAAATTCAATACATTCACAAGAATGTGAAGTGCAAGTACAGAATTATGGCTTCTTGAAAAATCTTTATAGCATACCTCACGTTTGTCTTTGAACAAAATTAAAATCATACAGTCAATTCCGTGGTATTGAGAAGGTTTATTTGTGTATTGAAAAGAATTTGAGTATTGCGGTGGGATCCGATAAAAGGTATGTGTTAAGTGGTTTAAATAGAAATTGTTTTTGCAAAGAAATTTCAAATTTAGTTGTCTTATTGAAGTACACGTTTAAAAAAAAATTCATATGATTTTTAGTTATAATTGATGAAGAAGTACAAATAAAATCACAGACAGTGTTTCCAAGGTGTAAGAATGGTTTCCATAAAAATGTTATATACCTATTGAGTTTTTGATTGAGAAAGTAATTCTTCATCTTATGTATGTTAAACTATATAAACTTCAGTTGAGTATGAGTTTGTATGTTGTGAGTTAATAATGTTGATGGGGAATCACACATTTTGTGAAGACATTGCACAAGATTACTTAAGGTGTTAAACTCATTATTACGAACCCTGCAGTTCTGACGTCAAAGCCATTCATATTCATGCTGTTATCTGATGGCTAATTTGATATTCAAGTCACAAGAGAATAGTAAATACTGGCCATAAATATGTTAATCGATTTATTTGCTTTAAATATGACCAATCTTAAGATGGATCTTGTGATAAACGTATATATAAAGTCATAACTGTTATGGTCATTACACGATTTATTTTCGAAAGGTTAAGGCAGATTTTATAATTTTAATATTTCAATAATTTTAAAGGTACGACATATAATAAGTTACCATTCTATAATTTATGCCATATTTCATGTTTTGAATTATTTAATACAAATCAACTATTCAAATAGGGTGTACCGTGTACCTGAAAGGTATACACTACACCGCTTGCACTATAATAATTAGATTGAACTAAAGGTTTAAATATAGAATTAATAATGGATATATATATATATATATATATATATATATATTATATATATACTTAAATCAAAATGCACAATCAGATACAAAAAAATGTACTGGTATACAGTATAGTGTATATTTTACATTAATCATTATCTTACAAATTAGAGAAATATAAATGGAAAGCAGTCTTTCGTTAATTTTAGTCCTAGTTGTATCTATCTGAAAGAAATTGGATGGCTCGCAGCAAGGGTTATTCTTTATGTAAACATCTAACCTTCTTCTCAATTTACGTAATAAAGTTGATGAAAGTCCAAGTAGCATTTACGTGAAGCAATCTCTTGAGTTAAAACGTAGAGAAGCAAATCGATGGAACGTAACTGTAAAACTTAAGTACTTAATTATTAGCATTGTCGAGCAGTTTCCAAGTATCAGGATTTGAGACGCGGAACCATCCGCACCGCTCCCGCACCGCATCCGAACTGCACCCGCAACCGGAACGATAGCTATTTCTAGGGGTTTCCGTCTCAGCCTTATGAAATAATGGAAGTACGTAAGTAACTAATACTAATCCTAAGGGATTTTAAATGAAATAAAAACACTGAAAACAGGTGAAATGTACATTTTTATATATTACTTAGGTTACACTAAATTATAACTAATGAAAAGAGTGAATTTTATGCGACTAAGGTAATTCAGTTAAAAGAAAACGTTAATTGCACTTTTATTATGTATTGCTGTAAGTGAAGAATGTTTTACTGGAACTGATTCGGTTAACCCGAGATTTTCAGTAAATTAAATCTCTAGTTTATTAGTTAACACATACTTTTTATTACTTTTTAGGACGTTTTAGAGGACTATCACTTACGAATATTGAATTTTCGATATATGTACATCATAGTTACGAATTATTTTCGTCCTTAAGTAGCTCAGTTAAAACGTGGCTATACTACTTACGCTGATGGAGGGAATTTTAATTATGGATGTTTCATCTCTCAAACGAGACCTCACATGTTTCGCATACTGACTGATATCATTATGGTGTTGACACAATAGGCCGAGGAAAGAATCCACAATTTCCGACCAGGTCATCAGAGTTGATGATCAAGGTCTGAGGAGCTATAATTGTTGACGCTGTTTATACCATGTATCAGTGCTGTACGTTGTAAGCAAAAATCCTTTAGAGAAAAGTAGGATTTGTGATTAAAAATCTTAAATGAGCGTTTTGAAATGGGCGTTTATTTGATTACATATACAGAACAAGACTAGTTTAATCAATGGTTTGTCATATTTCCATTGCAGATTCTAAAAGAGAATAATAAGAATATGATCAAAAGCTGTTTTAAATGCATTTATTATTAAAATAAAGATTTTATCGCTTTACTTTTTATTCTGAATTAAAAAAGTGTTTATGGAAGTATATGCTTTTCGCCTTTTTATGCCTATTCCCTTAAGTATACTTTAAATAAATACAGTTAACATAATTAATTCTATAAATTGAAAAATTAAGGTGAACCGTTGCTAAAGAATCCTGACAGTAATTCAAACAGCCACACTAGTTATAATTCCATAGCAAGCGTGGTTGACATGTTCAACAGGAATGCGGTACCGGTAACCGTGTGCTGCGGTCTGCGGCGTCAGAAATAGTTTACAGGCCACATCTGTTCGTGATACTTTAACTGGTGTGATATCAAATTACTTTATAGAATATTTTAATATCTTTCACCCATATTCATTATGAAACGTTATTTGTAACAATAACTCGATTTTTACATGCATGTATCACTGAAAATGTTATCTGACTAGCCAGCGCCGTTAAGAAACCAAAACAAAAATAAGAGGTTTTATTTAGTATAACACAGGTTTCTTTTAGAAGCATACTATAACTTAGTGTTAAGTATAATTAATCAAGTTATAATAGGTTAATTTTTTTACATATAAACCAATTTTAATAATACAAGGTATTTTTACAATTATTTTGAGGAGTTGTAAAAGCTCTGCCACTCAGAATTTTGAGTGACTGGTTTGTATGAAATTTAATTAAAAATAATTGTCTACCTTTTTAAAATTTTGAAAATGTAATGAATGTTATTGAAAATTGTAGATATCTCAGTTAGACATTTGCCAAATTTCATATATATATATTCCTTAAAGTTTTTAAAATATAAGTGAAAAATATAGTAATGGATCACGAATAAACTAAGTGAAAATAAAAACAGATCTCTGAATATTTTCGAGTTATTTTCACTTTTAGAATATAGTTCTAGATGAGCATATAAGCTATTTAATGACACATTGTTTATGAGCTTCCAAAATATAGAAACTTATTTACAAAATCACAACTAAACAATTAAAACAAAATTATAGATCTATTTCTTAAAATAGTTTATAAAAGCTAAAATACGTCTAAGATTAAAGAGTAAAATTCCTTTCACGCTATTTAATAAAATTCCAAAAGCATCAAGGTAAACAAATCACATTTTCAGTGTCCTAGAAGTTGAATCTGTAAAAAGAAATTGCATATTTAAGCACTTAAAAAATTGTATTATTGCAAATAGAATAAATGCAATAAATAAATAGACGATTTTCAAAATTTCTTTATATTTGAAATCAGCTGATAAATGCTTTAATGATTGTTAATTATTAAGTATTTCTTGATTCTCTACCAACCGCATAATTTGTTTGTTATTTAAGTAAGTGTAGAATGAACAGAGAGAATGAGGAAGTCCCATTATTATATCTAGAAATATTCTTCAAAGAACATAATAGCTGTAATTATTTTCAGTATATTTTATTACATTAGTGAATCATGGTATAACAGTTTCAGTTGCTTGTTTGGTTGAGTTTGCACATTGTTCTCAACACAGTGTTTTACCGAGATAAAACTTATGAAATTAGTACAAGATTAGATATTTGCACATAACACAGCTGTGGTGAGAGGAATTGATTCATTGGTTGAGTAAGCTCCCTCACCTACGGCTTAGCGCAGAGTCTGAATGCAAACATTATCACAGACTGGACTACTGTGATATGGAGTTCACGTCTGTCTTGTGAGATCCTGCAAACAAGACAAAAACAATACAGTGTCTTGGCAATACTACTGAGTTCTTTCCATGATTACAGTCATCTTGAACACACTACCACCACGAGGGTACGAGATGGGAGACACCCCCCCCCCCCCCACCCCCCCCCCCCCCCACCCCCCCCCCCCCCCACCCCCCCCCCCCCCCACCCCCCCCCCCCCCCACCCCCCCCCCCCCCCACCCCCACAATTTAATTTCAATGTTAGATTTTTTTATTCAATTAAAAAATTATACCAAATAAAATTGTGTTTAGGTCGTAAGAACATCTTTACTTGAAGGTGTTTATAGTAGGCATACAACGACTAATACAAAAAAACTACAAAAGTTTAATTAAAACTTTACAAAATTAAAAATATTTATTTATTTTCAAAAATTTACTTAACACCCACCTCCTGAAACATTAGAAGGAGATGGGAATTCAGAAACTACACCTAAGTAACATAAAATGACACAAGTATTTTTACTATGATGTGTTATGATCTATTAACAGCACAGGTTTTGGAAAAAGTGTCGCTTGATTATCCATACAAATTATTTATTTATCGTTAAATTGTCTAAAGTATATGGGTTGAATATTTGAAATTTGAATCACATTAGTTACATGTGATTTTAATAGCTCATTCAGAAAGGTTTTTTTAATTTAATATATACGGTAATTATCAAGTGTGTTTAACACTTACAAAAGCAGCTAATATTTTTAAATCAATATGGATCTGGGTATGCGCAGAAAATTTAGGTAAAGTTCATTACGTATGTCTCAAACTTTTCAACCGTCCATGACGTTATTGACAAGCTTTTCAGGAAGTATAAGCTAATTCTTTGACTGTGTTTGAATCTTAGTACGTGTTTTGAAGAATATTTAGAAAAATTAAAACTCAAATAACACCAACAAAGGTCTTTGTGTGTGACCACATAAAGAAAAATATAAAAATATTTTGAAAAAGCCTTGCATTAGAAAGATACAAAATAATTATGAATCCTTTAACAATCCAAACGACTAATCATTGATGTACGTATTTAAACAAAACGAAATTATAAGTAATTGACAGTTGTAAGGGTTGATTCTCTATGGTAACAAGCTAAGATTCATTCTAGGATGAGTGCAATGCTGCAACGGACTAATTAACAAAATTCAATGACTTTTCAAACTCTTTCTAGATTGAACTAAATGTTACATCAACTTCAACATAATAGAGGTTTCCTTGAAAGGGAGAGTAAAAATGATTGTGTGGAACAAAACACAATTTTCATATTAGCAGAGACGCGTGTCGATACAAAGGAGCTTAAGAGGGCCGCGTGAGTCCCTGAATGATTACGCGTAATGGATAGACGCCAGAGGCTACAGAGTGGGGTACGCGGAGCCCAGGAAGCGAGGTGAGACACCAATCCGGCTCTTGTTACACCCTCGCTGCTACAGCCAGCTAACAACACGTCAGATTGGCTCATTAAGGCTGCTTGTCTCCCTGGAGCCTCTTTTGTAACAAGAAGGTAACCAATTCATGAGCTGCCCATAAACAGGTTGGTGTCTAATTACGAAAAGGGTTGAATAGTTTGAAACATTATAACTTCACCGCCATTGTGTGGAGTAATCTGGAGCAGTAATTGAATAAGATCGGGAGAATGTGATCAAATTCCTTTATTCTATAGCATTAACGGGACTTGGGGGTTATAAATGAAGAAGAAAGAAATTATAAGAACAGAGGTGTAAAGGATAGTTTATGCTGTATTCGTTTAATTCACTCAACACCTCACTCTTTTCGTGTAGTGGTTTTGTTACCGTGAAAAAACGTATATCTGCCTTGGACAACACTTCCCAAGCAGTCAATACTGGACGCAAAGTAGTTAATAACTTCTAAACACGATTTGTTAGCGTCAGTATTGTACTACCGTGCCAGAGACAGGAAACTATTTCTGCTTTGCATATTCCATCCTATGTAAAGAAACTTGTCTTTTAAGGTTACTTCAACTGAGCATACCAGAGAAGGTCTTTAGTAAAGGCAAAAGAATCAAACCGGTTTTCACTATCAAATATATACTGGGGGCACGGACGTCAAAAACACGAGAAATCATTCAAATGAGAATGTATGACATCGAATTGCCTGGGTCTGATAATACTGATACATCTGCAACATCTTACCTGCCAATTCAGACGCATCACACTCCACTCATATAAGCTTGACATATACTTTTGAAATGCAACAGGCACTCATGACTCTGTGAAAACCTTAGCATTGGGCAAGATACTCGAATGAATTCGTGGCATCTTCATACTCACCCTCTGCATCAGCTAGCATCAGAGATCACGCTTCTGAAAATATAACACAGTATTTCGAACTTTTCAGTAAAGTTATTATTTTAGCAATGTTAGTTCTAATAGATCAGACTCACACCGAATGCACCGAGACAATATCGGAACTACAACTTGACCATAATTGAAAAGCCATTAAATTAGAGGTGCCAATCAATGAAATGTTGGAAGCCACCGAAGTCTATAATTGATCCTGGAAGATTATTGCAAAAAATTGTCTTTTGACGCAGTAGTAAACTTAAAGGTTTATCAGTAAGAAACTTAAGGGATCCCAGAGGAAGGAAACCACCAAAACTGCAGGAAAAGGGCTTCATGCGTAACAACTGAACCTCAGTGTTCTGCCGTAAGAGTTACAGGTGGGACTTCCCTGTGCCTAAGAACACCATAACATATCTCTCTAACTCTCGTAATTTTGTGAGTTTGGACTCCCATCACCTAAAATCCTTATTGAAGAGGAATAACGTGGTTTTGGGCGACTAGACACAATCTTTACAATAGAAATAACTCACTAAACTCACCCTAACACAATTGTCAAATGATTACTTAAGAAATACCCAGCTGGCGGGAGCAAGTAATATTTTTGCATACTGCGTAGCTCTAACTAACTACCAGTAATAATCCATAGACAGCTGAGCGAAGAAACTTGTACATTTTATTCCACTCGGGTAAAGTTAGAGCACCATTAAATGGACTCTGGAAACCAACAGAAATCAAGAAGAGAAGATATCTCCAGCAACCCCAGGTCAGAAACTTATACCTCACACCGGACTCTATACAGACTCGATAGACGAGAAGCGAACAGGTACAATTTCTATAACATTCTAACTTTTTTCCTTCGTGTGCAGGAATCATCTATATCCTCGCTGTGAAACGTAAACCTGCTTTGACTCCTCATGAGTAATATTGGCTCTATTAGCCTATTTACCTCATATGAATATGTCCTTCGTGTGTGAACGCACAAACCGTTCACAAAAATTTCTAAAGATTTAGGCTGCTCGGAAATTTTTCAATAGCTGCTGAGACGTGGTAAAACGCATTTGGCAGCACTATTTAAATTAAATACTTTAAAACCACTTAAATTTATTATATTTTTACAACAGTTTTTCCAAGGTATCTAAACATTTTTTAGATTAATTATTGATATTTTTATACCAAAACAACAAAAGAATAAACATAATTTCTGTTAATAATTAAAAGAAAAATGTACATTATAAATTACTTAAAAATATTTGTACTTGGTATTTCAAATTTTTATGTACACATATATAGAGATAACTCGATATGGAGTGAAACTATTTGATAACGATCTCTATGAAAGTACACAATCGAACATATGTGCTGATGAACGGCGTCTAATTACCCGCACACTACTATTTTACGACACAAGCGCGATTCAACGAGATAAACTCACTCAGCTGGAATTAATAGTGAGTCACACATCAACCAGTGTGTGTCATGCGCTCTTTATAAACTATGTATCTATTATCTAAGTATTCGCTTTGCCCTCATCTTCAGTTCAGTAACTGTAGTTTTTTATTAATTTTCTTACAGTTTTTTATAAACTTTTCACTACGCATTGGCTTTTTATAATTGTTATTTATAGAACGTAATAATCTTTTCATGATAAGGAAAATAATAATTCAGCTTACGCAAAATGCATAATTTTCATTTTAAATTATTATTAAAATGTATATTACTATTATTAGGTAACAAATTGCTATTTTAATTTTTTAGTGTGTTTAAATAATTTAGGTGTGTGTTTCTTCTATATACGCGGTTATTTTAATAGCCAGTTAATTCTTTAACAGTAATTATTTCAATTTAATAATGTTTAGTTAGTTATTGTATAATATTTATCAATTATAATAAGCAAGCTAATTAAATTCATACAAATTGTAAATTCAGTAAATTTATACATTCTAAAACGTAATAAATGGATTAGCAAATATAATTATATACTAATGTTGTACGCACGCATATATTTACTAACGTATACTTAATACTTCACAACATGCATGGTAAATATCATCACAGTATTAATTGTACATATACATTTTTCATGATGTAAAAACGAGGCTGAGGAAGAACGTTTAAAAATTAAATAAAATCTATCACCGATTTACTACGATATCCATGGACAATTATGCTACAATTACTTTAGAGCATTGAGTTTAAATGTAATTTAAATAATTCGCAATTACATTTATAACCTGCAGGCATTTATCAATTTAAATCAATAGGTTAATCTAGCCGTATTTCGTATATATGTGTCAGCATCCCGCAATATACCCGTCTAGTTGGAATGTTCGTTGTGGAATTCCTTCCTTATTACACTGCAATATACTGCCAACAGGAAAAGCTCAATAGAAGTTTATTCCTCGTATAAACTTGTATACAAGCCTCATAACAAATGCTCTGGCTCGATGCCAAGTCATTGTTCGATTATGCTAACGACATTTGGCGTATCAAAATGTGTTCGACCGATCTGTTCCTGACCTACATGTTCCACAGCCAATGTTCTCAATAGCGCGCTGATTACCAAGCAATTTACAGATCATTAGTGCGTGTTTTGTTCATCACATAGATTGCGTTACAACGTCTGAAGAAATAATTATTAAAATTTCATTCAGTTTGGTATCAAACGGTGTCAGGCATCTTATATAAAATCAAACACGCTACTTTTTTAACGTTCAATTAACTATATGTATATCAAATACAAATACCAACAGTCAAGTAATGATTTAAAGTGGTGCAATATGTTTCTGATTGGCTTACTCTTTTCAAAATTTTATATTCTCACCCATTAAGATAACGTCCGTGAATATAGATAAAATATAAAAATGTTTTGAATGTTTTCAAAACAAATGGCAGGCATATAATATAAGTATCAGATTCACGGAAAAACTGCTATACAAGAAAGAAAGAATAATATGGATACGAAGAAATAAATATGCAAAAAGAAGAATAAGTTAAATATATTGACTTTTATATTATGTACATGAAGTGGCATGTTTTTATGTAATTCCTTAAGTAATATTTCTTGAAATACGCAGTTGCCTTGTCATAGTTCTTTTCGAAACAAATGTAATTCTTTAAATTCTTACATTATAGACGTGCTGCAATAAATGCGTATCTTTGTGCTCCACTGTTGTACCTTAGACTTAAAAATACATACATTTACTACTGTAAATGTTTGTAACTCCTTGTGGTTGTAACATAACTATAAACCAACCTAATGCGTTAAATAGTCTGTAAGTTACAAATACACAACTTTTAGAGCAGATGTATTTAGCCTCGTCTAGCTATAGGAATTAATGCTTCGAGATTATACACACCGTATTTATAACCTGATTGTGATGGTAAGTTTTGAATTCGTAAAACTCGTCTTATACGACGGGTATATTATACATGTAAAGTTAAAAAGACCGAAACGTATTTTATGATACAAAAATTCGTCCAGAATGGTTAATTGTTTGGTCTTTTTGTATAATTTTATGTGATGGATTATATTACTTTTGGCCTTCCGTCGCGTCGTCGTGGGCCTCTAATGGCCTATAATGATTCCCGCCTACACTGTGTTAATTGTAGTGCTGTCTCCATATATTACATATTACATCTCGTCCGTTTTAACAAAATAAGGTAGGCATCAGAAAACCTGTTTTGAATTTTTCAGAATAGTATTTTTTTACTTCACGTAACAGTAAAATGATTATCATTTATTTGACAGAACCATTAGTAACTGAATACTCGGCGTAAATAAAACGACATAATAATATCTACTTATCGTGAGGCATTAATGATCCACGGCGAAATGTAATAAATTTAACCATCGATCATTTATGGCACACACCAGCTACTTGCTAGTATTTGTTACTTCGCTTTATTAAGTGTATATATACGAATTACAGTGTTTAGCTTAAAAGATTGAATTTTGTGGGAATAGAAAACTCACTCAATAAAGACGACACCGAACTGAAGGTAATTTCTGTTTCCTGTCCCTTTAATCACAAAATGTCAACCATTAAGGTCCCGGGCATTTTCGGTACAAAAGGGTAATCAGAAATCAGTTTAGCTCCGGTTAGACTCAGCTTGTTGGAACGATATAATGACAAGCCACATGTGACTGTCTTCTCTATTTGTTTTCCAATTCACAATTTCTGTGGGAATTATAGTGATTAGCAACAAGGGACTGCATAGCTATATAGTTACATTGCTGTTTTAGTTGTTTTAAGACTATCTACATACATTGTTAATTTATTACATAATTCTTTTCATTTAGACATGAAAATAAAAACAGTAGTACATTAATACCAGGAGCATGAAATTATGTAAACTAAAAAATACAGCAATGAATGTGTTACTAATATATTTAACGATATTTAGAAGTATTGCTATAAAACCTTTATTTAAAATTTGACCTATTATTAAAAAATTTAATCTTATTTTTTTAATTACATTAGACCTTAAAAATTTTAGATAGCTACACTATTATTTCGCTCAAAGACGTATTTTCAGAAAAGAAAGAGAATTAAAACTGAATGTCGTTGTATATGGAATATATGTTTTCTGTTTCTATTCCAATTCTTCAGTACATATCTGATACTCACATACCGCTGAGCACCATTGAACTTTTATAAATTGACAAGTCAATACTTGCTGCTACATTGTTGAGGCAATATGTGGATATAGACTATTCCGTCACGCAATATATCCCGGCTCACTTACACGTGCTCATACTCTACCTACCGAACTTTCTGGCTTACGGCCACCGAACTACATATGCTGCTACGTTGTTGGGGCAGTATGTGGATATAGACTATTCCGTCACGCAATATATCCCGGCTCACCTACACGTGCCCATACTGTACCTACCGAACTTTCTGGCTTACGGCCACCGAACTACATATGCTGCTACGTTGTTGGGGCAGTATGTGGATATAGACTATTCCGTCACGCAATATATCCCGGCTCACCTACACGTGCCCATACTCTACCTACCGACTTTTCTGGCTGACGGCCACCGAACTACGTTTGCTGGTAGTTTGTTGAAGCAATATGTGGATATAGACTATTCCGTCACGCAATATATCCCAGCTCACCTACACGTGCCCATACTCTAACAAGCGAACTTTGTGGCTTACGGCCACCGAACTACATTTGCTGCTACATTGCTGAGGCAAAATGTGGATATAGACTTTTCCGTCACGCAATATATCTCGACCTATCTACCCGTACTCATACTCTACCAAGCGAACTCTCTGGCTTACGGCCACCGAACTACATTTGCTGCTACATTGCTGAGGCAAAATGTGGATATAGACTTTTCCGTCACGCAATATATCTCGGCTCACCTACCCGTGCTCATACTCTACCTACCGTTTTTTCTGGCTTACGGCCACCGAACTACATTTGCTGGTAGCTTGTTGAGTCAATATGTGGATATAGTATTTTCCGTCACGCAATATATCCCAGCTCAATTACACGTGCTCATACTCTACCTACCGAACTTTCTGGCCTACGGCCACCGAACTACATTGGTGCCACATTGTTGAGGCAATATGTGAATATAGACTTTTCTGTCACGCAATATATCCCGGCTCACTACACGAGCTCATATTCTACCTACCGTCTTTTCTGGCTTACGGTTACCGAACCTTTGCTGGTATAGCCGTTGCTCAATTGTGATTTATGCCATGCACCTGACTAAATCAGCATCTTTATTCACTATAAAGCCAAGCTTTAATCTTGTTTTAAATATTTTTACCTTAATACGCATACATCTTTATCTTATTTCCTTACTGTAATATGGTTAATAAATAAGGTGTCCAAAAAGTCTCAGCACGGTTAAATATTGTTAAAGAAATTTAAGATAGAGTTATAAAACTTGGTACAGACTTACTGCGAAAAATAATTTTTTAACAAATACCCAGTGACCTATTACTTCCTCGTTACAATTCACAATGAGTCAAAAGAAAGTTTTAAATGTAAGTATGCGCATCAAATTAAAGGTTTTTATTAGCAGCATACAATGCCGCAAACCTTGGACTTAACGGAAAACCGAGCCGAAATGGCAACCGTTTAAAAATTGGCTTGAATTTATAATTATTAGGTAAACATAACCAAGGTCATGGTAGTTTGGTTAATTTATTCACAGGCGAAACTAGAGCAATTGATGACTGCTGAATCCTATTACAATGCCATAGTCTACGGATTAAATGACAATGATTAGTAATTTAGTATTTACATTGCTTAACTGAAAATTCAACACGTCTTGAACGGCTGCCATTTCCGGCTCGGATGCCCGTTGGAGGTCAGGTTGCTCTACCTTTAATTTGGTGCGCATACGGTTTAACCTATGCTTACATTAAATATTTTCTTCGGCCTCTTTGTGGGCCGACCCCTAAACCCTTTAAAATATTTAACCGTCCCGGGACTTATTGAACACCTTTTATACTGTATCTATGTATTGATTAAAATCAGAGCTAAAGTAAACATTGTATGAGAAAATACAGCATCAAAGCATATAACCTGCTTATTATTCAACAAATTTATTATTCTCTTTGATATTTAGGTTGTCGTATTTCTGTAATTGTAAAATTAGTTTAAACAGCAACGGAGGATGGGTTTTACCTCATAAACGAAATTGTACGTTACGTAGTAAGTGAGAGTGATATTATCGGATGCGCGGTGTATTTGACATGTGATACCGGACACAGAAATTGAATCATGTGTCGGGAAACCTATTTTGGTCGAGTTACGTAGGAATGTAGTTGTCGCATTCTGCGAAAATGTTCACTAGACTCTAAAATTTAACAATGAAGGATTCTTCAGTCAAGATGTCAGGATTCGAATATAGGTAAGCTGATTTAAGTTAAATTACAGAAAGCAGATGATTGTTCAGAGCTTCATATTAAGAAAGTTCTATTAGTTCAATTACTATTGATTCCTCGTGGATTTGCGTGAAAAAATATTGTTACAATCCAGTTACAGTTTCTTGCGATATAGAATAAAAATATGTCTCAAGAAATTATCAGCTATGTTTGTTGAGCGTTAGAGAATCCTGCCAATCGAGGGGCTGAAAAATTTCATTTCTATCTGTTTCTTTGTTTATCCGCACAATATCTACTAACTGACCAATAGATTTAAATCTTGCATATAGATAACGCTCCAATTACCAAACTTTCTGGCTTTTACACGAGTATTAGCTGGTACGACCAATGTAGATTCATTGCATGTAGCATATGACTACATCAGCAACTTCATTCATTATAAATCGTAGATTTAATATGCATAGAATTTAGATTGTTCAATTAGCCTTTTATTAAATCATTTACGTTCCTTCTACATAACATGTTGCAGTAACACTGAAGGCAAAGTACAATTATCATCCTCAGTTTGAAAATGTAATAAGTGTTAGGTTGGTATTCCACTTTTGATATAAACAAATTACAAACTCAATAAGGTATAAATAATAATATAATAGTAACCATGACACACCTCTTCTACTGACTAGTACTGGGCGGTACTTCATACGTGTATTTTTGAACAAAGTTTTGGCCAACAGTTTTATGCATATTGTTTTAAACTTTTTTTGTATACAGTCGTTCATAAATTAATACACTCTATACTCATGTCATATTTAAAGTGCTTAATATTTTATAATTATATTTATAGAATATTTGGTCACAAACTTAAGTTCTTAAGTGGATTCAGTTATTAGAGTAGGGATTTCTCGTCTTCTGGTGTATTGCCAACGCACATTATTATACTTGTAAAGGCCACTGTTATAGTACTTTGCATTATTATAAAACCCATACTTTTCATGCACAACAAATTTGTTTTAAGCTTTTTCATCTCATATCTTCAATTGCATTTATTGGTTGATCAATAACATCCATAACGGTCAAATAATTAGAGGAAACACTATCTTTTATAGTAAATACTAAACAGCTGTTTAAAGTTTTCTTTTCATAGGTAATGATGTTTTTTTTCTGAATAATTAGTGCAATGTTTTCGTATTTAAAATATTACTCTTGTCCAACCTTGTCTTTTACACTTACGGCTCATTTCCCAATTTAAGCATTATTTATAATGGAAAATATATTATATAGTCACTCTGATAATCAGCTTACATAGTTACATTATGTTTTTATTGTTTTAATTTATGTATTTTGATAGTATATCACTAAAGATAAGTAGGAATAACTGTAGGTGTATATCTGAACATTTTTCTTACAACGGCTTCTAAATAAAACTTCCCATTAAGTCTCTTTGTAAAACATTTGCGCTCAAGGACAGATAAAATAAATGCCCACTGTACTAAGTTTTCTTCTATCGTTGCATCGTCTTGCCTACAACTAGAAGTACAGCCAGTATGAGTTAAAACATTACATACAAAATTAAAATCAACTCCGTGGGCGAATAAAGCACAATACATCACCTGACCTCTGGCGGCCGGAAACAGCAACAATGTAACTGAGTTTTGGTTACTCTATCCATTAATCAAGCTGTCATGGTTACGTTCAGTTGCGTACTTTAAACCATACCTAGCTGAAATGTGGATTCTTGCAGTTATAGTTTAACAAACTAACGAAATAGATTTTCCTCTAAGTTATTTTCTGCTGTATTGCACTTGTTGGAATGCGTTATTTCGTTCATACTCACTGCTACCTTAATGTAACTGACTATGTTACAAGATATGTTTTGTCAACTTATATTTTGTTAGTGCCTTGTGTTCCAATCAACAAGCCTTAAAAGAACCATATTGATAGTGTTTTGTAAAATATATTTTATGTAGTTAATCTTGAATTACTGAATGAACTTATCAATAAAGAAAAGAATCATCTACAAAATTGCATTTTTTTCCATTATTTAGAAAAAAAAACATTTTTTAAACAATACAAAATGTATTCATTATTTTTCAACCTTAATATTTGTAGGAAAACTTTTTCAATAGAAATACGTATATATCAATGAATTTATAACATTTCATGGCGCACTTTTTTCAGATCGTTTAGGATTTAAATGTGTTTTTCGTTCACAGCCATCGGCGGCGTAGGGACGCACCTCCTGCTTTGAGTCTTAGTGTTGATATACTTCATATTGTTTATACTGTTATAAAAGTGTGTTTTTTTGTTTTTTTTATTACTATTTCAGTAGTTTTAGTGTCATTGAAAATTTACCTAACGGATTTTTACCTCAGTTGAGACGTGTTGTGGTTATGTACGAGGAATACTTGAAAGTTTCTTAGTTAAAACATTAATAGTTGTTTTAACGACTAAATTTCTGGTCGATCTCAGCTGAACTCCCTCTTGCTCATTTTTGTTCATTAAAAACAATATATATGTTATGATGCGAAATGAGTATTTATTATTGATTATCTTCAAAATACGATTCTAAAATGAAAATGTGGGTGTAACAGTAATTAATATTTAACATTAACATTTTTCTAATAGACTTAAAATCAAGACGGCCATCATTGATCCACTCCAATTGACTCTTAAGGTGCACGACCCACTTATGACCATTTTAAACTGTCCCCAGTTTACAGCATTTTTTTATCGTCAAATTTTTGTCCCGATGTTAAACTTTAAATTGGGACAGGAGGGAATATCTCCAGGAAACACAAAATATTGCAGTAATAAATGGATTTATGCGAAAATTCATTAAAAGTTAGGTAATTTGCTAAAATCTATAACCAAACATAACGAATTTTATTGCTTAAGGTTTAATATTTTTATAACAGAACAAACTCAATGTCGTTTAGTTGCAGTTAGCTCTCAAAAAAGTACAAGAAAACAAGGAATTTTCGAATTTTAAAAATTCTTTAGAGAAAACATGAAACGCTTCTTGTTGGCTTGGAGTTCAATAACAGCATCTTCATCCGTTATAAATCCAAGCTTTAATCGTACAAAAAGCGTCCATTGTTCTCTGAGCCTTTTAGGAAAATATATACGTTCTTCTGTTAAGAAAACAAAATATACCGTTTTGTTTGACGAAGTAGCAGTAATGGAAAATTGTTTCGTCACTGTTTTAAGTTTAAAAATATGTTAAGTTGCTGTCCAACTGTTAAAATTATACGAATTATTATAAATTACAAATAATAACAACACTCGTATTCCATAGTGACCCCCTCCCCCGCCCGCTACTGTGACCAACTATGGATATTTCATGTAATTGTTTACTTTAAAATTACAATTTTTGCACTTTCTGCTGATAGTTTCCATCCACATTGTTTTTTTAACGCCCTGTCTGGTACCGTCGTTGAAAAAAGGGTTAAAACTCCATTTGAAGTTTTCAGTATTTACCAAGCTTCGTACCATTTTGGATTTTATGCGTGATAGTCGCATAAACTATAACTGAGCCAATGTACGCCTCTAGATACAGTTGACCAACCTCTTCTCGAATATTGTCCCTTGAAGCTATTTATAATATTAGCGTCACTACTGATCCAAATAATCCCTATACTCTATACTCACCTTATAAAATACCAGAATAAATAAACGGAAAAAACGGTACATTTTTGACGTTTGGAAAGCCACCTCTTTGTGAGTATATTTCGTCATCACTCTTCAGTTTCACAATATGAACAATTAAAATGTAAAAATAAGATATATAGCTACTAAACTATAGTGAAAAATGCATTCAGGAAAACATAATAGCAGTCTAAAATCTATTGAATTAACTCCACTTCTACAATTCCATGCTTAAAGAGTTAGTTTAATCATGATATTCCAAGTTTGATGGTTTATTGCTTTTTATATCATAGGAATAAAATACAACCTTTAAAATAAATTATAAGTAAAATGCACTTTTACTAAATAGGTTTGTTAAGAAACATTGAAAAATTTTTACAAACATACTGCTGGCAGCAAATCTAGAACCATGTAACCAAATCTCGTCATGTAACATGATCACAGGAAAAGAATAGTTTAATAGCGGCACAGCTAAGCGAGAATGAGACAATGACGAATAAATCTACTTGATATTGTCTATGGAATTATCTGAAACGCCAAAACACGTCCTTATTACAGAGCAAAGAATAAAAAAATACAGGTATAAATCGATGCTAACAATTTAGCATTTTCGAGCCATAATAATCTTCCTAGATCACGGGAAACCGAAGTCCTGGTTTTCGGTATCTACCTTGAGGGGCCAATTTCAAATTTCATAATTATAACTGGTTATAGTTTCTGTGTATAGGTTAAAAGCTTCACAATTGTTGTTACTTCAACACAGTACATTAGGTAATATAAGAAACCGTAATATATAATGGGAACATGGATAGACTACACCAACTGCGTAGTTTAATTTAGCAAGAACACTACATAAACACTGAACACAGAACTTAAGATAAATTATAATTAATTTTCAACATTTAAAATTGAACAATATACAATTTTGTTGTATCTAACTAGAGCTTATAGTAGAAGAAGAGCTTTTTCACGGTCATCTATGTAACTTAACAAGAAACGCATGTGAAATACCACACGGTACGTGAGAGATTCTTTTAATGGCATATCATCACCCCACAGGTTTAAAAACTAAGATAAAGCAAGGGATGCATCAATTAAAATGACAAGAGTACTTTTAAGTAATTTATGTACTGAAGTTTATATTGGTAAATACAGTCAATTACTGTGCCATATTATTGGTTTTAGGCTTTATTTTAATAGTAAACACGCTATCAATAAATATTACTAAACATCTTAAGCCTAATAATGATGATGCATAGAGAACTTTACAGCCAATATAGCAACTCTTGTTATTTTGTATTTTTTTACATTATGAAACGAAAAATTTCCATTTTAATTGTTTTTAAACTAAGACGAGAAAAATAAAAGTTTCGGGACAGGTTCGCTTTAAGAAATGAAGTATCGATCACTAAAATACGAGCACACCTCGATTAACAAAGCTTCTTGGCAAAGTATGTTGGCTGCCCTCATTGTTGCCTGGCCCGAGGTTGTACAAGGCAACGTCAAGTATACAAAGTAGTGATGTTTAGTAGCAACCGCTTGGCTTCTTGGAAATCACTTGTCAGTTTACATTGTATATAAAAACAAAGCAGTGTTGATCAATTGCAGGTCAATAGATTTCAACGCCTAATACAAACAAACGTTTAGGGAAGGTTTAAGGCAACCTTTCATACAAAACGAGAACTTTCAAACGCGAAGAAAATATTTTTTTTAATAATTGGTCATTTTAAACGTTATATATTTAAAATTTTATAAATTTTCAGAAAATTTCAGTTCATAATCTTTCGTACCCATGACAAAACAAAAAAGAAAGACGTAACTTGAAGGTTATACATTTTATTATATTATATTATCTATTATTATACATTTAAGTTTAATGTAATATGAACAAGTTTTTATTAAATAATATTTTAATTAAGGAAGAAAGTTAATTTTCACATACGGCCGTCATCTATAAATCTAAAACTGAAAATGCATTATACCTTATTATAACTTTTAATGTTTAGTTTGTACTGTTGGACAACTCTCAATGGCATGTTATTACCTACATGTTAATAATAGTCGTAAAACTTTCAAACGTTTATAAAATCCGTAATCTTGAAACCTTACTTAACAAAAATTGTATAAGCAAAACAATATTAAAAAACTATAAAAATAATATTATGTTTTCGGACATTTGCCATCGGTATATGTTACAAAACGTATACGTTACAAAATGAAACAATGAAAATTAGTTCTGGATTGACCTGTATGTCCATCTAGGCACCTGTGCAATGACATCGTTTGAGTTCATTCTCTCCAGTCTGGACTTAATGCCGTGCGCATCACTTAAAAATCGTTTTAACGTTTAGTGGCAGTCCACCGCCGTAAATTTAGTTTTGTAATGTATTACAGTCTTTTGTACGCCTAAAGAGGGGTTTAGATTTATTCTTAGATGTTGTTTATTTTCATAATGGATTTGTTATAGTTGTCCTATACTCCAAAATTAGGCTACTCGAAGTAACCACGGCTAATATATCTGTGAGGCAACCATATTAAATTTTTATGGTTGAAAAATTATCTCCATAACAAGGTCCAGTGTATTAAGGGAAGAAGCCCTATACTTGCTTTTTGCCCGTAATATATTATGGGCAATGCCCTACATACATCTTTTGGAAGCCTGCCCTGTATATACGTCTTCCATCATTATTGTGGCATTCCATTAGTATTTCACTAATATATTATACAAAGTTTCAGATTCAACGACCAGAAGATTCCTTCAGGAGGATTATTGCAATAGACAAATTGCCTATCAAATCTACCAAAAAACATTGTAATATTTGGTCATTTATTGGTATGAATAGTTTAAATTATATATTTTAATATAATATTGTATTTATACAATAAAATACGTAACTTAATAGTTGGCTTTAACAACGCACAAATTCCTAATATTCTCTAATATTACAACTTTAAAACTTTAATCAATCGCCAGCTTTGATAGGGTTATCCTTTTGAGTTCAAACTTATAGCTTATTACTCAGAAAGGCTTTAAAAATGTACCAATTAAGATGGCCTTTCATTAGTACATCATCCATGGGCTATTTCCCTTGGCTTAAAAAACTAATTCTCTGTAAAACGATGGAGGAAAGCGCTCTAAATGTATACTTAATTTTAATTTTTACCTACGCCCATTCTTAAGAAATTAGGGTCGTTGCAGACTTTTCTAGACACTCTGTATATATAAAGGTAAAATGAACTCATTTGCTCATATTTCATCACTTTTCAGTTACATTTCTTAAAGCATACGAAGAATATAAGTATACCATTTTATAATATTTTGGTCATACTTTAATCTACCATATCTTAATCTTACTTTAATCTTATCATCAATCTCAAACGTCAATTTTAAATCTTTTAGATTCGAATAGGGTGCGTCGTTAAGAATAGACTTGAAGGTAAATTTTGTTTAGAAAAGCCTAACAAACTAATATAGGTTCCATTATTATCTGTTTGTGTTGTAAAACAATGAACGAGCAAAGAAAGAACTAAGTGTTTGAAAAGTTAGTGTACTTTATAAACAGTTGTGGGTAGTGTTTAAAAAGTCGCGAGCAATAAGAATAAACAAAACCAAATCCTGACAGTTTGATAAATGGCTGTTGTAGCTAAAAGTTCACGTTGTGTTGAGGCCGTTTCCACTCTAGGTGGATGATGTATTGGGCCGAGGCTTGCTCACTACTCCAGTTGTGTGATACTTGTATTTGAATAAGATTTTATCGCTAAATAGATGCTAATAGAGTTATATTATTACATGTACGTCGCTACGGTCATAAGAGGCAACGCTAAGACTACTTACACAAACCAAATTTTAAAATAATCCATATATAGGGATTGAAAATGTACTCGTCCAAGTCAATATTATTGACAGCAGAAATTTTACTGATCATTACTAATTCTATGAAATTTTATTCTGTTTTTAATTCGTAAAATGAAATTCTCAAAAATTACATGAAACAGTGAACTGAATCAAATATTAACAGCTGATTTATAGCATCTAATGCCTCCATTGTGCAGTATAATGTCAAAAATATTTTCGAAAAACCTAGTCTGATGAAGCCAATCAGGAAAAAAGTATCGTAATTTTTGAAAAGCAATGTTGGATGTGCTAGGTTTCTTTTTCATTTTAAAAATACAAATAATGTAACTCAAATATTCTACTTTATAGTTTATTTTCGAAACAAGTTTAATTGCATTGAACTCTAAATATTTGCACAACTTCTAAGAGTAACAGTTTTTAGTAAAGACATAATTATAAGTGTGAAACGATTCTTCAATCTAAACAGCGTGATGTGAAAATGACGTAGGTAGCACTATCCTAACAGTATTAATCTCACGTAATTGTTTTAGTAGGAAAGATAGATAGATTATATACAGATTTTATTAGAGTCATGGTTTTTAGATAATCGCTGTGTTCATCGAAGAAAGTGAACCGTTCAGTGTAATTTAGTGCGTCTTCATGCTCCTTACAGTATATTACATAAAATTAATGGATGTAGTTACTATCAAATTTATGTACTCCGAAAATGATGTTTCTCTACGCTTCTGTCCATGAGTTGCAATAGCTTACTTACACTTACAACTTACTAAATTTACAACATGTTTATAATGAAAAGGATATATACTTTATACGACCGTTAATATTATAAAATACATTTTCTGTTTATAATTACTTTTTTAAAGAGCTCATATTTCATAGTTTAGTTATATTTTATAATAAGTTGTACTGCTTACTAATTTCAGTTCCAATTATTAATTTTATTATATAGACAAAATATACATTTATGAGTTGTAACAATTGTAGTGCTATATGAGTACTGAATCTCAAAAAGTTGTAAAGTTCTAATATAGGCAATTGAAAAATATTGATGCATTGACGAAAGGAAACTCAAAATTCAAACATTATTGAGTTAAACATTAGTAGTCACTTATTTATTACAATTAAAAATTTTCTTTTTCATGATGACATATCCGCGATCGGTTCATGTAAGGGAAAAATCTAAATTTAGTAGCAAAAAGTGAAACTGGAAAAAGCAAATTAATATTACAAAGTATAGATAAAGCACCGTTGTCAGGTTAGTGGACACTTCGCTAGTTTTGTGTAAATGCTTCATTGTGTGTCTTGTTTGGAAAAAGTAATATCTAGCATTCTAATCTAGATTTATATCTTAAGGGGAAAAAATAAAAAAATAAAAAGTACAAAAATATATTATATAATACATCATTTAAAATATTGTTATTGTAGGTAGCCAATATTTATTCTAAGCATAATCAATCGTTTTTACAATGATTACGTAACCTCCTTAAAAATTTAAAACCAATGATTATAATTGCGTCAATTATACATAATAATTATCAATTTTTTTATTATACTTTGGATTCATTACTGTTGTAAGTCGTTGTACACTTCTTATTGTAATAACCAAACTATCTGATTAAATTCAGATTAAATCTATTTGTATCCAAATTTTGCCTTTCTATCTCAAGAAAATTGAAAATAAAGTACTAATAAAACAGTATAATTGTTATTTTGTCTTTCTGCCAGATACAAGAATTTTTTTCTTTGTATCACCATATAAATAAACACAATATCGAACAAACAAGCTCAACCAAAATTATCTGCTCTAAAACTAACTATGGACTCACAAATATAAAAATGACTTTTTTGTCCCAGTAAAACTTCTGTGTAATATAGATCTGCTGATAACATAGAATATAAGGGACATCATTTGTTGACCTATATAACGACATCAGCACAATCAGCATCGACATAGACAGCTGAGTTGATTAATTGCCCTCTTTGTGTCAAAACTGATCTCGCCTGACGGTAGAGCTAATTTGGACAAATAAATTGAATTTATTTGTAGGTAAATTCATTCTGTTACAAATCACAGACGTTTTGTCACAGGTTATAAAATGAGACTATTAAATGGATTATTATTAGATTTCATATAGTTACCATTTATGTAATCTTGCAAGATAATTACTACAATAAAAGTATAAAGATTACTTACGTATTTCATAATTATAATACAAGAAACAAAACTGCACACTCACAAACCCCTTCTACTTACTTTGTATAACTCGCCATCCGTCTATAACATTGAGACATGTCACTATACAAATTGTGATGTAGGCTACTTAATTTACAATTACTGTTGATTCTTTCATTATTATGCATACACGATTTAAGATTAATTTAATGGTGTCATATGCATATTACATACAAATACAAATCCATTTAATTCCATTAATTAAATTGACAATAACGTACTTATGGTGGGAAGGTTTGTTCAATATGAATGTTGATTTTAGTTCCAGTTCAACTTCCACTTAGTGAATCGTCTGGAATCTGCCGCTATTACAGACTTGATTCCTGGAATCAGGAGTCATGTTAATCTGAATATATCCAAAACTTCGGTTACGAAAAAGGTAAAAACGATCTCTTTTGCCATATCAGAGACTAATATACAAAAAATATAGTGTAATGTAGGTGAAGAGGTTTTCTCATTGTCTCATTAGATGCATGATAGAGAAACTAAGATGTATTGGAAGCGATATCTAACCACGGTGGAGCTTAAACTATTAATTGTATCTAATACATCGTAGTGCACTCGATCGTACACCTAATATAACAGTGATAATACCTCTTCACTTAGATTACACTATGCTTTGTACTTTAGGTGTCTCTAATGTTGAAACGATGTAAAGAGTTCATTTTGGACTTCGTTGCTGACTTTATTACACTTAATTTTTAACGTAGGTATCTGTGATGTCGAAACAATAAAAGGAGTTCTATTTCAGCTTCTTTGTCCCCAACTAGTTTTATATATCTTCCGACTGACATGACATCCGATTATATGAGTTAAGTGTCTTTCAGCGTCAGACTTAGATGCTGCTCTACCAGGAAGGTGGACTGGCGCTAAATTCAACTTTCAAATTGAATCGACCCTTCCCACTATAGCTACGTTATATGTAGAATACCCGTTTGCTCCACCGTGCTTTGGGGTCTTGTCTAATACATTGTAGTGATGTATGTAACTGAAAAGACAATGAGAATACCTCTTCACCTATATTACACTATAATTTTTATTATTTTACTTTGTATGTGTCTCTGGTGTCAAAACTATGTGAAGAGTTCATTTTTAACTTCACAGTTTTCGATCTCTTTAGACGAACATGGCTCTAGATTCCAGACGCTGCACTACGACGAAGGGAAACTGAAGCAAAACTAAGCTTTAAAAGTGTTGTTTAGTTCGTGTTATGCAAAAAGAATATGAAACTATATCTTTCTAATAATTTTTTTTCTCAACGTTTTGTTAGTGGAGGAAACGTAATAGGGAAATCGATAACTAGAAAGTTAAGACAATTATATTTTACTATTTGAATCTTTTGTGCAGTTTTTTTTTCAACTTATAATTGTTCTAATAAAGTATTGAGGTATAAAGGTGGATATGTATAATCAAAACAACTTAAGGAAGTTGAACATATTATTACAGAACAAGTATAACAAATATTTCATGCTTTGATAAATTTAAATTACATTTACTCACAGTTCACTCAGGTACTGCAACGCACGAAACACAACGTAACACTGACAGTCTGATTAATGTATACAGTAGCCAAGACTAGGTTACATTGTTGCTGTTCCGCTGGCTAAATGTTAGCTGATGTGTTGTGCTAAACCCAGTAGTTGTTTATTTATTTTTGTAATATAACGTGTATTAATTGTCATGACCTAAATCTGAACTATAACAAAGACTGTATGAATAATAAAGTAAACATAAACCAGGTTAAATTAACCCATAAATTTTCTGAATTTTAAAAACTTCTACGAGCTAGCAATACAATCTGTTGTATTATACAAAGCAGATCATAGTAAAAACTGTACCATATATATTTTAACGTTTGTTCCCAGGGCGCTTAGATCGCTGCAGCCAGGGTTATCATTGTAGGTCTTTACCAAAGTAAGCTTCCACATGCTATATCTCCTTAACTACCACATAATCTCAGTTAAATACATTGGGAAAATCCCAATTTCCACAAACTAACCAGCTTCTTACAAATCCGGAAGAAAGTGGTCCCATCAGGCAAGTGACCTTGAGTTTTATCAGGCATTCCTACTTGGATGAAGGATTCCCTCAAAGATACCCTAAGGTTAATCAATAATATTGGAAGAAATGCCTATTTCCATACACTAAGCAGTTTCTGGTGGACAATTATGTTCTAGTTCGCACCACTGGTGTTGGTGGTTGTTTATCAAAACCCAACGAGCCTGAGATGTTTGAGGTTCTCGAAGCCCTAATAGTATTGACTGATGATATTCTTGATATAGGCCATTTGCTTCCAAGTTCTAAACGGCTAAACACAATTTGACCCACTTAATTCGGTAGTTATTAAATACAATAAAAAGACATTTTCCCAGTTGTATTATTTTTGAGACTTTGGACTAAAGGCTTACTAGACCCTCGGATGGTCCCATTTCATATTGATTGCAAATCACTCATGTTGTATTAGATAGAATCTGCTTGTTGTAGACTGCCCGGTTGATAATAAAAGTAAATCAGTTTTCCAATATTTTCCTAGTTGGTAAGGTATCTTCTTCTCTATGAAAGGGAATTCTTTTCTATACTGTCAATTTGCTGGTGCATCCGCACCAGAATTGGCTCGCATATTGAGCCAATTAAAACGCTTTCAATGCTCCAACATTGTACCAATGTACAGCACGTGGCATCGAGTGAGATTTATTATGAACTCAATGTTTTAAATAAATCTATATGTTCTTATGTATAAGTAGGGAAGTACAATATAACTATTTACGTGCTATTTATTAATTTATGACTTAAGGAAATTATATTTCTTATTTAATGAAATTACATGTTTTAAAAGGTTTTCTTTACAAAATTAAGTTTTTAATTGATCGAAAACATGCTACTTACTCCCTGATAAAACTCATGTAAATACAATTTTACATTTTATCTTCAGCCGTTTTTATTCGTGCCTAATCACAAAATAGTCTAAACCGAGTAATTGAAATACTAATTTCACGCAGAGTGGGGAAAAATTCTACATTTTCTGTATTTAAGGAAGCTTTATTAAAGGGCTATGAATGTAACACAAAGAACATTATCCAAACCCAGAATTGACTCCATCACCTTAACCACTTTTAACTTTCGCATCTTGATTATTTAATAACTTTGGATTATTATTAAGGACAACTTTAAAGGTTTTAAATGCCTCACAAATACTTTAGTTTATTAAATATAAGTATATCTCACAAAGAAATAATAAATAACACTCAAGGATTAATCGAATTGTTTCGTTTCTATTTGCCTTTCTACATGTTCTTACCATCTTATTTATTATTTAAGTTTCATTTCCATAAATAAAGAGAAACAGTAGATTTTCCCTTGACATCCAAAATAGTTTCGACATTATAAAAGGGCACTAAAATGTCTATGATGACTGAGCGACGTCATTTCATCCCTACGGTTTTAACTGTGCTAAAACTTTAGATCAAAAGTGTTTCTTGGAGAGATTCACAAACAAAACATAAATGTTTAATAAATCTACTTAAATCATATTCTTTCACGAACAAATTGACATCAACAATTAATTGTGTTGAACAGTTTATAAATTCATTACACCTAAATTGCCCTTAGATCAAATTAAAGTCTACCTATAAACTTTGTGAACGAGAATTGTACGAAATGCATTTTAGTAACCGTACTAAAGGCTATAAATGTTTAAATTCAACCAAAATTTTTAGGAAATTATCTAACATAATGTTCATTATTGAAGAAAACAATAGCTTTCATAGGAAAAATCTATTCATGTCAAAAAATATTTTTAAAGTTGTCTACAACGCTGTGTATTTCCACTTCGAACATACACTCAAGTATTAAACAGTTTAATTATACTATGAAATAAAGTATTTCTTAGAATTGACAACTTTTAACACACAATACTGTTCACTGTGTAGTATATAATAAATAACCTGTAATAAAATTATATTGAAAACCTTCACGATTTGGTTCTATAGATACTCCTTAGAAACAGAATGTCCTGTAAATGAGCGTATAAAACACTGATATAGGATTCAATATCATTCTTACACAGACCATGACCTTCTGAACTAAAATGTGTATTGACTATAATGGGGTTCTCTCCTTGTTTGTACATATTTTTGCCGTATGTGTCTCTGCATATTAAACATTACTTTAGATTCAATCTGGTCCATCTACCTGTCACTCAGTAAAATTACGGGCACCTAGTAAAAGCATCATTAATTTAAGATATTTATTCATTCAAGACCGCCTACTAATTATGCCTTTGTGCTCGATATAAGAATGTATACAGCGCAATAATGCTACGCGTGGATATTAACAAGTAATCATTACAAAGATTGTTTCAACAAAAAACTATATGTGGATTGTCACAGAATGAAACCAAAGTACGATAATACTCAATGCTGTAAACTTCCTTCTGCCAAAGTAGTAAAATATTCAATACATATACCGTTTATGTAAAATTACTTTGAAATGCTTTAAAATATATTTAGTATCTTTTATTATAATATTTTAACACAAACTAAAAAATTTGTATTTAATCTTAACACTCTTTTGTTATGATTACTAATGATCGAGGCCAATTTTAATACATATCTAAAGTGCCAAGTGTGTTGTTGAAAGTCGTTTTGTAGTAAAGACAAGCATAAATATATAAACATAATCATGCGTTTGTTTTCTTAATAAATATATATATATATATATATATATATATATATATATATATATAACAAAATCATTAAGTAGATGATCATTTTGTTCTTTTAAAAATTTATTTTTACAAAGGTAATTTGTTGACTATGCAATAGGGGAGTGTCAACAAAGGTCCCATAATGAATGTATAACCTTGTGTTGTATAACACAGTGTACAATAGCAGTAACACATCTATACAAAACAGTGGTGCTTTAAAGTGTAGCGTTAAAATATTACTAAATTTAAATATTTAAATATTACTTTTATAGTTATATAAAATTTAATTTTATATAAAAGGAAAATTGTACAATAATGCAGTCCGTAAAAATCGACCTAAGTTCTAGAAGTTTAAGATGAACACACATCTACGAGTAAACAACCAACTATTGGTTTTATTGTATACTCAAAAAGTGTACATAAAATAATACAGTTCTTCGTGTTCAACTAGCTAGAAAAGAAAAAACACACAGGTCATGTGGATGAGACTTGTCTAATAAGTATCTTGGACCTACTCAAAATATCACGTGTTCTTCTCAAATAAAAACACAAGGAACACGTAATTATAGTGCAAATTATCCATAAAGTTTGCTTCAATAAAGCTAAGGGAGTATGATTGTTACTACTGAATAGCCACTTGTGATAACAAAACGTTAAAGATTTAAAAATAAATAAATATTTGTCTGTACGAGGTACACGTAGTTATTCTGTGAATATTCCGCAAAGTTTGCCTTCCTAAAGCTAAGCGAGTGCGATTGTTACTGCTGAATAGCCGCTACTGATAACAAAACATTGCAGATTTTACAATAAATATTTCTATGTCTGTGCTAGGTACACGTAATTAAGCTGGGAATATTTTAAAACGTTTGCTTTACTTAAGCTAACGCAGTATGATTTTTACTGCTGAATAGCCGCTACTGATAACAAAACATTGCAGATTTTACAATAAATATATCTATGTCTTTGCTAGGTACACGTAATTAAGCTGTGAATATTTTATAACGTTTGCTTTACTTAAGCTAACGCAGTATGATTGTTACTGCTAAATAGCCGCTACTGATAACAAAACATTGCAGATTTTACAATAAATATATCTATATCTGTGCGTGGTACACTTAATTATGCTGCGAATATTCTATAACTCTCTCTTTACTTATACTAAACGGGTATGATTGTTACAGCTGAATAGCCGCTCGTGATTAAAATAGACTGCGGATTTTAAAATAAATATATTTGTGGCTACGTAATTATCCAGTAAATATTCCATAACGTTTGCTTTAGTAAAGCTAAGCGAGTATGATTGTTAAAGCTGCATAGCTTCTCGTGATAACAAAACATTGCATTTTTAAAAATAAATATATATGTAGCTGAGCGTGGTACAATACATCACCTGACCTCTTGTGGGCGGAAACAGCAACAATGTAACCGAGTTTTGGTTACTGTAGCCATTAATCAAACTGTCATGGTTACGTTCTGTTGCGTGCTTTAAACAATACTTATCTGAACTGTGGCTAGCTGGAATTGTAGTTTAACAAATATATTTATTCTCTATGTTGTTTAAATGAATTTGTATTTATAATAATCGTTTTTTTACTACCTGTAACATAATTGGAAATTTGGAAGAGTAAATGTACAAACAGGAGAGAAAATTATTTATAAGGTTGACACTTCTACCTAAACCACTCATCCATATTTAACCAACTGAGTATTAGTAATATTAGTGATACCTGTCCCAAGAGTAAGAGATGGAGAAATCTATAGTTAAATTCACAGTTACTCGCGGCTTCCCACTAAAAGTATGACAGGAATTCTCTGAACATATTCCTTTTATGTGGCACACCAAACACTCCTGATTTTCAATAAAGGATATTGTAATCTCTACTTTGGTTAAAAGGCGTGAACTTTCTATGCTTTACAGGGACAGCAGTTGCTTATTTAGTAATAAGCAAATTAATATTAATTAATAATAAATTCTTTACTTTTGCAAGATATATTCTAGTAGTAAATTGACATAAGTTTTTGGACTTGGCCTTTATTATTACACGGCATATTAGGTTCACTATGAGTTCTGCAAGGTAGTTTCATTAACCCTTTATAGTTCATATGCGTTCAGGAAGCAATACTAGCGGAATACCACAATGTAGTACGCATTGTCCTTTTACACACCTTAACCACAAACACTTCTTCCTTTGCGGTGGTCAGTGTATTCCACCAACTGTAAGACTGTATAGAGATACCTACTCCAAAATACTCTGAGTAGCCAAAAGTTAGATTCAAATTAACAAAAAACTTTACTCTTACAAGTAGTGAATTATCACAAGGTCGAGTATATATCATTTATTTTTACAAGGTTTATTAGGTGCTTTAATAGTGGTCTAACACATTAAATATGCTTACTCTTTTACTGATACTATATTCAGTCTACTACTAGGTTAGTTATATAGACCTATATTTATAGTTTAGTTACAATTTTAAAGAATAGATTAGAAATAACCAAGAGAGAAAGTCACTTAAACAAACAAATTATTGTCAGAATCGAATAGTCGAAAAGCTAGCAGCCTACGATAAAGAAGAGATATTGGCCGTTAGTTGGTAAAATTTCTGCCATTTAAAATAAAGCTCTACCCCTTTGAACTCACCAATAACAACACATATGACTGTCAGTTTCGGTTTAACACCTGCTGATCGATAGTTCTCACAGTAAGGCCTAAAAATTTCAAGAACTTAATTGGGTAATCAATGTTTAAACACGGAATGAATCTGAAAACTATCCAGTATAATCTATTCAACGAATTTAGAAAATCTAATACAAGATATATATATATTGAATTTTAAAAATATTGGGTAGATTAGCGTTTAAATTTGTTTCATTAATGCATATACTAATGAATCCAGATTATATCCACAGCCAGTGGATATCCTCTGGATCACTAGCGTTGCTTCAAACCATCCATGATCTACATCATAAGATTTTTACAAAGGTACTATAATCCAATATGGGTTTCATAGGAAAATATCAGATCCTGTAAAATACGCAACTAATAAAAATATCCTTGATACTCATCAGTGTATCAATTACTCCAAAATTTGCAAGGACATAAAACACTATTGTGGCATAAGGTAAGAGATTTTATTTCGATACAGTTCCACTGCACAAACGTCCTGTAGAAAGAATGTATAAGCACAATAATAAAGAACCCCATGTTCTGACCCGTATAACTACATCAGCACAATCAGCGCCGACAAAGACAGCTCAGTTGATTAATTACCCCTTTGTGACAAAACTGCTCAAGCCTGATGGCAAATATCACAAGGACGAAATACGTTTTGATTGCTTGTTAGTAACGACTCACAGATGTTTTCTAAGTATGTTATCATTGTATTAAGTATCATTTTCAAGCATTGGTGTGTATTTTATGCAAAAGAGTAATTATAATAGAAAATGCTTAATTTAGTTCATTTCATCACTTTAAATAAAATATTTTATTGGCATTGGTGTTTGTTTTCCTCATATAAACTAAGACAGTAATCATTGGACACATTTCCAAGTATGCGATAAAATCACATTATCCTCCCGAATAAATTACGTCTTTCGTATCAATACCATATTTTATAAGACCATCTACGAGTAAAACGAACTTAGTATTCGGCTTGTATTGCATCTAATACAACCATTACTTTTAGTTACAATAAAAGTTAAATATACAACCTTAAATATTCTGGAATTCGTTTTATTTTGACCGAACTACCTGTTAAATTAATTATAATTTGTTGGTTGTATGTTGTGTAACAACTTTTTTACAGTAGTGAACACTTTTGGTGAGTAAAAACTGATTTTAATCTCGCTGTAACGAATTATAATTTCAGTAATGGTGAAATAACATACTAACATCTTATTTCATACATACAGGCAACTAAATCTTAATGCCTATTATGTAATTCAAACAACTTCACTGACAATATTTCTGTGAAACAAGGGAAGTGCGAGTATGTCCATGATCCTCCAGAATCATTGAGATGGATTTGCCTCACAATAACAGTGGTGAAGCCAATAACATTATACTACATGCAGACACGATCTGCTACGACTGTATTAGAGGATAATTGGAAATAAAATTGGTTGTCTCAGTGAATTTAAACTAAATTTTGCAAGTCACCATCCAAAGTATATAAAAAAGTCTATTCCAAAAAGTTCATCTATTGGAGCAAAGAAACTATGCAGCAATGACATAGACTGCTTAAATTGTATTGAAAAATTTGGCAACACTTTTAAACATTTAAATGACAGACAATTTATTTTTGATAAAATAAACAAACCAAAATATCCACCAAGTTCAATTATAAAACACAACCAAAGACTATAAAACATTTTTTTTCCTGGACTACACAAAATTAACAGTATTATGAAAATTGCCCTTAATGTCTTACTTTCCTCTCCCGATACCATAATTGTATTGATAAAGTAACTAGAGTGATATTTCGCAAACCTCCAAATTTGAAAAACAAACTTGTCCAACCTAAACTAGTTAAAGTAAACAACCCGTTACTAATGGATGTGAACCGTGCAACGAATTACGAACACGTTGCGGTTCTTGCAAAATTATTAAAAACTCTATATAAACCCCTAAACGTATATTTTAATAAGTTAACTTTTTTATACAACTTGTGCATGTGTATTTCAAATTTCCAAAGTTCCTGCAATGAACAACATTTTTAAAAGGAGAAATAAATATTGTTGTTATATTTAAACCGTCTGGTTTCATATAATTCGAAGTTAGGTGATTAGCGATTTCAGCATTCCTTAAATTTATTAGATTTATACTTTATTCAAGATTTAATTATAAATTATTTGGTTCTGAATCCTAAGTTGAGACAAACTTTTAAATGCTGTTGGTTATATTGATTCGCACGTGTCGATAATCTTCTCAGAATTTTGCTTAACAATGTCAAACCGATGATTAAGTTATTCTTACTCTTAAATGAATGAATGTTTGCCTATATAATTTTCTGTTTCTTGTGATAATGTGTGAATAAACGTACGTAGGAATACACACATGCACAAAAACACAAGTTTTTTAATATTTACTTTTAATTGAACGTCATTAATGTAAATGTATACCTACTTTGGGAGCAACCGGGCTAGCTCCCTTCGGTTGTACCCTCGGCATTCGTTAATAGAAGGAATAAAATATTTGTTAGCCTGATGTTACCTCGACGATTTTACGTCGTAAATAATTGAATCAAATAAAATAAAACTAAAAAAACTATAAAACTTAATTATACAAATTAAATCTTAGTAATGAAATGCTTAAAAGACGAAGTAAAGCAATTTTATCAAGGTTTTAAATTTTACATTCTTTATTGTAATATATTGTTGCGTAACAAGCTTCCAAAAATGTGAAAATATCGCCTTTTAAAAAGTCTCATTTACATACTAATTAAACCACTCCCAATAGCCAGCTTTAGTAGGAATAAACATTACAGCTTTTAAACTAAAAATATAACTAGCTAGGTGGAAAGATATTAGTTATATTTAAAATACGAATCAGTTTTCGTTTATTTTTAAATGGTAAATACACGGCGGCTCGGTGCGGCGTTTCTCTTGAACCATAGCCTTTACATTCCAATACTCGTGTATTCACGTTTATGAAAAAAGGTTGTTTAAGCAATATGCTGAAATGTCGATATCCAACCGTCGTAGCATGGATTCCTATCTGCTTTCTCAATTTTATCATATAAATTCCTATTCCTACGAAACATAAATTCTTTCATATTTACGATATTTTATCCTGGATTATGTTCCTTATTTATCCTGAGTTATACCATGCATTCAGATACCTCATGCAGTACTTGTCTGAAAAAAAAAACAAACTAAAGAATATCGTCAGTATTACCACATAAAATAAATAACAATAATTTTGTAGATTACTATATTAATAGATTTTATTTCAACACTATTTCCACAGTAGAAGAACGCCACACTCCGTAACGCAGGCTTCGCTGAGGTTCAGTGCAAAATTTCAAGTCTACAGATGAAATCTTTCTCAACATACCGTGGCAAATGATACATTCACATTTTGTTCAATAAGTTGGGTTTCACATTAGTGTTCCAATAATAAATCTCTACGCACCAACTTCCATGGTATAATGCATATGTCGGGAATTTAGGCTACATTTGTTAACATGACATGTGTTAAAATCTTGTACGAGTGTACCGAGATTGTTTACAAATGAATTAATTCTGCTATTTTCTCGTTGACATCATGGTTACCGATAAACCATTGTAAAGACATTCGGCAATGCTAATACAAATCCTAAGGAGTAACATGCACCATCACCGACTTGTAATTCCAAAATTACCTTATTCTTTTTTTTTCAAAATTTCTCTATATACCGGGTGTCCCAAAAGTCTCCCTCCCCCTCTAACTTTCGAACGGAATTAAACAAACCAATATCCTTTGGGGGGTAGTTATATAATGACAAATGATGATTTTTGCGCTACATGAGAACTTAGCCCCTCAACCCAAAATGGGGGGTAAAGTCAAAATGTTTAAATGGAAACCCCCATAAAATGATTTCATTTTAAAGGTTTTTATAAAATAAGAACAATGCCACAGACTAGAGGTCTCTATCTCAATCCAGTACGAAACAACGGCTTGTCGAAGTTTTATTGAAAAGTTACGCTAAAAGCATAATTTTTCTTAACTGATCTGTTCAGAGTTATTCTTAATACTAAGTAGTGCTAAATTAAACTTAAAATAATTAAACTTACCGTTGAAATCTTACCTCAACCTTTTTTCAGCTCACATATAATGCTCAAAATGCTCGATTTACTTCTTGGCAAAAATAAAGTCTTAATTCAAATACAAAACAACGACTTCTCAAAATTAATACAAAATACAATTCAAATCACTTGAAACAATTCTCAAATTTTTGGAATGAAAGTAGTAATAAGGTATGCTTAAAATATTTAAAGAAATCAAAGCAAACAGATTTATATCATGTAAGAACAAAGGTCAATCTGGACATAGGAGTAGTGTAACTCTTAGAAGAGGGGGGACTTTTGGGACACCCGGTATAAAATGACCTATGTTTATATTTTATTCTGATTCCCATGGGTTGACTCGCTCAAGTTTTGTTTCAAGAATTATATTTTAATCATTTGATGTAAACAAGTTTCTGGCTGACCTTGTTTGTTATTTTTGTGTAGATTTTGGAAATTTGAATATGAATGCATATCACCACTTATTGTAAAAAATGGGGAATGGGTATAGTTCAAAAATTTAAAATTAGATAACTTATTGAGAGATAAATTGAATTTAATACAACCGGGTCATCGAAAAAGGTGGCATTAATTTTTATTCTTTATTGTACAAGCAATAGTTGAGCGATGTGTGCGAAACAAACGTCATAATGCAGAAAAATTGTTCGAGTTTTAAATCCGCCACTGGACTGACCTTGAAATGAGCTCTGCGTATGTGCAGAATTGACGCTGATCGAACGTCGCCATTCCAGTCAGTAAAGGCATCACAGTCATGGTGAGTGTGCAGCAAAACGCTCAGTGTGTTTTAAAGTATGCTTAATTGAAGTAAGTGACACTTGTGCAACGACGTTTTCGCCAAATTTATGGACAAACCCACCTACTAATCTATTCTTCGCTGGTATAGGCAGTTCTAAGACACAGAAAGTGTAGACATAAAGCAATCTCCCGGCCGGCCTAGAACATCTGAAGAAAATGTAAGACACAATCCGTTGAACTAACTACTTGGACATGTTAGAACAAGGGAAAAAGGAATAACTGTTACTTTCCAACAAGATGGAGCACTGCCTCACTATAGTCTTATCGTGTATGAAGCTCTCTCTAAGAAGATTCTCTAATCAGTGGTTTGGTAGAGGTGGTCCTCCTGCGTGGCCGCCAAGAAGCCCTGACTTAACTACTTTAGATTTTTTTTGTTACAAAAAAACCAAGTGCTCAAAATATCCAGTGTCTGCAACATCTCAATAACCGAATCACCGATGCAATAACAACTGTGTCTCCTAACAAAGAGGACCTGGACGAGTTAGAGTTTCGCTTTGATGTGTGTCGTGCCATAGGCGAAGCTCACATCGAAACAAACCAAAAATATGTAAATAAAACTTTATGATTTCTTTCTATCTCTTTGTGTAAAAATAATTAAATTATGTTTATTGCATTTTGAATTACTAAAATTCGAAATTAACAAGCCTTTTTCGATGACCCTGTATCTTGATGAGATAAAATATTGACGTAAAATTCCAACCTTAGTTTTACGTTATGTTAATAGAAAATAACTTTATGAAGACCTTTAAAATGAGTTCCACTCCAAGGTTTTTAATGCTCATTTTTTGAAAGGGGTAAATATTTTGAAAATACTCCCATACAGCTGTGGTGCGCCCATTAGTCACCCCCACTGGCCACTCATTTTTAATTATATTTAAGCCTACACGTAATTGATTTAAAGGGCACATGAATATAATGGAGTTTTGAAATTAGTAACGGGAAATCATTAATAATCCGTAAGGTTCTAGCACGCTCAGTAACTATGATATGTTTCAAACATGCATGAATCATATATTAAATATCGCAGTTCTACAGCGTATTATGTGCAAGATGAAACGGAAAAGTACAGACTACTTTTATAACTCATGAGACAAAGATATGTTCAATCCACAATTATACTTCTACCAACTTCAGTGAGATCCAGTCTCACATTACTCTGAGGTTCTCACTACACTGTTTCTGTAGCTTTGTCAACAATTCTACGCTCGGGCAGAATGGGTACAATCGTGTAGGGGGGGGGGATAATCAGTTTAGCCTGGGTTAGGCCCTGATTGCTGTAACGTTCTAGTGATAATTTTCAGGTGACATAACCATGTGCCCCCCTGTTACTTCTGACTTCTTGTGAAATATGTATTTTCATTATTAGAGGGGAAAGGGAGTTTAATTGGAAATAGTTACTTGTTACAAATCATCTACACAAAGATTACATATATTCGACTATTTATATTGGATGGCAAACATATTATGTTATATTCTACAAGAACAATATGATATTAATTACTTTATATATACATATATATATATATATATATATATATATATATATATATATATATATATATATATATATATATATATAATATATATATATATAATATATATATATATAATATATATATTCATTAAATTTGTATAAGTGGCAATAGCCTAATTTCATTTTCAATAAACATTTAATCACAAAAAGTATTATATATATATATCACATCACAGAAGCCTACTTCTTTAAATTTATACTAAAGTTAGATAGTAACATTGTCTTTTAGATCTAATACTTAATATTTGATAAAAGTGTACAGTTAACAAGACATTTACAATGACTCTACGTGTTTATTTATTTATAAACCGAAAAATATCGTTAATATTTTATAATATTTCGACCTGGAATTGGTACATTACGTTAAAATCAAACTCCAGCGAACTATCATCTAGCATAGTTCTTACCAACTGCTTCAAAAGGAGATATCGGTGTCTACCTAATTGCTGAAATCTAAAACTATGTTAGAAATATTTATTAATCCTTAAAGAATGTATTCAATATAAACGTAAAAAATTCAATTAATAAAAAATTATTACAAGGAATAATTTATTATATTAAACATGGTATTTTAATTTATATTAAACTTTAGAGACCATGATGGGATTTTTCGCTACTTTAAAGACCAGTGGGGCGTAACCGGGACGGATTTTCTAAATAGGAATATGCCTATCTTCATTCCTAGTAATTGGTACGTTAGTTCAAAATCATAAACTAGTAAACTTTTATCTAGTATAGTTCTTGCCGACTATTTTCAAAGGTAGTCTTTGGAGTCAAATTCTGAACATATTATGCTTTAGTACATTTTATAAGATAAATGAGTACTTAATTAATCTTTGAAATCTAATAATGGCGAGAAAATCAATGATAAATCCTTTCAGAATTTACTTACTATAAATGTAAACAAATTAAAAATAATAAACAATATTTTCACGGAATAGTTGATTACATTTCACATATATCACAACTTTAGAGTCTAAAATGGGGTTATTTGCTACTTTAAACACCAGTGGGACGGATGCGGTGATAATTTTGAAAGAAGAATAGGTCTATATTCATTCCAGCTACCGTAAGTATGTCCTGTAACATTTCAGTACAATCGTTTTGATAGTTTACGCTTGAAAACATAACAAAGAAAGAAAGTTACTATATTATATTATTAGGATTAGGTATTGTATGCAAACGTAAAAGCCTCAAGATGATTTTTCTTGAAAATTTCTTTCCACATGATACATTCACATTTTGTTGATAGAACACAAGGGTGTGTTGAATTCAGAATCTGTCACTGATTTTAAAATCAAATTTCAATCTATTATTTTTTTACTGTACGAATAATCTGCATGTGGTAATGTATCACTTTATAAAATCTTAAATGATTGTCTGAGCTTACAAATTTATTTATTCATTTTTTGTTATTATTATAACATGTATTATTATTATAAGTTTATTATTAATATTTTGCTACCACTGTTACCCATAAAACACTGTAAAAATATTTGCTAACGCTCAGCCAAATCGAATTAGTTACATGTACCGTGACTGTACTCATGTTGCTATTATATAAATGAAGCTTTTTTCAATTTTGCAAAATTTCAATTTTATGGTTAAGCCGTTTTCGAGATATTATGCGAACTGACAGGCAGATATTTAAAAAGACAGAAATGAAATTTTCCAGCCCAGGTGTGCGAGGTTTACCAAAGTTAAGTTGAGATACTTTTAAAGCAGTTTCTCATGAAACTAAGCCTTAGAATTAACTTGTTACTTCAGGTATATGCACAATGAATATACGATATTTATTAATTGCAACAATGAAACTTGGTTTGGATTACCAAAATGTCAGTGTAAAGTTCTGCTATGTGCCACATTACCTAAATGAGCTGTCACCCAAATTACAACAGTAAAACCTGAAGTGGACTAAAGAAGCAAGCGATTATAGTACAATACATCCACTGAACTGTGTCAGGCGGAAACAGCCACAATGTGGCTGAGTTTTGGCAACAGTAGTTGTTAGCCAAACTGCCCATGTTACATTCCAGTATGTGGCCTAAACAATACGTAAATGGACTGGAGTTCAGTTTCGAACAGTCTAATTTGAAGGAAGCAAGAGAGCGCAATACAACACATCAGCCAGGCTAAGTCAGTGTAAATATCAATGAAGCTGAGTTTTGGTTACAATGGTTACTAACCAAAACGTCAGTAGAAAGTTTTGTTGTATGCCCTAATTAATAGAAAGATGAACTGAGGTTCAGTTTACGACAATAAAACCCAAATTAATACGAACAGGCTCATATAGACCTTATGCACTGGAAGGCATAAACAACGATTATGTAAATATTTTTTGTCTTATTGACAGCTGAAGAAGCTCTCATTGCGCTGTTCGGCTAAAATCATTTTTGCTGTTGCTTTTGGAGGGCCAGGATATTTAGGATGGGTAGGATTGAGGCAGGGGTGTCTTTCTGTCGAGATTCCATGAATAGAGATAGCTGGCATATATTTGAGTCATGTCACTGTTACTAAAAATGGTTTCTTAGCCTCCCTAGTAGCGCATATGAAAGTAGCCTATCAGAATGAATGTCTTTCTACTACATCATTTTAACACGTTACCTCAAATACAGCTTAAAATTTGCTATGAAAATTGTTTTTCTTTGAAATGTTTTTATTTATCCTGAAACATAATAAATTAGAAAGGATAACAGGTTTCCGGACATTTTTAATCGTTAATATTAGTAACTTACAAAAATAGAATACTGCGTTTAGAGCATTGGAAATTCCGAGCTTGGAGTGTTAAAAACATACATGCATAAGATCAAACACAAAACTAAAATTTTATTAATATGTTCCAATGAACATGTCAAAAATTAAAGTACGTATCTAAGGGTTCAGGATGATAGAGCTATTACCTGCTATGGGCACTATCCGTAGCAGCGTGGTCTATATGAAAAAAAAAAAAAAAAAAAAAAAAAAAAAAAAAAAAAAAAAAAAAAAAAAAAAAAAAACGCGGACAGGATAGTGTTAGCTAGGCGGTGGGACTATACCCTTATTGTTTCTTATATTTCTCAAAAAATAGATACAATTCCGATACAGTATATACATGTGTAAAATAAAATTTTTTTACATTGTGAATATATTATACTAATAATAAAAAAGCATAACTTCCACATTCATTCATAGGAATATTTAAAAAAAAGTTTATTTTACAATAATTATAACATTCCATTTTACCCAGCCGGACAGAGTCATGGTATAATGAAATTTAAACAGTGAAACACAATTCATAGTTATTTATTACAGAGACACCCTCAACAATTTGCAGTTAGTTACCCGTGGCTATGGCGCTATTTCCTACGGAATAACAGGTATGTAGAAGGCATATCGTTTATAATGGCAAAGTTAAGGCTCTTTAAAATTATTTCGCCACTGGAAGATATTCCAATCTTCTTATCAATTTCAGAAAAACTAAAATATAAGTTTAAATTGCAATTTTCGAGACCCTGAAACCGGAGAGTGAAACAATTTTAATGAGTACGGTATCAATGAAATACATAAGTGTGCTAAGAGGTGCAAAATATAAACATTTTCACTGGCTCTTATTACAAGTTTAGCGGATGGAGAAGCTTTCCTGGTTCGGATCAGTTATGACACTAAAGTACATTTGTTTCCACGATTACTATAACTATATATATGCAGGGTGTTCACAAAGGGGCGTTACAACGTCTGTAGATGATATGACACATATTTAAAAAAATAATATAAACATACGTCGAGAAATTTATCGTTTACCCACTTGCCGCCGAATTTATTTTTTAAGAAATTCATAGCTCTAGAAATAGTTAAGCTACAGATACCAAACTTCGCGCATAGGTAGGATTACATAAGAGAAAATTTAATAAAAAATAATGGTGTGATTGGATTTAATATTAACAAAATGGCGTCTGTTGAAAATTGTTAAAGTAAAATAACAAGTATAATTATAAAAAATATACACGATTTTGACTATTTAGCTCTTTTTTAAAAACTCCACCTTTAGCAACGAAATCTGTCAACGCATAAGCGAGCTCTTTACCATTTTCAGTGTACGCTTGCACAAGCCGCGAGCAACAAACAAGTCAAAGTTGAGAGGTATCAGCTATTTGTTGAATTTGTTGTTAAAAGAAAATAATGCAAAAAGCAGCTAGCGACTAATCGAGCCATCCACCTATGTTTATATGACATTTTATGTTTGGAATGATGTGTACTATCACCGACAGAAGTTTGTGACACCCTTTTGAGTACGGTATATATAATCGTCTCCTGATATATATATATATATATATATATATATATATATATATATATATATATCGGACAAAGTAAGCGCTCTGTGGTGTAATGGTAGAACATTCACCCGGCAAGTGAGAGATCCGGGTTCGACTCCCGGCGGAGCAAGTACTTGCTCAAAAATATCTTCTTTGGTCACAAAGTAACACTAGTTGCAGCCATTAGAATCTATTTAGGGTAGGGGTAGTCTGAGATGGCCGTAATACATATCTATATTAAATTTCACTTTTTAGTTTTACAACTAAATATTTAAAAACAAACATTTAGTATTACTTTTGTTTACTATGTGGGTTTCTACTTAATCTAAACGTGTTTTTATGTAGGTGATGAGGAACGTGTGAGTAAAATTTCGTCTTCATAGTACATTGGATAGTTGTAAAAACAAAAACATAGTTACTCTAGAGGTTTCAACTCCATTTCTACTCCCGTGGGTGGTTATTTTCATGGTAAACCTTTTATTTGTCTGTCGAGAGCATAAGACCCACGGGTGTGTCAAGTTTCATCGTTTGGGATGTATGAGCGTTGGAAAACTAAATATAGCTCTAAATAATAGAAGCCGCAACACCATTTCATCCCCTACGGGTGTTTAATTTTTATTAAAATTTATGAACTTTCTATTTAAGTCATGATGCATACGTGCGCCAAATTTAAACTTTGTGAAATATAGGGAAGTTGGAGAATTAGTCACGAGTGTGGGAATGAGTGAGTTCTTTGTCTTTTATATATATATATATAAATAATTAATAACATAGTCTTATTTAATAGAATGTTAATATCTCTACACTAATGTAAACTCTCAATTAATAAAAAGATGTACACTCCCGCGGCTACCAAGCAACAGATCTACTCTCGACAGTTGTGTTGTTTGTGGCGTGTGTTCTCAAATGGTTCTGACACAAAGTGGCCAATTAATCAGTTTAGCTCGGGTTGGTGATTGCTTTGATCTCAATATGAAAGGCCAGAGGTAATATCACTCTTGACGCCACTTTACCTTTTACCTGCTCATCGGTAACAGGATTGAATCGAAGCGCTAAATACTTTTTTAATTAATGGTGTTTATTATTACCTTCTTGTAAATATCGTGTGAGATATACAATGGAAATGGAGGCTGAAAGAATTTGTACAATAATCAAACAAAGTAGTTTTATTGTTTTATTTTAATTTTACGTGTACTCTACTTAATGTGCAGTGGAATGAGTCAGTAAGTATTAAGGTATAAACAAACTCCCTGTCAAACATAAACCCAGAATCAGATACATTGCTCAAAGTTGCTTGTCTATCAAAAAGTTAGTAATAATTTTGTGCAATGAAAACTTTACTGTTGGGATTACTTTGTAATATTAATTACTGTGTAAAAATTACTCGTGATATCTTTACACAGAGATTATAAATTAATCGCAACAGTAAAATTTTCATAGAACAAATTATTACTAATTTTTTGATAGACAAGCAATTTATTTTATATATGTGTGTGTGTGTGTGTGTGTGTGTGTGTGTGTGTGTGTGTGTGTGTGTGTGTGTGTGTGTGTGTGTGTGTGTGTAGTGTGTACATATAATATATAATATATCATGCACAAATGTTTTTGTTATATTTTACAGTATAATTTAAAATATCTTGATAGCTCGTCTCAATGTATCCTAGATCAAATTACACTGAATAAATGTAATTTCTGCATATAAAAAATAAATAATACCCCAGTCCTTTCCATCTAGTATTCCTTTTATCATGTTAGGCAAAGAGTTAAACGTTTATATAAACTAAAGAGAGTAAACGGGTTTGATTTAGTTTGTTATAACTTATAGGATCCAAAAGTAAAATAAATCTTATTTTTAACTTGTGTACAATTTTAATTTTTTCTAATAAAATAATAGGTGTTTGTTGGCGTACAGTGAAATTACTAACGTCCCTAAAATTTTAATAATATATATAATTTCCAATTATTCCTAAGGGATTTAACGATAAAAACGAAAAAGATAAAGAGAACGATATGTGCTTTTATTCGCTTGTCTCTTTGATAACGTCTTAAAAATAGACTACCGTCAAACAATATAATGAAGATGTCTTGAGGTGACATCTCTGAAGGTTTAGTTATTCCTTCATCATTGGTCATCTATAGTTGTCATTAAGGATAGATTTTTTTAAAATCGTAAAATACATAACACAAAAATAAATATTAAAAAATATATAGTTATGATACTTAATGATATATTAATAAATAAGTAAAGAGTATTACAAAATGTCACTGACAAAGATTGACTGTTAATTGCGGTCTTACAATTTATGCCTTTTTAAGAAGTTGAAGCCCAAACACCGAAATCATTTAATTCACATGAATTTGGTGACAGTAACGGTCGGGTCTTCACCTAAGAGACAACGAAATGATCCTGAACATCTTGTAACATCTCTGTCATTCTCCTGGAAAGGTGGTAAGATCACACAGTAGTACTGCGGAATGGAACGAATTGACTGCAAGAAGGAATGGTATTTAAATAAGCTGTGGAACTGGTTTTGATAAAGATGTAATTTATCTGATCAGGCAGGCTCAGGGAGGGGGCATGACCACTCCCGTGTCCTTGCTTATATCCACACGGTTAAGTTCGAGGTTATAAATTGTGGAATTATAAATAAAGACTTCCTGGCATCAAATATAAGTTCTATATACTTAGAATGGTCCATATTATTACCTCATATAAATTATTGTACGATAATAAAGTTTCCTGAAAATATATTAAGCTGATATGCTGAAATAATTGTATGCCTTCGGAAGAAATTATAAAAAGATAATTTTTCAAAAAAATATAATAATATTAATAATAAAAGGTAATGAGTAGTAGATGCAGATGTAACTATTTGTTTAAAGATTGTTTTTGAAAATCGAACCTTTCAAACCTGGGTTATTGGGAGGATTGTGATGCGTGGGGTGATATTTTTGATGCATCACATTTCTTACAGCAGACGAAGAGGGTGTTATACATGTTGTAGCATATAACGATGGAAAATATACGAAATCCTATTAAACAAGACTGTTATAGGTTACACATGTAAAATCTGCATACTATCAGTTAGCTAACTTAATCCGTATCGGCCCAGATAATAAAGCGAGAAATAAACACTCTATTTGAGGACTTATAGCTGTCCATATGGGAAGACTAGGCTGTTACGGATTAAGGGAGATACGTGGTAATTGTTGCTGTATGTTTAATTTAGTTACGAACGTTGTGTTTATTATCGGATACGTAATATGTACGTATGAGTTATTTCAACGACTTTTTTATTAATACTTATGAAACTTGCTTTTTATTTATAATACAGCATATTTTCGTACCATATATTCTAGTTATTTGTGTAGGGTATCCTTTGCAAAATAATATAAATGCCACTATAAAGTTATTAATCTAAATTATACCATATATAGTAACTACTTTCATATTACTTTATTCAAGAGACAAAAATGTATTTTAAGTAATACAGCTTAAAATATTGTTTGATACTGTACCCACGTATACTTTCAAGTTATTGCAAATACATGTCTAAACATTATTTTTATCAAGAGAGATTGGTATATTTATAAAAATCCAATTGAAAATATAGACTGACTTTTGTATCACTTTAAAATGTGTTCTGTCGAGTACCATATTACTTTTATATGCGTGTGTAATATGTTTTACTCTTTTGTTTATGTTACACCGTGTAAAAGATGTATGAATGGCTTTACAAAATGCTTATATGATATTTTAAACCCTATCTCCAGTAAACATTAATGTTCTCATTTATTACAAGTATAGAGTATAGAATAGGGAATTCATTTACCTTACAGTTCAAGTTGATTTTATCGTGTATACTTATTCATGGCGAAAGATATCTGATTGCGAAATGTTTTTTCAGTAAGGATTCGAGAATTTTTATCACACACTAAAGATATTTAAATCACTCAATTGCAATTTACAGCGGTTGTAAAATATAGTAAAAACAATTTGGAGTTTGTCTGGGTTTATTAAAATCAGGCCTTACAAAACGGAGTCAACTGGTTGGCGAGTTATGCACGATTCATCATCCTGCTCCAGAGGAAACAGCAACAGTACAATACGACTGAGTTTTGGTTATTGTAACCATTAATCACACTGTCCGGGCTGGGGTTTGTTTATTCTTACTAAATATACGTAACCTACATAAAACACTGTACCTCTAATCCTTTCATTCAAATATAAACTGAATAGATACTTTATACAGGATAGAAAATTATTTCTGCACGGCGCCGCAGGGAGTCGTAATTTTATAATCATGAATATTGATAAGCGCACGTAAGTATATAATATTTTGTGCAGTGGGTGATTCTTATACACTTTTAGGATAAGATTAAAAATTAAAAGAAACCATTGTGCTACTTATGTAGAATTTAAAGGTTATCCATATCATACATACAATAATATGAAAAATAAATAAATTTAGAATTTTTCTGAACATCCATGTGTGATATATTTTAGCTATTAATTTAAATTTTAGACGCTTAATCTTATTAGTTTGTATTTACATTTTTTAACTCTTCACTTATTTCATAAAGATATATAAGATTAAATTCCTCTTCATGGATTTTCAATTAGTTGTATTGTGACCATGTATAGAATTGAATTCTAAATTATGTCTTTTTGCTTAATTGTCCAAATGAAAGTCAATGACTAACCGCGAATGTCAAGATTTGGGGTAAAAGGATTGATCGATATGTCTGTTCGACTACGGAAGAGGCTGGGATTGGGTCCCTAATGTTAAAAGGTGTTGCTAGCCTAAACCAATTTGGCTAAAAGATTGTCCTTCCCTTACTACTTTGACTGGCTGTAACTCATAGTGGATGTAACACGGAGACTCGACAGGGCGGCCCTACCCACCAATCTTACCCATCTAGAATACCCTATCTCTCCGAAAGCAGGTTTAAACCAGTTTAGAACTGAGTGCAATGAGAAGTTCCCTCAGCTTCTTGTCTTAAGTGAACGAAAAAATCCAATCGTAAAGACAAAATCTACTGTGATGCATGTGATGTTTTGCCAACACACAAATTAGACACAATCCTGTATTTAATACCACCATCAAACACTATTTCAGAGGGCGAATAGTACCCAATCCTTACAGAATAATATCAGTCACTATTAATAGCACTAAAAGTACATATGAGCAATATGCTATTAAAAATAGAACTTTTTCTCCATCTGAAATCACTACACAATCACCAAAATTCACTTTATTTCAACACTGATATATTTGATCATTAGTTGGAGTTATGAAAGCGAAGTTTAAATATACATTTGATAAGGCTTTGGGCTGGACTTACATCACATCTACACATCTACACGTGTAAAGGTTACAATCTATTGTTTCCGTAGACCTACTGTACTTGTTAAATTTAGTAACACTATATTCACTATATTAACAATTATTACAGACATTTAACTTATAATTAAAATTTTATTTTTCTCAAATTACATACAATGGAATAATTATTAATAGATACTTATAAAAGGAGCTATTTCTAAGTATTAGGTCTACAAGGTAAGAGTACGCGACACCACGTGTAACGTAACAGGCTACGTTGAGACTTCATACAAACTTATAAGTATATAGTTCATTTCAATCTCGAGATATTCTGCGGAGAACAGACAGATAAGCAATCATACACGAAAGAAAAAATTTACATATGAATCAGAAAAGAGAAATTGTGTCCACCTACAGAGTAGTAGGATTCAAAGACGTTCAGACAAATCCCATAGTTGCACAAGACCCAAGTTGCACGTATAATGTATTCTTGTGTATATACGAGGCTACTCAGGAGAACATAGTTATTGACAACTTGTCTATAACTCGGTAAACGAAGTTTAAAGCAAAGGTTAACGACAATAACAGAAACATTTTTCTACATTTTACTACATGATAAATTCATGCTTTATTCATTAAGTTCAATTTCATAACAGTGTTTTTCAATTAAAGATTTACTCACCGAGTTACCAAGAACTGATAGTGTATGTTGGGATAGGCTACACGTATTGAAATTGATATTTTATATGATTTTACTCATTGTATTTACAAAAATATTTCTTCTGCTATTTTCACGTTGCCATAATGGATATCCTTAAGACCAATGTGAAAACATTTGCTGACGCTCAGCCGAATCAGGATTATATGTGGATTACATGCACCATTATCGAACTCAGTGTTCATTTCATAGAAATGTAGCTGCATGCAAAATTTTTAATCTGTTGGTAAGTTCGAAAATATCCAACGTGCAGACATACAAAAAATGTAATTTGTCCAGCCCCTGAAGTGGTTGACTTCTCTAACGCTCAGCCAGTAATAGCTATAATAATAACTGATCGTGTTTGCACTGCAATATATTTTTAATCACATCAATCTCTAGGTGCAACTGTTACAAAGTTTGCACATAAATCCACACGGAATCAATTGTAATTGTATTAGGGAACTAGTAGAACTTTCATATTACGATCCTCTGAACAATCAGCTGATTTATGTTATCCAACGTATGATCAGCTTAACCCAGATTTGAAGCGTGACATCCAGACTTAAAAATAATTAATTGTTAAATTTTACACTCTAGTTATAATTTTGCAGCATATGATAAACATCATCTCTACGTAACTCAACCAAAATAACTTTCCCGGCACTTGATTCAATTTCTGCGTCCGGTATCACATGTTAAATTTACCGCGCCTCAGAAAATATCACTTTCACTTTCAACGTAACGGAATATTTTATTTATAAGGTATAACCATCCTCCGTTGCTGTTTAAACCAATTTTACGATTACAGGCATTAAATAGCCTAAATATCGAAGAGAATAAAAAATGTGTTGAGTGACAAGCAAGTTATAAGTTTTTTGTTATAGAATGTTTACTTTAGCTCTTATTGTAACCAACGCATGCTTATAAATTAAACTGTAAAGTAATGAAAAATATAATGATTTATGCGTATTTAGGTAAAACCTATTAAAGAGCTAACGTATGCCTCTCATGCTTTCACACACGCAGTAGCTTCTGGAGGCAGAAAGATTCTAGAATCGAGGCATCCCAGTGGTATTAAAGAAAACAATATAAGGACTTGCGTATGCCTCATGTGCTTTCCCAATACACAGTAGGTTCTAGAGGCAGGAAGCTTCTAGAATCGAGGCATCCCAGTGGTATTAAAGAAAACAATAAAAGGACGGACTTGCGTATGCCTCATGTGCTTTCCCAATACACAGTAGGTTCTGGAGGCAGAAACATTCTAGAATCGAGGCATCCCAGTGGTATTAAAGAAAACTATATAAGGACTTGCATATGCCTAATGCACAGTAGCTTCTATAGGCAGGACGCTTTTAGAAACGAGAGCTTCCTTACAGTGGTTGTTAATTCTCAGAGACCGGTATCATTGGCAGCTTCCTTGAGTCTGTTAGCTTCAGGGGTGATAAGAATTTCAGGAGCAGGAAGATTCCAAAATCCGAGATCTCTGTGGCCAAACCTCACAGATCCCCGCAACGTTCACAGAGAATAGGATCTGTTAAAGACCACACTCTTGGAATAAAAAACTGAGAGATTTTTCAAGATGAGAGTTCATATAGGCTAGAGATTTCCAGATAAAAAAAAATCCCTTAGGCAACAGATTCAAGAGGGCAAACTCTTCCAAAGGGTGGGAGCTTATACAGGGTGGAAAATATTAATTTGGCAACCTGTGAACTTACAGTAATTCCGCTTGTTTGACTTTTTCTTTAACCACAAGCAAACATCATACTCAAAGTATGAAATTATAGACGTCAGTTTTGGTTCGGAAAGATGTAAAGTAGTTAAATATTATAAGTCGGATATAAGAGTTTATAAATACGCCTTAAAATTTAAGCTTTTCATCATTTTAATTCTAATAATTCAGTGCGAATTTATTTCATACTTAAGACTTGACGTTAGAAAAAAAGAGAAAGTGTTCTAGTAGAGAACACGTTTGTTTAGGGATTCATAAAGACAAACTTACACATTCTCGACCTGCTACTAAGTTGCTGTAGCTAACTGTAAGCACCCTCGTCTTGCTGATAACTTTATTAATGCTTCTTTTTTTACTTTATACTCCTTTAAGAATGATGATTTCTTAATCTAAAAGTAGGTTTCCAAATGGTTTGATGAATCAAATCATAATATTTTTCCGAATAGAACAAAGATTTTACTGATCAATCATATAGGTAATAAAAAATATTCATTCCACCTTAGTCGGGTGGAAGGTAATTTCACATATGGCTGTTATCTTGAAATGTCAACATTAAAATTCATTATCAGTTAAACGTTTACTTTGCATAAAACCGATGGGACGATAACTCTCGACGTTAGCAAGGCAATATGCTCGTAATACTTTCAATTATTTTAAGACTTCATCATCTTGAAACCTCAACATCTTGAAACTTGAAGCAAAAATCGTCATATGCATATTAATCAATCTGTTTGTAAAACATAGGCTTGGTTTGGTTACAATAATTCCAAAATTGTGTTTTTAAATATATTCCTTATTATTATTTAATTTAATACACTACAACTTTGAACGGAATGCCAGCTTGAAACACTAGGTGTTTACAAAATGGCTAAGAATACATGGTGCTTTAAATTGATTTTTCTTAACACAATTTTGCATAAATAAGGCCCGCCATCTTGAAACCTTTTATTATTTGGAATTGGCAAACGAACTTAGCCAAGCAATCTATAAGTACTGTCTGAGTAGCAGGGTTTTTTAATTGGCTTAAATTTACGGTAATTATAGTGATTACCACCATTTCCGCAACGATGGTGTATATTCTTTGTTTAAAGTTTGTTATTGACGATGGAAGGTTAGAAAGGATAACGGGATTTTGGACATTTGTCATCATTATAGGTTATAAAAGGTACCTATATCCGAAATCCTGCTACTGCATAGTTTGTAAAGTGCTATATGAAAACCTTACTAGATATAAGGAAAAGACACGTAGAACAGTACATTAAAGTAAATAACTGAAAATTATTATTTTTTTTTACTGTTTTTTCTGTGACAATAACTTGTAGGTAACAATTTCTTTTTAAGTGTTTGAAGGCCGCCATCTTTAAATTGTAAGAGATATTTATATATTTAAAGAATGAAGGTTGTTTGAAATAAACTAATACTTTTATGAAACGTGTCGCTTTGTGTCTATATTGGGAAATAGCTGAGTAATTTATTTTCAAATATGCGAATGGCCACCGTCTTAAAACTTTTTATTACCATACCAAGTTTTATCTACATCTATAAAAAATTACGGCAATTATCGTGTTCACAAGCTCGCATTATACTGTATAAATATTGTATAAGTACACACACAATATTTATACAGTGTTATCAAACACACACACATTGTTTGTTTTGGGTTCTGGGGTTTATAAATGGAGAACATACATAATAAATCTCGTGGAAATCCCCTCATGAGATGACAGAAATAGGCAGATTTCTATGAAATCTACAACTGTAGTCAAAAATGTGTCTCAGCGGGGTTACGTTCATTTCCTTTGATTAATGATCTAAAACCTGATCCTGATTCCTGTGATATGATGTGTATGAAATGATGAGTCCAACATATTATTCATAATAATAAGGCTGTATATTATGTTTAATTTTAATTTTTTACTGTTGAGACAAAAGTTATGTTTAGCCAATCAAGATCCATATCCAAGGGACGAGCCAATTGCCACCCTTGGCACACACCCCGCATCCAACAACATCCCCGCAGTATAAGTGTGGGCCTCAAGCTACACAACAATCTACCCAACCCAAATGTTTGGCCGCCTCGGGTGTCGATGTGGGGAGAGGTGACTCATTGCAATTGGCGGTGGGAAACTTGAAGCTCGTAAGTTTGTACAAAAGATTTGTCATTTACAAACAGCACGAGTTGTGGTAAACCTTTGATGTTTAAGGCTTTAATGCATCTCCTCTAATAAACTTTATAATATTGTCTGATTTACATCGTGTTTTTAGTTCAGTAAATTATGTAAGAAAATGCTATAACTTGCCGTTACATTGCTATATTATCTGTGCATGTCAAAGGGAATAAAACTAAATATAATTTTATCGTTCCTTATATTATTATTTACCGCGTCTTAGTAGGCGTTTCCTCTGCATGAAAGCTAATCTAGGATTCATTTCTTCTTTGGCCTCCTATTATTTGCCTATTTATCTCAATCTGAATTTGGAGGTTTATAGATCTTAGTCATAGCATACATAAGAACTTAATTGAAGGAAGAGCTCTTCTTATTGTAAAAAAAAACTTAAAATCAACAAACTCAAAATTAAACTATTGCCAAACAGTATTCAAATCCAATCACATCTTTACAGGCTTAAAATTATTAATGTCGGTTAAATTAAGAAATCAACACTTATAAAACAATATATTGTTTTAAAATTGAAGATAAAACAATGAATATTGATAATGGTTTTGGATTACTTAAAAACTCAACTTTCATTTACATAAACTTATTGCTTTAACTCAAAACATTACGCATATTATTCTTTTATTTATGCCCATTTTTTAAATTTGTATTCAGGTGATAACTACTGTAAGTAAATTGCAAAAATATTTATACTGTTTTAAATTGTTTTAATTGACACCTGGCCATGGCATTTTTTATTTTGAAAGCCCTTACGCATAAATATTAAATTAAAAGATTGTAAAATTGAGTATTTCTTTTACTAGAATCAGTACTTGATACGTTACAAGACAATATAATGTAACCGTAGTGATCAGCCAGCAATCAAGCAACGAGGAAGTGAACAGTTAACAGTTCATCAAGGAAACCTACAAATATAGCTGTGTGTTCTCCTTCTATACCTGTAAATTAATCAAAGTAACGTGCACCATTAAAACAGTTCTGGTCTTCGCTATGACAATATGGACCATAATTCCATATTTTTACGTAACCTTAAGATTGAGTTAGGATGTTTATAGTAGATATGTTTTGCAATTTTGTAATTATTTTATAGGTTTCTTGCAGTATATATATACAGGTATATATATATATATATATATATACAGTAAAATAGCCTCTTATTAAAATTTTGACTTTAGACTTAAAAGCTTTATTCTTTAAAATAACATTAGATGATTTTTACATTTGGTGTTTGTACGGAATGACGATAACACATGGGGGTGGTGACTTCTGAGGTCGTAGTAATAAGTACTCGAAATGCAAAGTTTACTTATAAGTTCAATTTAATTAATGAAACTTACAAGCACCACTTTTAGTTGGTAAATTAAATGTATGCCTTGCCACGTTGCTGCCAATTAGAGTACAAGAACTAATAATGTATATCTGATAGGTGGGCCTAAAATATCCAATGTTCTATGGAATTATGCCTACGATATTTTTCTTTATAAAACTTTTAGATTTTACTTCCCTTCGCAATATGTAGACTCACAACCCGGGCGTCGGCGTCTTGGCACGAGACATTGAAGCTGTAGTCTAAGAAGGGTTATTTCTAGTTGGTAATTACTAGAAGAGGAGTAGAAGTTATGAAAGTGGTAGCCATCTACTCAAATAATACGTGATCTCGCCTAAAACAAATTCGCGAAGGTATTAGCCATTTAATGAGACAAAAAACTTATCACGACAACGTGCTCGTCAGAAGGACGACGCCACAACTTGTATCCATTTCAATCAAGCAAATAAAAGATCTTCAAGGGTAAGTAACTTTACTATTTACAACTTTACTTTACGTTACATTCATTTTTATATGTTTGGCATCAAAGGGCTAATTTAATAATACGAAAATATAAATTTTACTTACGGAAACAGCGCGCGAGGTGAAATCGGTCACGTAGTTGGGCTGCTACAAAGGGTCACAATAAAATATGCATACGCGTGCCAATTAGGTAGTTAGTCCGTCGATAATTTAGTTCCGGGACATTGGATAAAAAATAATGTTAAGTTGTACTGGCTAACTAGGTTGTGAAATGTTGCATTATATAAAATGGAACTAACTAACGGTACATGTTCATCTAATTAAAATTATGCGGACTAATCAAGGCCAGTTTTAAACGTTTTTCGGTTTGTTGAGAGAAGGTGATAGATTTTTCTTCTACTTTAACATGAATCTTAAATGATTTTATGACTTGCTACATTACGTTCGAGTATATTTCTAATACAGACACAAGGTTTTGTCATATTGTGTTCTATAGGAAGAAAGACTAGAGACTTGCACAGCCAGTGGTGCCGTTTCTATTTTGTAGCTCCAACTACAGACACAGCCTGGGTCGTTCGGAAATATAAATGGAAAACGGCGAGTCTGATTACATTGGTGGCGTTTGGATAAAAAAACGAAGCGTTCCGAACGACTTACTTTTCTGAAACCCGAAACCTATTCTAGCGCCAACGCGTAAAAATATACTAAATGTGTCTAATGCGAATGGTCAGTACAGCTCTATTTCATCTTCACTTTAGTTTAACATCTAAAATCTGTAAATGTCACAAACCTAATTCTTGAGTCCACGTTTGTCTAAACAGACCTAAGAGTGACAGTGACGAAGCATATCAAAATGAACTTTGCATATTTTCTACATTAGAGACACTTAGACTACAAAATCTATATGAGGAAGTTTTCTCATTATCTAATCAAGTCCACAGATTGCAACAGTTCCACTAAGAGAAAGGTGAAATGGAAGTAAACTCACAATCCTTCCCACCATAGGTATGGTATTGGTCTAGTTACCGCGATGATATATTTTACTCATGGACCTGTGCTATCAATTCCATATGCTATTTAATTGAAAGTTAAACAACAAACCACATATACATGGTTGTTTCATTCTGAAACCCAATCCTCCCACTGAAACAACACAGTTAGCCACTTAAAGCAAACCAATCAGAACACAAACGTTTGAGTAAGGCCCCTTGAGATACAATCAATACTGCTTCTAGCCACACGACATTGCCCTGGATCAAACCAAACCAACAAAGACTCGCGCTCTCGCAGTTCGGGTATCGTGTAGCTTTGTAATTAAATAACAGTTTACATTCGACATAACATGACCACAAGTTTACTGCACAGCCACTGTTTGGACGATAGGTTTGCTGTGTTATACACTTCTGTAGTTTGTCAGTTCAAGATTAGCCTACGCAAGCACTAGTTTTTCAATAGTTATATTCAGTATTTATCTAGTGATAGAAAAGAATCTATCCAAACGCTAGAACAAAAAATGAATATGTCTTTGTTTCATTTGATTCCACAATTTAAAAAAAGATGAAAGAATAATGAGCTGGAATCTTCAAATTTTAAGTGTTTTAAGTGTAATGTCAAAATTTCTATCAAGGATGACATCAATTAGGCAGTAACTCCAAGGGAAGAAAATTTTTGTGTTAAAGTCTATACAGAGTATAAGCTATAGAAATCGCTCTCGCAAGACCATTTACGCCCTAGAGAACAACAATATGTATTGATCGTTAAGATTTTTGACTAATTTTGAAAATTATATGGTTATGGCCTTCAAAATACGTTTTAGCTGCATTTAATAACTCTGTGTCTCTATGCTATAACGTTACACAACAAATATTTCAACCTATTACCTTTTCAGCTACAACCTTAATTTGCAACTTTATTTTGGTTAATTCATTCACAGCAGGAATACGATTGAGGCGAATGGTAAATAAATGTTCACACTCAATACAAATAACCATAATTTCTTGAAATGCAATGAAAATTACAATGTTCTATTTCATTGTAACTTAATAAAATAATAAGATATAGAAGTTATCTGACCTAAGTTTATAAGATGTAGGAGTTAAATTAATAAGTGGTAACTTTAACACCTTACATCATCCATATTTGGAAGTAAATTTAAAATTATTTATATTATACGAGTGAAGTCACGGATAGTAATGTTTTACTTACATTTTGGGACTTCATCCTAACCACGTCAGTTTAGGTAAGGATCATTATGTTTCTGAGGAATCAAAAGTTTTTACCGTAAGGTAAGGGTTTGATAAAACTCCTCTAACAAGGGTCATGAAAATCATACGAGAAACGTAAATTTAAAATTATGATTAAGGTAAACATCCTGGCAACTATATGTGAATTTTTAGACAATCAGCTACGTCATTGTGACTGGCGTGAGATTACCTCAGGAACATTCATGTAACCAGCGCGTTTTTAGACAGCAGGATATCAGATACTAATGAAATGTACCATTGCTTAGTTTTGGATCCCATTTAAACCGTTATTTGGGGAAAAAAACACAGCATAACTATTTAGAGTACGTGAGGATGTTACTATGGCTAAAATTCACAGCTGATGCCTAGTGGTGGTGTGATATTATACAGTCATTTGTCCGGAGGACTGTGACCTTAGAAGACTTTTATTTTACCACTACGTGCTGTACCACAGCTGGTCGACTCTTCCCGACAACGTGTCTGCTCTTCATCATCAAAATGGGACCCAGGCATACAAACTCGAAAAAAACTGTATTGCCATAAAATATAAATAAAATAAGACTAAATATTTCATAAATGTTTTACGTTAAAATGATGGAATTATGATTTTGATATGGCCACGTATATTGAAATATCAGCTTTATTATTTCATAAGTACATCTTATCTTGAATTTGTTTTATTTTACTACAAATAATACATACGTAATAAAATGAACCGACGTAAATAAGAATACGAATGAAAAACAGCCCGACCAAAGGCTGTTGATACACTAGCGAGAGCATTGGAGTTGGCGAGCAATAATTCTTTAGGGGCCAAGGTTCTCAGGACAGTGTATAGGCTGCTGAATTAAGAATAGCTCACTTAAAATCAACTAGTAAAAGAGTTTCATAGGGGCATTGAAACTAAATACATAACGTTTCGCTGCTGCCTTGTGCTCACCTACGGCACCCTGACCGGAAATATACCCCAAAAATTAATACTTACGAGTCAGAGCATCTTACTGTGAACGCATCAAATAAAAGTGCACAAGTTCTCTACACACAACGTAATCAAGGCGGGAAGGGTTGATTTAATATGAATGTTGAGTTTAGCTCAAGTTCACCTTCCTCTTAATTCAGCGTCTGGAATCTAAAGCCACGCTCTGTCCGAAAAGATTTTATATTTTGTAACATAGGTGTCTCTGATGTCGAAACTATGAATATTGTTCTTTTTGAGCGTCTTCGTTGTCGACTTATTTTCGATCTCTTTAGATAAATAAGGATCCAGATTCCAATATTGAAGTCTGTAACAGCATCAGATTCCAGGCGCTGCATTAAGAAGAAGTTAAACTGGAGCTAAACTCAAAATTCATACACAAGTTAGTTAGAAAACTATTATTTTATCTTTTTTGTTTAACGTTTACTAAAGTAATCTAAATTGTTATTTAATTACTATGCAGATTATGGTGAACTGTGCACAACACGTGATTATGATTCGTTTCTAAGAGCACCGATCCATGTTATTGATACCATTTACAGCTTTGTACTACACATTGTACTATCCGTTCCAACACGGTCATTTCACATGACTATAGCGTCAGAACTCTATTGTCAATTACATACTAATGTGGATCAGTGATGTACATGAGTACTGAAACAGGATGTTATCATACCCAATGTTATTGAATGTAAAAATCCACAAACATGTAAGTTGAATAATCTTGTATTAATGCATAACACCGTTTGAATTCGAGGAATGATTGAAAATATAGATTAATTATGATGATAAAGATGAAAACTGATAGATTATAGTTATTATAATAATGGTAACAAAAACGAAATAACTATACACAATTTGAACACATTTTGTGTATTTTCTTCCGCCTCAGGGTTAATTTAGTAGTTTAGTGAATTTAAACATTATTGTTAAGGTACAATTAAATACAATATTGTAACGTAACTAATAAATCTGCCACACCTTCTGTCTGAGGTATTAAATCCAATTTCATACTGATATTAAACTAGTCTTTCCTCAATAGGATTCAACATTCCACGTAAAACCCATAAATGTTTTAGACTTTTAGACTTGCACTTTGTATTAACCTTTATTTCTGTATAGGGTTCAACAATGAGTTCAAGGATGGTGCATCTGAGTCCATGGGATTTGGCTAAGCGTTATTTAATAATTTTTTATTACTCTTGTGGGTAACCATGATGGCAACAAAAAAATATAGAATAAAAATGTTTAAGCAAACTCAGCTAAATTATTAATTACATAGTAACATAGCATAGATTGATATTTTTTGGATTGCGTTAATAAAACTTTGGTAATATTTACATTCTATTGGTCATTCGATACTCAATTATAATTGTTTACTTGTTTATAGACAAAATGGAATTCGATAATGGTGCATGATCCTCCATGGGGCTTTGCTGAGCATTAGTAAATCTCATAACGCAGGGTGATACCCAAAGAATAAATTGAGCATACACATTAAATTTAGTATATTTTGTAATTTAGTATATTTATAACTACTGGTTCTGGAAAAATTACTCATATGCTTGTCTATCTATCTGTGTTTTACACTAGATATCTTAAGACAGAATTGAGCTGTGAAATAAGAAATTGACACTATAAACGTCTTGTTTGATGAGATCTCGTAACTGGACCTTTATATGGCTTAACTATCGAGTGGTCTCAAGCACGATTTCGTCTGTAGACATTAAATTATGCATGAATTTTTTATTTCTACATAAAAAAGAATTAAGGTGCATGTCTATCTGTGGGATTCGACTGAGCGTGATTAAAGTCTAACACTCAGCAGGCTGGAAGATCTTCCCTTCTGTCTGCTGGCGGCTGAAAATATTTCTTTTCTGCTGATTGCTAGTCTGTCCGTCTGCTCGCTGTACATCCCTAGAATGAAATAAGCAATAGACTTGAGGTAAGCCTTTTACGTGACACGTGATGTGGAGTACTCCTACCTTGTAAATAATTCAAAATTATTATTGAAATATAGGGGAAAACTATTAACAGAATTATTACAGAAGACATTAATACCGAATATTTCTTACGTAACATTAAATGGTGAATCATTTGGAATAGCTGAACACGCTGTGTTTGATCTTCTAATCGTAGTACCTATACAAAAACACTTTATTTCACTGTGTAATATAATTATAATTAGTCATTGAAATCTGTCTCCGAAATCCAGTCAAATCCAAATGTCTTATAAAGGACGTACACTTAATTGTTGTATCTGAACATTCGAATAAAGGCGTACATAGAACAAATCATGAAACATTACAGAGCAAAGGGTTTAGTTACTAAGGGATGACACATATTATTATAGATTTACTTTTTACCAAAACAAACTGCCCTTACAATAAATTATTCTTTTAATTTAGTTATTTTCTTAAAATAAAAGATATTTGTAAGCACATACGCAGATTACCATCTGAATAAATACTACTTTAAGATTGACGAATTGCAAACAAGACAGTTTTATTCAGCTAACATAACTAGTTTTAGGATCCAGTGTAAAATCTCAATCTGTCTAAATAAATCTCGTTACACTGTCTACATGTTAGATCCCATAACAGGATTTAAATTACTTATTCCGTATATTCCGTAGGCCAGAATATATATTCCACGTGGTCACAAACAATTAAGATATTGGAATTCGTCTTAACACTTATATGGACTCAAAGGACAAAGCAAACCGGTTATATTCACATATTAATAAACACTCTACCAAAACTCAGCATATAAGATAGCTTTATATTTAAATGATCTTGTAACACGGAGCAGTGGCAATACCTAGATACAAATTTAATAAACTTTTAATAACCATAATTTGATAAACATAAAAATTAATCTGGACTAGATATTGAATCAAATTTAACATAAATTAAACATTAGCATAACATAAATATCACAATAGACAATGGTATATTACGAAAAAATTTGAGAGCTGTTGAGAGGTTAGTGTTTCGGACCGATAAGAGAAAGAGTCACAAGTACGGGTTTCCCGAATCGGGGATTGTCGCACAGTACGTAATATTACAGCACCTAGTAAAAGACCACCTATTTCACGATCATTTTGCTTTAGGTGGTATGGGATTAGGTACTATAAGATTAGGTGTTATGAAACCGCGCCTGTCTAATGTCATGTAGATATCATACTTTTAGACTCGAATTTACGTATGCGATATTTAGACAAAACATTAATAAGAAAACATAATTTTATAGGGAAGTGAAAATGATAATTTAAAAAATTGTTACATTCATCCTGCTTTGGCGTAAATAAAGGAAAAACACGATCTAATGCTCAAGTATACACCAGTATGACTCCAATTAGCATTTTAAATGCTTCAGTGATGTTTTCATGTGTAATATATTTAACAAGTATTTTACTTTCTCAGAAACCGGAATAGAAAAATGATACTCGTCAAACTGTTACAGCATAGTATTCCTTTTATTGTAATTATTCTTAGCTAAATTTATAATACAAGAGGCTTAGGTACGTATTAATCAATAGAACATTTGTAATTCATGTATTCTGTGTGGTAAATGTAGCTGAATCTGTGTTAAAAATAACCTGCCACAGTTCAAGTACATAATAAACATTTAACATGCAATTTACATTACATATCTATGCAACTCTATGAGAAAATTGTACAGCGGAGTAAATCCCATGTGAAGTAATTACCACTAGAGATGTGTGTGTGTGTGTGTGTGTGTGTGTGTGTGTGTGTGTGTGTGTGTGTGTGTGTGTGTGCTCGGAAATATTGTATGATTAATCCTTTAAAAATTGTATTTTATATATAATTCTTATTTAATGACTCTATTACAATAGCTATCTATATCAATTCGTTGTCTTAAACTCAAATTGCGTATTATAACATATAATATCATATCAAAAGAAAATCAAACATTTTACAAAGCTTCTCTAAATTTACGTTGGCATATTTAATTAAGTTTCCATTCTCAATCACGAATACGCTTATATTTCAAGTGAGAGTCTTTTAAAACGTTTACATCATTTTTATATCCAAATAAAATGTTATTTAATACCCAGTTTCTAATAAAAAAATAAGACATAATTAGTGCTTATTTTATTGTACATCGAGTGTTTTATGCTCTTCATAGGGTAATGAGAGCGCCGCAAGGAAAAGCTAACACATAATTTACTTTGAGTGGAAAATATAAAGAGAGAAGTACGAGTGCTTTGTAATAATCTGACTCACTCGCACTTCTCCCCCAAAGGCCAGTTTGGATCAGCTAATGCATCCAATTAAAACCTAACAATCCCTCATCTCATGCATATGAACAGACTGTAAATTGCTGATAGCAAGACAAAGCTTTTAAATAACCCATCCTGCAGCAGCGCCTTCATGAATATAACACTACACCAACTCTTCAACCATAATGTGCTCTATCAGGAAAGAGGTTCTGTTTTTTTTAAATAATTTTTCGTGGATCGTTTTTCCGGGGAATTATGATAGATTGACTTTATTATTGTTCTAGCTACTTTTTCATTTAAGATGTCGGAATAAATATAAAAATCAAATGCACCTGTATGTATAATTTCGTTACGAAAGTTGTGTTTATTATCAGATTCGTAGGATGTATGAGTTATTTCAACGACTTTTTTATTAATACTTACGGATCTTGCTTTTTATTTATAACACAGCATATTTTCGTATCATATATTCTAGTTGTTTGTGTAGGGTATCCTTTGCAAAATAATATAAATGCACACTATGAAGTTATTAATCTAAATTACACCATATATAATAACTACTAATTTTTATATTTCTTTATTCAAGAGCCAAAAATGTATTTTAAGTAATACAGCTTAAAATACAGTTTGATAATGAACCCACATATACTCCAAGTCCTTGCAAATACATGTCTAAACACTATTTTTTTATCAAGAGAGATTGGTATATTTATAAAAACTCAGCTAAAATCCAGTAGCATATTACTTTTATAATATATATGGTACTCGCATCACATATGTGTGTGTGTGTGTGTGTGTGTGTGTGTGTGTGTGTGTGTGTGTGTGTGTGTGTGTGTGTGTGTGTGTGTGTGTGTGTGTGTGTGTGTGTGTGTTGTGTGAATTCTATACTATGAATGGAGCATGATTTTTGGTCTAGAGCTGGGTCTAGAGTATGATTTCATGCCAGACCACTCCCGTCACGTAACATCATTCACTAAGGATAGAATGAGAGATATCCTCTGGAAGTACATGAACCATTCTCGAACTCGTTCTTTTCTATGTAAAAAATGAAGGTACATGCAAAATTTAAAGTCTGCAGCTTAGTTCGTTCTCAAGATGTCCAGGGAACTGACAGACAGGTACAAGAGACTTTTTGCCAGCTCCTTGAGACTTTCGTTACACGAATTTAAATATCTTCTATAATGACACTGTCCAACGTTTCTTAGAAAACAAAATGGTGGTCATTTAGTGTTCCAAAACGGAACGGTTATAACTCAGTAGAAATCAACAAGAAATACGAAGAAATATCTTAGAAGTCTAATAAAATTTACTGCAAACATTTGTTCATAACATTCTTTTAATATTTCGTTAGATTTAAAAATATGGCCAAAGAATGCTTATAATACAATTTCATAACGCTAATACATTTGAACATGATAACTTACATAGTAAAATTCTTTCAAAATTTACTCATGTTAAAAGATGGCCAAAGAATGCTTATAATACAATTTCATAACGCTAATACATTTGAACATGATAACTTACATAGTAAAATTCTTTCAAAATTTACTCATGTTAAAAGTCTTAGATAAGGTAGTGACCGCGTCTCAACACAAAATAATGCTTATCTCAACCAAGTTCAAAGTGCCCGTATAAAATATTTGCCGCAGTAGAGCCCGGTATGAAATTTGCTTATAAACACAACTGTTTAAACTATCAACGGGAAAAGCTACGTCTCTGCTAATTTGTGTCGTATTGCGAAATGGAATAGAATTTTAAATTTGTTATGTCGTTTGAACCAACGTCCGTTCTTACATATTTTTATATATCTTGTGAGATCGCGAGATAGCGGCCATATAAGGTTTTGATAAGTATACGATAATATCGAAGAAATAGGTGAATAGGTTATAAAACGTTACTTCTAACTGATTTTAACTAATCATGTCCGCATAATTAGAAACCACTAATATACTTATTCAATATAAGTCTTGTAGGATATAATTATAATAGAACTTCTAAATGTTTTAATATATGATATTAAAATTCCAATTAATAAACAATCATTATACCATTATTCTGTACAAGCTAACCTTAAAAACTAATATTGCATTTCCAATTGGATATTTCAAAATAACAGCTAAATACGAAAAACATTTTTCTAACTATGTCGGTAATCTACTGTAGTTTTAAATTTTATATAATCATATGACATTTCAGTATCAAAGTAAGTATGTTAGGGGAAACAAATATGTACAAGAGGTAACAACAACGTTTGGGGGGAAAGTACCACAGGGCCCTCAATTGGCAAAGCTGTTGAAGGCATTCAGCTACATCGCGAGTCGGGCAAATGTAGAGAATATAGGTATTTAAACCTGTTGATGCCTTTCTATTCTTTTCTAATAAAATTAAGGCTACAAATCACAAGAATTGTTTTCAACTAGAACAACATTTATCCATTTATAAACGAGGGAATGAAGTAAATAAATCCAAATAAAAATAAATATGACGTTAAATCCTTTTCAATTTTTACTGTATTAAAATGCAAAGGTTAAATAAGATACTTGAAATTTGAAGTAACAGTTGCATTCACAATAAAAGTTTTCCACAGCTCCACGTTAGGCAGTTAATATAACATCTGTATTGTTTAATATTCGAATTTTGAATAACAATCTGATCTTATTTTTTTACTTAGGTAATCAAAGTAAAGTTAATTGCCTCTTTATATTAAATCTAAGAGAATTTAATCGTTTAAAGCTAAATATAGACACCGGATTTCGAAATTTCAGAGATACCCTGCGGACAGCCGGGCAGGTATAAAGACAGACGGAAGGAAGAGAATTTTTTCCAGTCCCCTGAGGGATAGGTTTACTATAGAAGGAGCTCTACCCTATCTCAGAAATAGTTGTGGACAGTTTTCACCTTGGGAAAAATTGTGATAAATCTATCATAAAGAGAGTTACTAGTAATGATGTAGCTTAGTGATATATAGACCGAAGTTGGTTTTCGTAATCATTACTGACCAGATTTAAGTTTGAGAAGGTCTCACTACACAATCAGTATTTCTCCATGAGAGCTCTGTTTTCTACTGTTTGCTTCCATCTCACGTAGTCAGACGGGGAACAAAGATATCTTCTGCTGACCAGTGCTGAGCAGAGTTAATTGTGGTGTATTTCTGAACAACTATATTATATTAATGACTATGCTAAATGAAGGAAAGATGCGGGTACCAACTGGTGATAATTGTCAGTGGTCGTAGTAGAATGCTAATTTAACTACATTGTTCTTGAAAAGAAGGAATTAATATTAAAACTAAATATTAACTTATAATACATCAATGTCTACATATAACATACGTATGGTAGGAAAGGTAGTTTCAATGTGAATCCTGAGTTTAGCTCCATTTCACCTTCCGCTTAGAGCAGCATCAATATTGTGCACCTGATGGGACGTTGAGAATACCTCTTCATCTTAATTACACCGGATAGCTGGGTAATTAAACAGAGCTCGTTGGTAGCCTGAGCGTATCTGATGTTAAAACGATGCAGAGTTCAGTTTCATATTGTACATTACCGAATTCTAGGATCTCTTCAGACAAGTGTATACTCCAGATTCCAAAAGTCAATCTGTACTAGTATGATTTCAAACATTGCACTAAGCGTAAAGTGAAAGTGAGCTAAAATCAGTGTTCGCATAGCTAAAAAAAATAGTCTCTAGGAACCTGAATCTTGAAACCTAGTTACATTAATCAGTTTATATTGCTGTCGTCCTTACATTAATTTTGGAATTTCTCGAATAAAAAGAAGTAGTGCAAGCGATGAAGGGGTCGAAGGCAAAACAGCGAGCAGTGCTGCAATAATCCAGATCGTTGGTTGAAAATACGAATTGAAATGATTCAATTAGAGAGAAGAATGAAGATGGACAATCAAGAAACTCCATCTGGTGAAAGAATGCCTGGGTTATTATGTTCGGTTTGTGCGTAGCGAGCGAGGGATCCTGAGACCGGTCTGGCAGCCCCGCCCGCCCGTATCCTCTCCGAGCGCTCGGATACAAACACGAGGATAACTATACACACACGAATAGACTTACTTCATCGTACAGGCAGATAGAAACACTGTTCTACAGTACATGAGAGCCAAAGCACTCAAATTGTGAGAAGGAATAAACTTTGAAAGGAAAGTTGAAAGGACATGCTTCAGGCTATTATAAGCCACAACAATTAAACACGAGTTTTTATAGCTGGTACATGCTTTCATCTTTAGATAAAAAAACATAATAATGAACACACCAAGTATAAAAATAAAACATCGCATTTAGAATAATAACACACTACGAGTATAGTGATTTTTGAGTTTAATATTTGTAAGAACGCATAGTAGAATGTTATATCGCTTTCGTCCTACATGTTTTCCGTATACTTGTTCCTGGAGCTACGTTAAGAATCATTACCTAGCAAATATATTTTTATTGCTCGTGAGTTTCTAAAAAAACTTGTAAAACAGTAGAAAGTTATTTAATGAAACTGTTGAGGTGAGTTAAGCCATTTATCCGCGTTTTTAAGATCGAAAATATCTGTCTAAAAAGGGTGCTTTCTTAAACACTGTACTTGTATGTACTTTATTAAGGGATGTATTAGTTGGCAAATAATTTTGAATTAAATTAATTAATTCTACAAAAACGTGGGTACCTTAAAACGAACATTTATTACATGTTATACCTTATTTTTTACTTGTACTCAGATACCAAAAATATGTTTAATTTGCTTTATTTAACAAGCTAAACTACTTGTGTTGTGAATGTTGGATTTAAATCCAGTTCAGATTGTATCAACCCTTCCCAACTTAGCTACGTTTTCTTTTTGTGTTATTTCTTTACGTGTTGCTTGTTGATTAGCATTATATATAAACAGCTTTTTTCATTTTTATCTACACTTTATAAAGAATGTCAAATATCTAAATATTTGTTATGTATACAGTTACATATTGTTCATAAAATCTAATTGGTTATTGATTGCAATCGTACGCAATGTTGTTTGTTTCATTATCAATACTTAATTACATTTTTGTGATGTGTCTGACGAAGATAGCCTTGCTATCGAAAGGCCTCACAAAAATAAAAGTATTAAATATTAGTTTATGTGATTAAATGTAATTAAGTTAACAATAGCCAATATAAGCTCCATCTTCAACATTATCAATACTGTTAAATTGATTTTATTATTAATTTTAAGGTTTCAGTGAAATGTATTTAAATATTTTTTGTTGCATTCCAGAAGTTTGTATTGAAGTTTTTTTTAATTGTAGTATTATATCTTAATTGCAATGATATTGGGGGTTTTTATATTGAACTGACTAAAAGACTAAGCTGTGAATTTAAATGTGCTTGAAATGTGTATGGGTTTGATCTGCGATATGCATTGTAAATGTTATTAGTATTTAATAAAATTGCTTTTATTTCAGTGAATAAATGATTCCTAAGTCGTACATACTGTAAATGTTCATATATTTTAAAAATCATATCGGTATTAATAGCAAAAGAATGTTATGGATAGAACAGAATGAGAATTGTTGTTTTCAATCCACATCCGTTATTAAACCGAATATATTTTCCTGTGCCAAAGGCAGTTTGTTGGAAAGCTCGCAGAAAGGTAGGTTTATTATGGAGAGGATGCGAAGCGTCACGCCGCGCCGAACAGACATATTGCGAGAGAGTATCATGTGTCCGTGTTCACTACGTAACGGTCAATATAGTTGTCAACATACAAATACAGCACTGGGTGGTCTACTCGTGTCAGAAGTAAAACTGAACTTGTAGAGGTAGAGAATCGCCTCATACACATAGCAGTATGTCATGACAGTGCAAACTGTAAGGTTTTCGGAGGCACATTAACAGCATCTACTCCTAATGACCCAAAGAAAACTCTCAGATAGACAACTGAATCACTCACGAGACATTTCAATATTTATTCAAGAGTAAAAAGGTTATTAAAATATTTCTTCGCATATTTGCATATTTTTTCTTGCGACATGCCTTCAAACAAGCTTTCAGTTCTTAATAAAGTAAAAAGATGAGATCAATTACTTGCATAATTTAAACCCCAGCAGAATACGAAGTCACGTACAGCTTATGCGAGGATCATGATGTTTCTACCTGTAGAGATTTGTACGCGTGTTTATACATCTTGAACACACGTATTAGATAATGTACTCTAAAATCATTCATCTATTTACAATAGAATTAAGGTTTCTAAACAGAACTGGAAGGCTAAAATTAGCTAATATAGTAGCTCTGGCATATGTCGAAAGTGTAAATTGATAATTTAATGGGCATACTAACTTGAACATCCACAATTTCTAATCAAGAACCTATTTAACAGTTCCGTTTCTAGAAGCCCTCTACACATAGGTGGTTGATTTGGCTGGATTTTGGATTTAGAGATTTTCTACGACTATCAACAACAATGAATGATTCTCGTAACTTCCTTTGATGTTGTGTACTATAAAAAGGAAAGTTGATTCCTTGCTGATTGGTAACTAATGGCAATGGGAAAAAGTGTGATTGCGATTTATGGCCGAGCAAGCCAATATAATAATAACGCATTTCAAACATTATCTGCTACAGTGATAAAGACTTTTAGATGTGTACGTATTCTTGAAAACCGATTTTAAATTTGTGCTTCTAGACCTAAAAACATTAGATAATGAATTTCTTTCAAATCTACCGAAATATTATCGGAGAACCAAGGATATAATTGTTTAATTTGATTGATGCTGCTATCTTAGAAGTGAGTGCATAATTTGTAAAAGTGATATCATACCCTTTTCATGACTCAAAAACCACCACAAACCTAAATTCGTGCTAAGCCGTTTTGTAAATAGTTGAAAATCTCATTTTCCACCTTTTAGTGGCCCCCATCTTGGAACGGTTATAGACAGTGACTTCCGCTTTGCGCCAAAAAGTTTTTTTTCACGTGGGGTTGTCGTTTCAAGATTTTGAGTCGAAGTGCGGTCCATTTTTTGATACGCTAAAAAGTAGGTCTCGTTAACCTACAATGGTCCCTACAAACTAAAAATATTTATTTCAAATCGTCAAAGCGTCTAAAAATGATATGGGTGGTCACTGACTTTTGATTGACCCTGTATCTAAAATTCAGATATTCCATATCCATTTATGTGTTTATGTCTGTTCTTTATGTGTGGGAAAAAGTTTCAACAATATTTTTAAAATGTATATTGTTTGTTTATGTATTATCTCTACTACAGACTCCACATTTCAATTATTCCAAACAGCATCAAACATTCAAGACTACCACGAAATAGAGTTCATCAGTGGAAAAACACTGTCAGCTCTCGAAGGAATCTTAGTGGTCTAATTTTGAATCAAAATACTTTCCTAAAAGACCAGAAAAACAAAACTTGTGACGAACTAAAAATATTTATTTCAAATCGTCAAACCGTCTAAAAATGACATGGGTGGTAAATATTTATTTCAAATCGTCAAACCGTCTAAAAATAACATGGGTGGTCACTGACTTTTGATTGACCCTATGTATCTAAAATTCAGATATTCCATATCCATTTATGTGTTCATGTCTGTTCTTTATGTGTGGTAACTAGTTTCAACAATATCTTTAAAATGAAGTACAGTAACATTATCCTTTTCATTTAAACTGTCCACCTTCCATCAAAAATTGCTACATTTCCATGATCAATAACTTTACCAAGCAATTAAATAAAATATTAAATTTTAATTTTAAAATGTATTTATTAGAGTCACCTTCTCTTTTTAAATGTTAATATGCAATTTCAATAGTTTACTACACAAATAATTTTAGTTAACTATTACAATGCCAGAATTTCCTCTAAACTGTGAAGCATAATATCTAGTTAGTGTCAAGTAGCATAAGATATTGGCACTGAAAGTGTTGTACGGTGATAGTCAACAAACTATAACACTTGTTTGTATAGAGATACTCAACAAACTGTACTATGTGTTGTTAACCCTTTCAGTACCACAGTCTCGTGTAGACAGTGAGGAACATCTAGATAGTGTCGAGTGGCGAGATATGTTGACACTCAAGGTGTTTTAATACTAAAGTTATATAGATCACAATTTACAGCAGTATTATTCAGCCTTTCATCCGTACTATATGTACCTACCTCAGGGGCGCCAAGACCCGTCACGGCTAATACGTCTATCTTAAAATCATCAAGGATAATTCGGTGAATACGGTTAGTCAACGTGTTTCAGACAGCTAGTGTTAAACCCAAAAAGTATGTAGTGAACGTCAAAAATTTATTTATATAACAAAACACGAACATTCGTACGGCATAATGGCAAATTAATCAGCTTAATAGAATCAGTAGAACTAATTATCCGGGAGTGTGCAACCGCTCGATCATTTAGTGGGGTCGTTTCTAAATTACACGTTTGTTTCCTTTAAAATTAGGATCTTTAAACTAGTAATAGCAAATATTAAGAAGACATTTTCAGAAGCCAGATTCCCTCACTGATTAGTTCAGTTTCAGTGAACACGCAGCCTTGGAAATAATCCAACTGTGCAAGAGGAAGGCAATGTACAAAGTATAGAGCAGGGCTCCGGAGTACCATAAGTCAGGTTTTATACTTTCATAGCTTTGCTCGTGCTTGTATAACGGGCTTTCAAAAATGTAGATCCCCTGAGAGCACTGCTGGAGATGAACTTGAGTGTATGAGTCTGCTTCTGACTCTGATTTGTTGTGATGAAACTAGCATAATGTCGGGTTTATGGCCATCGTCCTGGGACCGTTTCATCGTCACCTAGTTTCAATATCTACTGAAAGACGAACTACTACTCGAAATAGCCCATGCATATAATTAATCTACTGGAAAATAGCCAGTGCCTATCTGGAGCCACAACAATTTAAACAATACGGTTGAACCGGTTTTCAGTAACAATTTAAAGTGAGGGAAGAAATAACTAGGATATGTTGTCTAATATCTTTTATTTTGGTTCAATGGAACAAAACTTTGAAAAATCAAATTTCTTTCCTTATATATACAAACTACAAGAAGGACGTAATTATGTAGGAGTCTGTATACATACATTGGTACCAAACTAATCATGTCAAAATGTTAATTAATTTTAATCTTTTAGATTTTCAAACAAAATATCAAGTAAGAAAATGTTTGGCAATAAATAACTAAGAACGTTTATGAACTGTAAGAAAGATAAAAATTTCCTGAATATGATGGACGTTATAACATGTTACAGTACCTGAAATAACGGTGAAAATATGTTACATAGAAGAATAGGCCTACATAGAATATATTATGTAGAAGAATATTCTACATGGATCCTTCAAATCTTCTAATAATTTTAACTTTTATTTTTGAATATATGACATGTATTAGGTCGTTTGCGATTGTTATTGTATTTATTATTCTATTTTGAGATTACCTCTGATAAGATCATAAAGTCATCCCTGAAATACTTCAATAAAAACTAAAATATTCAAAGATACTTTTTTGTACATTTGTTACATTTAACTCTAAACTAAATATATTACTCCATAGTGTCCGGAACTTTTAGAATTATAAAAAAAATAACTGCTTTAGAAATGTTTGTTTTTGTAACAGAGAAATTAATATGTGATGAGAAAAAAAATACATTTTACAAGTATATATAAACTCGATTTCAGTTATAAGTATTCACTCTAAGTATTTCCCAGAACATTTCAGACTACTTATCGTGTGGTTTTTACCATCAAATAAAAACCACTGTGTTGATACTTGTAAGGGATGATTTTGAATCCGCTGCACTGATATGGATATGATCCTGTTTTAAAATTTCGTATCCACCTCATGCGCGTAATCAAATTTTATTTTATAAAGTAAGATATTCTATAGGTAAACCCATTCCATCATGGGAAAATCCACAAGATGTGACTGATTTAGGAATTTTATGGAGAATAAAATGCATATAATATTTTTCATCACATGTAATACCTCCAGGTTATTCTATACGATATTCAAACAGTTAAAAAGAATAATCATACCTTTTTTTATATTTACATAAATTATTGAAAACATTATATTAAAAGATTATCTTACTCAGAGGAAAAGTGGAGTATACAAAGGCAACATCTATCCCATTACTTAAGGCTTACGATTATTTATATAATAATAGTCAGATAGGCCATCCCTTTGTTGAAACAAACGAAGCGGGTTATAATGAATAATTTGGAGACTAGCGTTGAGCAACCATTGTTTTCAGAGATGGAAGACTTGATAAATTTGCAAGAATAATTTAGGCAGCCTAATGAAGTAACCAATGTAGCCTTTAGTGAAGGTTGGGCGGGAGTGGCGAGGTGATCTGCATACTTGGGCAAGTTAATTAAACGGTCGCTTCACTCATTGATAAACTGCTGGGCTATATTAGACCTGCACCCGCATATAATTTATCTCGAAAAATGAGAGTATCTTAGCAAACGCATTTTTGAGTTGGTGTTTTGTTTTAATTTTAATATAGTGCATTAACAATAAATAGTTACTTTTTATTTCGAATTCTTGTTGTTTTTAATTGTTCAACCAGGTTTTATTACATATTATTGATTGTTTAACTATGTTATAATGGTTCCACTCACGAATCAGACCACTAAAAATATATATATATATATATATATATATATATATATATATATATATATATATATATATATATATACAATTTCAATAAAGACTGAATCACAAAAAAGTACTTGCTCCGTGAGGATTCGAACCCGAGTGTCTCACTTTCCGGGCGAGCATGTTACCATTACATCAAACAGCCCCCACTTTTTAGGATTAAATTATTTTGTATTTGACCGTCTCAGTCATATATACGTGTTTATATAACCAAACTAACAAAAGTGAGGAGTTTATGGTGTAGTGGTAGCACGTTCGCCCGACAAATGAGAGATCCAGGCTCGAATCCCGGCGGAGCATGTACTTTTTGTGTTTCAATTTTTATTGAAAATTAAATCAGGCTATAGCCGCTAATAAAAATGTAACGATTATGTAAATAAACATATCTGTGTAAATATGTGTGAAAGAAATTTCAAGAAATACGGGGGTATTTGAATTTTGAATGTATTTTTAATCATTGTTCTCGTTCTTTAATAACGATTAAAATGATTTTTTAATTGATAATTGAGTACCTACTCATGGAATATTATATTACGATTTAAATATAATAATGTAAAATTTTATATTTTCCAATACAGAACGTAAGAAGCTACTAAAAGAGAACCTACATAAGTAGAATTAAATTACATCATCAGAATTATGAAAACGTCTACTTATACATAAAATAAAGCTGTTATGGTTTTTGGAATTAATAAGTGACAATATTAAACTGAAATTCCTCCTGCAAATAGAACGCCCATTACCCACTTTCATCCAGAAAATAGTTTCATTAAACCACTTGAAAAGTGTATTTACTTAAATTATTAATTTCTTATGTACTTTATTTTATGAAATGGAATGAAGGGGGAGCTCAACATGTTTAAATAGTAACCCATGTCAGACAAATGACAGACATATATCAAATGAATGAAAAACTGTTACAAAAAAAGTTGTTTCTTATCCCAAATGTGAATTGTGAAATTTTTCAATTTATTCATCAACTAATACTTGAAAAGTGAGAGTTTATCAATTCGAGGATCGGTCAATAAATCTTAAGAAAAACAAATATAAAGCACTTGTAAAGTCGAAATAGGTTTCTTGTCAGAAAGCGTTATCTCTTATTACATTTAACTCAGTTTCAGCGATATCTTTTTCGTGTTTTATGTTTTATCTGTATTTTTTACACAGTAATTTATACATTTTCCGTAATCCAAGATGATAGTTTTTTAATAGTTTTAATACTTGTTTGTTTTTTTTTAATAAGTTGTAAAATGACAAATTATTATTAATTTTTTGGTGTTATTCCCAATCCCATCATTCTATTGAACAAGGGACAAATACCGAAATCTCAAGAGCTTTAATGAAATTGTCAGTCGTTTGATTTTAATCTGAGAATAAAGTGGGTATTTTATCTAAACTTTGAAAATTAACAGTAGAAACGGGAGGGCCACTCATAACTTAAACTGCTGCATTTATTCATGCATAACTTATGTGAGGTGTTGATCATATATTAATATGATAAATATTGATATCATGCTGTCGCTGCCTGATGATAATCAGCAATCATGCAGATTCATAGAGCTTGAGTAAATTACGATACAGCTCCGCTCCCCTCCACTCGACTTCTTGAGGACTGCATCACTGACTCAGTTGCTTTTGTACATTTTAAAGGTGAAGATGGCTCTTCGTAGTGATGCTTCAAGATTTCAATTTGTTTCGCAACATTTTGACGCAGTATGAATCGGAAAGTTCTCTTATTATATCTATAGATCTAACTAAGTAGATTTTTATACGAAACCAGTTTTAGTGTTGTCGTATGAAAACTTTATAAAATTTACACTGTGTTACACCCCATAGAAAGTTTGAAAATGTTTTCCTATGAAAGTAAAATTTAAACGTTTACAATTGAGTTTTGTGTGTAATGAGGTTATTACTATTCGACATAAAATTGTCAATTTTATCTCACTCAATCGTTCAGTTGCAAACAAATAAATAACATATTACACATGGAAAAACATTAAAAAAGCTATATTATCTTTAAAATGGGATCCTTAGTGTCGCAACTATTTATAGCCAAAAATAAGGCAATAAAGGGAGTAGATTCGACTTCTTTTTCTTTGTTTCAATTGAGCCAACCTTGGGTGTAATGTTAGTTCCTATCCAATTTATTATTCCAAATTAGAAAATATTTTATATGTAACAGAGTGAATACTGATACATTTGGCACTAATGTTCTGGTTCAGGAACATCCTTTTTTCAAATTTGAGATAATATTCCTTGTCATTTTCCTAATATTTAACTGTGAGGATACATACATTAATACATTATGAAAGCATGGATAATTAATTGTAGGGCGCCAATGACCTTGAAGCGGTTCGTTGCTAAAAGATGAGGAACCGAAACGCCCTTGATTGTAATATTTATTTCACATCTTAATATAAGTAACCTTGTAGGCAAAGTTGTATTTTGTATTTAGATTTCATCACCATAAAACGTTTTAAGTGATTGTTAATTGTTTTAGTACAGAAAAATACATTTTGAAAGATACAACAACTGTTATAAGTTTTAAATATTTGTTCATTCAGGCTCAAAAACAAAAGAATAAATAAATTATAAGTGATAATAACTATTAAAACTATGCACCAACTTCGTAGAAGACAAAATATGGAGTTTTAATTAATGATTGCTTTTTAGGAGAAAATGGTTGTTAATTTTGCTACGATAGGGCGTTAGCAATCGAAGGTTCATGAATAAAACGTAATTTTAAGGTTTTAAAATAATTAAACTCTAACGCTCAATTGCTATAATGTTTGAATGTATACATTTTACAATTACACAAAATTTCAGTAAATGGTACGAGTTTTTGTGGCTGTTTTACTTCTACTAGAAATAAACAGCTAAGTAGAAATAAAATTGCAAAAGTCTACAGATCAAATGCTTCTCAAAATATCCTGCCTTACGATACATTCTAATTTTTGTTTATTAATGTAGGTTTCATAACAAATTGTTTAAATAATAAATGTTCCGCTAAACTAAGGACGGTACTACAACGCAATAGTGATATGAAATCAAATTAACAATGCCTTCCACTCGTTTTTTTTAATATTTTTTTTTATTTATTCTATGAATAATAGTCACATGTTGAAATGTATAATATTGAACTAATATTGTTTGTTTTCTAATGTATTTATTTTACTATTTTCTTGTTGCCATCACGGTTACCTACAAGACAAAGTAAAAATATTTGCTAACGCTCAGCCAAATCCTATGAAGTGACGTGCACCATCATCGAAGTCAGTGTAGGCGCTACCCTATACTGAAATGAAGCTTAATGCAAAATTTGTTAAAAAGAGTCTATAGCTCAGTTCGTTTAAGTGATATCTTGCGAAAATACAGACTTAAATGAAATATTTCCAGTCCTTCGAATGATAACCCCTTCAAGTGATAAATCCATTGTAAATAAATTTGCATTCGCAGAAAGTAATCAGATCACTTAAAACATCCCTTTTCTGGTCCACCCTATGCAACAGTTTAAGATTAGTTTTGAACAATTTCGGGAATCCACCTGGGGTGAATTTCCCCCCAATCTACGCTCTCCATTGTTCTGTAACGCCCGAGCCCAATCTCGGGTGGCAGCTGTTCTAATTGCCGACTACAGCGGGCCGGGACAGGACAAAAAACCGACCCCATCCTGCAAGACAAGGCCCTTGCTATTGACTCTAATTATTAGGTGGTGCTCGCGAGCTTTGAGCTCGCCGAGTCTCGCCTGCTGGGGAATTAAAACACGCACATTCACACCGCATCTTCTGGAGTCCTCCAGCTGTAGGAATAAAACTTTATAGAAATTGGTTTATTCTTTTATACCTATTATATCGGTATGTAATATCATTGGATAATATAATTTTATTGGCTGAGTGTTGGTGAAAGCTATCAATCAAGAAGCTTGTAACGCTTATTTTCTGTCTGTCTGTCTATCAGCACGGTATATCAAACACGAAGTGAACTACAGACTTGAAATTATGCATCAAAATTGATTTCTATGTAGGCAACATCGAGTTTGATGATGGGACTATCACTCACACTTTTTCTGAGCGTTACCTAATATCTCACACTGATCTTATGGGTATAAATTTGTAGTAATCAGAATAAAACATTTGTAAACAAGCTGAGAACAATCAAATTCATTTGTATCATGTGACGTATTAATACACATATAGCTTATTCGTACAGTAAAAAGAAAAAATAGAGTGGAAAGTTGAAGTTAAAAGTCAGTGACTAGATTTGAATTCTGGGTTTTTATAACATACTGTGTGCTTTATGACATACTCTGTTTAAGAAAAATAGGCCTAATAATTTATGATGGTTTTATTTTAAAGTTTCAATTTAAGTTTCAACTTAAATTTCATTTTATGACGCATGCAATGCAATTGTAACTATTGTTAATGCAATAAAGAGTATTATTATTCTTGCGTTGTAGTACCCTCCCTAGCTCTCCGAAACCTTTTTATTTGGCCACTGCCATGAACCTTTCTTAATAAACAAAATGTACCACGTGGCACGATATCTCGAGTAAGATTTCAGATTTTACATTTTTAATGAAATTACATTTCTACATATACAAGAATGATTTCTGATGTTACAGGTCCAACAATGCAATTTGGCTGAGCGTCATGGAAACCTATCACTCAGTAGGCTGACACAATTTCCTAGATACATTTGTCTATCGGAAAATGTAAGCATTTCTTTTCTCTGCGATTGTCTTCAGAACATCTTGAGAATGAAATGAGCAACAGTATTGAGTTTTGCATGCAACTTTAGAAAAGCCGGTTACGCGACACGAGTTGTGGCATACTCCTTCGTACCTTGTATATAATCTAGTATACACATGTGTATATAAATGGCCATTTAAAGCTTTAGAATGCTTTAAGAAGCACATTGAGCTAATCTGTAAAGTGTCTAATAGACTTAATGTAGTGAGAGGTTAATAAAGAGTACCAAAGGTGTTACGTCAGATATGATTGTTATGAAATTACAAATTCATAAGTTTCGAAAAATGTTAAATTTAGTAAAAATATCAATATAACATTTATAACAGTGTTGTGTGTAAAGCAATAAATGGTAGACATGTATAAACAACATATCCGAACGCTAGGAAATACAAACAAATATACAGACAGTCGGAGACAAAAATACACCACATATGTCAGAAATACACACACAAACACATTATCCATGGTCAGAGACACGGATACACCATATATTCAAAAGGACAGATAAACACATAACAATATAACCACAATGATATGTTAAGCACAAGGGTAAAACACAAATCCAAACGTTACCATATACACGTGCATATACTCACGCTGGAGACGAGCATAAATAACACATACGAACGGTGGGATATACATACAAAAATATACCGATGGTTGGAGACAAGGATAAACCGCTTATCCAAATCGGAGGAACCCACAAACAAATATATCTACGGACAGAGACACGGATACACCATATATGTAGATGGTCGAAGATACGCATTAAACAAATAAATCTTTATTTCTGGTACATCAACCAGAAGATCGATTTTCAGAGCCAACATTCAACAATTACAGTATTATTTCTGAAACGGGTAAAAAATACGGTAACATAAAAAACCTATTAGGACATTAAACGGATTACATTCTACTTGGGCCTTTAAACACTTAATAATTATAAACTATACCATAAAAACTTATTCACTATAATTTCAAATCATATTGTATGAAATAATTCCTATACTAAAGTAGAAGCTTAGTGGAATATAGGCCAACGCCGAAAAGACTGGAATGCTGTGTTGCTTTTAAAGTAAGTAAACCGCGGTTCAGTGACATTCCAGGAACAATAAGGATAAGAGTCTTGGTGGAAACTAAGGAGTTAAGTGCTACTGGCTTACAGAACAATACGATGAAAAGGTAAGGAGAGTTCTGGCACTTATCCATTTATTATATAAAACCTGCTATCTAGCCACAATTTGTACCATCACTCAGATAGCTCTGGCATCAAGCCCAATTACATGGAAATTAAGATGGAGCAATCGTCTTTGTGTTAGGTCTTATTTTTATTTTAGATTACTCCACCAAATATTAGAGGTAATTCAGATTCCAATCATAGAAGGTTTTTTAACCTGGCCTACATAAAAATGGCTCAATACAAACATCTCAAGTTTTTACAATATGTATATAAAGTATTGATTGCTACAAGGGATGTCGTGTTTTTTAATGAGTGAATAAAGTAATTACATTTTGATAGTAAAAAAATATAGTTTTAGTATAAAATAAATTTTTATGAATTATATATAGCATTCCTTTTGGTTATCTTTCGTATACAAACTGTAAAAATCCTGCATAGGCTAAGCTTCAGCTATTTTTAGCGGGTAATTACAACAAAAAGCCTTTAAATACAACTTTCTAAAAACTTCTCATAAAATAGTGTACCTAACCTTTTTTTTGTTTTTAGTAAAGGTACATTAAGGAGCTATGGCTAAACCATTTTGAAATGTTACTAAACTGAGGACCGAGAGCACGATCTTGCTTTACAATACAATACGTTTTTGAAAATACACCTTGTTTTTATAATAAATCGTAAGAATCAAAGCCCAAAGAAGTTTATCGAAACCGTTATAATCTTTAATATTATACTTTTTGACAGTATTAGGAGTACAATCAAATTATTGTGCGTAAATAAATAACAGCGCCAACACACAGTTTTGTTTTTAATTTAATTTCATTGTTTTGCTATTTCATGCACGCCCAGGTCACAACATTTTATTTTACGTTACGTAATAAGGACTAAGATTGCGTCATAAGAGAAACATTTTATTTTGTATTCACGTTCGCTCCGTGAAAGTGAAATACAATTGTGTCAATCTTATCTGGTTTCGAATCGTAGGTAAGTAACAGGTGGAAATAAAGGAATTCGCGTGCATGACGACTGACGTTAGGACTAATGACCATTGTAAAAGGGTTTATCGCATGGTGGTTATGTGATAATATTTATATTCAGGCGGCGAGAGCTGAAAAAGAATACAACATAGTTTTTGTGGAATCTATAGAGGAATTTCTCCTAACAAGGAAATCAACCTTCAATCGTGGTAGAAGGGAATCTGATAAATGTTTTCATAGGACACTTTTAACCTACAGCACTTACTTATCGACAGAAACGTATATTATATTTATGTTAGAGTCAGTCAACATGAGAAATGACGAGATAAAAAAGAGCTAAAAGTCGTGAATTTATTATTTTTATCTCGCTGGTAACGTGTCTAAGAGCTCGTTCACCAATTATTTACTTTTAGTTTTTAGTATAGAAATACGTAATTATGAATTTAAAGGTCTAACTCAAATGAAAAGGTTTAATTTACTTGAACCCTTTCACTAATTCATATGTCGACCCTAATCAACACTAGCCTGCAAATACAGGACATATTTGTTTTTAAAACATTTAAAATTAGACGTTTTGAACCTTCCATTCATATTATTATAATGGATTTTCCACAACGAACGCAACCAGCATGCAAATAATAATTATGCTCTTTTCCGTTTCCTTCTCCCTCAATCAAGTTGAACAACCCCAGTAAGCGGCGGTCCTTAAGGGGTATTATCTAAGAAGATGCAGCTGGGTCACACTCAAGTTTCAATCAATGCACGGTACATGACGGATAGCCCATCTGGGGTCCAAGGGCTTCAGGACTAGCAAGCAGCTGTTAGTTTACACTTTGGTTTCAAGTACCCCCTCCGCCCCCACCCTGGAACCCATCAGAGGAGACCTAATACTTATTAAGTCTGGCTGAAAAACGATCGCGACCCTAATCTCCATTCTGCCCAATCAGACGAGCTCTACTTCATTACTTTCGGATTTGTCGGAACGGCGGCGTCATCGCTGAATTGTCAGAGTCGGATAGCGCTCGATACCCGGTCCGTGTTCGTGTTGTTGTTCAGTAAAAACTCCACATACAAGTTCAATCAAACTTCATTATTGAAAGTTTTATAAGTAGAGTTATTGATCATTATAAATAGCAAAGGCGTATTCCTAGTGTGTAAATCCTCCGAAAATGTAAATGTTTAAAATGTTATTTTTAATTTCAAAGTAATAGCTGTCTTCAATGTTTACAAAACTATAGTTTAATTAATGAACAAAACAATAATTATTTACTATATAAAATAGCGATGATATAAGTTTACCAACCCTTCCCTCTCCAAATCGTGTAAGATTCTGAGGTAAAAGATCGAACCCCTGATTACGTATTAGGTTAAAACGCTTGACACATATTTCCCACACCACATTATATTCGTACGCTACCCTCACGATTAATTTAGCATTTAATTATTAATTATTAATTTACCAAACAAAGTATTTTAATTTAATGTCTAAATCTACAAGCAACAATTTTTTTTATTTTATAAGTTCTTAAAATGTTTTACCTGACTGTATTTCAGAGCAAGAAACATTTTAAAATGTCTTCACTACTTTATATATATATATATATATATATATATATATATATATATATATATTTATATATTATATATATATTATATATATATATATATATATAAAGTAGTGAAGACATTTTTAAATGTTTCTTGCTCTGAAATACAGTCAGGTAAAACATTTTAAGAACTTATAAAATAAAAAAAATTTTTGCTTGTAGACTTAGACATTAAATTAAAATACTTTGTTTGGTAAATTAATAATTAATAATTAAATGCTAAATTAATCATGAGGGCATATATATATATATTGTGTATATATTACTGATTTTTGTTCTTAAATGGTTTTTTTTCATATTATTATCAACGTTAAAGATTTCTGGCTGTACTTCTGCACTTCCATGATTTATACATTGCGACAATAGAAATAGGGAATTTCCATTGGTTGCTTCATCATTTATGTGATGCCTTTAATATAAATATTCCAAACCCTATAATACATCTGCTATCCCCACAGATCTTGCTATACACCATAAATCACGTTGATCGTTTACACACATTTAAACTAATCATTCAATTTGAAAATATTTTACTACATTATTTTAGTAGAAATAGTTATCACAAAAATAAATCAAAACACAATTATTATATGCATTTTTGGTTTTTTTCATATTAATACAAACATGATTGAATTTTGGCGTGGGAAAAGATACATAAGGGAGGGAAACGGGGAATAACTGACCAAATTAAAATACGTTAAACATTGATTTATTGCTGGTTAAAACTGAACGTAGTTAGCCTAACACTCTATATGCAGCGAACAATTTCACAGTTTGTATGGCATGAATATCAATGGGTTATTTGTTCATTAAGGGTTGATAAAAAAAACACGATTGTCCTTAGACCTTTGTAGTGGAAAATAGTTTACAAACTGAAATTTTATGAGTTGACTAACTTCAAAACCAAGGCCTTAATTTCAAACTAAAGGTACATTATTAGTTTACATGTTTAATTTGCACAACACTGATGTGACATTAACTCTCTATATTGGCATGTCAATGTAAAGGAAACAAGATTTTTCCGAAAATTTGCCATCTTTCAAAACCTAGTATTATTGTCTGTATCGTATCACTGAACAATGGCATATATCCGAAAAATCGCGTTGCCTTCACAATCCTTGAATCGTCAAAACAATCTTCAAACTAAAATTATTAATGTAATCGTAACATTTTAAAATGTTTAGTAATACTGTAATCTTCAAACTTTGCAGAAAAAATTGTTATAAGCATTAAAAATATGATCTTTTTAAAAACGTAAAAATTTATTTAATTACAATTTATCCAATTTTAATGGTTCAATTTCATACTTCTATAACTTTAAACGGCCACCATGTTCAAACTAAGTTATCGAAAAAGTAGTAAGAATAAAAGTTGCTTAACACTGTTTAACAATTGTATGAAAAGTGTCAATTGTGATTTATGCTACGAAATACCCTAGATACACATTTTGAAATAAACGAATGACCGCCATCTTGAACCATTTTATTGAGTACGACTGGATTTATTAAAGCTATATCTAAATTGTATCTATTAAGTCTGAATCTACTAAGAATCACGGTACTTATCACGTTCACGATTATTATTCCCGGAATGTTGTATACTAATTAAAAGTATGTACGCTCGCCAGCTAGAAATCTTACAAGGCATAACAAAAACACTTAAAAACAAACATTATTTTATACGAACTTAGAGGTAGAAAACATTTTCGTTCTGCGCTACAATGCGAAACAATTTATATACAACCATTCCTTTTCCAAACTTTGAAAGGTCACCAACCCATAACCAACCATAAGAGATATGGAAAAAAAACGAATAAAAGTTGCTTGTCTCTTCTATTTTTTAAATGTACCCTTTTGGACCCACGTTGGTAATTAGAGGAGGTACTTTGTTTGAAGGTTATTTTTAATTAGAAGAGGTAAACTTTTTGCTCGAATACGAATGGCCACCATCTTAAACGTTTCGATTGGTTAAGACTGATTAAAGATCTTATTCAAGCTAAGTGAAAGTACTGTCTTTTTACCAAGATTTGTCTGGAACAATTACGAGAGTTATCGTATTTACAAACTCGCGATCGAATTACAGTGGCTTTGGATCCTGAGGGTCATTATAGGAGAAACTGAACAAAATGTCCCGGAAATACCATCATAAAGGCAACTGTAATAGGTAGATTCACATGAAATCTACTTAGTAAAAGTCGAAGTACAAACTTTATTTACAATACGACTGTGGTCAATATTGGTTGTAGCTACATTCTGATGTTAAATACCTTCTTTGACATTGTGTAAATTACAATAAATGATCATTTAGTGACGTACAACACGTTGCCAAAATCTACATTTCTGTCAATTTTCATATTTTTACTATATTTTTGCAGGATTTTGGTCAAACCGAAAGTGAATTTATAAACTAAAGGTAATAGATTGTGCATTTATAATTAGACAGTATATTCGAATACTTGCTTATCTCTTTAATACCTACTATTCTTGTGTTTTAACTATTAAATGGCACCATTGTTAAAAATCTTGACAATTTTCAATACTTTTTTAAAATTCCAAACGAATATTGGTTAGAATGCATTGAAGTAAACGGTTTCGTAAACTGTATTAAAAGGTCTTCAAAACAGATGAAGTATTAACGAAAAATTACATTTGTAAATTTATATTCGGTATGTATGGCTGCACGTTTTGAAGCTTATCACTCCACCTACAACGAAATATATTAATTAAAGTTTGTCTGTCTGTTTGTATATTACATATGCCATGTCCATCTGCATTTGAACCAGGGTTTCAAGGTAAACATTTTCACAACAATGTTCTGAAAATTTTGTTTACGAAGGGATATTAATAAAACAGGACATAGTGTTTTATAGGTGAAACTCAAGATTATGGAAAGTTTACATTCGAATATAACCTGATAATGCGAACTTCAATTTATTTCCAATGGCAGCACCCATTACTACAATTGATTGCAATAAGTACATGCATAATACAAATTAGCAAAACGACAATACTTATGTAAATATTAATTTAATAAATACGCTGACATATAAATTATACAAATGATAACATACAAATTTCCAAGTTTGAAGAAGACATGCAGTTGCTATTAAGTTACCTTATTGTGCAACACAGTATATAGATATAAAAATGTTTTACGGTAACAACAATGCAACCCGACTAGAACAACAAATTTTAACTTGCATATAAAAATATAAGTGATTAACCAAAATAAATATCTAAAACGTAACATACCATAAAACATAGCAGAATCATAACCGTGGATTCTATCCAAGGAACTGAAATGAAATATTTAAATTAAATATTGTACGAATTCGGTAACATAATAGACCTACTAGAAATTGATGCACTAAGAGGAAAGGCATGGCGACGGGTACAAAGGGTACTGTCCCAGAAAATATCGTTCAAAAACAATTTGATTACCCAATCGAGCAAATCTTGCCAAACATTTATTGTAATCGAAGTTGGTGTTTCGGTTACAACCTGCGACCTAGAAGTCCTCGAGATCTAGTGTTAGCGGAGGGAACTCTAAAGTCAAACTTAAGGGGGTCTAAGTTCTCTGATCGAAGCATGAATTAAATGAATGGGAGCTTTTGAATGGGCGTAAAATATAAAAATGTAGCATCGATATTGTACAACTTATGCGTTACACTAGGATTAATACTGAGCCGTATGGGGGAAATGGGAGCCCCCAGCTCCGACGTGAAAATTTTAACAAAAAAAAAACACACTAAATTAATAAATCGACAATCGTGGTATTGACGCCAATCGTCACAACATAACCATATGACCTATGACGTGTGAGAGATAACGTGGGCGGGACACAAATGTGCACGACGGACGTGACGTTCACACCTGTAGGAAAGTAACCACGGTTACAAGGTTTCGGGAGAGAAAATGTCACTAAGTGAAAGTGTTCACACACGGACCACAAATTTTTTATTACATGGAACATTCTAGCTCCCAAAAAGTGAATTGTTTAGTTTCCAAGTAATAAAGTAATAAAGTAATAAAGGTTGGATAAAAAGAGTAAAATTAAAAGTTATCACTAGTTAAAATTAAATCAAATTTCTAGATTTAGTTTTGCGCGGAGCCGTTCTGGATTAAATTCAGAATGGGTAATCGGAAAATATTGCCGACATTCATAATTATTACTTTTAGTTAGATTCTATCAGATAATGTCTATGTCTTGTTCTACAAAGATACGTTCGATTGTGGTTAATTATTATAAGGCATTTTGTGGTACTTATGGTATAACACGGTCTCGTTTTCAGAAAAATTCAATTCATCATGGCTATGTACTATGCTTTAGTCTTAAATACGATACAGTATTGCAAATTTGGTATTTCAAATTGTATTTTTTATATTCCCACGGAGAATCGTTAATTTTGGAATACTCCACTTCCATTAATACATTTTTAACAATACTGAAGTTTTTGGTGTTAATTATATTAAAATATATGTGCCTTAATACAGTTATGCTTAGTTAAATAAAACGTCAAATTCATATATGATGATATACGATTCACTAATTTTGTAGTATTAGGTATTGCATTGCTCCATAGTACTACATCATCTGGTGTTTAAACATTCCATCAGTCTGCTTTCAATTTATGTTAATATACAATTTAAAGAAAATGTTTTCAGTATTATATATTGTATATAGTACGTTTAAGTATAAAGCTGATTGTGGCAGTGTATTGCTCCCAAACCTTTAAATACATGACCTCCCTAAGTAAATTGTTGTCGATTACTTTGTGATTGTTATTTATTTTCTATAATGGTATTACGTATCAGTTATGAATCAAATTAGTATTTTACGTGATAGTATACCCCCAATCTTGCCTTCTATTGTTTTTTACGGGGATTTAGGAGAGGGGTCATCTTGAGTTGAATTAAAACTACATTGACGATAAATTCTACAAAACCATTCCAAAATAAACATGATTTACTTAAGGGGAAATGTACGCCCGAAAATAAAATTTTTTTTTTATTTTTTATTTTTTTTAATTGTTTAGTTTGTTCTGATTAAAATGATATATAATACATGCATATACGGATCCTAAATAATATAAAAATAATATTTTTTCTTGGCAATTTTCTTGCATAAAGCGTCCACGGACGACAACCCATAGCATCAGCTTTGCGACACATCATGGTGTAGGTATAAGCAAGCCATTCGGGATGCTAAAACATATGAACATAAAAATTCACTGGACCAGCCCATAATTGATCTGATAAAACCTATATTCAGGGACCTGGCAAAAACTGAGTTGTTAGAGAAATGTCTGCACGGCCGCACTCAAAATATTAACGAAAGCTTCAATTCTGTTCTCTGGTCCAGAGTGCCAAAAAATAACTTTGTAGGACTACAAACTCTAAAGTTAGGCACATAATATGATGTAGTTATTACTTATAATGAGGGCAATCAGGGGAGATTAGCAGTCTTAAAAGGGCTTGGGGTCAAAATTGGCAAAAATTGTGCAAAGTACCGTAGTGAAATTGATCGAGATCGGATGATAAAATCAGATATAGCATGTGAAGAGAAGACAAAGCTAGCCAGAAAAAGGACCAGGATGATCAGGAAGAAACTCCTCGATGCTGAGAAGGAAAAGGGTCAGAATTATGAAGCTGGAATTTTTAAATGTAAGTAAATATATGTTTATCATGTTTTCGCGATTTCCCGAGAATATATTTTTTTTACACAAAAGTTCCATTATCTCAGAAAGTAGAAGGCCAATTCATTTCAAATTTTTACAGGTTATTAAGAATGTCTGTTTACACAACCCCTACTAGATTTAGACTTCTAGCTCAACAATAAAAAAATATTTTAAAATAGTAATCCAAAATTATAAGCAAAAAAATTTACAAATATTTAAAAAATAAAAATAATGCCAAAAAGTTAATGGAATTCAATGAAATTAGTAGGGTGTCTTTAGAATACTATGTTTATTGTAGGTTAAAAATTTCAATTTTATAACTCTGATACTTTCTGAGATAATGGGTTATATATTAGCATATGTTTAACATTACGGGCTTATGGGCGTACATCTCCCCTTAATCTCTTAATACTTATTTGTCTACAAGAAAGTACAGGAGACATTAGTTACGTGCTAACCAAATCTCTAGTGTTATACGATGATCCCCAATGTCATTTATTTCACAAATACAAATACAACTGCTTGACTTTAAGTAGATCAAAGTTAGTAATAGAACAGGGACTAAGGATATGCAAATATGAGTGATATGTCAGATGGATATGCTGGGGAGAAGGGTTAATGTGATTTAGAGAAGGTGTTATACTATGTTGTTACATACAACGATGACAAATGTACGAAATCCTAATATCATTTCCAATCATCCATAGTTAGTAACACATTGTAAACAAAGACTAATGTGGTTAGTTTTATTATACGAGTATCGAACCCTTATATCCATGGAACCTTCTAGATGATTCTTAGAGCTGTCAGATCAGGTCTGTTACTAAAGTCCAGAAGTAATGATGGGAAGTTGATTTTTCACTTCATGGAAAGATTTTCATGGCGTTGGTTGTCTCAATTTACAACATTACTATATCACTGATAGACCCTCTCTCTTCAGTTAGGTCTCTTCGTAGACGAAATTAACTGAACTGTCATAGCAATGGAAATGTGGATACTTTTCAACATTGACATCAATTATTTGGAACAGACAGTATTTGAATATGCGTTAACTCAACACAGATTAAAAATTGAACGCCCGAAGTAGTAGATTGCGTGGCCAAAGATTCGCCTAGTATTGTTACTACTCTACACAATCACTGCAGCTGAAGACGATTTGGCGTGAGTTGTCTTACTATAGACTAAAAATATTTATATTTTACTATAGAGTAACAATATTAATATTATATTTATTGTTATTTTACGACTTTCCTACTCTCTGAAGATGTAGAGATCATTCAACTGCTTCTGAATTCAAATATATGTTTGTTGGCATTTGTTATATTTGTAAGTGAAGCCCTTTGTTCCTATTATGCGGATATCGTTAATTTTGGAACACTCACTTTCATTAATACATTTTCTTCTTAAAGTCTATAAGTTTTAATTCTTATGATCATTTGTGGGCGTTTACAATCTTTCAAGAAATGCAATTGAATACTTAGGCCTGTGATTATAGAAAAATTAAATAAAAAGTAGCAGAAATATGTTTTAATGTATTGCTAACCTCCAAATGTACAAACCTTACTCCTGAATGAGTGTTTATAACTTATAAAATGCGGCAGGTTTTATGGGGTATAAGGATATGAATCATCTGTAAGACAGGCTTGACATTTACATGGAGGGTCTGAGCCCAAAGGGGTGATTTTTTTATTGTCTTATGCATACCAAGAGAATTCGTTGCGGCTGCTTGCACATAACGTTTCACGTCTCGTAATACTAGTAAGCTGATCTATCGTAAGTTGTGCCGATTTCTTAAAAAATAAAGTAAACTTTTTTGTCTACTTATGTTTTTAAATCTGTATCTCACCTATTATCCACGGAACAGCTACAAAAATATTTGCTTGCTCTTCGAGAGTTACATAATATGTCTATCATGATAAAATTTGCTATCTGACGAGGAAAATATATACTAACTATGTAATACTGGAACAAGGTTTTCCACTTATAGCGATGGTAAAATACCTACTACACTGTAATGGTCGTGTTGTATAGTAACTTTGTTATTTCTTAAAATCCCAAATATTTAATCCCTTATGTATTTATTCTTTCTTATCGATTTTCTTATGATACAACAAAACCTCTTCGTTATTTATTAACCTAGTTAAAAATGATTACCAATCTACATCATATGTAAATTAGCCGTTAATTAACAGTAAATTGGTTTTACTAACTTTGCTTGACCAAAATTGAATATAATTATAACCAGCTTCGGTTTGGTGGAAAATGATGGAACAAACACAGTTAATTGATTCGTCAAAGTCTAAAAGGTTGTTTGTAATTAACTCTCGACTTATTTTGCGATTAATTACAGCGTTGACAAACCCACAGCGTTTACCTGGACCTTTTAGTTGGAGCTAATCACTGTTGAAGCAGGGCGGGCAGTCAGCACGTGCCCTCAATCTTGGCAGGCTGCGGAGTAGAGGGTAGCTACAACTTGGCACAGCTGTGTCAAAGTTTGTCCAGTAGCTGAGGATAAACAAATCTGTTGACAGTGGGCGACCCTGGCGGCCGGAGCGGGAACCGGCTGCATCTGGCGTAACGGTCGCTGTGTCGGCGTCGGCCGCGCGTCAGTTCACTTCAGTTCGGCGTGCGGGAGGGTAGTGCTGTGCGCTCGCCGTGGTTTACGTGGGCGAGCCATCTGTAAACTTTTCTGTGTGAAACTACCTGTGAACTCCGCTAAAACGCTGTTGTCAAGGGTTATCGTGCAGTTTCCTGGCGAAAATCGCCTCTCCGACGCCGAAAGGAGTGAGAAGTGGTCTTGTGGGTGCTGTGGGGGTTGCGAGACGGAATCGAGTGGATTAATTAAAGTTCTGTGGATTATTTTGTGCCCAGGAAAATCGTTTTGGAACTGCCATTTTTGAGTGCTCATAAGATGTGGACCCTATAAATAAAACTGTTACGTGTCCACTTGCTCTTCGAAATGGATTTTCTGCGATCAACGTTCCTTGTGATTACTCTATCTTCTGCATTAGGTAAGAAACTACGTAACGTATCTCGTAATGATCTTGTGAATTAATGAAGGTTTTCCGTTTATTTGGTTAGCTACAACGTTAGTTTGTACCCATCATTTTATTTTTATCGTCTCATTTCAGTAAGATTGTGTTTAGGATTATTATATTGTTGGGATATTTTATTGATATAGTATACTAATAGAAAATTGTATACAGGAGTGACAATATTTATGATATAAATATGAGCGTTATTGACTGTTATGGGTCGATGAATTAATTTAACTAATTAGTTCTTAATTAAGCGAGTAACTGTTTAAATAATTACTAAACAAAATTATAGTGAAAATAATACTATTTCAAAAGAGTAAGATTAGAAATTTAATCTGTAAATTGTAAATAAACATCTACACTAATTTTATGATTTGTTGACTATGATTGTGAAGTCTGTTGTATACAGATTTATGTTGTAACCGATTTAAACACACACATGCTATTTCAAACTTGCAAGATAGTCTCAAAATGTTTTAATTTCTCAATATTAATAACCGTATCTCTAAAGAATAGAGCTTTTCGAACAATAGTTTTTATTATTAGCATGAACATATCGCGTCAGATTGATTACTCTTTAGTAGCTTTTTCTAACGCGTTCAAGTCTCCCGTGCTGCGAGTCCCGGGCCATTGGAGTTGGCTTTCGACGTGAACTGAATCTATCTCGAAGTACATTGTAAATTCACTAAGACCTATTTAGAAAAATTAAAAAAAATAACTAAACAAAAACAATCTCAATGGATAATAGTTAAAACAAGCGATTAATAGAAATATAGGTGTACTTCTAATTTAATTTATATTTACTGTTTTAGTTTGGTGTTAATGTGATAATAACGGTATCGCTGCCTATTTATTATTTCCTTTCGATGCAAGATGGATGGATCTTCTCCACGCTACACTGATTAAACCAAAGAAATACATCGTGAGGTGCTAAGCGTTACTGAAGCTTACACCTAAGGTTGTTGGATATTTATAGGATAGTTACAATGTTTTTTGGTTTTTCCCACTTTAAATACTAGCAGTTGCCCGCGGGTTCGTACTAACTTTTTATAAGCTTTGCACGTGTATTGAGAACTTCTGATTCAAGTGAATCATACTTCAGAATCTAATGTTGAGTTTGCTTTGTTCAAGAAAATTTAAAAAATATGTACATTTATGGTCATTGTAACTTATTCCAATTTTCAGTATGTTTTTCGCCATCGTTGTTTTTGCATTGTTTCTCCTGTCATGAAACATATACATACATACACAGGTCTGAGAAGCCGTCTTCTGTGAAAAGCTAAATACTGTATTAAATTTATAGTAAAAGATTTTTTTCTTTGATATCTGCATTACATTACTGAGCAATTAATCTATAGCCTACTTAATATTGAGTTAAATGCAGTCATAAGTATATTTTTACTAAACTTGTAATTTTATTGTCTGGATATTTTCAAACCAGTAAAGGTTGAAATAAAAAGTATTGTTATCATCACGCTTACCCTATGATGTCAAGACTATAAATGTAAACTAATTGAAAATAGTGATTACATTAATTAAACATAGCTGTGCTGTCACAAAACAATGTTTACACAGAAGAGTTGATTACATTTAACAGGCTGTTTCAATTAGTAATATTTGTTTGCTACAACTGACCAGTGGGGCGTAGCTGGGAGGTATTATCGAAATAAGAATACTGGTTTAGAGTATGTTAACCAGGCCTTACAAATGACCATGTAAAATTTCAGCACAATCGGTCTGGTAGTTTTTAACGTGGCAGAGTAATGCACACGAACTTAGAAACTGGAAAATTGACTAGTCGCTTGAGAAAATCTAAGTGTAATTATCAAAGGTACATACAAAGTACCTGTAATTGAAGGTATAGTGTAACTAAAATTATAAATAGGAACACAATGATATGAACAAAATGTTATTGGATCAGCTTTATCAAAAGGCAACTGTTCTTTATTAAATGATCGTTTACCTTGGAGGGAATTCTGGAAAAAACTGAATTCGAGCTTATTTGAGCCTTTATATTATTGATAAGACAGTATAATTATTGATATTAAAATATTTATCACACATAGGCCTACAGTAAAAATTGGTAATGATTTTTGTGTTGCATACAGTCGCCTCACTGTTATTCCTACGGAGTTTCGTTTGAGTTTTGGCTATCATCAAATCGGTATAAGCATTATTTTTATAACGCATTATTTCTATAACGCAAGTCCGCTAGATAAAAGTTTCTTATTTCATTGGGCTACTATAAATACGTCACATTAGAACACAGAATTCAGAATAAAAATGTGTCTTCTTAAAGTAGACACTCTGCAGCTCTTCGCATAAAATAGAATCAGTGCTGTGGGGACAGTAGGCACAGTGCATAGATCAGCTGATGATGAAAGATAAAGCGGATTTGGCCTAATCAAGTCTGGATGGCCCGCATAAATTAGCATAGCAAGAGCAATCCGGGCATTAATCTGGTTGGCTATTGCCAATCTGCAAATTCGTTACTGTCGGCTCATATCATTCCTGATCCATGGCCATAGATAAGCGCTACATGTCATCATGTGGAATCGTCTAACGCACGAACTGCAAACTAGAAGAATTATACATACAATAGCAATAATGATGAACAGAAAAAATAGCCAATCACAGTTTGCGTCCTACGGCTGTGATTTTTTTTGTTTTGGCCCCATTCAGAAGTTCAATAAAACACAACATTTCTAGTTCAATAAAAACACAAACGTGACTCAAGGGTGATGGAAAGGTTCAGCTCTGATCTAAAGCACTTGATTAAAATACGAGCCAGGTTTCTTATTCTTCTCCATATCTTTGATCTAGATTGTAATTTTCCCATATGTTTATTTGAAACGTCCAATGTTTTTTACCAAAAACTGGCTTATTTAATCTATTTCGTAGACGTTGTTGAACTTTATCAAAATCATGGCATGGGCGTTATTAAAATCTAATTTTATTGTGCTAAGACTAATAACTAACTGTTATATTCAGGCTGCTATATTGTGAGATGTGTAATCCTTAAAAAACATAGCACCACAATTTTATTGCTTTTTGATTATAACTTTTAATCAAAATGAAACAAAGGCAGACCATAAACTAGGCAATTCTAATCCAAAATTTTGAGTTTTCCCTGACTAATAAAGATAGAAACCCGTGAATTCAAACAAAACTAAGAAGAACACCATGAACAGTACACAACAAGAATAGGAATTGCATGGTAACCTCTTTTATAGTTTCCACCGCCTTTGATCGAGGTGGGATCCACCATTGGCAATACAATTATGAAATTAAAAGGAAATTCATAAAACCAATTTGTCTTTTTGGAAATTTATTGAAAAAAAAAATACTGAATATATGATCTTTTTTTAATAATCAATAAAGTGTAATTGACTCATTTCAGTTTTAGGATTAGTATATTTATTTAAATAAAAGTCAGAGCATTATGTAATCGAAATTTCAACAATGAACACGTAATAATTACCTTCTAGCCCCATACGTATAATAATGGCCACCGATAGCTATGATTTTCTAAATGCCTAAAGTGGTGAAGTAAACGTGCTTAGCAAGCCTAGATTGGTTGTCAAAGCGAACAGGAGTGCCCCCAGGCTTTCACTTAGCAGTAAAAAACATAGGCACCCAGGCAAAAGATAATTTACTCAATTCGTTATAGTGGACGACTGATCTTACTGGTTTTATCGCAAGTCCCGCCCGATTCACAGTGCAGCTCTGCCGAGTGTGAAATGTATTTCATTTGTGAATTTTCATCCAAGCAGAGCACGTAAAACTTAATTTGCTGTATAATCCATTATATTATAACGTTATCATTTCCAATAGCAACGTTATGGCTATTAAAATGAACGCTTAGCAAATTAAACCGTGATATTTGTAGTAAATAAAGCACTATCAGTTGTACATTTAAGATGTTTAATATAAGATTTAATTTGTTACGGATTTAAGCGCAATTATAATACCAGTTTTTTCAACTGAAGTTTTGTTTTGTAATATAAAATATTCCGATACTGAGAAACGTAGCGTGTTATTGCGTAATTCGAATGATACGCTGATAAGGTACGTACTACCTGTATATTAATCATAACGCGCTGTATTTGTAACTAATGTAAGGCATAAATACCATACACGTATTCACAATGGTCGGAATTTTTGTTTGTTTAGATTCATTTCCGCAGTTGGTAACATCTCTTCTTTCGGAATAGGGGGTTTCTTAGGTGGAAGGTACACTATACCTAAATCCTAGAATCATTTACATTATTGACGTTTTAATTTCTTAATGACGCAAGAACGTCAAACTTACCAATCTTAATAAATAAATTCCATTACAGATTTTACACTGGTTACCAATTTAAAATATAATTTTTGTTATTTATAAAAAAATTAATTACGTCTAAAGCTACAAATAAGTTGTTCAGCGTCCTTGTAAAGTATGCCTTTCAAAAAGTAATTTTCAGGTATCTTTTGAGTACTTTATGGAAACAGGCCTCCTAGACAAGTGATTTAGTAACACCAATCAATATCTAAGTATATTAGCCATTTAATTCCACAAACTTTGGAAGCGAACGTTACAGATCTAAATCCAAATTTGGACTTCAACGAAAAAGTGAAGTAGGCAATACGAGCTGGTATTCACGGCGCTGGACTTGAGCGTTAGCGGTGTACAAAAGCCTGCACAAACAGTGGGATATTCACCGGACTGATGCCTATATAGTTGGTAACAATGGCTTTGTGCTCCAGGAGGAGGAGAAGGCCAATGTAAACAAGTTAGGCGAGCCAGGTCTCAGCTGTTCCGAGTCCATACATAACTCCACTACTCCGCCACCTACCACTACATGCAAATGTACGTTCATTACAACTATACAGCTGTTTTATCGTTTCAGTACAAGAAGTCTTATTTTATGGAACTATTAAAGCACTACATTTTAGTATTTACGGCGAGATTGAGAAATTCGAATCCTGTGACTTATATGATATTATTGTGCATTTTAAAATCATCCGATTAGATACAATTAAATATTATTACGTACAAATATAATGGAATTACATAAAACTTTACGCTTTTCTTTAAACAATTGGTTAAATACGTAAATGCTATACGATTTTCCAAATTATGCATTTCAGCTAGTTCATGTTAGTAAGTTCATTTTTAATGTATTCTCTATTCAAATTCTATAAATATTGTACTATAATTTGGGGTGCGAATTTAATGCATAACTGACACAGGAATCAGACGATTTAAATGTTTTCGTGTAGCAACGAGACTCTACTCAATATAAGTTACCAAAATATGATGTAGTATAAGTAAATAACGACTGGATTAGGATAAAATTAATTTATTGAAATCGTCCATTGATAAATGTATTCATATTTTGTTTCCGAATTCGAAATTATATTTAGGTTAGGAACTTTTGTTGATTAAAAAACTGGAATGCGTCTAATAAATGAAAAAATTGTTCAATCAGGTAGTAAAGTTATGAGTTTTTTTTGCAAAATATATATCACACTGTAGAACCGTTAACAGTTGAAAACAACGTTAACTGCACATCTTTCGCGTGTACAGCAGAATAAGTAATTTAGGAACTAATTACGAAGCAAATAGAACAATTAACCCAATTTCTAGAGGAAGGCTCAGACAACAGTAGGCAACATTGGAGCAGCGCGCGCAGGTTCTTTATCCGTGATGCTAAGTTCCAACAATATGACAGCAATTGGGAGATAAGGAACAGCCAACTCTGCATTAAAGGAAGCGGAGACTGCCGCGATAATCGTACAAACTTCTCTATTACAAACTTCAGCCATGAAATTAACAACTTTTCATCCTGTAATTGTTAATGTCTCCGTGGATTTTATTCCGTTCCCTCTTGGCAGCTTAAACTTGCCCGAGTCTTTAACGAGGTGACGCTGAAGACGGGTTTAGCTTACTTACAATTCCCTTATTTTTACACTCTATTTTATAGCCACCTCAGTACGACGAGCTATAAGGGGAAAAGGTTTTGCGAATATATTATCTGTTCGAAGGGGTATGCAGCCCAAGGATATTTTACAGCTAAGTGTAGGATGGTGGACCCACGCTGAAAGGTTGGCTGCATTTTATACCCGAACTGTCACCAAAACACGGCTGTCCTCCACCAACGGTATCCGACGAAATGGGGCCGTGTTTGTGTAATTTTATGCCCTTACTTAGTGCAGGATTTGTAGTAATCCGCGTTCGTTCAATATTGGAAGTAAAAACCGGGCTTACAGTTCAGGTACGGTACTATTACAATTCATGACCTGCATGCATTTCCATGCTGCTGTCTGTTTTAACGCCAACAACTTAATCATGGTTTATTGCTTGCGCCATCGCTTGTGAATTTAGTCCAACAAGGCTCCAATCATGACATTTGTCCATATATGTATTCATGTTTTTATTAACTTCAATAATAAACATAACTAAATTTAAGTTTTTACTATCACTATAAAAAATCTGTATTTCCTAAGTAGTTACACAGTAAGCATGTTGACGAATAATAAAATAATATTATTATTATTAGTATTGCATATAACAGTTTCCGTTTATAAAATGTGACGTTTTAGTTTATATCTACCAGTTACGTTGGAATATCTTGGCTATACCAATTAAAACGTAAAATTGCTGGATAACGAAATTTGAGTTTATAGTTTAATTCAAATACTAAATAGTTACTTATCTTTTTCCTCGAACTTGTCCAGAAATTGCAATATTACAGATTTTTACAATAGAATATTAGTTTCAAAAACAGATAACTAGTAATACTTCTATAACATTTGCTTATACTTGTACCATTAATGTACCGTCGTCAAGTCCTTTTGCTACAACGGGTAAGAGTTAATAAAATTACAATATTATTCCATTATAGAGAGATGTACTTGTAAGATATTATTAGCACTATCGTTTAAATACATTTTTTTATTGTATGACATTTTTAATATTGAAGCCACATTGTTTTCCTTTATGTATGAGAAATAATAAGTAATAACAACACTGAACCGTTGCCATAGTTGCCAGTAAAATTTAAAAACCTAAAGTTCCATGTCACTATGATTACAAGGCTAGTCCGCTTAAGGGTAAGACAAACAACTCCAGGAGTTTGGTTATACCTCGGTATTCCTGCCTGGACAGACACCTGAGTGTTTGCGCAGGATGTTTACGTGGAAACCGCCCAAAAATGGGAATTACCAGGGCCTGAGGGAGAGTTTACACCGGGCAGATTTAATCAGGTTGTTGGCCGCGTCACAGCTTTATTCATCCCTCGGGCTTGTCCCGTCCAAAATTGGACAGTTTCTTAGTTAAATCACAACATCATTTTACGTAGAAGAGGTTAGTTACTTGAAAATGCGCATTGTCCTGTAGAGGGTATCTAGAGGGCTGGTTTGTAGGCTTTGTCCACGTATTCCGGCAAGCCGTTATATACTGAAACTAGTCCTGCTCCTTTTCTTTCGGCACCGATATAAAAACTAATGTCAACAAAGTTTGTTTGTTTGTTTAGAGAAGTACTTGAGACCCTTACGCAGGCATGCACGCAGGAAGGCAGGCCGTTGCATATTGAAACTGCTCTACCTTTGCTGACATGAAAACAGTGACAACTGTAATAAATTATTTATATTCATTTTTTAAATCTACCTCTAATCTGGCGCTCTTACCTTAGAGGCACAAAATTTAACCTTTTCTTAAAAGGTAGTGTGCCTTTTTAATGATTTATCTGCAGCAAATGGTAATAAATTTGCCTTTTTGAGCACAGCCAACATTTATTTCACTGCGTTAAAGAATGTTCTAAATGTAAATTGTATCTAAATCTTGACGTGTCGTCAGTTCATTAGTATACAGTGTAAATTGTGATCTGTCAGCATGAACACCAATTACGAGTAATTTGAGAGAATACACTATTTGTGTATACAATTCTTTTTTTGTACACTAATGATTTATCAACATTAAGTGTACAAATAAAGTATAAATACGTTGTACAGTTTTTACACATTAAATTCGATGAAATACTTACAATAAAACAAATACAAAATACTTGTAACTATCTCTTATTAAGATTGATTTAAAATGAAACCTCAAGGAGAAAGCAACGCAATGTACGAGTACATGAAATATTTAGTTTGTTTTTTTTTGTATCGTATAGGACTGTTATATTTGAGTCAGCGTCTAAGAACCGGTTTCTGTTAACGGGTATCAGCCTGCTAGCATGGAAGTAAAATGGAGGGTTTCCTAGTCTTCCTTGGTCGGATAAAATGTCCAAAACGTTTCAAATTGTACAAAATATACACGGCAGTGTGAAAGACGTAGAGCGTCTCTTTATACAGACGTCTCAATCAATATTATCGGGTAGAATTTCACTTACACATCGGGAGGCTGTGGCGGAACAGAGCCGCCCGCATTCTTCACATTTTCGTCGTGCTGCCACTCTTTGTGAAAGAACCCTTTGTGGCACCACCGCTCGCGTTCTGTGTTCCGCTCCCGTGTTTTTGCAGGAAAATCGAAACATGTGCCGACTCCACGGGTCTATAATTATTCATTAATTAACGCCGTCCATTGTCCAACTTTTGAGCACTGATTACCAAATTGTTAAAGCGTTAATTGGAGCAGCCCTTATAACAATCACCCTTTCAAACGCCCAGATAATTTCTGGCGACACTATTCCACGGTGAAAATTGGTTTCACATTTTCCCCTGTCCACTTATTGATGCCATAATCCCGCTATTGTCTTCCATTCACGTAGTTGAAGTTAATTGAGTTGTTTCATCTTCTTACCTAAATTATCAGAGCTCTATTGTTTTATTTCACGCGGCAGTTCGTATTAAATTATTACTTTATCGTTTTGATTAATTTTACTACCTCACTCTTTATTCCTTTTGTTGATTACTATGTCTTTCGTTAAATCTCGTAATATCGTAAGGTATAAAATTCATATTGTCGAATGTATCACAAGAGTTTATGGCTGGTTATTTAGTGTTAATTGTTTTTTTATAATAACGAGCACTATTCATTTGTCAACCAATAACATTATTTTAATCTATTAAGTTGTGCAATTAATATTCCTTTGAATTTACGTATGTTTCAGCTGCATTCACTGTAACTATTGTAAATAAAATATTTAAATATTTGGATATTTGTAATATTTATATATTAATTCTAAAAATGCAAGTTGGTTGTAAAACGAGTTTAAATTTATTGTTCAGTGTAAGGAATTAAAAATCTGAACTACAATTTTTGTATTAAAATAATTCTAAATATTCAAGTGTATCATGTAGTACAGTAATGGAAACCATGATGTCGGAGAGTTGCAGCTCTGTATCAATACGATACGTCGGCGAATTTAATTAAGGTAAAGGGAAATTCTGAATGAAGCGACGAAATAATGACTCCATCAAAAACAAAGGAACACATGTCACAAATGTGTCATAGTTGTCATGTGTTACTTATAGAAACATTTATTAAATCAGCTACAAATGAAACCACATTTCTCCAGCGCTTTGTTGCTTGCATTTGACTGACGCAAAGCGAGCTCAGTTCATTAGACCTTGGAAACACGAAGCGTCGCCGTTTAAAACCAGTTTGTTCGCTGTTGATGAATATACTTGCATCTCTTAATTCCGCTCAGTTCGAGTAACAGATTATTATCTTAATACGGTTGATGTACGTTGTAGTCATAAGTCCTAACTCTGTCTGTAGCTTTCTATTTTATTCTCAGTTGTTTATTATTCGTAGGGCAGCGATAGTGCTAACGTTTTATTAAACCCTCTCTCAATGTTATTTTATTTAACTGTATTTGTAACTTCATTACAGTTTCGTTTGTAGAACTCCACAATGAAAGTGAATGAAACGTAATAAAATTACACGTTATATTAAAGACGGTAATGCTAGATTTCCTAAAATATTACCGACTGATCGTATATCATATTTAGGATTATATTAATCATTGTCCAATAAAGTTAGTGTTGTCTAATTGCCTAGAATGAAAAGAATTTTCCGGAAATTTGCCATTGTTGAGTGATACAAAATTCAGTACCACGTTTTGACATGTGAAATCTGAGCCCTTCTCCAGTTTGATTTTTATTATTTCTAACTTATACGTGATTTCTAACGTTTTGGTATGATTTGTTTATTTTAACCTAATTTTTATTGTTGTGTGATCGTATTTTAGATCTTAAAACGTAGGTTTTTTTTTAATTTTTTTGTATAAACTATGACAAATGTCCCGAAATTCCTGTATCCTTCAAAGTATTTTCATTAAAAAAAATCTAAATGAGAGAGATAAATTATGATACGATGCATCGTTATGTATTATATAAGGCTTGTTATAACACGTAGTCCACATTGACCGTTATTTCTTGCATGATTGGATCAGTGATGGAGATGTCAAACACTGCAGGGGGTATGAACTGCCTTTGTGACGATCAGGTAGACGAGGTGCAGGCCTGGTATATAACTCGGACCTGTTTGGTGGGTACCCGCATTACATGGACCGGCCCCGGCCTCAACTGCTAATTTCTCGCCTAGCTGGGCTGCTGCCAAACCTTTTGAACCGACCTCTCGTTTGATACCCTCGTTCTTGCAAAGTGTAAAACAAAATTAATTTTAAAACGGCAACTTTCCATCCTTTGAACCTTAACTTTTTACTTACACTGCTCGTTTGTGAGTGGGAAGCAACGGAGTTTAAAAGAAATTTCCTTTTAGCAAAATTAGTTCATCTTTATTAAATTTATTGCATCACTTTATGTAACGGATGGAAGTTAAATAATATCTTCCTATCCATGGTATACTTTTCTTATAGTATCGTTTAAAGCAACCATTTATCCTTAGTTAAATGTTTACTGACGATGAATGGTTAGAAAGGAGTAGTATTTCAGACATTTACCATCATTATACGTTGCAAGTGTCGTATATACAATCTGTTACATATGAGGATGATAAAGCTAATGATGGCCACAACCTAGTAAAATGTAATTGTTTTGGTGAAAATAACGGAGTAATTACAATTAAGTAATAAGTATGTTAACACTCAAACTTTGTAATATATTACAGATCTTATTCTGTTGATTTTTTACGTAAATTTAAGTTCGCTGTTTCCTGTTCAGGAAAACCTGCTGCATACCGTTTAAGGATTATCGTAATTGTTTAAACGTGATGTCCGTGTTTTGTTTGCTCACTGGCCACAAATAGTCCGCAGTGACGTCAGATGAAGCCCAATAGCAGCGTGCAATGTCGGTTCGCGGGGCAGACTAAGACTTGCTGAGCTCTTATCAGGAGAGATAACAGTCTAGTATATCTGTCACAGTCAGTTATCTACCGGTACTGACTGTACAGTTGACAACTGTTGTCAGTAAACTTCACTATCTAATCGTCTCACAACTGACAACGCCAGGTCCCTTTGTTTATAAACTGCTGACTGACTGATCAGATTATGATTGCAGTATTATTATTCAAACAATTATTTTGTCCTTCTTCCTTTGCCATTAAATTTGCTAAAGTATATATAAATGCTTCAGATTTAGTAATATGTTGGATTTATAACATAAAAGAAATATTAGGCTGAGCCTAAATAAAATATTTTATTATTTAAGACGTCCCAGTTTGCAACATAAAACGTGTACTGTCAGATTAAGAGGAAAATTCAATAAATAAAAAGCAAATAGAAAGAAGTTGTAATTTATAAATAATTTATAAGAACATAATCTGAAACATGGACGATAACTCTTTTATTCTTTTAAAGAACTCATTTATGCGAGAAGTTTTGAATAACATTGTTCTATAACATTGAGATTTCCAAAACTACTTGTGCTAAATTTAGTTAGAACGGTTTATTGCTCACATTTGCTGTAATGAAATTCCTTATGGGATTGATGTAAAATGACCGTGTAATATGCAGAGTTATGTAAATATTTATAGAAGAGCATATTTGTTGCAATAACACAACACAACTCTTGGACGAGGTAATTAGTGGTGTTCGCGGTAATAGACAGTAGCAGAGCTATGGCAGCATTGCAGCGAGTGGAGAGTACTTCCCGAAGTCGGAGTGCTTGCAGTGTAGCCGCTATCGCTTGTTTGGGAGTCAAGTAAACAATAGCGGACGGGAAGGGTAAGGCGGTCAATTAAGCGGTCGCTATAAATAGGCTAATCGCTTTACGAAGCTTTTAAGGGAACAACGCGAAACAAGTTTAGGGTAATTAAACACCACTGCTGACTAAGCACCGGGCGCAATAAGGTCAAGCCTGACGTACTTATTCTTCTCCTCCTGGAGTGCTGCCTTATTACTTCACTGCCGTGATGTGCCTTACTGGTTAGTTAATTATCTGTTGTTTTGCATGTTTCAGACTAAAGTATTGTTGGACAGTTGAAGTAAAACAATGGTAATTTTCTGCAACGATGATTATGCTAACATGGTGTTACCAGCAAAAACTATTTGATTATTTAAAGTATTTTTACCCGTAAATTGATAACTTTCTGCCATCCTACTACTGAATTAGGGTTTAATCGTGAAAATAATATTGATGCAGTTAATCAATAATTAAAATTAAATTAAACCAGTTCTGGCACTACTTGTTTCTAATGCATGTGCTGTTACATAATATTTTGAAATTATTTATTTTGAATTATTTAAACGTTTTCAGATCGAGATTTTCTCCCGGTCTCTTGACATTCTTATAAATTAAATATATAGGGTGCGTAATTGAAATAATGATGACAAGTACATTATGCAAGTATTATACAAAATAGCTTTCAGTAATAACTAGTCAATTAATTACCGAGATAGGATTTGTGGTGTATACTATAATATTTTATTTTACAGCGTTTGATAACGTATGATAAAAAAACAGCCAAACAATTCTTACTGACCACATATCACAGTATTATAATGATCATTTGCGCAATTAAATATTTATTGTTTCCCTAAGCTTTGAATTGTCTAATTACCACTCTATTGCATTTGAGTTGAGAACTGAAAGTTATTTTGAATGCTGTGATTCTTCTAATCGCAAACATGAACATTGTATACTTTTCCGAAAGCTTTCCGTGTTAGCTAACATATTTTAATAAAACCGATTATTTGACATGAACCCAAATTGGATTTCATATCCATAATTAATGAATGGGACATACCCTTGCTCATAAAGGCAAGAAGCCTAGCTTAGTAATGCTGTGATAATTTTTCACCTTTGTCAAATTAAATTCTTGCCCCTTTCATCGCCGAAGTGACACAATACGGGTTGAGGGTGGTGTGCGGGGGGGGGGGGGGTACATAAAAGGTGAGACCTCCCCTGTTTCATTTGTAACCCCTATGAGACTTTCAATACCGAACATGTAACGGATGCAACAGGGGCTGATTTTTGTTTGGAACAAGGGACTCGATGAATAGCTGTTGTTTTGTGGGAGATTCTCATTTTGTAGTGCAACATTCCGCGTAGATTCAGCCCTCTTGGAATGCTGTTTCTGGGAAAATATGTTTTAACGAGGTAGGGGCGGTGTTATCCCTTACTGGAAGAGCGCTTTGCATTTCACATTATTGTTTTGAGATAAAATTCGCGTTTTAGGCGTTCAGCTGTAATAAGGGGGAAAGAATTAAAGGTAATTTAGATTAGAAATTCTCTAGCAGTTAGGATGAACAATTAAAATTTAGGCATTATAATTATTTATGAATTAATTTAACCATAGCAACCAAGTTTGTTGAATTTATAACTTTATTGCATAATTTGCTTGTTGAAATGCAATAACGAGTTGCAAACGTCCAGAGAGAGTATAACACTTTCTCAGCATTGGTTCTTAATATATTGATTTTGAGCCATGAACTATCAAAAAGCAATTTTGTAATATGGCCATAACCTCCTTAAGGTTATATAGGTTATAATGCTAAATATTAAAAACCTTATTTTTAGAATACATATATCAATTTGGTTTTAATACTTATTCTTATGTTTTAGTAGAAGAAGAGAGCTTTTCATTACCTGATATTTTTGTTAGCCTATTGTTTAACCGTTTGTACGAATTCTTAAATATGTTTCATGTCCCTCTGGGAAGCTTTACATTCTTTACATGAAATAGTCCTGTATTATTGGGTAGAATTTTACTTCAGTCGCTTTTTATAAGATATCTGAGGATTTATAGACGACCCTTGTATTGATCTTGAAGGAACTAAGAACGTTAAAACGTAAAAATTTCCGGTGATCAGTTTCTCCAATAATTCGACTGGCCTTAAATGTTTTCAAGTAACAAAGCAAAACTGTTTCAGTGCAGTCGTACACGGCGACATAGAACAAACATTGACCGCTGAAAGATTGCAGCATCTCCTGCAGAGAGAATTCCGGATCGGTGCAAGTCGCATCCCACTGTACGGTATTAATCTGCCAGTTAATGTTTACGATTATTGCAGAACATCCGGAGAGTAGCAGCGGCAGCTCGGCACCGGGAGAAAAACGCGCGGACATCCAACCCACATTAGGCGGCAAATTACTTATGTAATCTCCGCCATTAGGTATATTGTGCAAATAAACATTACAGTTAGCTTCTGCCTTGGGCACGGCGCAGCGCGGCATCCCTCGTTATTTTATATTACTACAGAATACCCCCTCGTCCGGACAGGAACTGCTGATGGAAATTTTTACGAAGTAAACATTTTGCGAGCTTTACGATAATGTTTGCTCGTTGGCGAATGAGAAAATTAAATTAAAAAGGGAAGACGCTTTGAAGGCGAATTTACGGCGGAGAGAGATTTCGTTATGGTCATTCTCGGACTCCGCCTGGTTAAAATTCAAAACTTCCGAGCACAATAATGTCGCTCGCTGCGTAAACTTTTTCATCACGTTTATTGTGTCAATTACGGCACCTGAAAGGTTTTGCATCCGGACAGCGAAGTTATTTTTCAATCCATTTTATGTTTTCTACTTTGTGCGCGTTTGCTTTAAACCCGTGAATAATAATGAATATGTTTTCATTTTCAATAACACTTCTAATTTATCAGGAATTTTTGTTCTGAATAGTATTAATAAGAACTTCCATTATAATTTATTTCTTGAACGAGGTTCAATATGTAGTCGCCTGATGATGAAAAACCTCAAATCCTACATTTATCTTGGCAAACATCTTAGAATTTGATGGTTTGTACGAAAGACAATCAAAACTCACACGTCTCACTGAAAATCAAGAACAGTCAGACATTATTAGCTACTGATGAACTGTGTCAATTGTAGTGCCTAGGCCTGGCCGTCTGACAGCGCTGTGAACAGTGATCCAGCACCTTCAGTGGTTTGTCTTTTTAGTGGATTGTATTCACAAGTTCTCAAATCGTTAGTTAATTCTTCATTTACCATTCTCATTCTACAGTTCCAAATAAATTTATATTAACTCAATTTAGACTATCTTTCGTTTACGAGTTACATTGGATCGTTCTTGCTGATTCATATATAGGCCAACTATGAGTAGAATATCCATTACTATCTAGTATCTTTTTTCAGTTTTTTTTTTTTTTAATTCTATTACTCTCATACATTTTTATTTATTTTGATTTTTGGTTTAAAATGATAGACTATGCATAGTTATAATGTATATTTTAAAAATGGGTTGCATCTTCAGGTGGTGTTTCCAACATACTGAATATAACATCGATAATACAAATGACTATTTATAAGATTATATTATTTACTGATTTATTCACACCATAGGAGAATGTTTTAACTAACAAAATAGTCTTATGTGTCGTGATAACGTCAGTAACAAACAAACAAAAATTATTTTGCGATTCTATAATTAAAACCAAGACAATAAAATACAAAATTAAACCGTTGTGACCCACCACAAGACATGTATTTTCGTATTGCCACTTGAAGTTCCCATAAGGGATCGTATTGGCCCAGGCGTTACCGACGATCAATCAATATGAATTAAGTGAAATTATCAAATCCAGCCGTGATACAGCGATAGGGCTTACACGTACCTCCTCCCCCACTTACAAGTGTAAACATGTCTTATCTCGCGGGCTCGGGGCTCAGAACGTACGGCCCATTACAAAACAATCTCTGATTACATTACAGCGCTCTCTCTATCACCTGTAATGATCCACCTGTTTTATCACTTTTACGGGATAAGCCTCTGCATTACTGCACGGAACTGAGAGTGCTTTTACATAATCCGATACTATCGAACCATTCTGCAGTGCGCTGTGAAATTGAACTGCTGCGATAGAGGAAAACCTGATTTCATTTTAATCCATTACAAAATATATCCGGCAGCTGTGCAGTTCCATAGGATTTCGACGCCCTGGACGACTTAGTAAAGTTAATGAGTCCGGTTATATTGTTTACAAGCTCGTGAATTCCAGTTTTTAACGATACAAATATGTCTCATTTGTCCATATTTATGACCAATACAGTACGAACAAATTTAACTTCCAGTTCTGTGTTGGAGACGTCATACCGGTACCAGAGAAATGTACACATTGCAACTAAAATTAATTGTAAGGTTCATGAAGTTTACTATAATAAGAATGGAAAGAATATTCTTACCTTAATTATATGCATTCGAGTCCAACTATCCAAAAAAAAATTGCATTCTTCGAACGTGATTTGATCGAACATAGTGTTTCTTTGTTTAAAGTTATCATAGCCTGAAAGTGTGAATATTGACACGAACGATCATCAGAACTTTATTTATCTACATAGGATTACCAGAATACACCCAGACGATATGGAATGACATAAAGAACCAACAATGTGATTAGTTACCAACAAAATTTTTCGGAACGTGCTTAACAATTTTATAGGCTGCTTCGCTCTGAAACCCTGAGAATTTTTTAGGAAGACGACTATTTTATCCGTGTATGGGTGATATGTAACTATAGGGCAACCAAGAGTTAATAAAATAGTAAGCAGCATCATCGTAGGATTTGATCTTAACCAGTTTTGTAGTTCAAATACATCAGAAAAATAACTTATGAAACAATAGACGTGGCTACAGTATTGTGGAAATCCATTGAAGTCCATCTATGGCGTCCGTGTAGTTACTTACACAGTACATAATCGAACTAACCAGTAAAATGTAACAGACCGGTTAGTTTGTATAACAGGTAACAACATTAATAACATTTAATGGTTATACATGTTACTGTTTTATGAGCGTAACGTGATAGCAAACAATCCATAGATAATAAATTTAAATGCGTGTCTGATCAACAGGTAGAAAATTTACCCTCTTCTTCAGGCAAGGAAGAACTAATTGCATTTAGAAGAAGATGCGTCGGCAAGGTCCAGAGTATAATCAAAGGCCTTCAGGTCAGGTAGGCGGCAAGGAAAATAACAACTCTCGGAACGGACACAAGTAAACCTGTAGAAACCTCGTGACCAATTCGGCAGTTAGCAGGGACCCTCGTTTCGAAGAATCAGCTGCCCCCAATCGAGAACGAAATACTTGTTTATTATACTCCGCTGGTCTCACCTGCCGGGCGGCTTTGTCCCTGGCGGAGGGGAGGTACCTGGCTAACCTTGGCGTCGGCGGGCGGCCAGTGGGGTGGAAAACTTCAAGAATAGTCCACAACCCCTACCCCCATTGTCTATTGTAGCAGCTGGTGTGGTTTGGCTTCGGTCTTCTCCTTACTATATTTGGATACGATTTCACTTCGGCTCTTGGGGTGGGGAGTTCTCCCTTTACGCTAACAACATAGTCTCTCGTCTTGGCCATAACAGTTGTTCTCAAATAGGCTCTAAAATTCCCATACGACTCCCCATTTCCTTTTCTTATTCCGTTCAGAATTTGGGTGTGGCCAAGAAATGTGATACTAGAACCGATGGAATTGCTATATAGGGGAGAGGGGGGCACCTTTCAACACGGGGCACTTTTTCCAACAGTTTGAATTTCCCTCCTTTAGTAGTGCTCAGAGATTGGTCAATAGGTAAGCCAATAGCCTTTCATGATGTACAACAATAGAACATTAACTTTCCCTCCATTTCTTTAAGTAGTTGCTGAGTTATTGAGTGTAACATGTTTTAGGACCTCAAAAGTAAAAAGTTTATTCAGTTTTTGAACCTGCTTTTTCGACAGAAGTTGTTCAGTGAGGTAAGTGAGATTTATGCATCTAATAGCTTATTAAATTATACATGCAAGCACATAATAAATAAGACAAAACTAATGTTTTTCTGTGATTACTTATAGTCATCAAAAGCAAATGGTGGCAACTGGGGCAGATTTCAACAGAGATTTGGGGGTAAATTTCAACAGCGTTGAAAGGTACCCCAATCAATATTTCAGGTTGAATAATTAATATAAATGTATATGCACTATAAAATACTATCTTTGGTTGGCTTTCCACAGTTTTAACAACCTGTAAACATTATTCAAGTTTTTATCTATAAATAGCACCGCTAGCCTAAATACAAAAGCCACCCTATCCATCAGGCAATTTTGTTGTAGTCTATGTTCAATTTGAATTAATACTGACAGAATGGCTATTAAGTCAAGTATACATTAGTAAGCCCTACTAGCCTATAATGTAGAATACAACATTTTACAGTATGTTATGACACTTAGCCTAATAGTTTTTCTCTCTTTCCAGATTATAAAATGGTGCGAACGTACAAGAAGAAGCGAAATAAAACCAGAAGCTAGTGAAGAAGACATTGCCAAAGCAATGAAAGCAGTCCAAGATGGAATGTCATTGAGAGTAGCAGCAGATTTATATGGAATGCACTATTCCGCTCTATTTTATAGATTGAAAAAAGGTAAGGTAGACGTAGTCGATCCTAAGAATGAAGAATCCAATAGGCCTGTAGCCAACACACCAAAATGCTACAGCTCTAAATACACAAGTCAACAAGTGTTCACTGCAGAGCAAGAAACCATGCTTTCAAAATACATAATAAAATGCTCAGAACTGAACTAAGGGTTAACCCTACAGACAAGTTCGACAGCTTGCACATGATTATGCAAAAAAACCTTGGATCAAAAATCCCAAATAGTTGGGAGGAAAACCGCATTGCTGGAAACTGACTGGTTAAAGAGTTTCATGAAACGCCAACCAACTCTTATTTTGAGAAAACCCGAAAATACTAGTTTGGCAAGAGCCACAGCTTTTAACAAAGAAAATGTTACTGAGTTTTTCAACAATTATGAGCGAGCCCTCAAGTCTGGACAATTTACCGCAGACAAAATCTATAATGTCGACGAGACAGGAGTATCAACAGTTGTCCAAGCTCCAAATGTTGTTGCTAAGCTAGGAGCTCGCCAAGTGGGCCAAGCGGTTTCAGGCGAGCGTGGTACCATGATTACTATGTGTATGATAATTAATGCTGTAGGAAATACAGTCCCACCAGTTTTTTGTTTTCCCAAGAGCTAAATTTCATGACTCAATGCTGTTTGGTGCACCACCTGGAAGTTTAGGCTTGGCTAACAGTCCAAAAAGTGGGATGGATGATTGGTCCTTTGTTTTTGGAAGTCCTCAAAACACATCAAAAAGCATACTAACTGTTCTACAGACAACAAATTAATTGTAGTAATGGACAATCATGAAAGCCACTGTACACTTGATGCTGTGGTATATGCAAATGATAATGGTATGGTGTTAGTGACATTCCCCCTCCTCACTGTTCTCACCGGCTTCAGCCTTTGGATGTTGGAGTCTTGGGACCATTCAAATCTAAGTTGAAAGTAGCACAGAATGATTGGATGGTTATCAAACCCAGGTAAGACCATCAGCATTCATATCCTAGCTGCATTGGCAAACACTGCATACGCTGCTTCATTTTCAAATAAAAACATAACTGCAGCCTTTGCAAAAAACTGGTGTCTGGCCATTTAACCGTCTAGTTTTTAATGATGAAGATTATGTAGCATCCTCTGTCAATCACGTTCCTGAGAAAGCCGTTGATCAATCTCCTCCTCATATCGGGATCTGCACATTGGAAAGTCTCCCAAGTACGAGCAAGGAAAACCAGCAACCAAGCACGGCCAAGGAATACCACCAACCAAGCACAAGCAAGATAAATCAACAACCAAGTATGAGTAAGATCTGTACACCAACAAAAGTAGACAAAGAAATGTCTAAAAGGAGGACTAACGCCTGAGGATGTAAGACCGTACCCGAAGGCACCAGTTGTAGAACAAAAAAATAAGGGTGGGCGGAAAAAAAGGTAAGTCAGTGGTACTGACAGAAACACAGGAAAAAATAGAATTGAAGAAGAAAACCCTCAAAAGATTGGAAAAGAAAATTAAATTAGAAACTCTGAAAAGATTAGCAAAGAAAAGAAAACCAGCTCCGATTGTAGGAAAACTGAAAGCTAAACATAAGAAAAATTTTATTTTTTGATTCATTAGACAGTGAAGACGTAGATGATGTTCCATTAAATGATGATTCGGAATGTGAAGGACCTAGCACAACTTTTAAAAAACACAACTGATGAAATTTATTTTGAAAGGTGCTTAAGTGAGGAAACAGTGCTAGAAGTTAATGACTTCGTCCTCGTTCAATTTGCTACAAAGAAGAAAGTGGTTATGTACGTGGGGCAAATTGAAGGAATAGAAGAGGAAGGAATGACTTACATGGTCAAGTTTCTAAGAAAAAAAGAAGATTCGTGGAAATTTTACTTCCCTGAAAAAGAGGACACGAGTAGCATTGATAGAAACGACATCAAAATGAAACTACCACAGCCAAACATCAGTGGAGGAACTGCTCGAGCTGTATCCGCGCTGACATTTTCAATAAATTTGTCTTCTATCAAAGAAAAGATTATGTAGGAAATGTAAAATTTAATTAAATGTGTTTTTTAGGGCTCTTAAGTTTTTTATAAACCTTTATTATGAAGTATCATAGAGATATGTTAATTTTCTCTTATCTTAGTTTGTAAAATAAAGTTTGTTTAGATAATATGTTTCAAATTATTTAATTTTTTCATTTGTTGAAATGTACCCCACGCTCTGTTGAAAACTGCCCCACCGGTGGGGTACATTTCAACACAGTGCAAGGTTCACCAAAAATTTTAAATTGAACCCTTTGTAAACTATTTATAGCTCTGGTAAAAATTGTGAAGATGCTTCTAATGTAGGTTTAGTCACAGGTGCTTGAAAAGTTTAATTTTTATGGTAGTGTGGCTTTACAAAAAATTCAAAAGTGAAAAATGTTGATAGGTGCCCCCCTCTCCCCTACCATTGTAATTTATACTGTCTTGTCGCAGATCGTTGAAAGATTCAATTTCATAATTTAAATATTCACGTTAAAGTACTGTTTGGGATACAACATATACATATAAATGCGTGCGCGCGTATGTGTGTGTGTGTGTGTGTGTGTGTGTGTGTGTGTGTGTGTGTGTGCGTGTGCGTGTGTGCGTGTGCGTGTGCGTGTGTGTGTGTGTGTGTGTAAAAAGAGTTACATTTTTCTATGGGACACTTTTGTCTAGGTATCTGATAACAAAACTGTATTCTATGTCTGGTATTATAGTTGTGGTGAAGTGTTACAAAGAGAAAATCATTGTATTTATGTCTATTTTGTTTATTTGTTACATGTGTATAAAGCGTAATTAGTACTAAAAGAGGCGCCCAATAAGTCTGGAAAAAACAGGAATGAAATAAAATAGGTTAATCTTTTACTTTGGTACAAAAATCAACATAGCTGCCCATACAGAGAACTCAGGTTGTGTTTATACACAATATAGTTAATTTTCTATTATTACCGTTGTAACATCTGTTAACACAAATCGTTCATTCAGTTTTAATTTTCCAGATAAATCTTGCACTGCGACAGCGTAAATTTAGTAATAGTGTCGGAACATCAAATTATTATTCCTAGTGGTTGCATAATTTATCACAGATTTCCCGGACTCGTAGAATAACAATTTTTTCGTCTTTGAAATAGCCATATTCTTTTATAGGTTTAGTATAAGATATATCTATGAAACAGTTTATACTGATATCATTCTGCGCTGCAAGAAACGGAACTGAATTAATTTGGTATGATGAAGAAGTTTTTTACCATCTGGCTCTGCCGTGATGAATAATGTGCCCTGCGACGCGTGAAGTTTTGGAGAGGGATTCACGCCTTGGAGAGTTTCAAGTCAGTCGGCAGAACATAGGGTTGGTTTCAGGGAGTTAGCTACTTCGGAAACTACTTAAATATTGTAAGATCTCCGGGCCGAAAAGTAACTGTCTTTACCGCCCTATCTTTTCCAAGGAAAATAAATGTTATATTAAAAGACGAACTGTATTGCCCGCCTACCTAAACTTGTGATGTAGGTGTGTAATCCAGATAGATCTGTGGAGGATGTGTTAGCACAAAAGAAAAATAAATTTGCTCCCATTATCATATAAACAAATCAGTTATTGTTGCGTATACAGGGTATTGTTCTCGTTCGTCATTGTCGTCAACTGTTCTGATTGTCAAATATTTTGATTGTGCCAATTATTCCCATTGTTGAATTTCAGTTGGTACGGTACCCATTGTCTGCGCTGTATATCCACGTACTTGTTATTTTTGGCGTAAACTTGGGTACAGGTTAAAATATTTTTATTGTTGACCCCTCTTACTCATATGTGGAACATAAAAAAAACTTATATTACATTATGTTATATGTGTATTTATGTTACATGTGAGTTTCGCACACTTACTTTCTACCTTCGGTATGACGTTTTACTGATGAATGTAATATCTAAACCGTTTAAATTACATATTAGCATTGAAGACCAAATCAATCTTTCTACACTCACATATTATCCTTCATAATACGTTATAAATAAAAATTTCGTCACATAGCTGGAACTGCCACTCTTAAATTCGTTTAGCAGGAACGTTACGTACTGTAACAACTGGTAACTAACAACTGATAACTTGTCTCGCGGCTGTAACTAATTATATAAATTTTAAAATCCTTCTTTTTAGACTAGCTATATTTTATTATGTATGTGTGGGAAATGTCCGCCATATTTCTGGAACTGCGACTCTAATGTCGTTTAGCAGGAACGTTACGTACTGTAACAAGTTGTTGTATCGACTGGTAGCGTGTCCCGCGGCTGTAACTAATTATATAAATTTTAAATCCTTTTTTTAGACCAGCCACATTTTATTGTGCATGTGTGGGAAAGTTCCGTCATATAGCTGGAACTGCGACTCTAATATCGTTTAGCAGGAACGTTACGTACTGTAACAACTGGTAACATGTCTCGCGGCTGTAACTAATTATATAAATTTTAAATCCTTTTTTTAGACCAGCCACATTTTATTGTGCATGTGTGGGAAAGTTCCGTCATATAGCTGGAACTGCGACTCTAATATCGTTTAGCAGGAACGTTACGTACTGTAACAAGTTGTTGTATCGACTGGTAGCGTGTCCCGCGGCTGTAACTAGTTATATAAATTTTAAATCCTTTTTTTAGACCAGCCACATTTTATTGTGCATGTGTGGGAAAGTTCCGTCATATAGCTGGAACTGCGACTCTAATATCGTTTAGCAGGAACGTTACGTACTGTAACAACTGGTAACATGTCTCGCGGCTGTAACTAATTATATAAATTTTAAATCCTTTTTTTAGACCAGCCACATTTTATTGTGCATGTGTGGGAAAGTTCCGTCATATAGCTGGAACTGCGACTCTAATATCGTTTAGCAGGAACGTTACGTACTGTAACAACTGGTAACATGTCTCGCGGCTGTAACTAATTATATAAATTTTAAATTCTTTTTTTAGACCAGCCACATTTTATTGTGCATGTGTGGGAAAGTTCCGTCATATAGCTGGAACTGCGACTCTAATATCGTTTAGCAGGAACGTTACGTACTGTAACAAGTTGTTGTATCGACTGGTAGCGTGTCCCGCGGCTGTAACTTACTCTATAATTAAAACGGCCGACCACACTTTATGCATGTGTCAATACCTTTGTTATATTGTACTTGGACATGATTCCGGGACACGAACGGTGATATGACCTACATTGTTCGTTCCGTGCCCATTTGTTTATTTTCCCGGCTAACGTGTCATGGAGATTGCTTTATTGAAATCTGTTGTGTTAAACTAGTCACCTATAACTTTGATGATGTGTGTGATTGTATGTTACTGAGATTGCGTTTTATTTTATTTTACAAATTTTAAATTAAAGATTTACCGTGTAACTTTTTTGGGGAGGTGTCTTGTATTTCATTTCATTATTTTTCATTCGATTTGTTTTACTCATATGTGGTGGTTTTATATTATCTATAAATCTGAATAGGAGACTTACAATACAAATAGGTATTACTATTTAGGCTGAATTAATATGAGATATTTCTATTATTCTATTATAAAATAATTAAAGACTTGGAAAAGTGGCGAGAGAATAACAGTTAAACGTGAATTGAAGAGGGTGCAACAATATCACCTAAAATACTTGCCTGTAATTTAATTACAAAATCAAGTGAATTCCTTTCGCAGTCGTTCAGCTTTGTTTTCAAGGGGGGGATTTTTAATTACGCCGAATAGCGATTCAATTTTCTGCAAATTAAACAATGTCCAGATTATTGTAGAGGGGGTGGATGTACTTCTCAATTAGTACACTCGAGTTGATCTGTTAAAATATGGGAGTTGGGGCGAGAAACAGTATCTGCGAGAGCTTCAGTGGGCTGCCTGGGCTCGGCACAGGGCTGCCTTGTATCAGTGGGCTCAGCAGGAGAAGGCCGGGGGTTGTAATCAAGCGTGTTTGGGCCGGGGGAGGGGGGTGGAAGCAAGAAACGGAATTCACACCTCCAGTTCACTCTATCTGTTATCGGAAATACAAATGTACATCTAACCTTTCAGAACTACTCTAGATACTATCTATATATTACAAGAATTCAATCGGAAATAATCAACTGAGAGATATGTACACTTTTAAATTAAGGTATGAGCCCACCGTTTTTATCACAATTTCTCATACCAATGTGTCCCATGCAATCTTAAGCGTTTTTAGCTTGCCAGGTTTTTTATGCAACTCTGAAATAATCAATATTACAACCTACAACCAAGTACTTAAAAACCCGACTCATGATGAGAAGTGAGTCGAATTTCATTACCCAATCCAAAATCCTGTCCCTTTGTTATCTAAATTTATTAAGATATATTTGGAAGTATCCTTCGGTGGTACTCGAAGGCCATGGGAATAACAGTACGTTGTATCCATCCTGTTCTCCAAGTGAAGCCACGTGATTCGCTATCACGGAGTTAGTAACCGGTGCACACGTTAAATGAAAGACTGAAACATCCACAGTAAGTAGATTTTAGTGAAATGTTGTGGAAAAAGCGGAAGTTTTGTGTTAAATTCTGATTAGTGAACCTGGGGCGACGTAAAATTGGATTTTTAGGGCAACCAGATTATATACGGGACGGGGAGTGATCCCTGCGGCGACTAGGGGCACAATCTCGCGCTTGTAAACAACCGACCCGACCTTTACATTTATCAACAACTTTGAAACTATCTAGGTTACAGCGGCGGCCAGGCATTACAGCGATAACTTTAACATTGCGAGATAAAGTGGAATAAAACACAGCATTGTAGATGTTTCTTTAGTGTTTCTCCCCGGACTAATGGCGATAGTCTCTGAGGCATTATGTAATTAATAAATTTAACATTGCGAGATAAACTAGAATAAAACACAGCATTGTAGATGTTTCTTTAGTGTTTCTCCCCGGACTAATGGCGATAGTCTCTGAGGCATTATGTAATAAATTTAACATTGCGAGGTAAATTGCCAATGGCGCAGTGTAGTGGGTACGGCGGTTATCGCAAGATAACCAGATCAAGCAACGCCGAGCGTGGCTGCTGCTTGCACAGGTGACCGCTGAGCGATCCTGTCCTTGCAAGCGGCCCGCCTGCGAGCCATTGGTGGTGGTTCGGAAGTCACCTTTAAGCCGTTGGTCCCCAGGTTAAGTGTTAGAGAGGGCTTCTTAGCCCTAACTTCGCCTGGTAAAATAAGACATTCTTTTACTTTTACTTTTAAATTGGAATAAGATACAATATTGTAGATATCTCTGTATTGTTTCTCCTGGGATTAATGGCGATAGTCTCTGAGGCATTATGTAATAAATTTAACATTGCGAGATAAATTGGAATAAAACACAGCATTGTATATGTTTCTTTAGTGTTTCTCCCCGGACTAATGGCGATAGTCTCTGAGGCATTATGTAATTAATAAATTTAACATTGCGAGATAAACTAGAACAAAACACAGCATTGTAGATGTTTCTTTAGTGTTTCTCCCCGGACTAATGGCGATAGTCTCCGAGGCATTATGTAATAAATTTAACATTGCGAGATAAATTGGAATAAGATACAATATTGTAGATATCTCTGTATTGTTTCTCCTGGGATTAATGGCGATAGTCTCTGAGGCATTATGTAATAAATTTAACATTGCGGGATAAACTGGAATAAAACACAGCATTGTAGATGTTTCTTTAGTGTTTCTCCCCGGACTAATGGCGATAGTCTCTGAGGCATTATGTAATAAATTTAACATTGCGAGATAAATTGGAATAAGATACAATATTGTAGATATTTCTGTAGTGTTTCTCCCCGGACTAATGGCGATAGTCTCTGAGGCATTACATAATAAATTTAACATTGCGAGATAAATTGCAATAAGATACAATATTGTAGATATTTCGGACTAATAGCGATAGTCTCTGAGGCATTAAACGATAAATTTAATATTACGATATAATCTGGTATGATACAGAATTGTGGATGTTCTCCTGTGTTCTCTCCCGGACTAATTGGCATAGTGTCTGAGACATTATACAGATAAATTATGATTGCGAGATAAACTACAGTAAGATACAGCATTGTAGACGTTCTCCTGTTTTTCTCTACCCGGACTAATTGCGATAGTATCTGAGGCATTTTAACGATGAATTACAATTGCGAAATAAACTGGAGTAAGATACGGCATTGTAGATGTTCTCCAGTGTTCTCTCGCTAGACTTATGGCGATATTCTCTGAGGGACTACTCGATAAATTTAATATTACGGAGTTAAACTTGCATAAGATGCAGTATTGTAGATTATCTGCTATGTTCTCTCTGGAGTGATAGCGATGAACTTCTCTCTATGTGTCTCGTAGTGAAGTTATCGTGTAAACTTTAATAGTTCGAGATAAAGTCTGATGAGTTAAAGCATTGAAAACGCTTCTCCAGTGTTCTCTTTCTAGACTAGTGCTGATATCTCGGAGGAAACGCTACTGCAGTTTGTTAGTTTTTCTCTCATCGTAGTTTCTTGAAGTTTCAGTCTATAATTCACTTTAGAAATCGCTGGTACATATCAAAAGTAATTGAATATTCTCTCCACGGCACATTCTAAGAGTAAGCTGTGAAAACTCACTTGAAAATATATTTGAATGACTACTAGTAGGCATAAAACGTGAAAGGATGTTACAGTGGATTATTTTGACCTTATTTTGAAAATTGGACAATTTAAATTCCTAAATGCCCAACATACTAGATTACAAATGAAGTTTTAAAGTTGCATTAGCACCTCTTGTTGTGCGCAATAATCGTTAGCCATGCTACTCGGGGTAGGGTACTATTCCACCGACGTAAAGAGCGACTGAGCTCGCATTTTGAGAACAGATGCGGCCATAAAAAGAATGTGTATAAAATACCGGCAGTCTCTTAGCTCCGTACAACGTGGGCGGGCTTGAACATTACTCGCCACCAGTGGCACCTAAGTGCCTGCAGCGATGCTCGGGTACTTCCTTGATAAATTTCCATGTTACTAAGCCCAAGATTTCGTTACTCGTCCTGTTACTGCCATCAAAATGAATTTTCATGACACTCTCGAAATACCAGAACTCATTTTCATCTTTGCGTTTAAGCATATTATATTAATCATTCAGAAACTGTGATTGGTGATTGTAGATTTTCACTTTGTAAAGGCCAATCATCAATGAAGGGTCGATATCTTTTTCAGACTAAAGAACGTCATTAATTACCAGTTACGCCAAAGTACCCTTCATTACCAAATTTCACCGCCTTTCACTGTTTGAACAAGGAGCATAAGAATGATGTTATATAATGCTTTTCCCTATCAAATAAACAATTAATATATGTTTTAGAACTTTAAAAATTCCCTAAAGTACTGTTTTACAAAGAGTACTATTCAGTTAAAGAATTCCTCGGTGAATGATATTCAATGGACTACTCTAACTTTTAATTTATTATTTTAGCTAAATAACATATTTTTTATTCAACAAATTGACGATTCACATGTTTTCGCACACTATGGAAAACTTATGTTAAAAGAAACTAATTGAATTGACTTCATAAAAATACCATTTAGTGAAAATAGTCGTTTCTAGGATGTAGGATTCTGGATATTGCTAAATATAAATATACTGGGATCAACTAGGATCATTAGAAACCATATTTTATACTTTGCTTATATTTAACTCGTAATTCCGACAATAGTTGGCTGCTCCAACTCCAATGATATATTTTTCCTGAATTAAAATATGCATAGTGCCCTCATCCATTATCATTAAGTCCAAACCATTTAACAGTGCACTGGTATATTATCTTATTTAAAAGACAAATATATTTTAATATAATTTTCCATTTACTTGTAATTTTATTTCAGCACTAAAAGAAGTATGCTTTCACCCATTGCGATTTTACTCTCGGTGGGCTAAGTTCATAATGGGGTTTTTATGGATTATTTAATCCAGTGCACGGGTAAAATTCAATCTGCTAATGTATCCTATTAGGATTTACTTTTATCAACTTCCGCTGCGTATCAGTATCAGGTGTCCAGCGTGATCTGCATTTACCGTGTTCCCAGCGTATTTAGTGATCAAGTGTTTTGGAACGTTTTAATGGATTATCATTTAATTTGGAACTCGCGAATTTGGTTATTTATCTTTAGAACATTGTCAGTGATGTTAGGTTTGACTACTGTGTTTTCAAACAGGTGATGATCTCGGTCAATCCACACAATTGAGGCATTAGATGTGCCCTGATTACCTACGTTGTCATTCGGTAACTCGGCAATGCTACAATACTCAAGTGGTTCCAAAGCCGTTTAAACGGAAGCTTCCTTAGTTTCTGGGCTTTTAGTTACACGTTCTAAAAATCCAAAGATCTTAGATATTAACACTCAGAGTATTGGCATTCGTTCAATCTCTCCCAAAAGGTTCGGACAGTACTCGTAAGAAACATAAGTGGAATATTAAATTATTAGTTTTTATCAGAAAAACGATTTAAACCTAGAACCAGTTTCAACTTTGCTCCAATCCAAGTACATCAGCTCCCAATGTTGTGCCCTCTTCCAATATAAAACTCACTGTCCCACAACACTAACACAACAGTGACAGGGGAAAACGGTGATTGTGACAGCTGTCAAACACGAATCACTGCTACCTTGACACGGCTCCACCACGTCAAATCCGATATACACGATCATGTTCTCTATGAATTAACTCTGTCCCGTCCCTCCGCTCCGGTCGCAGTGGAATCAATCAGTGCGTTGCGTATAAACTCTGCAGTATTAACAACTTTTCCTTTCAATTGTTGACTATTGTATTCTCCTATTATAGTTCAAATTAGGCCGCGGTTATTTATTTTATATTTTAATTTAAAATGTTTTATCTGCATTAAGTTATTTCAGTTTCAAATTATCGCTTGTATTTACGATATGCGATTCAAAAATTGTAAATAAATACTTGTATTTGAATAAAAACAAACAAAATATTATAACGTTATTTTATTAAATACCTTATATGCACATAAATACAGATTAATATTATGCCTTTGTAAATATTTGCCTTGTTTTAGTATCAGAATGATTAGTAGATTTGTTCAAATAATTTGCATGTTAGCATAATGAAACTATAATTCTATTTGTGATGTTACAATATGGTTTTGAATTTTTTCCATTCTTGTACTTATGTATAGTTGTACTTTGGGTTCGAAGTAATTTAAGATTCACTGTGGTACGTCCTACCAACATACATTACTAGAAAAAAGACAACACGCATCGGCTTCGTTATATGTTATATAAAAATAGAACACAAATTTCAAAGATTGGAAACTATCATTTTCTTCAGGTATCAAAAAAGTTTAAGGTATTGGTTTTGCATATATTGGTTGCTTATATAAAGAGATTAATACATACAAAAATAACGTAGCTATGGTGGAAAGAGTTTATCCAATGTAGATTTTGAGTTCCAAGTCCGCCCCCCTCCCCGTCTCAGTGCGGTGTAATCTGAAGCTGTTACAGACTTGACTCAGACTTGACTTGGAATATAGTCATGTTTGTCTGAGGAGAGCCAAAAACATTAGTGACGAGAAGCTCAAAATGACCTTTTTACATCGTTTCGAAATCAGAAGCACGTACTTAAAAAAGTGTAAGCTAGGTGAAGAAGCATTCTCATTATCTCATGAGGTGCACAATTGAGCTACTTCGTCTCCGACTCATTTGGATCTCTTCAGACGAGTAAGCCTCAAGGGGGTAAAGTCTGCAACAACGTCAGATTCCAGACGCTGCACTTTGAGGCAGGTGCACAGGAGTTAAACCATTCACATGTGTAAAGTTGTAAAAGGATGTGTAAGATTCTCTACAAATATATTTACAGGTTTTCTTAGACTCTAATAAACAGAATCGAAAGGAAATTATAGTGAAAGGTGCAGCTAAAGCCATGCTAACACAACGGTCGGGTGAGGTCTACATGTTCGCGTGCGGACGCCCGAAGCCAGTTCGCCCACTCCTCACGAGATCAGTGCCCTCTGCACAGTGACTGTCCAGTCAACCATCATCTTCGCCTTCATATGTTTTCGTGGAGAGAAAAAGTTTTGAATTTGGAATACCTAATAGTTCCGAAATCAACTCATAGAAATTTAATTAAGAATAACACATTTGTATATAAATTTCGGCCACATTACTATATTCAGATGAGCATATTAGTAGGCCTAATGTTGACTCTGTGTGACATTTCTTTCTCCTGAACTGTCCTTGAAGATTCCTGACAAAGTTTCTAACGAAATCTTCTTGGAACTCTTGAACAACAAATATAACAAGTATTTGGCTCAACTCTGCTTGATCAACAGCTAATGGCATTAGGTAGAAGATATGTACTCCTAAATTGAACTTCGAATGAGTTCATAATCCTCTTTACTAGAGTTACGACCAATAAATAAATATCTTTGATCTCAAATAAGCACGTTCCAAGAAGAATGTATTTAAACAGGAGGATTATCAGTACATTGCGAAATATATAGAAACTTGCATGTTGTCTATAGTGTTCATTTATCTCTTAAAGGTTGGGAAACAAATTGTTACTACATTATAAGATATAATACTTCGGACCTCGTTGTATGTTAAACAATATAAGCAATTTTCAGTTTATTGGTCTTCGAAGTTTTAGGCTGAATGCGTGATTTTCGTACGTTCATGACGTGTACCAAAATGAAAATCTTTCTACTACTTGGTATTATGACGAAACCCTGATCTAAGAACAGGAGGGCACAAGGGAGGTATCCTTCAGGCAAATGCCCTGTAGGTTCTCTGGCCTGTCGGAGGTCATCGAGAATGGAGGGATTGACCTCCAGTGCCCATGACAACATCACGCCGCATGCCTCTGACCGGCCATTGTTTGTTCACTGGACGTTAATCGCTTCCGCTGCTGGAAATGATTACCTTGTTGGAATCCGCAGCCGAAAATGTTTCTGTGGTATCCTGCCTATTTGTTAACCCCCATTACAATATCCTTGCGTAACAGAGCACTATTCAACTTCTGTGCAAATCCTACAGATATAAGAGGGATTTCGATGAATCGTCATTTTTGTAAAACCACAATTATAATAATGGGAGATGTTTTCCTACTTCCAAAATTACATCCACACGAATTATTCAACTCAATCCACCTTATAACAACAATTATATGTTAATCAATCGATAATGATCACTCCTTAGTAGATACTTACTGTCAGCTAGCTAGTACATCAGTAGGTCATAGGCTTTGTTTAATGTTTTTTTTTTATTTTGTTAAGAACTTGTGTTGTGTTTTGGTATCGTTTCACCACTAATGACAATGACTTTTCTTGTAACAGATAGATGTTATTAATTTAATACTAAGTGTTTTAGAACAATTGTTTATAGGACATCTTTTTGGCTCACAAATAGCAAGGTATCAGACTGTTCAAGACAGTGAACATGTATGAGATCTAGAGGCGAAAGTGTTCAGAGAAGCAGTGTAAGACCTGATTATGTAAAGCATAGCTATTGTACTCCAAGTTGGCGATTTCCCCTTTTTAGGTAAGTTCGCCGGTGAGAATGCGGTAGTATTAAAGAGAACCCCGCCTTCGGCAGGGACCAACAAATGTCTTTTCCGGGTGAGAGGCCTATCTCGACCCGCTTATCTGAGCCTGCCTTGTTTACCTGATAACGGTTCCTGACAGGAGAATAGTGTTAAATCCAAAAATCTTACCTAACGCCTATGTTGAATCCCCGTGTTGTGGATCCTGTATTAATTTAGAACTATGCGATGAAATTATACGTTTAAATTGAAGTAATAGTTGAAATAAAACCCTTTTATTGTTTTAATTAAATGTTTTCTTATGTTGAGATTTTAATAATTTAATCAGCTTAAAAAGTCTATTTAAAATTATTGTTATTGTGTTTTTTATTTTAATTTTTTATTTGAATCTACTTTTTTTACATCAATACACTATTAGACCAAGATTTACAAGCAACTAAACCCCTACTAAAGGTACCCAAGAGACGCTTGTTGTCCGTTACCTTTGAAGGGTGTGAAAAATCTAAGAATAATATTTTTAGTCTATTATTGGTTGTTTTATCATCCAAAGAAATACTATCACAAAATTATTGAGATAGATGTATGAAAGGAGGTTTACCATCAGAATAGGCCGAGTTTGGGTGCTAGGAAAGAATAAGCTCATTACAGGACCGAGGTGGTTGACGGCTGACGGTATGACTCAAGTACTGCTAATGAGCCACAATCCCCAACCCTCCTCACTTACCTGTACTGGTGACTTCCGGCAGACACCTGCAATCCGAGCACCACTTCCGGCCCTTCCCACGCCGCGCCGCACAGCCACAATGCTGGGAGTCCCCTCGAGTCATTATATCAATTATATACAAACAGTTGCGATTACGATCTTGAGAAAAAAGTGCGTGTTGGTGAGCGCGGACTCGGGAGCAACACTCGCTGAACATATGTATTCGTGCCGTCATTGTCCGGCGCTGGAGAGGCCCAGAACTTTTCCTGGAAGTGGGACAGTGTTATGATGCTGTACAGTCATAAATGAAGTAACCGTTACCTTTATGTATTTGTTGAACATCGCGTTTGAGACGGTTAGGCATAACATGAAAATGTGTCTAATTGTTATATAATCTCTGAAAAAAAACGTTTAAATAAACTGACAGATGTTTTAATAAACTGTACAGTAATAATATAAGATAAAATCATGTAATGTAACCAAGTACAACTCGTTGTCTAATTTACAATCAATTCACTTTCATAAGCATTATCAAGTCGTTTCAAGACTGTACGAATGAATGTGTTTGAAAGTGTAGGAAGCCTGTGTTTTCAACACATGTTATTTCTTAATGACATTAAACGCGGAATTTTCAAAATAATGTATGTATATTGTATGCTTGATTCAAGTAAACCATGTCGTGAGAACTGTTTTCACTTGATCACACAATTTTTATCATTGCTACCATTTCAGTAATGAAACGAGTCCCAGTCGCCATTGTCAAGTGGTCACGCACTCTATGAGAAAACTTTATTATCTCCAACTTGACGTGTAATTCAGATTCGCGTGTTGAAAATTTGCGCATAACAGTCGTGCTCTCTTCTCACCGCCTTGTTGCTCCCGCCCGTCCGTGCTTCGCCGCTGCTCGCGTGCTTTATTGTCCGCACTCGTAATGTCGGGACATGAACAGTTCTTTCTTTTCATTTGTATGTTTCCTCTGTAAAAAAGCAATAAAATGTGAAACCTTTTGTATAATCGAGCTGCAAGCAATGAAATCGTTCAATGTATCGCTATTCTAGATTACTGATGCCCTCTGAATTTGATTTAAACTATTCTTCTTTTCGGGGAACTTTGTTACTAACAACCCTAGAAGGAATTTCAATATCCAAGAGTACTTCAATAACAAAACAAAGAAGGGAACGGGAATATCACTTTATCAATAACCTGACCAGGTGAACCTCTCTCTAGGTATTTTCCGATAAAACGTGGGGTGGCTTTTTTACCTGTTGGCCATACCACAACGATCCTGCATTCTCCAGGACTATTGAACACATCTGACAAGTCACCGGTGTAGAAAGCTTTTCAGGGCTAGAGGGCGATTGTAGCCCTGTCCGACGCGTTGGAGCCCAACAATAAAATGTTCCTTCGACATTTTCTTTCTCATCTGTTGCCTATAATGGGGTCCTTCACAAAGCGTTCGACCCGCGAGCCAGGTAGCTAGAGACCCTCGCCTAACGACCCGATACCGGACCCTCGCCCTTCACCCCGCCTTCGACCGATCTCTGATAGACGACGCCATGTGTTTAATTCGGATCCAACGAAGGTTTAATGGAAGACCTCTGTCCAGGTGCTAGTTTACGCGCCGTAAATCCAACTTGTTTATTGAATCCAAACGAAGTGGGAGACTGGTAGTGTTTAGTTTATTGCTCTTCACTTTATGTGATGAAGGGGGCCGTGGTGGACGCCTCTCAGTCACGGCCAATTCGTGAACGTATGGCTGCGTTTGTCATATGTTTATTGTCCTGCCGATTTATTGCCGGTCGTAATCAATCGCGAAATCGAAAGCATAATTTATTGGAGCGATAGAATACGTAATAATTCTAAAAGGCCTCGTAAGCGTATTTTACTGCTATATTTTATACGGCATAATTTATAGACCGAACAGCACGATATACATTTATGACTTAATGCTATTTCATTTTTTAAATTTTGTATCATGTCAAGAAAATGACATGTGTTTAAATATTTTTTATCGAAATGACACTTTATAAAATTAAAAAACGTGTTACTCTGTGAAACTACCACTCTTACTTCAATAATATATAGTACACATTTCACATTTGTATCTTCAGCATTGTTTATTTGGGCCTCACAAATTGGTCTAGGTCACACGCCTTTAATATCTGTCATTTCGAGTGGAATGATAAAAAAGTACGATAGTAAAGTAACCTTAATGAGCTACGAATTTCACTTGAAAAATATTCTAGAACACAAAATCGATTGGACCCCTTACTAGCTTATGTAATCAAATTCGTTATCATGACCACATATAAGTTTTGATGACGAATTATGTCCATTCTATCAGGGAATTCTTTCAAAAATTCATTAACACTAGGATCTACTTGAAAAAGAATTAGACTTATACATTAAATGAATAATCTAGCTCGGCGATTCGCTGGCTAAGCGTTTCCTTATAAAGATTATATAGGCTAACATTCCAATGTATCTCTTAATTTTTTAACAACGGCATGTTAAAAGTAACACCTTCTAGACCGGGAGGTAAGGTGTACCGACCTTTAGAACGAATTTGATTGGGATCTCAAAAATATATGTACCGTACATGAATATATATGTGATCATTTTATAATCTGGATCGTGACAATTTCCTTTTAATTCGGTACAAAACACTTGTAGAGATTATCTTAGACCAGTAAGAGATTATGGGTAGATTAGATTATTAGACATATTATGTTGTTCGAAAATCTTTGTTTGAAAAAAGAAAATTTTAAAGTGTCTAATTACTGTTGTCAGTGTATGCGCACCATACACTCGCTAATATGCTTTTCATAAGTTTTTGTCCTTGCTCAGGATAAAGGACGCCCTCTGTGCCGGCAGTAATGAAGACTACATGACTACATGGTCTGGTCCGCTTTTTGTCGACATATGACTCCCATCTCATTAGCCTAAGGTAGCAGTTGTTCGCTCCCTCAGCTCTCGTCCAATCTCCACACAACATTGCCTCGCCCCGTGGTACATCAATATAGACAGGCTCCGTCCCCGGGGCTCCCTTGTTTTTCGGCGTAACAAAGAGACCCTGTTCCATCACTAATATTACATACCGAGGCCACAAGTCAAAATTCCACCCGGTGATTTGAAATCTGTATTGAGCGCAGAAATGTTAATTTTCAACTGCACTATATGTGATTTGTTAATATTATATAGTATTTTCCTTTTAAACACATATCTTTTTACCGAGCATAACTTTATTCTAAGCAGATTATTCCCTGATAGTAAACATTCTATAATAAGTTTTTTCTAAATCACTTCTCCATTTGGGGTTGTAGATTTTGGTTGATGGAGCTTTGAATGGTTAGCGAGCTACTACAGTTAAATTGTGTATTTATTATATGACAACTAAATCTGACCTTACTTAACGATACCGTAATCTTATATTACGGTATATTAAACTAACTAATATTTTGTAGGGAGCAAATCATAAATCAATTCAATTTAGGTTAGGAATTCTTCACCAAAGAGTAAATCGAGACGAACTAATCGGATCCATGTCAATAATGAAACAGATTGATAAATCGCATTAACAATTCTTCAAAACAGTCATATGGTGGTATATAAAGGTTTTTATGTTTTACATCTATGCAAAAATTCTCTGCAATAATATTTTCAGGTTATTTAGTTCAACTATAATATTATGATATGTAATATGTAGTTTATTTCATTACCCCGCGATTAACCTCATTGAATTCTAAAATATGTCTTTGAACTTAACTGGCTGTAACCAGTTGGATCGGAAAAGAACTTGTCTACTTGGTGTTTTATACGGTTGTTAGTTTAGGTAGTCGGCCGTTAATTTGAAGGAATAAAAACAAAACATCACTCAGTCGGCAGTAAAATGAACGCCATTTCGAGAGGCTGTATTCACGATAAACAACCGCCATAAGTTTCAACATTCATGACAAGGAGATAAAACCAAACAATCCATAAATGGATCAACGGCGAGCCCACATGGGATCATATTAGCCGTAAAGCTTTAGTGAACTGGTTGTGCCCTGATTGGTCGCTAATCCTTCCATGCAATGACCAATCAAATAGTGATAACTCGGGGGCGGTGGGGAAAGTCCCCTTCCACCCCCCACCCACAACAATCTCACGTCAACCACAAAAGCCGGAATATTGTAAACCGAATCGCTATCCCGCTGGGATTACCGCTTCATGCTTTGAATCATATCTGTACTTAGCTGAGGGAAGTTCTCTGCTAAATCTGGATTTGAGTTGTCTTATTGTGGAGTCGAATCCTTTGACATGGTATAAACAGTGGTTCATATTTATCCTTAACTTTTAATACCAGCAAAAAGTCAAACGTGGTTTGTTCCGCCTTTCTGATTTTCACAACCCCGTGAGAACTCTTTGACAAGAGTAGGCAGGGTGGAGCTGTTACACAGATTGGCTTCAACTACAACAGTGATTGGTGACAACACAGTAATTACCTAATGGCAGTGGCCTAGAGCTTTATCTCTGTGATAGAAGGAACTTCCGCCTCTGGAGTTTCCTCTCACATTAGTGGATAAATGTATTTAATATTGTTTTTAGTAAGTATTACATTATTCTTTCCATGATTTAGTATTTGAATAGATTTCATCCAATTTGCCTTGTTCTTTCGATGTGTTTAATTTTTGTCATCTTGGTACGTTTTTGTAATCTATTTTGTATCCATCCTTACTTTGGTCTGATTATAATACAGTTATATTCGCTCCATATTATTTATTTATCCTATTGCAAGGAGATGTTTAAAATGAACACTTCTTTTATTATTTCGGTACATTTTATTTGAACTTGCTTAAGTAAGGTAAAGCAAAATGTTAAATTTTACGTTTGAATAACCTTCACGTATTAGAGAGAATATTCCATTTGAAATGTTCAGTTGCTAAGCGTTGCCTAGAAATTTCCTCATAGTCCTCAAAATGTTAGGTCTTATTGAACTGTAAATGTTCCCTCATGTGTTAGCACGTATTTAGTAGTAGGCCTACTTAAAATTCCAAAATGGTGTATTGCAATAGAGCAAATATTCTTCGACACTGTTTGTGTTTGGTACTACAGCAAAAACTGCCAAAGCTGTAACTTCAAAATGCAGAATTAGTTCTTGGCACTGAACCGTAATAGAGAACGCCAGTAATCCACAAGTCGTGCCAGTGGACGAACCAGTCGCCTTATCAAACAATGGCCATCACGCCGGATACCTCATAGCCGGATACAAATATCCGATGATCCCGGATTGTGACCCGCCAGAAGCGGATCACTCTATTCCAATTCAATTCTGATTTAATCACCTCCCCCTCTCAGGCCGCATGATTGCGTCCATATCGCTTCTCTTCTGCAAGTCGCAATGTTTCGCTTTTCCATTTATCCTAATCTGATCGCCATTTGATTGACTTTTTAATCCGGTTCGCTCCTCGCTTCTGCAGCGGATTTTCTAGTCGGATTTGCTCCGATTTACAGACAAATGGAAGCGTAGACATTAGTGTTTATGGACGAGTATATACGCCCTCGCTACACGAAAACTTTGACGTGCTTCAGCTATCAGGAGTTTTATAGTTTCCTGGAAGTATAAATAATTTAGTTCTCCCTTTGTTACTACATGTTTAAATATTTTGCTGTTATATACAAACGAATTTAAATGCTGTGAATGAGTTTTGATACGCTAACAATCTTCAAATTTTACCTCTGTTTAAATTAAGAAATGATAAAAAATATTACAATTTTTCGATATTAATGTATGTTAAGCAAATTAATACAAAGCATTTTTCGGTTACCTATTTATCTATGCCAATAATGGCGTGTCTGCATATGTCTTTTGCATAGGTGATATGCAAAATAAGGTAAACAATTTAAAGAGAATTGTTAAAAAAAAGTCATCTGTTGTCCCAACGTTAAGTGCCTGACATCCCCTTCTCTCACTTGACAGCTGTTCCCTACAGGTTGACCGGATCTGTGTAGGGGCGAGAGGAGTTAAGGCAAGTGCCTTTTAAGTTATTTATCATTGGAATGTTGTATATTTGTATACAGTTTGCAGAGTAATATTTCTTTCCACACTATTTCTTTTCAAACTTATTGAAAGGGAAACAAAATAGATTGAAAATATAAATGTGTGGCACATTTTCCCCCTATAAACTGTATATCTAAAGCTTATTTTTATTTTTTATAATACGAAGTACATTGTTTCAATTAATTATTTATATATTGTTTTAGATAACTAATTTATTCATTATGACTCATGTTCCTATTTAGTTTTATTATACTGTTTTGGTTCACTACTTATCTCACTTGGTTTTGAGTGTGAACTGTTTGAATATTATTTCCATTAAACAATTTTGTGTTCGTTATAGTACTTATATATAATAATAATGCTATTGTTAAGTTTACTTGTCGGTATTGGAACTTATTCATTGTCTACTTCACTATGATTTGTATTCAAATAATACTAGCTAGTAATCATTGTTTGCTATTATTGAACTCAACAATATTGTTAAACTTAATCATCTTGGATAACTCAGTTGAGCACTCCACGTGTAACAATACGTTGGATTCGCGATACCGGATGGAACAGAGCAACATTGAGATGCATGTGGACGACGTGGCTGTGTTATCGCTTATCAATGTATGTTGGCGGGGGGAAGGGGGAGATCGACAGGCGTTAGACGACTGCTTGTCACGTGCAATACCTGGCTTTATCCAATCCACTAACGATGGTGATAACTCAACGACAACGACAACGATGAAACATCACTCCCCTCCCCCTCCACTGGCACTATTACCTTAATGGTTATCACGGAATCTCGCTATATATCCACATCATAGCGCTCTGCCGGCCACAAGAAACCACCCAGGCGTCCCACAAAAACTCATCCTTACTCAACCAAATTTACTGGAAGCCTATTGTGTTCTATAACAAAAGACATTGGAAGCGAAAGAACTCATTTGTAAATTAATTCTTAATAAAAAACATTACTGTTTCTTGGACTCTAGTTTTATTTTATTTATTTCTTCTTCCTTCTGTGTAACACCAGACAATGAATTTAACTTACCGTTGAGTATTTAACTTTCCTTCTTACTACATATTTTTATTACTTTGTAAATGTATTACAGTAAATAAATAAAACTATATATTTCGAAGATTAAATTATTGGAAAATAAATACATTCTAATAAGTAAATGAGCGTTAATGGGTTTAGTAAGATACATCTTTAGCCTAAATTCCAGTGTTTCCTAGCGTAGAACATGTGTTCTGTAACAGCTGTATTCAGAGTTATTGGTAGATTCATTGGTTATTGGTAGCACGGTTTTGATGTAGTCTCACTCCTTCCTATTCTAGGTAGTTCACATTGAATCAAGTAGCGCGCTCTTGCTTTCCATGAAGGGGTTTGTAGGGAATTGTGGCAAGTCATTAAAGAATCAGTTTCTTGAATTTTATATATTACCTTTTACCCCCAAATATTACTGTATTGTTATGACTAATTATAATTTTTAAATACTAAAAATAATTCCCACGCATCTCAGATGGTCTTATGTGTTTGGAGAAAACTTCAAAAAATTAACCCGTGGCTATACTTACATAACAACAAGGGTCTCGTAGGCATCTTCTTTCGAGTGCAATGTAGACATCCCGGGGATAAGTGATGGTCACTGGAAGGTATTCCACACACGTACAATTTTTGGTCTGAATGCCGAAGTTTTAAGGCTGGCAGCCTTGGAGCTGGAGTGAGAAACTATTACTTATTGAAAATGAGGTGAATTAATTAATAAAGACAACATGTTATAAGGGTACAATAGATTCACATTTCAACGACTCGCTCTTCAGTCTTGCATGGGCCGTAAGGGGGTTTTTCTAATAAGGCATCTAATAATAAAGAAAAAAAAAATAGAAATGGTACTTTTTAAATCTTCTTACTTTTTTATTGGTTTGCATTGAAAAACTGTGTACTAACACAATGGTATGTGGAAAAAGTTAATTTAGAGAGGGGTAATAATTTTACATTTCATTTCATGTGTTATTACCAGTCTCAAACCAGAATGTAAACGAGAAGCAGTCGAAGGTTTGTACGTCAAAAACATCACAAAAAGGTGTTTTGCGATACATGTAAAGCAGCTTTTTAACGCATTCGAAACATACTGAACGTATAAACATTTCGCCGACATTTCCTATTGCGAAATGTAAGCAAAATGTGCGCCAATTTAGCGACATTCACGAATCGGTCGCACGGTAGGACGCGGGCACATTTGCAGTTGTAACACGTTATTTGCGCTGTTGTGCAGTATGTTAACCACTCCCTCCTCCCCGCGCCCCTTACAGCAGCATATCCTGACAGCTGTCACCAGGCCTGAGCAGACAGCGACTTATTCACTTCATTTGCCTACTTGTGTGTTCTTTTGTAACGGTTCAGTAGCTGCAGGCTCGCCAGGACTCACTTTTAATTAACTAAGCAAATTGTTTTTGCGTGCCACCGTGTGACGTGGTTTTTGTATAATTTAATTTAAAGTTCGTTAAAGGCATTGCGACAGTCTTTTTATACCACTTTTGTTGGGAAATGTAGTTTTGACACAATAGTATCCTCTAAACATTCAGGTTGCGCGTAATATTCAGTCGTGTCACATGCACAGATTCAATTTTAATCTTTTTCTTGCATGGACATTTCTTGTAATACCCTCGGCTCATCGCATTACAAAAAAAAAATTGATGCGGATAAAAATGATATGTGAAGGCTTAAACATAAGGTAGCATTCTTTCTTATTTTTTTAACTCGTATTAATTATCTATATTTTCAACAATTTTAAGATTACCTCTCGTTAATATAAAAGTGAAAACAGTGTCCTAAGGAAAAAAACTTTGTGAAGGCAGGAAAATAACATGCAATATTAATAAGAGGGGTCAGATTACGTGATAAACCACTTGGGGTTTTTGAGAAAATTTGATACCTGGTGTCCCGTTTTAAGCTATTTCAAGTTTAATGGTAGAAAAACAGTTTATACATTTTTATATGTCCAGGAAGAATGAATCTCTTTTTCCATCTCCGTTTTTTACATCACCTAATAAAATTTGTTATCTACGTAGAATAAATTTGCTTAGCTTTGCTAAGAGAAATACAAAAAGAGCATATTTCTAAATCGACTTCCTGAGTGAATTTAATGAAAAATTATTTTAAGTGAGAAGATGGAATATCCTTCTGATTACTATTACAGTGTGTTCTGTATCTCTGGTAACACTAACAGGTCACGTGACACTTTGAATTCTACATTTCATCATTTTGAATCAGGCGACGTGAGGAGAGACTAAATTACAACAATGTCGTCTGCTTTATTCAAGAACAAACACTGCTCTTAACCTCCTCACCCCCCTAACCCCCTACAACCCCCCACCACCACCACACACACCAAGACTCAAGTTCTTCATCTCAGACCAAAACTCTTTTGTCTCAGCTCTTATCTCTCCACTCACTCAAAACGCCACATTTCCCACGTGGAAACTCCGACTCGGTCTACCGTCTTAGCTTTAATAATATAAAAGGATTGCACTTCTTCTTCCCTGGGAAATTCTTTTAAATAAAAGTACACCTGCGGAAACTGTGAAAGGTGACGGGTGGTGGGGATGGATGGAGGTGGGTGTAGTAGACATTGTGTATAATATATCGCGGTGACAGTACAGGGGTTGAATGTGTTCCGCCTGAATGTTTAGAGAGCGTGCCACAAATGTTTAACCCCTTGGCAGATCAAAGCGTTCGCTTCCGTTCACATCACACCTCCGCGCACATTGCCACTCACTCGCTAAGCCGCCACTGCCACCGCCACGCACCAATCTGCACGGAAATAATCTTAATAATGCACCTCCCTCTGATTTATCCTTCCATCGGTCTGTGTCGACTTAAAGTTAATTTTTACACTTGTTTATCCGATACATTCTAAGCATTACAATGGATTTAAGAAACATAATACATTTTCGATGTGATAAATTTAATACATTTTCGATGTGATAAATTTATAAAATAATTATAATTACGCTCTATTCAAAAAAGAAAATACAAACAAATCTAATTTTAAAATGAGTTTCCTTCTAACAGTAGTACTAATTACAAATATTTATTTTATTATTAAAATACAATGCAATCCAAACCTAAAGTTCCCTTGTCTAAACTAATAGACTAATAGTCAGTGTTTCTATTATAAATCATATTAATAGTCAAACGAAGGTTCGATAAAAACTTTACTCATTCTTCAACAACAAGTAATTGTCAACATCTAAGAAATGTCTTTTCCATTAAAATCAAGTAATTGATGAAAAGCTTCGTATTACGAACATGCTATCACTATATTGATCTGTGAATCGAGAAATCAAGTAAATTCTCCAGGCGAATATAAGCTACAATGTCCGATAGTCCGATTCAATTGTTCATATGAGTCTTTTGTCTACTTATAGGCCAGGAGTCCAGGAAACTTGCATTGTATAGACACGTGGACATGTTTTTCGTAAAATCGGTAAGAAAATTTACCATAAGAAAATAATAAATCGCCAGGCAAAGAAAATGATACTTTGTTGAAGATTCATCATTCTCTATTGTCAGGTATGTATTGCGGTGGTTGGTATAGTTGTTAGTGTTTGTGACAGTTGTTATAGTAAGTCTTGTAACATATAAATATGATCTATGTAAAAATTTATAACTGCACTTCCATCTGTTGTTGCCCCCATTTCGACTATCACCAAAATTAGCACGGTAGACGATCGATGAGATATCAGGAGATATTCCTCACTCGATTTTACACTAGGGTATGAGACTATCATCGCGAGACACTCGTGAGGCCCAGGGGAGGGGCTAGAACAGCAACAGCTAGCAGGAAATCTGTGACTAAATGTGGCCAGTAAGATAATACAGAGAAGCAGTTAGAGGTGTCTGAGACACAGATGGTGGAGTGGCCCTCAGGAGACTACTATGCCGCTGCCGCCATGTTGAATAACAATAAGCCAGGTGCTGCGCTCTGTTGCATTTAATGACTCCTCTCTCGACGTTGCCAGTTCTCCCAGCTCATCAACCCGACGTTAGGCTGTCAACCAAAACCGACTTCCTTCAGTAAACGAAAAATAAAGTCTTGGAAGGTGGGCAACGCTCCCCTGGTGCATAAATTTATCATGCGCATTCGTTAGTTCTGGCGTTTTTTGATACAGCTCTAAATATTTTTTTAATAATTTTCACGATCTTCTAAGGTTTCTCGTCCACACAACGTTAATCCAATTAATCAACGTATTGAGGTATTTAAAATTCACTTTAACCATTAGATGGGTTCTATAACAAGTACAAAATATCTAAATATTTCATTAATCGTGTTTTGCTGTATTTGGCGCTGCGTGAACAGGATAAATTATAAGATAATCATGACACCGGATACAACTAAGATGATATTTATTAATTATTAGTAATTTAGATTTTTTTATGTTCAATAATTTTAAAGCTACCTATTTCCAGTCCTAAGTCATTTAACTTTTATGAATGTATTATAATACTTATAAATAAGATGCTTATTTAAATTCGTTGAATCGCCATAATGGAAATAATCAGTACTTTCAAAATGACCAATCTTTCAAAATTATGTAATAAAAAGTGATGGAGAAAACCTATTTACAGTTTACAGTGTTTTTACGCAATAAACTCAAGATTGTTTCGATACAGCCGGCTGTTAAACGTAAACCTTTGCAAGGAAGGTGGTAAATCAGGGTATAATCAGCCATAGTTGTTTTCTATGCAGGATGCAGTGTTATGATACATTTTCAATTGTCCAGTTAAGTTTAAAATCCGTGCTACAGTTTGCCCTCATTTTGTTAAAAGAAAGCTGAGTTCAGCTGGTAAGTAAACCACTCCCGCCACTGTAGGTCACGTGAGTGGTGGGTGCGTTAAGTAAGGAAGTGAATGGGACGCCAGCCTATTCCCACTGCAGTTTGTTCCACTCCAGTGAATAATTCAGCCTCATGTGAACACAGGTTGTGCATTTTTCAACAGCTTCCTTCACTCCCGGCTTGGTTGTCCAGTTAGACAACTAATGATTTACACAAACAGTGAATCCTTACCCCATTTATATGGTGTTTTGCGGTCAAACGTGATACTGGTTCGTAGATGGGTCTTAGGAAAGTATAAGCTATCTTAAGTTATTACGAGGAGGAGTTTTACTTTTCCATAACGCAAGATAAAGTCAGTCAAATTTGTATAGGCAGAGCTTTCGTGTAATGGTGGATCTCTGATAGTTTCAGATCGTTTTAAGCCAAAAGAAACGACTAAATAGCAGTATAAAACATACGAAAACCTGTTATTTATGAAACTGAAGTAAAATTGGAGTTTTTCCATGTCGATCAGTTAATTGTACTGGCTATTAATCCGGAGTTGAGAGCCAGTTTGCATTGTGTATGCACACAATTTCTTACCCTATAAAATAAATATATCGTCATCAGTTCTAAGTTTGATTTAAGATATAAATGGGAAGGTATCTTAGGAGTAAAAATAGCAACTGATACAATTCTTTCGTAGGTTATATTTTTTTAAGTTTTATTACACACAAAAAATAGTTAAGTCAAAGCTTGTCAGTGAGGTGTACGGCGTTCTGTTTAATGTGTGTCAAGTTAAAAAATATAGCTTGTAAAAAATTTTACGTTTACTATTTTTAGCCGATCAACAACACTCTGATTTCGGTCGCCAAATGGAATAGTGCGGCTAATAGAGACATTCGTTTTTGGGGAAAGTGAAGATTGTTTCTTCGTTCCAGAAGTTATACGACTTTCCTGAAATGAAATTAAACTATGTTTTCAATCTTAAAAACTGCCAATGGCGCAGTGTAGGGTGTCGTGGTTATCGCGAGGTACCCGAATGAAGCAACGTCGAGCGTCGCTGCTGCTTGGACGGGTGACCGCCGAGCGATCACGTCCTTGCAAGCAGCCCGCCTTCCCGACCATTGGTCACCACCAAGGTTTCAAAGTTCGGTAGTCACGTTTATGATGTTGGTCCCCAGGTTAAGTGTTAAATAGGGCTTCTTAGTCCTAACCTGGACATTAAGACATTCATTATTACACTTTAATTTTTAAAGACTGAATATAATTCCTATTTTTTAAATTACTCAGAATACTATTCTTACATGTTCTGTAATATAATTACATTTCTTATGGTTTTTATCAAATACTACATAAATTATCAGGAATGAGTAAATTAATACTTCACTTATATTTATATTATCTTTGCTTAGGAATAAAAGCTAACATTTATACTGTGACTAACCCACATTTTTGTGTGCAGGTAAGCGAGCTGCTCTTCATGTCGAGTGGCGATTATTGTGTCCTGAATCTGGTAAGAAGCTTAGCCCACGTTAACCACACGGGATTAGTTTTACATCGCCCATTGTCAGGTTATAATTGAGACTGGCTGAATGGAACAAAACATTAATACTGTATGAGAGCTCGCTCCGCTACGCGTACTGGTGTACGGCACGGCTGCTCTGCGCTCGTCTATTGTATTCACTATAATGCCATTGACTTCAGTATAATAATGGAGCTCACCTATTCTTCCTTTAACTTACAATATTTATGTATTGTACGGATTAACGTATTCTTTATGGCGTACCCGGTATTTTGTTGTGTGTAGAAGTTCTAATTATCTATCATTTTAAAATATTAAATAGCATTATATTTTGCACCTTAGTTGATGCATTTAGATTGAGTTCACTGTGGATTGCTTATTTGTTTTCTCAAAAATTAAAACAATTTTTTTTAATAAACGTAGAAATTATATGCATGTATAGCAAGATTTTTAGACTATTCAATAACCAGGCCTGTTTTGGAAAAACAATAAGAATGTAAATTTTTACAATACGTATACAAATTCATAACAGGTTATTACAAGTTTTGTAGTGGTTTATGACTTAAGCCAATGAAACGTTTTGATTACTACTTTGTTTAAAGTTTATTGTTGACTATGAATGATTTGAAACTGTAGTAGCATTTCGGACATTTGCCATTGTCAATGTTACGAAATGCATAAAACTTTATTTCGAGAATTGAAGTCTACCATCTTTTTGAGGAGTCAAAAAACCATATTACGTCGCGTAAACTTGACTCCTGCTCTTCTTAGTTTAAGATACTTTACGTATTAGATTTTCGACTTCTGAAGAGGAGAGCAAATCTTAATCTTCGAAACGTTGTGTTTACACATGATTAAATGTGATGTTATAAAATTAAATTATATTTTTTTAATGTAGCCTGTACAAATTATTTCTTTTTGTTGAGTCAGGCTACTATTCATAAAATTCATATCCTTATCTCCCCTTTTTACTGCCTCTAATTACTACTTATACATTGTAAATTTTAAAATGAATTATGAATTTCCTTTTGTAAATGCTCCACCCAATCCTTCAGGGTGTCATTTTTTTGTATTCCAAATTTACTATAATTACAAGAGATAAGCAACTGATTATTTATTATTGCATGTGATAATTGCGATTACCAGTATCAAGTGTCGTTGTTTAGTTCGATACGAAACTTTGTTAAGAAAATAATACCAAAGCCACATTGTACAAGTCCGTTAGTGAAAAGTTGATGGAATTAAGAGCTCGAAACCCGCGTTGTTCTTAAGCTCTCTCAACAGTCTGGGGACGCGCTCCATTACTCTTCACTGGCTTTATAACCCATTTGTATGCCGTTGTACTTTTTCCGACTTACGCAACGTTCTGGGTAATCAGTTGCAAGATAAATAATCTTAGACACCAGTAATCTAAATATATTTTATTACATTTTCATCCGATTTTCCACTATACTTAATTAATTGTGGATTAAAATAAGATAATTTAATTGTGAAATGAACATTCATGCACGAAAGGGAATGTCGTGAGTAACTTCCATGGTGTTAAACAGCAACTTCCATTATATTATTAGCCGAATATTTAAATATTAATTGTTAAAAGCGTCTGTTACATGTGTATAAAGTAGGTGTATAGCCAATAATTACGTTTGATCGACATAAAACTGAAAATTTTGAAATGAGTGCAATCGATATCAATATTCCTTTCCAACAAAATAATTGGATTAATTATGGAACATCAGAAATTATTAGTTTCATATTCTCGCCCCAGACCTGGCTAATAGAACCGTAGAGTTGGACTTTGTCACTGGAGATTTAACTACAATTCCTGATTAAAATTGATTACAAACCAAATTCATTAAAACTTTGTAGCTAACTGCTTATAGAAATCACAGTAATTACATTTTTTAGATAAATATTTCTAATTTCTAACGGGATTCTGTTCAAAATTCAAATTAAATTAAATTAAATTAAAATTATTTATTTATATAGCTTAGTTCACTAATTAAACAACAGATTGTGCATTTGTTTGTCCTTAAAAATAATTAGTAGAGTTGCAAACCTCCTCCAATGTCAGACATGTTGTATGTTATGGAGAACGCCTGTTGAGCTGATCTCGCTACAGGTGTACTTCAGTATCTACAGGTATGTAACGGTAACGGAGATTACACTTATCTCGGGCGCTGTAATGACGTGCCCGCCGCTTCTGTAATGTAAGGAGGCGCAACTGTATATCCGCCTCGGCAAGGCAGAGAGCGGCGTCAGGTTATGCGCCCTCCGCGAGTACCTTATTGATTAATTGCCAATTATACAGGATCACCTGATCCTGATCCTCGTTAATGTTGAGTCACAGCAACGCTCTGCAGCAAAGCGACATTATTACAGATTCCCCGAGCCGAGCACGGAGCGCCGCCTACCATCGATACTCGAGGTGTTTGCTGTGTTTCGCAAGCAATTCAAGCGATGACAAGACGTCTTCGATTCCTTGTTCCCATTTTAAGTCAATACTTTTTTACTTAATTGGATTACCTTGTTATTTAGTTATTAAGGTTTGAGACTAAACTACTTTGTGAATAATGTTTATTAATAATTACATTAATTCTGTTCTCACTAAAATATGCGCTCCTTAGAAAATTTTGATTGAATTATTAAAAGTGTATTTTGTTAGATACGAATTCAAAAATTGTAGGTTAACGTTTTTTTGAGTAATAGGCATTGTTAATCAGAAAAAGAAATGATATATGTTGACATATAATGTAATGACATATAATATATAATCAGGGGTTTATTTGTAAAAATCGATCTTTCTCTGCAGACAATGTGATCTATGATTACAACGCGGCCGAGTTCGTTCACCACTCTTTCGATGTAACTGTAGAAGTATCCGCGTGAAAGTGGGAATGTATGTGATTCAGCGAAATTCCCGCTGACGCGACGCTCTGAGCTGCTCCCAGTGGAAGTTCTGGGAACGCTGATAACAGCGTCAGATTTAAATACCGGTTCTGCCGCCCACCGCGCCTCCGCCGTATCAAGGCCAAGTTACTGGAACTGGACTTGGAATCCTAGGACTGCCGGCGGGTCTGGCGTGGCGCTCGCTCTCTCCACTCTCTTCTACTTCCAGCGACTCGTATTTCGAGTCTGTTGTTACATGGAGAAATATTACTCCGGCCGGAACCGAAAACTCATATACGGTTTTGGTCTTTGTGTTTCGTCACTTGGATATTTCGGTTTCAGCAGTTCACCAACATTCGGCTATAAGTAGTTCGGTACTTGAAGAGCGTTATCATGTGTTTCATGAAGATCATGCAGTTCTCTCTATTTTTTTCTTATTTAAAAATGTAACTTTCTAAAAATGTTCCGAGCATTCATTTATTCTACGGGGATTTTATATTATTTGTAAATTATATGAATACAACAGAAGATTGTTTCAGAGGCACATATGCTTATATCGTATGCTAACCTTTAAGTTGAGAACTCTAATGAGGGTTCTAACTCTACTCTGAGAACTCACTGGTTATTCTTCTTTGCGGCTCTGATCTATAAAATATGGAATTCATTTATTTGCGTTTCTAAAGATAAATTTTGCAACTAACATTTTTAGTGGCACGATATCTTAACATTGTACCTTTAGGTTTTGCAGATTAACATCATGTTCTTGTAAAGAATATTCTACATTGCGATATCTTTTTAAAAATTTATGAATATGAGTTGGATCTCTATTCCATGTTCTAGAACAACATTGTTAAGGCTACACATCGTTGTAGCGAAACGTGTTCTATAAGGGTTGCCTCAGAAAAAAGCAAAGCATAAACAGCTGTACGTTGTTAGTGCGGGTTGTAGCGAGCGAGTTAGGAATTCTGTTGCAATTTGTAATTAAAGGTTGGCAACGGTGGAATGTGAAGGTTGTGTTGTAGGTTGTGTGGTCGTAGACAACAATACTGGCTGTGGTCGGACTCCACGAAATTACTGTCCCAACTTTGATACCGGGCCGAAATTGCAGCTATGTGTGATGAATTGCTTTGTGATTTCTTCGACTGAGTGTCAGCTGTTTCGTTACTGTCAGATTTGTCAGGTTTTGTCGTAGTTTTCGACCGTAAATCAACAGAAGAAAACTATCAGACTACATTGGTAGTTATGTTCGTAATCCAATTTTGTCGTGTTGTAATGAAATACCGGGAAGGCTTGAAATAGATATTTTATTGAGTTAAAACATTTACTGCACCCTGTGATCTACAGCCCTTTGTGAAGTGCTGTTTCGTTAAACCTTTGTTTCAAAGGTCTGATGCAAATAGCAATATATATTGTTTTTACTACGCTGAACTTGAAATTTGACAAAGGTTTAATATAATGTCCCTTAATTTATGGGAGTGAAATTTTACATATCTATACAGGGTTTGGCAGACCACCCGTGCTGAATGTACAGTTGTTATAATAATTAACTTTAACAGTATTTATTTTTTATTTCCCCTTTATTTGACATCATAAGTTCCAATGAAATTATTTTAAACTGTAAAATGCCCCGAAAGGGCCCAGTTTGGAAGAAAGTGTTGCTTTTTGGGGAACCTTCAAACATAACCAGTTTGTGTTATACATCAATTTAACGGTTTATGCACATTGAACATTTTAATTTTTTTAATTATAGAACAACACCACATTCCTCCCCCCCCCAGTTTATTATTGAGCCATTCTTAAGTGGATATGTAGTGAAAGCATTTGTAGTGTATTTTTCAAATTTAAAAAATGCTCAAACTTCAATACGTAAAAGTATAAAACTTCTTAAATAGCAATGTAAAATTTTCAGTGCACTCATATTTTCTAAGAAATATTTAACTGTTTAAAAAGCAACAACAAAGTTAACTCACATATTAAACCGCAAGCAATCGGCACAAAAGGGATGCTTGCAGATTATTACGTTACCCGCGACACCCTCGTTCGTGTGTGTGACACAAATTGACAAATGGAATGAAACGCGATCGGATCCCATTTTTGATGACTGGTTGAAGCCAAGCCGAGCAGAGCAGATGCTGCGGTGATTATCTGGCGGTTCTGTGACTGTAACAATGACGTATTGTGACGTCACATTACGGTGATGTCAGCTAAGCCCGCTCTCAGCTGTTGCCATTGTTGTATCTCTAATTCATCCGCCCGGGCCGCACGCCGCGCCGCGCTGATTTTTGGATTTGACGAGTCAGCGTTTAGAGATCATTATCTTATGCTCAATAAACGATCATTACAATTTTAATTACGTATACTTAACTTTTAAAACATTGATGGAATGACGAATGATTAATAATTTAGAAGTATAAATGTATTACGGACGGTTGCTATCGTTATGTTTTCAAACACTTACACAACGTTTCGAGAATGGTATGAAACCTCTTCCTCAGGTGCCAAACACCATGCCATGTTTTGCGTTTGGTTGTCCTATGCTGTAGTTCTTTTTTTCTGATATTGGGTCTCAGGTATGCATTTATGTTTTAACGCACTAAATATGTGTGTCAAATATAATCTTGTGGTATTCCTAGCTATGTTTTGTCGATTTGTTCTCATACGCCTGATTCTCAACAGTATGTCTTAACGCACTAAATTATGTGTGTCAAATATAATCTTGTGGTATTCCTAGCTATGTTTTGTCGATTTGTTCTCATGCGCCTGATTCTCAACAGTATGTCTTAACGCACTAAATATGTGTGTCAAATATAATCTTGTGATATTCCTAGCTATGTTTTGTCGATTTGTTCTCATGCGCCTGATTCTCAACAGTATGTCTTAACGCACTAAATTTGTGTGTCAAATATAATCTTGTGATATTCCTAGCCATGTTTTGTCGATTTGTTCTCATACGCCTGATTCTCAACAGTATGTCTTAACGCACTAAATATGTGTGTCAAATATAATCTTGTGATATTCCTAGCTATGTTTTGTCGATTTGTTCTCATGCGCCTGATTCTCAACAGTATGTCTTAACGCACTAAATATGTGTGTCAAATATAATCTTGTGGTATTCCTAGCTATGTTTTGTCGATTTGTTCTCATGCGCCTGATTCTCAACAGTATGTCTTAACGCACTAAATATGTGTGTCAAATATAATCTTGTGATATTCCTAGCTATGTTTTGTCGATTTGTTCTCATGCGCCTGATTCTCAACAGTATGCCTTAACGCACTAAATTTGTGTGTCAAATATAATCTTGTGATATTCCTAGCCATGTTTTGTCGATTTGTTCTCATACGCCTGATTCTCAACAGTATGCCTTAACGCACTAAATATGTGTGTCAAATATAATCTTGTGATATTCCTAGCTATGTTTTGTCGATTTGTTCTCATGCGCCTGATTCTCAACAGTATGCCTTAACGCACTAAATTTGTGTGTCAAATATAATCTTGTGATATTCCTAGCCATGTTTTGTCGATTTGTTCTCATACGCCTGATTCTCAACAGTATGCCTTAACGCACTAAATATGTGTGTCAAATATAATCTTGTGATATTCCTAGCCATGTTTTGTCGATTTGTTCTCATACGCCTGATTCTCAACAGTATGCCTTAACGCACTAAATATGTGTGTCAAATATAATCTTGTGATATTCCTAGCCATGTTTTGTTGATTCATTATTATGCGCCTGATTCTTAACAACGAATAGTGTGTTAACTTATTCACTTTCTAATTATTATTTAGCGGAATTTTCACACTTGTGTAAATAACATACATGCAAGCCGAATAACACGATTCTGTGGCAACTTACACAGCATTGTATTTTGAAAAGTGAACGCCCTACACAAATAGAATAAACCACAGACTTGTATGACGGCACTAATTAAATTACATAATTAATGCATTTCGCAGAGGTCAGCTTGATTTGAACCTGGTTCTCGTTGCAGGTCTATCCCGTGCTGTGCAACTTGTAACAAGTTGGTTAGTCAATTAATTGTGTCCGACGAACAATATATTTTATGCATGTACCCAAACTAAATTCAGACTTCTCATAATTAATGTAATTTGCTTTTAGTTGATTAATGTATGAAAATTGCATATTAGTAGTTAAATCTGTCAGATTTTATATAGTTTGAATCAGGTTGTTGAGCTGCAAGTACAATTTACTTGTTTTTCTGCTTGTCTAAAATATTGATCAATAAAAAACTTGGCAAATAAAAATTTAACTTTATATTTTGAATCTATAATAGCTTTTCGAGTGTCCAACGTGCAGACATTTCATGTTTTACAATTATTTTACTATATACATCAAATCAGATCCAATTTCAACATTAAAAATACTAGTTGGTTGAATTTTGTTACCTGACGCCTAAAGTTTTATCCTGGAAATTAGTTGAGTTTATCATGCTTAATGGTAGATTGTTAATCTCTTACGTGATAAGTCCTATCTCGAGCGATGTTTTCGTTTGTCTGCATCGCACTGTATCCTGATATGAATCTATAAGATAATTAATATCTTATCTAGTTCAAAATATCATAAAGACTTGTCTTGTTTTGTATTTTTGTTTAAAAGTTTGTGTTGGTACTAGATAAGGGAGTATAACTAAGAAGTTTTGTGCATTAAAATTGTTATTTGCATTTCTTTTGCAAGGTGAAGTCAAAATTATGCGGGAGAACAGTTTATATTTTGAACAAGTTTTCTTTTGCTTGTGCTAAAGTATGATTTGGGTGGAGCAGCCGGTTGGGTTATACACTCAGCGCGCTCACACACACACGTGGTCCCCGAGGCGATCCCCCCTCCCTCCACCGTGATAGTAAGGTCCTACTTTCCTTACTAACACTAACGGTACACCACTTCGTAGCAACGCCCGGCACCCAGGGGCTCTATTGATCTTTGCCCACTGTTTTCGTAATCTCCCTCATGGTTCGTGTACAGCACCACAATACCTGTGCAACACCGGGGTCAATTGCGCCCCTTGACCTCGTGACCCGCCGATAACTGTTATCACGTGATATCCTTCGCTCCACTGACATCTTGTTTTAGTGGTATCGTGCTTAGCCCACGACTTAAAGTATAAAGTAATATGGAATGACGTGAGGATAAACTCTTGGTAGGTAGTTTATTAAGACCATCAGCTTTATTTTTTTAAAGAAATCCGCAATAAATTTATTTTGAGCAGGAGAAGATTTTCAAAACGACACTCACATATCAAAGATGTAATTTACAGTTGTTTTTAAAGACGTGGTTATAATGTAAAACGTATTATTGTCACTGTTTAGTTTTTTCTAATTTTTTTATAAAATGATACCTAAATGTTCATGTATATTTCAAGTAATATGTAATTTAATTTTTGAGCAAAGCAGAATCTATTTTTTGGGCTTCTATACACTTGCAAAAAGTATACTTTTTAATTCTGGTGGGTACACCTTTTTCCTAGGCGTTTTGTTTGTGCAAGGATGGATATTGTTATTTTGAAATATTTAAACAGAATGATACAATTTTCAACTACTTTAAATATTACTGTTTTAGTGTATTTATCCCCAAATCTCTATTAGTAATTGCAAGTTACAAAAATAGACGGGTACCAAATAATGGTATTTTTTTTCTTTTCCTAGATCCAAGGTACATGATATATTTTGTTATCAAGGATTCTGTCTACTCTAGTGGTGTTATAAGTAATAACACTAAACGTTCTTAAGGAAAACAGTGCAAACTAATTTGCAAATTATGATATCTTCCTGGGAATCGAACCCGTTAACTCTTGCTTAGAGAGCAGCAGTCTTAGCTATACGCTACTGTGTGTGTATGTCTATGAGGGATGTTCTGACACGATAGTTTTATTTCTTTCCATAATATTAATAAAAAACGAGCATTTTGCGAATTTCGTAAAATTCTTGATGTAAGTTTTACTCATAAATACAAAAAATGTTTAATTGACTCTTTGCAGTTCTGCTGTGTAATTGCTTAAATAAAAGGAATGAGCACGCACTGGTTCACTAATGAAATAAAAAAGAGTTTTACTTTGTTTCGTCAGCCTTTTGCCAGCTTTCCTTTGACTCTTCTAAATTACCTAAATTTAATTACGCTGCCCTTAGCAGTTTAATAAGCTGGTAAACGACATTCCCGTTGCTTTCTTGAATTTTCCTGCAGTTTAATTTCTGGCTAGTCCTACCTACACATGTACATTTTCAGTCTATCCTTATCGATTTATTTCTTATTTATACTATAGATAAAGTTTGTATCAATATAACGGTTAATTTTGACATGCATTTTAAAATATTTTGTTTACCACTTTCGTTATGAATAAGTCATACAAGGCTCTGTATTGGTTATAAATTTTGTTAACTAATTTGATTTCTAGTTTGTTTCATGGTAATAAAACTATAGTTAAAATGTATTTTTTGCCTAGGACAGGTGTAGTGCATAATACTTACTACGAGTACTATCACTAAGTATAACATTATTTTATTTGTATCAGCTTGTATTTGTTATTAATGTTTTGTAATAATTCCATTCGGCACTCGGATAACCCTATAAATATAAATAACCTATAAATACTCGGATACTTTTTACCCACTGTACGCTACCGATTAAAAAATAAATAGATATCTACGGTGTACTATGGTTCATCAATGAAAAAGTCACATCCCATTAATTTCTACGTAATTGGCCATGTGATTTATACGTTGTTCTTTACAATTAACCAACATATAATCATTACGGTATTGTTAAAGTGCGTTAACAGGAGGTATATAATGTTAACTATTAAACCATTACATTCCTAATTCAGCAGGTTATTTTGAGTTATTGAACTCATACAATTTTTTCAGTTTCCTACCTTCTCTATAGCTTGGTTTGTTTAAAATCTATACCATGGGTTTCCAAATTCCTGTGAGGGGAAACCATAATAAATCACTTTACAAACAGTTTTGTCGTTCTTTACAAGTACCGTACCACTTAGTACTTAAAATAAAGCTTTCTTACAAAATATATCTTTTGGAGCCAATGACAGCATAAAAACTACGTTCAAAACCTCTTTAATGTAACTTTGTTGTTAAATTATACGGGTAAGGGAAAACGTAAAAGCTCACTACGCCCTTATTCATAAATCATTTGCAGCGAATCAATTGAATATTATCATGTCATAATTTCCACTATATTCTGCTGCATAAATAAGTTTTGGTATAAAATCGTTATATAAATTTTTCCGGCTTTTCCGTTGTTAAACCATTACAGAATAAGTGGGGTACGTCACGCTGTACAATAAATCGTTCCAATATTTGTTCCCAGTTCTGAGGAGATATTAAGTCATTTGGTACTTTGGCAAGAGAAATGCTAAAATTAAGAAAATACCGGCACGGGACTAACTAAGAACGGAAGTTTATTGTGCAGCTTTTAACGGAATAAACTTTAAAGTTTTTCTCTAGAGAAAGTGAGTTATTATTCATTAAGGAACTCTTATTTTAATGATGGCATAATTCATATTTTTACATATCATACTTTATTAATTTAATTGCTGTATTTTAAATAAAAAATTAAATATTACTTTCTCTCTTCCCCTCTCATTTAAAGACCAAAACAGCTTACGCAATGCTATATAAATTATGAATCGTGAACGCCCCTAATGCTTTTGAACCTTTGAGTTACTTTCGCTGCCTCGTCCAACCATTAAGTGAATCCTTTGTACATCGAGTACCTTTAGCTTGCTCTGGAAGAGTGGACTTTTAAGAGTGGAATCATTCTGTATAAATAAATTTTACTATTGTTAGCAGCAGTAAGTATTGCATCATTTATTGCATAACATTTGTAAAATGTAAGTTGTTTCTAACAATTATGTAATATATTTTCATTAAAAATATATACTGTTGTGCCTATTAAACTAGCTGTAATTTGAGTTTAACATATTATTACGGTGATATCAATACAAATGGAAAGAGAGTAAATAAAGATCAAAATATGTTTTAAAACAGGACTTAGAGAAGAATGATGGTACTGACAAGTACTGAACGATTATTATTAATTCAAAATGAGTCATAGACTCGGAATGGGTAACAATCTGAGTAGTACCTGCCATGAAAAATCTTTCAAGCTCAAGTTCAAAAATCTTTATTCAGGAAATCGTTGAATACATACAAAACGTATAAATTTCGTGCTGAAGATTCATATAACTAATACATGCAGTTTTTTTAACACTCCCAATGCACCTTTTAGGTGCTTGCGGGAAGTAAGTTGGCATAAATTGATAATTATAATAATGTACTTAAGTATTGGCAGTATTAGTTAATTTCAGTGTAGATGGTTTCTGTGATGGGGTTTTTTTCTTTAAGCAGTTGTGAAGTATAATTTTAGCTCGGGAATAAGCTTTAAGACCATATTCCGTTCCAAGTAGTGAAGGAAGATATAATGCAATATTAGAATGTAAGTTTCAACGAGTAGTCATCCCTTTCGGGCACAACTCATTCGGCGCAAGAATAGCACTCATACAACACACTGAACTCAGGAAAACCACTCACTCGACTTAGGAACACCACTCACTCAACTCGATAATACAACACACTGAGCTCAGGAATACCATTCATTCAACTCAGGAATCCCACTCACTCAACTTAGGAACACCACTCACTCAACTCAGAAATACTGCTCATTACACTCAGGAAGATCACTCATTCAATTCAGGAATACCACTCACTCCAGGAATCTCACTCACTCAACTTAGAAACACAACTCATCTAACACAGAAACACCACTAACTCAACTCAGAAACACTACTCCCTCAACTAAGGGCCATTACTCATTCAACTCAGGAATACCTGTCAGTCAACCCAAGAATGCCATGCACTGAATTCAGGAATACCGCTCATCTAATACAAATACTGCTCACTCAACTCAGGAATTCCACTGACAACGTGTCACATACAGTTACAACTTATGTTAAAACATGATTAAGAATAAATTTAAAAAATGCATACTTAACATTTTTAATGCATTTTGTGTTTAAATTGAAAATTAGAACCTTTAAACCAATTATAACAAGAGTCTATTCTGAAAGGATAAAGCAGATGAAACAGATTAATGATATTAATATTAGTGCCTCTCCTTCCCCTTACATGTTACAGGAGATAAGAGTGGATAAAATGTAGTTAATTTCCTCTAACATCCCGATCAGTCTCTATCACAGTAGTGATTGTTGGTCGGTAAACATGATATGTGGCTGATATTGACGTATTGAGAACATAGATCAAATAGCTAGTGAAGTTGTTACACTTTGTCGTGTCTCTTTGTACTCGTAATTTACCGAAGTTTGAATCTCACTTGCGCTGAGGTGTAATATTGTCTGTGTCTTCTTTAGCTTCAGTTTCAGTGAAGTTTGATCGAGGAGTATTAATTGTGTAGATTTCTATAACCGTCCTACTTACATTTTAATGTATTATTTTCTAGTCACTTGTTATAAAAGTGGGCGAAGTTAATGGACACCGCAATAGTAACGGTTTTGTTATTTACTCTTAAAAAGGGGTATGTTTACTTTTTTGGCTTTTCATCAAACTTTGATAAACCTTAAATTAACAGCATTCAGCCTATTTCCTTCGGATGACGCTGAAAGAGGCACGTACGAGGTGTGATCAAAAAATTCCAGGACTTTTTATCTACTATGGGAATGCAATGTCTCACAGCGATGCGGTTGGCAGCATTATATTCCCTGACTCAGCAGTAACACAGCTGTGTTTGCAGATCAATCATAACATCACTGAAAGTAACTTTAGCACAGTTTGATTGAGATTAGTTTTATAGAGTTTGGCTATTTTTTTTGTTTAATGAAAATGAATGTGAAAGAAGAGCAAACGCGTTTGTGTGAAGTTTTGTGTGAAACTGAACAAAACGTTTTCTGAAACCTTTTTGATGTTACAAGAGGCTTTTGGTGAAGAATGTCTAAGCCGATCATGCTGCCATCAGTGGTTCAAGAGGTTTAAAGATGGCCGAACATCCACAGACGACGATGCTCGTTCCGGACACCCTTCAACGTCAATCAATGATGACAATGTTGCTAAAGTGAACGCTCTCGTACGATCAGACCGTCGACTAACAATCCGTGAAAATTGCAGAATAGTGTAACATTTCATTTGGGTCATGTCAGCAAATTTTAACTGAAAAACTTCAAATGCGTCGTGTTGCAGCAAAGTTTGTGCCAAAACTGTTGACTGAAGACCAAAAACAACACCGAATTCATGTTTCTGAGGAACTTCTTCAAAAGGAAAATTACGACAAAAGCTTCTTGGATCATGTCATCACGGGAGACGAGACATGGGTTTTTGGTTACGATGTGGAAAACAAAAGCCTAATCATCACAATGGACATCAAAAGGCTCTCCAAGACCCAAGAAAGCACGTCAAGTAAAAATCAAATGTGAAGGTCAAGCTTACGGTTTTCTTTGATTGTAAAGGTGTCGTCTACTATGAATTCCTTCCACAAGGTCAAACAATTAATCGTTTTGTTTATCTTGAAACCCTCAGAAAATTGCGTAATGCTGTGAGAAGAAAGAGACCTGAGCTATGGCAAAGTGGTGATTGGTTCCTTCACCATGACAATGCTCCTGTTCACTCTGCATTAGTTATCCGTGACTTTTGTGTAAAAAACGCAATTACTGTCATTCCTCAGCCCCCCTACTCACCTGACCTGGCTCCAGCAGACTTTTTTCCCTTCCCAAAGCTCAAGAAACCCCAGAAAGGACGAAGATTTCAAACAGTTGACCAAATTAAAGAAAAAACGACGGAGCTGCTAAACACCTTTACAAAAGAATAGTTTTCTGGGGCCTTTGATCAGTGGAAACACCGGCGGGAAAAGTGTGTAGCTTCCCAAGGGGAGTACTTTGAAGGAGAAAAATTCGAATAAACCTGTATTTTGTATGAATAAATGTATAAAAATTCAGTCCTGGAACTTTTTGATCACACCTCGTATATGTACACTTGTAGCGGTTTAGTATAAACTGTTTCAATACCAAAGTGATTTACTATATTATAATAAAACGATTCCTAAAATATTTATCTTATAAAAGTTGGTGGCCTTTTACAAATTCAATGTTGATCTATTTTCAACAGCCGCCAATTCATAAGGAATAAAACTTTTGAAATATGATTTCCGTTATGTTATGATATTGAACGTCTTTAAAATTGTTGTCATATTTAAATGTAAACCTAGGCTTACATTTAAGGTATCCATGACACCCTTCCCGCATCGACAGTCCCCACAATGTAGGCATGTGATGGTTATCGCAATAAAAAAGTTGTTAATGATTCCGTACAACATTATGCAACATTTGTAAATTGTTTATGCTAAGGTTTAAAAATAATAAGATGTTTCATGATGTTTTTTGCAAAAACTCTGTGTATATTATAACAAAATCTTCACATTTCACAATTGTTCCCGAAATAAATATTTTATTTTTGTATCATTACTGAAACACGTAACACCGAAACGTGTGATTGTAATTCCGAGTATAACTTGTGTTCCCCAAGCAAGTTATTCGACGATAGCAAGATTCGGGCTCTGTCTCAATTTTGCGAAAGGGTGGAAGTTGTTTGATTGTTTGCTCACTCTGATTGAAAATTGTTAGCCGGTTCCTTGCAAGAGGCGGAGTGCTGTGTGCGTGCGTGAGTGTGCGCCGATATGATCGGGACCCTTCAAACATCCTGTTGCGAAACTGGGGCAATATCATAATAGGACTTGAAAATTGTTGGTTTACGCTGTCCAAACTTTTTAAACTGATAACCGAGCAGTTTTCACGCAAATTTCGACTTCAGTAAAAAATCGCTACTTTTTTAATTTGAGTGTATTATTCTAAAAGTTAAGTTTTTATATTTTCCCTGAAATATTAATTCTATTTAGTTTATTTTGTATATAATGTAGTAACCACACATTTAAAATTTTAATTAGTTATATAATTCAATATTTAACTTTTTTTAAATCTAATAATAACTCAGGCCGTAAAGAGCTATTGAAAGAGGTACTGCAAGACTTAGGAAAGACTTGTAATTATAATTAAACACAAATATTTAATAACTTTAATTAACTAATATTCAAACGGGCCGTTGTTTTAAATATTTTCTTAGATCCTATTCATCAATCGAAAATTCCCATAAGAAATGCATTGCTGCAAATACGATATTACTTGAAAGAACCTGTTTAACATAATCAACTGTTCTGTGTAAACGTTTTAATATGACAGGTCAACCATATTTTTAATTTGTTACATTTATATCCAATTTTAGGTCCACAAAACACTATTCTTTAAACTAAAAACTAAAAGGGATTAGGAGATTAAATTATCTTTCAGAGACTATGGCTTATCTTAGAAGATGTAATTAAAAAAGAATTTGCCCATCATGTTCCTTTTTTCAGTAAGAAATTGCTGTGAAGCCGCGAGAAACTGCTAGTACAAATATAGTATTCACATTAAATGTAACATAATGCCTGCATTTGATGTAACTTCATTGTTAAAGAAGGAATTGAGAAGTTAAGAAAAATAACCCATCGTAAAAGGGTTATAAAAATACGTCCTGTATATAGATACATTGTTCTCGAAACATTCAGGATAAGCTAAGAAGTTAAAAAGAACGAAATATCGGAGTTGGATAAACAATGAAGCAAAAAATACGTGAAAGTTTGATTCGCGGCGGTCGGGCTAGATGTCAGATATCCCTCGGGCGGATGGTTCTTCTTTTATCGGCGAAGGTCGGTAGAGATTCCTACATTTTACATGAGTTACACCATAGTAAAGTTGTGTCCCTGTTCTTTTCCCGGCGTTATTCATAAGGTGGGTGAATTGGTTTGTACGGGAGAAAATCGAATACTAATTCCATGTGGCGGATTGATCAATATACACGCTTCAGATGCGGCGTGATTCAGATGGCAACAGCATTAGTTTTTTTATTTATTTAAGCAGATTGAGTTTATGTGATAAGTAATAACCATTTCTTAAGACACAAAAATAGGTACATTTACTTGAACATTTGGCCAACCTTAAAGAAATTGTGATAATTTAGTATTTGCTTTATATTATTGTTTAACATGTTGATCCAATTTAAACATGATTAACTACAATTTGGTCTGAAATATGAATTTTTAGCAAAGACATCTAAATAACGTTAATGTGCGTTTGTAATGAAAATCTTTTCTAGTATGGAAGAAAAATTGAAGAAATTGTTCTTACATTGAATTGTCATCTGTAGCAAGCTACTTCTTGGTTTAATTTTTTATAAACAAAGATTATACATTTTGTGGCAATTCATATAAGTCTTTACGTTGCAAAATTATAAATTGTCGCAAAACTCAGATTTAAATGATCAACTACTGATGACACGTCTTGTCACCGATAGTACTAAAGAGAAGTTTTTTATTGGCCTGCAATAAGCTTCATAGCAAAATCACTGATTTGCCGTAACTTTTCTTAGAAATTATACCAATCGCTAGGAATTATTGATTTAATGGGCCTAAAAGCGAATGTTTATTTAAATTGCTCTCCGTATTGACAGGTTATTGTGATCAATATAGGCGCCATTTCGTTTATTGCCATTATTGCCGCTGTCGGACGGAAGCATCGCTTAGTGCAATTGTTATTGATTGAACAATTATTGTTAACTGGCGTCATCAAGCTAATTGATATTGTTTCGGCAATGCGGACATATAATTCAGCGTACAGCGATGTAAAGAAATTCATATCACATCAGTATTAAAGCGCATTGTAGTTTTTAACGTGTCCAAAATTGTTATTGACTTGTCGAGTAGCAATTCCGTTAAAGTACTGACTGCTGTTATCTCTGTTACTGAAAATGCTTTGGATTGTGAACTCATATAAATATTATAACTGCTAGGTGCTTTATAACGTTGTCATTTCTTTTCTGCAGAATTCAGTCCTGCGATGAACTTTTCGCCAACTTTTAACAATACAGCAGTGCTGCAAACTTTGCAGCAAATTGGCAGTCAATGACGGACTTCTCAATAACTTTTCTTCAGTCGAAATGGAAATTTTACAAACTCGTATTGTTATATCACCTAGGTGAGAAATGTTGTAAATTCGCTCTATCATATTTTCCGACAAAAATATAAGTTTAACATTAAGTAGAGTTTTTGGTTCATGGCCTTATTGTACTTCGGTTACATAAACGTTAATTATATATAGTAGATAAAGAAGTGTTATTTAACATTAAATTGGCGATACTTCTAGAAAAATTCAAGTAAAAGTTGTAATGGCATATATAAAAGTTTCATATTTAATGTGTACAAATCATCACAATATTCAAAGTCTATTTATTTCAAAACGTCAAATAGATTATTCCAATTTTAGCCAGAATTCAGTTTGTAATACCACATTGTATAAACATAAGAATATTAAAGTATAAAATAATATAGATAAGATTTGATGAAAACCCCAGCTTTTTAATATTATAATGTATTATTTAATAATTAAACATTAATACTTTTTAATTTTAGTCTGAATTTGAATACATAATATAAAATGTTTCAAAATAGGTAAACCATCATTACTTTTAAAACTGGGGAGTGTTATTTCATCGGAAACCCATCCAAGGTGTGGTTGCTATGCAGCGTGTTGCGGTGGTGTTCTCTAAGTTATTTTATACGCACGTTTCTTTAAAGATGATACAGAATTCGTAGTAGAGGCGAGGTCTCGGTACCCACTAACTACACTTTTGAGACTGGCGTTTTTATTATAAACGCAAGTCGTTGTTATATTTTTAATTGTATTTGAACTCTTTTTCATCATCACATATTGTTCATTACATTATACGGCTTAAAAAATTATCGATTAACAATAATAAAGTAAGAAGTTATGTTATTATTTTTTATAATGTTTTAAAGTAAATGTGTAATTTGTATATATTATTATATAGTAAAAAAAATAATAATGAGCGGTAAAGAATTCCATAATACAAATCTGTACAACAAATCTATTTTTTAGTATATTGTTTAAGTTTTCTTGAACAATAAAAACGTAAGTGATACTTAATTTATTAGGTTATATGTTAATCAAATTTGCTGGGCCAAACATTCAATGGATCTATGCAAGCCGGGTACACTGCACACTGGTGAACCTATCACCATAACGCAAGTTAGCTTCGTGTTTGCGGCAGTGTTCAGAAATTACGGAGTGTTCGCAATCATGTTGGTTGTGTGTTACGTAGACATCTCTCGATTTGTCCTAACCATGGATAAGGTGAAAACTGCTGCTGCAGCATACGTACGGGTATACACCTGAAGGTATAAAAAGAGCAAAAGATAAATCAGTAATGCTAGTGTGAGATAGCATTGTTTAAGAAGGAAATTCAACAGACCATAATTAGTGATCCCAGTAAATATCTAGCTATAGAAAGTGTTATACAAAGGGGAAGGATTACTTAATCAATTCGTGATTTGTATGCTTTCCAGATTTTGCACAAAATACAGCATGACTGTCAGCCTAATATATAAGACACAGATCCGTACATCCTACATACCTAGGTATGGTTGTACACATCCTGTTGATCCTCCTTCTCGCACCCACTGGTGTATTTATGAATGTTATTGATATCACAGGAATACCTAAATACTCTTATCCTATGAACGTTCTCCTTCAGCCTTAGGTCACTCCGATATCTTGGTCTTTCCAGCTCGAGCGTTCAGCTAACCACTGTTTGTCACAAGTGTCCTCTTTCTTCACAATTCACTCGTTCCAAAAATGTTCAGCTCAAAAAATATTTTTACCGATTGTCCATTTGTATTATTACAACCCCCTAAATTCCAGTTTCCAAGGCTTAAAGATTACCAAACGCTACGGGATTACCTGATAATCCTGATTCTAGGTTCTCCAACACTTACCAGCATCCGGCTTCACGCCTTCCCCGCTTTCTTGATGTTAGTGATCACGGAGTACTTTGTCTTTCTGAAGTTCTGGATAAGCTAAGAATCAAATTTAATTTCCGATTGAACTCCATGCTTTATGTTACAGCGATTCGGCTACAGTTTACATCCACTATACCCATTCGTTTTTAATTCCATTGAATACAAGGTAACAGCAAATGTTTGATGAAACAGTGTGCAATAGAAAGCAATTGGAATCAATATGGCAAATTAATGATAAATATAGAATGGGTCCAGTGCACCGTTGGCTCGGTGATGTAGTGGCGGAAATGAGCAGTAGTCCGGTGGGGTTTTTAATAAAACCCTGGTTAGTATTCATTCAGCATTGTTACTGTATAAATTATTCCAATAGTTATGCGACCTACCACAACAACGGTTATTTTATCTACAGAACGTTTTATTATTTTATTATCTTTTCGCTGTATCATTATTATTCATCTCAATTCCTTTTCTACGAAACTGTAACATGGTCAGAATTAAACCTATCTTTTTATATACAGGATTTATTAACTAATTGTGTATGATTTTCTGTCTTATATTATCCTTAACATATTTTAAAGAACCTAAGTGCTTTAGAATAATGAAGTTTTACCAACATGAATAAGGTAAGTGGAAAAATATCATAATATTAAGCCATGTACTTAGTGAACTTAGTTACACAACTAACCTTATATACAGTTTCTGGAACACTATTCTAAGAACATCAAGTTTAGAACAAGTTTTACTATTTCATTCGATTCTCATCAATAGATAAATAAAACTGTTACTACTTATGTAAACCCATATTCACACAATTGTTTTTCTCTTTGTTCTAACATTCATAATATATTGTTATTACGACTTGATTCCTGATTTAAAAAAAAATAGTTTTAAATACTACGAAAGTGCTGTGTCATAGTCACACAAATAATCATTTTAAATATTTAAACAATTTTATCACGTTTAATTTGTAACATTCATTTTGTCCAACACCCGGTATCGATTTCGGTAGGACGTTTTACGTTTTAGTGCAGATAAGTTATGCATTGGAAAATTGCATACCACACAAATAAAGACATTCCTTAAACACTAATGTTTTATCAAGTATTTACCAGGTAATTAAATAAGAGCCCATTATGCTTTATTTAGAATAACAACTGAGGGCAGAATCACAATATGTAACGTGGTTGAAACGTTCTTCCGCCAAATAATGCGGTGAAATTGCGTACATTTACGATAAAGGAATTTTTGTATTAAATATACTTGTAATTTTTGGTTAAAGACAACTGAGAAAAAAGTTTTGCTTGGATATTACCTTAAAGTTTACATATCTGTTTGGAAACACTTTTCCATGTGTTATATAATTCTCCTTCTAAAATGTAGCCTACTATTAATATATGTATAGTTCATTTCAATCTTTAAATCTCTTTTATATGTATTACAAATATACCGGAACAGTATTTTTTTGAGTTCTCGCATTTTCGAAAGTCGAGAATACTTACAGTTCGGTTTTACAAATCGGAACAGCACCAGCCAATCACACGGTTTGTCAGGCAAAGTGGGAAATATTTCGCCGCAAAACAACGGAAATTAACAAGGGGCTAGGAACGGAATCGCTTGGGCAGAGTTTGTCACATTATTGGAGCGATGGGGGCGTAACTTTAGTGTTAGTGTTATTGATTGGACGATTACTGTTAAACACTCGCATTATACTGCAGGGATACTTAGAATCGTTGTTACTATTTCATAGCAGTCTATAGACGTGTAAAAGTCATCCAGCTCAGATCAGCTACGTGATTGGAGAATATCAGTTATTAAGGCGTTATAATAATATCCTATTCCTGTTATATTTGTTATTAGACCGTATTGGCTTTTATGCAGTATATATCCGTGTGGTCGGCTAGACATATATTGTAATTAAAACTTTACTTTTATAGCAGCTAATTTCTTTAAATTGGACCAGATAACAACTCATAGCACAAATACCTAATTTTACAGCAACTGATTTTTATTTTAAAGACACCAATACTAACCATTCTAAAGAAACATAAATATACTAAACTAATTTTTGAAATAAATTCTTCTAAAACAATATAACCCAAATTTCTTAAAAACTTAAACGAAGAATAACTTCCAAAATTATTCAGAAAGTAAGGTTTTCAAATTCCAACGCAACTGATTGGAAATGCAATACTTACAGTAATCTGTACGAACGCACAACGCGCACTCGTGCACTCTTGTAATTATATGTATAAATAATTATTAATATAAATGTTTCGAAAATACTCATAACGTGTTTTATGGCCAGATCGGTCCGCAAATCACATTGGAGGATCGGAATAGCACATTGGTCTTATGAGAATTCACTTAAAATGATTTGCCATGACGAATATATCCCGTGTCATTCCTCTATACGTGGGACAATAAATTATTGTACATTCCCGTTAGTAAATATTAGGTCACCAACGTTTTCTATTCATTTCTCACAGTTAATTGAATATTTAGTAGGTCTCGGAGGAGGCTAATTACATGGAACAATATCAATTAACATTTCTCTTAGTGAATTCAGTTAATAAGTAATGTTAAAGCCTTCGAAAGGAAGAAGGAAGGGGTTGAGAAACAAAAGAGTTCCTCCGGTTCTCCTGAGACCCGCTCCAGACGTTCCCGGGCCTGGAACAAAGATCAAACTCATTTGTTTTTCCTCAGTTTCTCCGCTGTTGAGTTATTTTACGCCGTTTGTCCTCAAAGTGACCCATTTATTCACGACTGCAGTTTATCGGACAAAGTGATTTTCATTCCGCCCCGCCGAGTGTGCACTGTGCAGGTAATATTTCCCCGGCATAAATATCCCGGGGCCGAGGGAGAGAATTGTAGCAGTTTGGCACGTTCACACCTTATTGTTGTTTCGGCTGAAAGTTATGTATGGTTTTGTGGCCTTTTTGTTTTTGACAATATTGCTGAAAAGGAATTTCCTGTTTGAAACTCTCTCTCGTTCGTATTCAGTTGTATTTCCTTGTTTTATGGATTGCACCCGACATGATTTACTTCTATATCGCTTTCGCTCTGATATCACTTTTAGTGGAGAGTGTTTTAGATTCAACACTTTGCGTTCATAGATGGAAGTAGTTTTCCTGAATAAAATGTTACTCTGTTTGCCAAGTCAAAAAGGGGGAGCTGAACAGCGTAAGTAATTCGGGAAAATAGTTATCTTTACTAGCTGGGATGTTAGAGTCTAGGAATCATTAGGAATCACAACTTTTGGCTTTGCATTTTTACAAAAAATAGTCATCTGCCTAAATATCGCTGAAGGAATGCGATAAAATGTTTCGGGTTGGTTAGGCTGGGGACACACGGTCCGGGTGACTGCCCGTCCGAGTTTTTGTCCGGACTCCGGATGATCCAGAAGTACATTGTGAAAGTTAGTGAAGAACACACGAAACCCGGACGGGCTTTTGCCCGTCCGATAGCAAAGACGCCCGGGTGTATTCTCAACTGATCATCCGAGACCCGGCCGAGCGTTCACCCGTCGGACAAGTGGCGGGGCATTGTGTCAAATAGGCGGGAACACACGGTCCGGGCGAACACGTGTAGTCAGTGTTGTGACCGTCGTGGTGTGCGCAACTTGAGTTGGTGGTTTGATGCTTGGTTGTGATTCAACTCTTACCTTAAGGTCACTGCTAGCATTTCTGCTGGTTTAATGCAGTTCCTCATGTCGTTATCCTGTCTACGAAGCTGTGGTGATATCTTTTTGGAGCACCTCATCGAAAGTGGAGACAGACATGCGAAAATAGTTGAAGAATTTTTCTTCATCTACTCTTAATTCTAAAAATAGAGTATTGAAGTGTCCTAGTATGTTTCTCTTCTGCACTACAGGATGTATCCATACACGTCTATTACGTTTCTTTTTACGTCTGTGACGCAGTAAACAAATCACTGCTAATAGTTTACGTCTATCTTCGTCCATGATCAAGCCGAAAATGACGACAAGTGGAATAAAATCTCCCGGATGAGAGTTTGCTCGAATGTAGTGTGTTGTTCCATCAAAATATCGTCCGTCCGGCCAATCGCCCCGTCCGGGCAGTCACCCGGACCGTGTGTCCCCAGCCTACGAGCATAAGCCACTTAACAAATAGGAAAATGTTTACAGGATCGTGATGTATTTAGAAACTGTTTATGCCTTGTACTTTAAATACCTGAAAAGATTTGTATAAGTTGATTTAGGTTCAACTTATTCGCTTCCACAAATTGTACTCTGTAACACTGGCCACTGGCGAATAAAGGGATGCGTATTACACAAAATATCTCTGATCCACCTAGACACTGATATCCATCCAACAATAACCAATGAGGGGTGGGAGTGCCAGACAGCTTGCAGGCGTTCATTATTGACACGGGGTATAGCGGGGAGTCCGGGGAGGGGTTGTTGTGGCCTGATATTGTCATGTAAAATCAGGCAGCTGCCAAAGGAGCATTTATCAGCCATCACAATTCAATATCAAACTGGACAAACAGCTTTGTCTGTTTTCCGTTGCAAACAGCAATTTTTATTTTTGCGCAACGTGTATTTTCTACGCCAGGGTGTGTTTTGTTCCTTTGTTTTAAAAAAACATCGCGTTATGTTTGTGTGACCAGTGTCCTTCATTCGTGTTGTTTCAGTGTTTGTAACATTCATTACATTACATTCATGTTGAAACTTTGCTGTTTCAAATTATTCGTGTACAGTTTTTTTGTGTGTTTACAGTTTGTTATTCATTACCATACTCTAATTCATTCATCTAATTTATTAGTTTAGACGGTTGGTATAAAAAATGCAAGTCATGTATTTATGCAGCACCTCTGGTCATCTCACATAGAGTTTTGATTACACTTAACTTAATGATTGATAGTGATTGTCAAATAAGGCAGAATATCCAAACTTTCCTGTAGTATCCAAACAATGGGTCCAGATCTCTTTTCAACTCTCTAATAACAACCCTTGCTAGTGCGGCGATATTCAGGGTTGCTAATATGATATCATTATCCAAATTTAACTTCTGGTGCAATTTTATAAAAGCACATTCTTGAGTAACTATCTAAATCTAATTTTTTGAGATTGAAAGTTCTTATAAATGTTATCAAGTGTATGACTCATCAAATTTGAAAGGCGTTGGAATGTTTTAATTTTGAATGGCCGTAGTATGTATTTTCTATATTTGATAAAACAGCGTAAATCTTAAAACTTAACAAGACAGAAAATCAAAAATATTAATTTTCATCTTAGCTATTTTACGATTAGGATTACACTGTAATGTTTTGCAATTTAGTACATTCTATATCTTCAAAAACAGTGCTGTATAGCGCTATAAAGTACAGTGTTCTGTACTTTTAAGATTTTAGAACATATTTGACTCAATTGACGAAATTAAGTTTATGTAAGTCCAAATTGTAACAATAAGGTTTTTTATTGAGAGCTCTCTTTTCCAATAGTATTTTAACTTATACTTGACGTTTTTTTAATCAAAACTGTCCAAACGAATTTAATAATTGTTATTGACATCCTCAGGAATGGAATCATTTTGGTTGGGGTGCCGTAGCTTTCTCCCTTGACTGCCATCGAAATCACTGAAGATTTTAATAGACTCAGACCCAAATATTCATTTAAGACCACAATACCAAGTTAAGAAATTCGTAAATATTACGTGTGCAAGTTTCGCTCTCCATTCCATCAATAATTTAGGTGTTCCTGCAAAAAGCTTAAAGGTTGATTTCAGGGGACAAATATTCCACGAAACGTTACTAATTTAGTGTAGTGTAGCGTTCCTAAATTCACGAGGTAGGGTTGACCGTCAACTTTTATGTGACGTGTTATTTCTGTAATAAGGTGGCACTAATGTGGTGTAGTTACCATACCCATAAACAAGCCAGAGGTGGACAGCGCCGAGCTAACAGTGGAGTGCGTGACACCTCCCTATTAAGAACTCGCCACAGGGTACAAAACTACCCTTAATTGACCAAGTTAAGAAATTCGTAAATATTACGTGTGCAAGTTTCGCTCTCCATTCCATCAATAATTTAGGTGTTCCTGCAAAAAGCTTAAAGGTTGATTTCAGGGGACAAATATTCCACGAAACGTTACTAATTTAGTGTAGCGTTCCTAAATTCACGAGGTAGGGTTGACCGTCAACTTTTATGTGACGTGTTATTTCTGTAATAAGGTGGCACTAATGTGGTGTAGTTACCATACCCATAAACAAGCCAGAGGTGGACAGCGCCGAGCTAACAGTGGAGTGCGTGACACCTCCCTATTAAGAACTCGCCACAGGGTACAAAACTACCCTTAATTGACCATTTGCGCAATTGGAAACAAAATAAACAATAAACTTCCACCGGGGATTATCTTGGAATTGGCGAATTATTATTCATGAGTCATCATATAAATGGAATGCGCCACGTGAGTGTGGGTCGGGAAAGGTTTTGTTATTGCCGCTATGAAAAGAATTCCTACGGGACGTTGAATATTTATTTGAGTTTTATCAATAAATGTTTTCTATTACGGATTCTAAATTAATTGAACACGGTAATTACTTTTATTTTGCAAAAATGTAAAGCTATCAAACAATCTAAATAGGTACATATACAGCTGTTTAAAACAGTGAAAATCACAACCATCACCATAGGACTAGGCATTTAACCTTAATATCCAATAAACAATACCTCCCTTTAAAATAGTCAAGAGGTGTTTTTCATTTAAAATGTTAATTCTGTATATTATTATAATGATAAATATGAAGGAGAAGTAGTTTGCCCAATTTAGAACAGATAACTTGATTGGTCCGATTTTCTAAATAGATAAACCACTAAGCCATATCGGCTATCTATGTAATAAATTTTATTAGACAATGTAACAGGCGCGGCGGTTCGAAATTTAATACAATGAATGTTCCCCACAAGGGCCCTACCATGGAATCCACCAGTTATACTTCTGATGGTGAAAATAAAATAGTTTATTTTAAGTTACTTAAAAATACATTTTCTAAACTAAAATAGTACTAAATATTTCAATTAAAGAAAATAAAATGCACTTATTATCAGAGGCTTGTTCCAAAAGTTTTACTATTTTAAAGGAAAGTATTTTAAAACTTGTGTTATATTGCATATAGTACTAGTTTGTGAAGTAATAACACAACATAATATTCTCAATTAAATAACAGAGTCAACAATTTTAAGTACTATGGCTAGGTCAAGGCAAACAAATTTAAACTAAACATAACAACAAGTTTAAAGGAAGTGTTAAATAGGAGTACTTATCATTTCAAAAATACTCTATCACTGGGATTATTATATGTTTACCGACAAAGCTGTTTATCAATTTAATTTTTATTTTATTTAAGAGTGGCTTAATCCATTACAGTCTGTTATATGCTTCAAATTTTCGTTTAGCATAGGGCCTATCTGTTTTTTATTATTTTTAAAGTCGAATCCGAGAAAACAACAAACCTGTTATTAGGGACGTATATTCTTTGTTATACGTATATCTGCGTATTATTGATTGACCTATCATTCTTTCAATATAATTGGTCTAGTTACATGATACCCCGTTGATCTTTAACGTGACGAACTAAACACATTTCCAACATAAAGTTTAGCCCTTTATTACAATTCCTTGGCAAATGCTTCCTAAACGGAAGGCTGTAATGGCAAAGTGAAGACTGTTTACCATCGCCACTGCAGAAAATGTAAACAGCGATACACCCAACAAAGAAGTGTTTCTTTTGGAAGCTTTCAAAAGTCGTGATTGTTTTCTTATCGAAAGAAGCGAGCTCGATAAATTGATTCGTAAAGTGCTTGAACGTCTTAAGCCTTTATAAGCTGTGTGCGATATGTTTCAATCTATACTTCGTGGGAAATTTGCTACCCGGTTTTTTGTACATGATTCAAAATTAATTATGTAAATTTCTTTTAGAGATTTTTAGATGCATCTGTTTACGTCAAGTTCGGTAAACATACCTAAAATATTAATGGAAATCGCATCTAAAACCTATTAAACTTATAAATGAAAATTACGAACTTAAACTAAATGGTATGACATTATTCGTGTTCAACGACAATAATGAAAGAAATAGTTATTAATAAAAATATAGAAAATAATACAGCAGTTCAATACAGTAGTGACATTATTCAGAAACGCAGTTAAGTGTACTCGACAAGAAAATGATTTATTTATTTTAGCCTGAAGAAATGTGTGTTACAGATTTGTATTTGTCTATGAAGAAAAAGTTTCAATCATATTCTTTCTTTAAGGGCGTGTTATGAAAAAGATTTTACAAATATAATTTCAACTGATAACATGTAGTTTGCTGCAGTAGGTCCATATGTGTGTACCGGTATACCAATTGGTAAACAAAGTAATTCAAAAGTTTAGTTTTGGTAATATAACAATGTAAAATATGAAATGTGGTGCACCTTTCTTCGAATATCATTTAATTGAGACTAATTGATGTTTTAGAATTTCAAATAATGTTTTAATAATGTATATAATAGGTAGCCCCTGTACCTCATATAGGGGCTACCTATACAAACAAAGTGTACCTTATAATATGAGTACTCATACTTAATGAATGATCAAATATAGGACTTAAACCTGACGTAGGCGAACATTTTTTACATTGATGTGTTATTTGTGGACCATTTTAAATAAAAATTGGTTATTAAATTAATGTTACGAAATTAAGTATGGTGGGATTCCATCTTAAATTCTAGTAGAGAATATCGGCGATAACACAGTGACGGTTCTAGTTTTTATTTATGTTTGTGTGTGAATTATCTGAAGCTAGGGAGTAAAATCCATGTCCAAACTGGGATTAGAACCCTAGACCCTGGGACGATAATCTCAGGCCCTAGCCACTCAGCTACTTCAGATTCTTCAGTTTTAGACTAATATAACTGACAGTTGACGAATTTTCTAAATCGCTATCATATAAGATTTCTGTGTTTCTGGATCAATCAAAGATTGATCGACAGCCAAGAAATTAATTCGTTAGCGCGTATTCTCTGGTCTGTGTTTGCGAACTGCGCAGCTGTCGACGGCCTTGACTTGGGGAATGTAGGAAGTTGTATCCAAGGCTGCTAAGTCATTTAAACCGGCGCCACTTCAAGTCTATGCGGTGAAATCTGTCGTTTTGTTGAAGGAAAACTTGGCAAAGTGTTACCTCAAACTTTAAGATCCGAACTTTACCGCTATGATTTAACGGCTGCTGATTGCAAATATTTAATGAGATTTCCAAGGAGTGGAATCTGGATTAGTGACGATCTTTCGTGTTAGAGAAGATAAGTGCAGAATGCCGTTTCAGGATATCTTAACTATCTGATTTAGTCTAAAGTTTGTTATTACTAACATGTAAAATAAATCTCCAACATCCAATGCGAGGTAACCGTAAATTGTGGGAAAACCTAGTAATGGAGATAAATCCCATGGATGTGTGACGTATTAAAAGGATACCTCGTAATTTTCGTAGTGAATGATTGAAGCTCGTAAGGGACTTACTTCTCTAGGCCGATTTTTAACTGGTTTTGTCTCATTACGTTTAAATTGTATACCCTAATTTATGTGAAATTCAAACATTTTCTTATGATTTACCAGTAAGGGTAGCCGTAAAACAGTTATTTGTGTTATTTATTTACTTCCTCAATTGAATAATATGCCCCATCATGAACTACGTCTTAAGATCGCCTTAGTATACGTTGTACCTTTGTAGTAGTTTTTATGATTTAGATTTTTTTAAAGTCCCCTATGTTTTTTTATCAGTCTACTGTGCCTGCCTTAGTATTTCCAATTTTTTTTTACAAGTACGGGCTATTTCTCTTGTATGGCTATTTTTATGAGAAACAGGTATAAAATTTAGTTAGTGGTTTTAAATTCTCGAAGGCCGGTTTCCAAAAGCTTCAAAAACAGCCAAAATATTTTGTAAATCGTGAAGTCAAGGTTCACGCGATTTTGTGTTGTCCTTGGGATATACGAGATAACTTTTTGTGAAAAGGATACAACCTTCCGACCATCAGCATTAGAGATTTCACTAACGCTCAGCCAATAAAATTATTGCTATCGCACTGGAAAGCTTAACAAGGCAATTTCAATGTATGACAACCTGAGAACTTCGCGTCAACTTGTTTATAAAGCTTAGCCTGAAATTTCCTCCTTTGTCCGACCACCCATTTAAAGTTTCATTCTTTTCAACTGTGCACCGAAAACTTTTCCATTTTCTTTATGTTGCAACTAGCACCGACTAACTCTCCTTTTAATAGTTGTTCCGCATACAACTTCTACTTTAAACCCTTCCTGCAAACCCTCCCCCCCACCACCATGCCGCCCGCGCCTGCCTCAGACAAACATAAACCGCCAATCTCTCAAGCAAAATCAATATTATTTTTATCGACCGACTGAAAACCTCCAATCAGACTCCACAAATGTTTGCACTCATCGTGCTAAAGAGCTCCGCGGAAAGGACTGAGCAAACTGGAATTGTCGGGTTTACCTTTTATTCGCCGCTTACTGGTAAACGCTCGGACCGCACAATCGCTGTAAGTTGATTGGATTAGGTGGAAAATTATCGCGCACTTTTCAATCAATGGCCGCGATTGAAAGGTACATTTTAAGAATGACAATATAAAAGCTCTTGTCAATTGTTGACGCGCACATTTGCGAGAGCTTTAGAAACAGATGAACACAAACGACAAAGTTCGAACGATCGATTTGTCGACCTTATCGGGACCACAAAAATAATGAAGAACTAATATTGTCGCTATTATTGAAGTTGAACTGCATGCGTCGTCCTCGTTATTATTGTTGTAAGTTGAGTTTTAATTCCGGTAAATCTTAGTCAACTACTTACGCCACTGCTTACATCTGGTTTAAAACTCAACTAAGGAAGTAATATAGGTTGTTCTTAATCATAGAAATCTTAATTAGTTATGACTTCTGACTGGGAAACAATAAAAACAATTAATAATTGATCATGCCCTAATATAGAAGTGAAGTGGTTTATTTTCAAAAGTGGCTAGGAAACTAAGTTTAGACCATCCAATAATAGGAGCGAAATTTTTCTGTGTTAATCAATATTTAAAAAGTTTTGTAAATTTTTTGTTACATTTATATGTCTTAGAGTATAAAGTTATTAGTGTTAATTTTGTTCATATTTTTGCCTCAATTATGTTCGAACTGAAAATTGTTTTTGTGAACAAAGTACCATATAACACTGTACAGTGCATTTTTATTTAAGTTTGAAACCTTTATATACAGATATTGGCTTGTAACATTTATGTACTAGAGGAGTCTGAGATAGAGCTAGCCTCTTCTTCTTCTTCCAGGTGTCATTCCTTAGGTATAATGTTAGATCCTTTTAAGACTGAATTGAATTAGTGGTTCTAAGCTTTTTGTTTTAAGTGAACAAAAAAGTATGATTTTGCCACCTTCCGATGCATACTCAGAAATCCATATCTATTGATTACTAACGAAAACAAGCCCAGAAAGGCTTTAGTCTGTTGAGTGCAAGGAGTATGCGAGTGTTGAGGTAGACGAGAGTACAGACCCGTGTAGCGATAGGGCACGTACGCAGAAGGCCTTGAGCCAAAAGCCATTTAGAACGTAACTTTACCAAGGCCAGTGCTGACATTCACACAGATTCTACGTGTTCAATGCTCTTATCTGCACTTACGTTGGTACAAGATCGAGTTCTTATAATATCCGATTATTCAGTAGTTCTTTCTAATAGGATATAGGTATGTTATATTGTTATGATGAACAAAATAACTTTTTTTCGTTGTTCAGAATGAAATTATGGCCTGTAACTGTAGGAATTTAAATGTATTTTTCTGTAATTTTATAGAACGAGAATTATTAATTTCCAGAAATTACTCAAGACGGACTATGAATAGTTCGATGACTCGAATAATTCGATAGTTTGGCCTATCTCTTACTCTGTTACGTCTGTTAGTAGTGTAACTTTCTGTAACCATTAACCTGCCTCTGTAAATTTTAAACTGCGTATTATGTAAGAAAAATGGCATGTGAAATTGAATTATTATTGGTTATTCTACCAAGAACTAGAGTGAGAATTCGGCCTTTCCCAAAATGAGAGCGCTCTCCTACTAATTGATTTCTAATGTGTGGTGCAGCAAAATAAGTGTCTCACTTAAATCCGCTTTAGCAAAAGCAGAGTTGTGTTCTGGAGCAGCGTGCCTTAACTTGATTTATCGCATTATCCTGTTTTAATATTCATTGATAAATCAGTTCCATTGTTTTTCATGGATACTTTTGTCTTCAAGTTCTTTGTCAAGTAAATTATTTCCTTCTCGAAAACAACATTCTTTCCTCAATCACAATCATTCTATTTATGCCGCCCTAAAAGAACGTTTTCTAATCATCCGTTCGAAGCAATTTGGGATTTCTTGTTATTTTAAAGTTACCTTTCACGAACAAACATAACAGTTTCTTCAAAATAATACATTTGCAAATCTCATTTCCAATAATTCTAATACTGAAGTCGTTATATTCATATGCACTAATATAAAAGATCAGTATCTTTGTCTCGTGACCTACATTTTTTATTATACGTGCAAGTTCTTGAAAACAAACAGAAGTTTTTCCTCCATTTAGAAGATTGGCCCGAACACTCCAATACTTATACTCCAGCCTTTGGCAACAATGCTTTCAGGACGGGTTGCCCATGTTAAGTAAGAAACTTAGAGTAACTGAGCAGGGGGGGGGGCAACTTGCATTGCTCTTGATAAGCCAGATTGTGCTTGCACAGGCTTTGTCGAATGTAACAATTATTTGGTTTGACAAATTAAGTCTACTTGAAACTTGTATTTATGCATAACACTTTGCTTCAGATTTCTTGTTTAATTATTTACAATCTCATTTCGTTTAGCTTCGAAACCAACAAGAGGTGCTCTTTCTGTCTGTGTTTAATTTCATTAATAATATTTATTGCCGAATAAAATGATACGTCCTAGTAGCATTAAGTAACCTATACACTAAAAATGTGTATTATGGTCGAGTTCTAATACCTTTTCATATTCCATACTACTTACCTGTTTTAATACTTTAAAAGCTAACCCCCCAATAGTATTGTAAGCGACCCCTTTTTATACTTGCCTTCTTTACATTTACGTTTTCGTGGAAAACCGTTCGAAACTCCACTAAAAGTTGTGCTGCAAGTAATTCTAATGCATTTATGATTACAAATGACCGAATTACCTTGAGCATGTATTATTTTAAATACTCATTAAGGGCTTTCCGACAAATGTTATGTATTTCTAACCCGATTTTAGAATTCAGTATGACATCGGCTGTAATCTTTAGATAACCATCCACGTATATCCAAGAGTATGGATATGTATGTAAAAGTATATGTTTAATATTTTGTTCGTTTACAAACAGAAAACGCACAGATAGACATACTAGAAATTTTTACCCACCTTGAATGTTAAAATTCAGTAATTATTACTATAAGATGGGGAACAACATATTTGGTTCCCTAATTTTATATAGCTTCCAATTGGATTTATAAACACTAAATGTCTCTGAAATGTCTTTTTCTTTGCCGTTATCAGAGAGCATATCACAGAGTCTCTCAATGGAATCAATTGGGACAGCCGTTCTAGACCCTTTATTGGTGTAATCCCGGAGCCGGCCATTGTGGCAAGGGCTCGTATATTGCCCCTCTCGCTATTGGCTGTAGGCTGCTCTAATTGTTTTGATAATTCAACTGATAGCGCTCTCAGTGTCGATAACTCCTGTGCAAACGCTGTTTCCAGTAGATTAAAGCGTTGATTTAACAAGTGCACATCGGTTTTGTGTTGTGCTACCCTGTTTTCACACGTAACCGGGACGCTTCATTGTAATGTACATCGTAGAGTTGCAGTATGACTTAAGTTTAAATATTGCATTTCATCGTGGATTTGAGGTCATTTCAAGATTGACGATTCTTTCGTATGTTTATCTCGTCACAGTATGGAGTACAGTTATGCTTTCAACACGTCAAGGTTTCTTCAGGTTGCATAAAACACGATAACGATATAAGTATGAGCGTTAGTGAAGTTTATCATTCAGAGGGCTGGCAAAATATTATTCTATTTGTCTCCAGTGTATAACGAATTATGCTAACGACTTTTCAATAACATTTCTTCTCTACATAGACCAAATCTGGTTCGATGCTGGTGCCTATCCGTCCATGTAATTTAGCTGAGCGTGAACGAAGCTTGTCACTCAAGAAGATATCAAACCAAGCAATGAGCTGTATATGTTTTACATTTCTATTTTACATACACTAAAAACAGACTGATGGGATGGTAGTGCATGTCCTTCCATGGCTAACCCTCATATGGCGAGGATGTTGTAAAGGATACTTTGATACATCCAAACTGCGGAAGATCCGAGGAACAAAAATTCCGTCTGACATGGCATCAAGGTAACTTTCAGTACTTTGTGGCGGTACATGGATGATCCTTTCCCACAACGATGGCGTAGAAACCGCTCATAGCTGAAACTTAGTGAACCCTGTTACAAGATACGTGGCCTGGCATCGTACCTTGTCTTAAAAGGTTAATGCGTGTGGTGTATTTAATGGAAAAAGGAACGAATTAAATTATTTCATATTCAACTACATCCTGCAGTAACTATTAAATCTTACATTAAAACCTGGATATGCGATACCTCGAAGTATCAGTGTGTTGAAAATAGTAAGAAAAAGCGTGTAGGAAAGTGTGTAATGCTTAAGAAATTGAGAATGAGTGATTAGCGAATTTCGTTAATCTCTTTACAACAATTTTGATTTTTTTTTTCTGTAAAAACTTTAACTCGTCAGTGACAAAAAATCCATAAGCACGGAAATGTCTCTAAAAACGTAATTTTGCGGATTCAACTGTACGCTTCCCGAGAGGTACAGATTTGTGACATCTCCTCGTTTCAGTTGACATTTTCCCGACACAATTTTTCGTATGAGTGAATCTTTCCACATCGTAACATTTATAAGTTTTGGTAAAGTGTTTTACGTGGATGTCTTCTCATCTGAAGAGCTTACGTTTCAGGACGTCGCTAGAGAGCATGCAGCAAGGTGACAAGTTTTGTTCATAGTTCTTGTAACTTTATTTTGTTATTTTTAACTTTTGTTTCCATTATAGTATATTATTTTGATTTAAATACAATTGAAATAGGCCTAAGATTTTTTCGTTGTATTTTTATCAGTTACAGTATATAAAGTTTAATTTTAAATTCCAATAGTAGAGTTGGCTAAATTACTTTAATTATCACTAAATTTAATCAGTTTAAAGACTTTTTCACTCTCTCGTTACATTGCGGGGTTTTAAATAAAAATAAGATACAAGCAAATAAAAACTATTCTTTATTAATGTTTAGTATTTTAAACACTTTCTTTTAAGGAAACAATTATTTCAATAAACGATTCGACATTTAAAAAAATAGTATCTGATTCTTCCTCGGATGTTTAACCCTAAAATATAAGTCCAAAGTAAAATTTTATTTTAAATGCCTCACTGTAGCATTTTACTTTTTTTTAACTTGTATCCATGTTTAAATTTAATATTTTAGGGATCGAAACTTGAAGACGGCAGTAGATTACGTTCTCGAAACTTATTGTTTCCGATTTTGGTTTTAAAATTAAGAGTAAAAAATTTCCACAATCCTCTTAACCTTCTAAACTATCTTTAGTCAGCTATAACAGTGTACAAAGCTACAATAGAAAACATCGAATTTTACTCTTTTAAATAAAAAATTGCTATAACGTGAAAGTGTGCTTGAATTTTTCCTTCTTGTAAATGAAGTAGAAGTGTATGTATATACGTGAGTGAGTCAGCACTGATGTTTTGTAATACAACATACAATGTGTTAGTTGGCACAGAAAGTAAACGAATTGATTACACAAACTGTAGCGCATACATGACGTACAACTGGAACATCAACTACCAACACAGGAGGCTATTTTATTAAAAATCATAAATAAATAGCTTTTCTGTAAAACAAACAGCGAATAGCTTTTGCAATTTATAGTTTTTTCCCATTGTATATTGATTGAACCCTCGAACATTGCCACAATCAAGCCCACGTTCGTCACAAAGAGAATGTTAATTCACACGTGCACTTGTATAAATAACTGATTATAGTTCATCAGGACGTGTTTCGTGTTCCTGGGGCAGCATGTTGGTGGTGGAGGGGGAGAGGGTGGTTCATAAAACAGTTATGGCCCATATTCGCTTCTCTCTCAATTATTTTTGCCTCTTTATGACATTCATGAATAGTAATTGTTTTTCCGCCCGAAGGCCCTGGGGGCGGTTTTGTTTGTAGACATCGGTATTTTTGTGATTTATTGAACATTTAATTTATCCTGGCCTCTGTCGTTTTAACCTTATTTATAGGGGTGCCTAAAACACAAGTTGCAGGGGGAGGGGTTTGGCAAGCCATGGCTGTTCAAGTTGTATTAATTTAAATTTAAAATATTAATGGAACAAATTTCTTTAGGAAATTACACTTATTCAGAACAATGCTTTATTTATTATTACATTTAACGCAAAAACAACTTTTTTTAATAAATGTCCCTTTTTTATAATAATATAAAATATTTTCCACTCAATGGGAGGAGTTGCATCCTGCATCTTACTGGGTACGACCATGGTAACAAATCAGGACGTGATCAAAGTACGACGAGAAGAATTACAAAACATTTGTTACTTTTGTAAAAAGTTTCCCCCAGAAAGGTGTGACATTTTGAACAAACAAGTCGTTGTTTTGTTGCACCGGCTGACTGTTCACCTCTCTCGTAGTCGGACAGATAGCGGCAAACAATGACGGGTCGTACGTTTTACTAAAATATCAGTTATCTGAAGCGGAACTGACAGCGCTGTCTGACGGCCTGCACGATATTGATATTGAGATATGAAGGGATATCTATTTGGCAGCAGACTGACTTTCATACCCCTCCCCCACCCATCACCGCTCCCCCGCTGCCGACCTTAAGCTCCCATCAATCTTGAAATATCTTTTAGTGACCGACCGTCTTCTTTACGCTGACCGAATCGTTCAGTTTCGAACTCAAATAGCATACGGCGAATTATTCACCGATAATATTTGGAGGGAAACCGAGAAAAAGTGTACCTGGGCTTGATAGAAACATGTAGTCATTTATTTATCTAAATCGGAGAAATCCATTTAATTTACCTTTATTCTTTAATTCTATTTAAATTTAACCTATAATTGAACTTTAAATCTTACATAAACGCTCAATTTGCCTTTTAAAGTTAGAATCTTATTATATCTTGTTTAGTATTATTTTCACCGGCTGTACTGTTGGCCATCTTCCTTATTACATAAGAACAATGTTAAAGGTCAACACCTTTTCATAGTCGTGTACAGTAACGGGACATGTCTCATTTAAAAAATACAATTAATGGGCATCGAAAGTATATGGTTTAATGGATATATTTATTAGTACTTAAAACAATATTACTTTATCGTGTATTGTATTATTTATATCATTTATAAAGTATAGATTTTACAAGAAAAGCTGAAAAGCTTTTTAATGTGTATTAATAATATAAAAAAATTTGAAATCTCCCATAATTCAATGTTTAAATATAGGAACGTAAAAGTGTTCGACTAACATCGATTTTATGGATGCAACTCAGGGTAGTTTAGCCACATCTAGTAAGTAGTTTGTTATTATCTATTTGCAATTATTATAAGTAAGTATGGGTAAGAATGCTTCATCTGAGTACAGCAATTCGTACTTAATAAACGTAGAATATCTCACCTCATGAACGTTTGCTTGTTACTGGGGGCACGTTACTTGCATATGCAAGCGAGTATGGCGTACGGTTTAATTGTCAGCCATTACGAAATAAGATACAGTGTTAATTCTTGTGCTTTTGATATAAATGAATTGTCCTGAAATGATAGTTCTCTATCAAACATGGAACATCAAAGTAGTACCCAAAGCAAAGGGAATAATTAATTAACTTAACTGTAAAATGGTTACATACTATTCACGCAACTAAATTATTGGAAATATTTGGAATATTTTTTAGATTAAGAATCTGGTAACATGATTTAACTTTGCATACAAAAATTATTTTAAACATGTTTGATACTAATTAATTTAGATTCGGTAATAAAATGCCTCTAATTTTGATATTCTATTGGTTGTAGTATGAAGTATTTCACTTTAAAAAGTATTGGAGATACCTACACAATTTAGTATTGGCAATCACAGTTAAATACATTTTTATAAATATCTATTGAACTATTACCAAATTAACTTATTGCTATTATCTGAAATGAAAGGTTTAATTTTAATGTTTTTGTAATTATTATATTGAAGTGATAATTTTGTAAATAATAATAATTTTTTTTGTAATTAGACTTTTAAATTCCAATAAGAGATTAAGTTTTTGAAAAGAAACATTTTACTTTTATATACCTCTCAGGTATTTTCAACATTACTGAACATTTTCAAAAAATATTGGGTATTTCCTTTTTAAAATTTTGAGTTCTAAAAGTAAAACTTATAATTTCCCCTTTAATAGTTGTATTATGTTCAATTGTAAGAGGAGGTTATTTCTAATTTGACATCCCATTTAAGTAATTCTTAGCATATAAATTGAGCTTATTTTTATAATAAGACATGAACTTATTGATTTCTCCAGCACTGAATTAATTTTATTTAGTTAAAAATAACTTATTTTAATAATCAATCTATTTATAGACCAAGTGCTTAATTTATACTAATGACATTTTTTGTTCACAGGTAAGAATTTCTCTTTTCGGATTGTGCAGGCAAGTTTGTCCTTACGGTAGGATATTATTAATTGTGTTTTATTTTGTTTGCTTGTCTAATATTTCAGAATGCATGTTCTCTTTTACAATCATTCTAAATTTCTCTATCTTGCTTTACAGTAACACCACTTGGCTGCATTCCGATGTTATAATCTGTTACTATTTTAACAGTAACGACTGCAGCCGTGAAGCGTTTCCTGGTTTAAATGAGGGTAAACTGGTTCCTCAGTGGCTGATGGTCTGCAATTTGAGGCCGTCACAACGGTACACTGGTCTATTATGGATACATATTAATAATTAAAGCCCACAAGGCAGTTCCCACCGCCACCGCGCCGCCGAGTTAGCGCACGAATGTTGTACGACTCTGCAGTTGCAGTCCGTTATTGACTTCTTAAATAACTTGGGTTGGAAAATTTCTTTAAGTAGGCTCTAGAAATAACTGGTTGGTTACGCTTCCATAACTACAATACATTATTCGTGGCTATAAATATTAATTCATCAAATGAGTTTTGTTTTAATAAATGAAGTTTTTTAAAGTTAAGGCTAAACAAATCGTACCATTGGCTTGGCATATATTTGAGCGGTAATAACTTATCCACAGTAATAAAATGGATTTCTGCTGATATACATTTTGGAGTAAAATAATATTTATTACTGAAATGCCGTTTGGGAATTTGCTCTTACCGTTATCAAAAAAGTAATATATCAGTCTATTTTAATTACCCATTAGTCGTGGGTTTTGTTACCTACTCCTATCATTTATGAGTGTTTAAAATGCTATCAGAGACATTCAAAGAAAGAATAAAATTTTTTAATGCATTTCAAAATACGGAAAGTCTAGTATCTATTTTTTCTACATGAAACATATTACTTAAAAACCATTTGAAATTAAAATAAAACATTTCTACTAATATAAGTACATACTTGTTGAGATTTTTTTATAAAATATTTAAATTCATGCTTCCTATTTCAAAATGATGAAGGATAAATAGTCAAAAACCACATTAAAAACATCTATACACAATAAGTATTAAGAAACGATTTGATAATTTATTTGTATGTTGTATAGCTAAAAATATAATCGGCGAATTTCAGATATAGTGATTAATTCATGTAAGAGAAAGAAAGATATCTCTGTAAAGATATGTCATAACATTTCTTTATTCATCCGTTTCTCCCTGTTTAGTTTTTAAATAAACATTTTCTCTTGATAATTTATACAGTTAATAGTTTATTTGGAAATTGAAATAAAGAATTGTATCCTAAATGTAAATAAAGCATACATTTTTAAACTTTAGGATTCTATATGGAATTTATTATACAATGTTCATTGCAGAAGCTCTAAACAAATGTAATAGACTCCCTTATAAACAATCAATAAAATTAATCTAAACTAAAATTTATTATCACTTCTTTGAGCGTGGTTTAAATACGTTTGCTTCGTCTAGAACTGTGTAAAGTTTTTACATCTGGCCATTTGGAAATAATTTCTCCCGCTATTTGATCGTTAAACCAGGGGAAAAAACGGATGTGAATTACAATTTGTGGAATTTGGCGAGACGAAAATAATAAAACCTTGAACCCCGTTAGGAACCAAAGACGTATACTCCGTCAGCGGCCCCCCCTCGTCATGAAGGCCAAGGTGTCAACTGGGTCACGTGACCGGACCGGTCCGGGTAGGTCCAGTCAGGCTCCGTTCTTTGACCTCATCTTCATATCCAAGATGGCGGCCCCCGCTGCCGAGGAGCGCCTAGCTCTCCGATGACCCCGTATTTGAATACTAGGTGTGGTGCGCTAATAAGACCCCTGTCCATTTCGGTTATTAAGTGAGGGTCCAGATTATTACCTGCAGCCTGGCCTCGGTTAGGGCCGAATTCCGGCCGCAAGATGTTATCTGCTGCCCCTGGTAGGATACATTTTTTTCGTACGACATCTCTAGAGATGTTGAATACCTTAGGACCCTGTCAATTCTTTTACAACAGTAGTCTAATAATCGCCGTCTCCCTTCTCAGGAATGGAAATTGTCAAAGGAAAATATTCATATCGATTGTCGTACCACATTTTGACGATGTTTATTTTGGCATCAATTCATGAACGTGCTATGCACTTAAATATGTGATTCGATTCTCATTTATGAATTCTTCTATAGTCCTCATACGTAAATTTTTAAATTTATACGATACCAATAGGTTTTACTGTAGCAGATAGTTGCTCTAAACATATTTTAAAATGTCAGTCAAAAAGAAATACTAGCAATCCTCAAAGATAATTTTTATATATTTTTAGTTGTATATGTATTGATTTTGTTAAAAACATTTTATACGTGATTCTTTCCAACCATACATCTTCTGTTAAACACAAACAAACCAGTTGAAATTAGTTTACATTTTTCTAACATTCTAATATTATATATACACATCATTCTAATAATACTACAAGAATATGCATTTCGTGTTGTTTATGTTATTTTAACTTAAAAAGTAACATTTAAACTGTACTGCATTTTATAAGTGAATGTACTAGTCACGAAGTTTGTAATGTCGATTAGAACTCGTATGGTTAGTAGTAAATATTTAAACGTTAGGTATGACAAAATAAATTTAGAGTTGAAAACGTGCTGTACATAGATTATAAATTATTAGACAAGACAAGTTTTTAAGTGTTAATTGTATTTATGTATACATTATACGAAGCAGTTCAAAAATAGACCAGAATGCAGTGTATTTTTACTACCCATATGCTGAAGAAAACTAAGACAGTTGATTTATTATATATATTATCTCATATTATGTACCAACCTCGTACAATTCATAGTCTATTAGAATACAATATATTAGGGTCCTGAAACAAACAACTTATCCAGATTCCCGCCATCTGGCGCAAGACAGGTGAATGGCCTCCATCTTGTACCTGATTGTCTTATGGTCAAACGACTCCAGCAGTCCAGATCCAGCGGTAAGTGTAGCGTAGATCATGGCGCGGCGTGTTGCCTATTGTGGTGACGAGACGGCCGCCATATGGCCGTATACAGACAATCTCCAGATTAATTGAAGGGTCCTCCTATACCTTAGCTCTCACTTCATCAAGGGAGACTGCCACCCTCCTGCGGAAGACGCCGAGGAACAGTCGGCTGTTGATGGGCGCAGGACATGTGGTAGCAACAGGTGGTCTGCCGTACCGCCTCGCAGGACTACACCGACTGCGCTGTTGCCACGTCTCGGACCTGTCTGACAGGTGCAGCCCAACTGACAACACCGCATCCTCGCCCTGACCTTAATTCCTGATTGTATCCTCTTTCTCAAAGTCAAGTTGGTGCTCTTGGATTTCCAAGCGGCTCGAGTAAACCTGAGCAGTGGACAAAACCAAAATTCGATAACATTGCGTGACTAAACTTTATAAAATGTATGTTGAGATCCTTAAAAGAAATTAAGACACTGCAATTTATCTCGTCCTTAACTTACCGAAGTGTTTGAAATTAATCTTGTTATTTTATAACTAACTGATCATTGAAAACAAAACTAATTTCAACGGAGTAGTTTACGTATAATTTAGTTTACTGTGTTCGTACAAACGTTTATTCTAAAGCAGTGGCGTAGCTATGGGTGGTGTAACACCCTACGCCCCTTCAAGAACCCTAAAAACAAAAACAAAGTGTATAATAGTTATTAAACATGTTAAAAATATTGATCTAAAAACGTTTTACGTTGAATAAGGCCTGTCTAATATATTCTAATTTGTATATATAAATATATATATATATATATATATATATATATATATATATATATATATATATATATATATATATATATATATTTGTTTCCATACTACCTGGTGTGGTGTGCTCTTTAAATTCATCACCCCCCCTCCCAACCTTATTCCTAGTTGCGCCACTGTACTAGGGTTCAGTGGGAATTACTAATCCGTTGCCATTGAAACATTTGAAGCACACACTTAAAACAAAGCTACAATTGTGACAAACATTACCTGAAAGCAGCGTATTAGAGGAAATCCGAGCCTGTAATATAACACTGAAGACTTATCAAAATGTTTCTTTGCAAAAGAAGCTTGTATTTGCAGCAAATCGGATTCAACGTTCGCAGTAAATTCATGTGAAGAACGCACGCTTTTCGGATTACACATGTAAAGTAGGCTGTAGCACGCCTGAGTTTCGAGTGTGATTTTTCTGACAATTTGTTGTAATCTTCTTTAATTAAAGTCTCTTTCAAAGAAAGTAGGCTTTAAAAAAATTGTATTTCAATAAATTTTGATTAAGTGTGTTTTGTGATATGCCTTAACTTGACTTCAGATTAGGTTTTACTAATTGCTCGTCTATCCAGGGATTTATTGCCTCAAGGAAAAATTACATATTTTGCATAAATTGTTTTTTTGAGCTGTTAGGAAAAACTTTTAAAACTTATTCACTACAATAATTGCACGAAAGTTGTATGTTACAATTTAAAATAACAGGAGAGCGAGTGTAAGTATGTTTTAATACGTACCGGTCAAGCGATGGCAAATCCCCTACAACAACATTGTTTCACCATTATACAACGGTTCTCAATATTTACCGAGCGCATTTAATCCTCTTACACCTGTATGTTGTTGGTCCGATTCCAGCGACTCACCTCCGCACGAGCGTATCGAGTGTAGCGTAATCACAGCGTACTTCTACGTTTCCGTAAAATTATGTTTGTTCAAAACTTGCTTGTTGGACTTTTAATACAGAACTCGTTGGAAAGCGCTTATATAAATTGTTATTGAGAGTGGCATAAACGTTTCAACTTTTACAATTAATTAATTAATTTGTTCTTCTAAGTTCAAGCTCCATTTTACGATATTTTGAACCTATTAATATATATTATGAATTATATTATGAGAAATAACGTAAATTTATTTACCATTTACGTAATGTTACATAACTCATTATAAACTGGAATTCAAGACGACATTAGTTTTCTGTTATTCATTATACGTCACTATTGTATGAAGTCGGTGTGTTGGATTTTATTTTGGACTGTTACAAATTGTATTATTGTTGTCTCAGATATGAATTATAATATGATTACGTTTTGCCAAGTTTCCTTCCCCTCTGGCCGTATCAGCGCCGTGTTGTAGTAAACGTAGTAAACCAGGTCGTGACGCCGAGCCGCGCCCGCCGAGTCGTTGGACCGTAACTGACCGCCATTGACGCACGGGCGCAGTGGGCCAACACTGACACGAACCCGGGACCTACAGTCGTGTCCCCGGACTCGACCCGGGAATCCAACCCGCAAGTTCTGGCGACTCTGTGCCTACACCATCAGACTGTATACCTATCGTTTAAGTTTCCGTCTACAGACCCCAATGAGACTATCTTGACTATATCATTTTGGGAACGATAAAAAACTATATGGAGCGAGTTTAACCTTTATAAATATTGACCATCTCTTAACCATTCTGTTGGGAAATAATTTTTAAAGAAAAGCCGCCTTGAACACGTAGGTAATATTTCAAAAAAGTGCAAATCTCATATTGTAATATATATCTGTTCTGTGTGACAGGTCCAGTTCTGGCAGAACACAAAACTTAAGGATAGTAAACTTGGGCTACAGTATTTTAATACACAACATATACAACTGTATTCGCTACAATACAATTCGTAGTTAAAACGGTTCAATTTATATTCAAGAAGATTTTGATGTTAACAATTATTTTCACATTGTTTTGATTCTCAATATTGACTTTGTTGATTTAGTTATACTTCTAGTTACAAAACAACTTTTGCTAATAAATGTCGAAAAAATGTTCAAAATGACACTTGAATGTAAATAAAAAGTGGATACCGTCACCTGCGGCTTTGCACGTAATTTCATTTTGACAGGACACCATGTTTATATATTCTTTTATGAGCCTATATTTTAACTAGTGATAATAATAATGTTGTGTAAAATTTCGGTACAATCAGTTCACTAATTTTTTAATGATTGAGTAACACACTCACATACAAACAAACGGTTAGATTTTTATACAATAGTGTATACATTTTAACGTCTGAGCTTTTAAATTCAAAAATATGACGGAATTCGTACTTTCAGTAAGTGGTATAATTTGATAACGCTTTTAGCAGTTTGCTTTTACAGCGTTATAAATAATTCAAGTGGTCGACTGAGGCAAATTAATTCTCTGGAATATTGATGCATGAACGATTCACTTTCAAGTTTAACGTTGCAAGTTTAGTCTGATAACACTCGAGGAATGAACAGTGAGTGAACAAGTCTATCTCAGGACGATAACAATATGATGTAATCCTTTAGTCTGTTGTATACTTCTTCGGGTTCTAGACTGGATATAGAAAATTATCTATTTGTCTTAACTCTTAAATAATAATAAAGATTTCAATCTTTTGACATATAACTACTGAAAGCAGTTTTATTACTTTTATACTCTATCGATTGTTTACTTGCAATGTATGCTGCTAGATATAAAAATGCCATTTATGTTATTAACTTGTAACATAATGATCTTTTTCATGATCCCACACTAGATATTTGCTAGAGTCTTATATATTAGAATCTATAATAAAATTATTATATTAAACTTGGAAACTGCTTGATATTTATGGAGTTTACATATATTATGTAATTTTCCCTTTTGTAAATATATTTATCTGTAGTTATTCGAGCCCTAGTTATGTGAGGTTGTTTTTCTTTATTCCTAATCGGAAGTACTAGGTGTAGAGTTTACTGTTGTACTTGTTAAAGATCTGCAAATAATAAAGCAACTAGTTGAAACATATTTAAAACATGGGTTTTATGACAGAATTTCTCACAATTTTCCTCGTTCATAATCCATATTTTCGCAATTACTATATACATTTAACTATTGCCCTTTTCTGACCACTCGCCTTCATTTTCCTTCGCGGTTGGCTGTATTCTACCTTACCTTTCTTACTTCTAAGGTGCGCTGTCTGTAAAGTAATTTCTGCGTTTTAAAATTATTCTTGTTATCTACAGAAATAGTGAGTTTAATTCAGGGTTATATGTTTAAGGAAACCATTATTTGTATTCACAAAAGTCTTAACATGTAGACTTTAATATTACTTGAAACATATTACATCACAATACAAACAGGAGTACAGGAGTGCGTGTAGATGCATTACAGTTGTCAAAAAGTAATTAATCAATGTATAAATTCAAAATGTGAATAAACAGGAACCAATAATTTTTTTTGTACCAGAGTTAAATACAATTAATAATGATGATTTCGTACAGTGTTTGTCGTGGCAAAGGCCAATTTAAAGACTTCTATTACATTCCTTTAATACAAAAATTAAACCAATTTGAAATGGTAACAGAACAACAGCTGCTGAAAAAATACACCTACACTGGACTGTAGAAGGTTTCATTTTTTCTGCATCTTTTTCACAAGAGGTGACAATTTGCAAATCCCAATGTAATCGAAAGTTCACATTGAAGTGCTGAAGTAGACAATATAACTTGACAAACACGTCTGCCTTCGGAACGCTGGCTGTTGTTGCCAGTATTACAATGGGTTATATACACTGTGTATCAATAGTTATACCTTTACTTCGTTGTCGGGTTTGAAAGAGATTATCCACAATGCAAACAACGCTTACTTTTGTTATTTTTTACTATTTTATACTATTTTACAATATCTTGCTTAAAAAAAAATAATAATTTCTCGTATAAAGTGAACGTTTCTCAAGTTTCCCCGTTAGGGTTGTGAAAACCTTTCTGTGTTTCAGTGTACATCATTAATCCATTTCCGCACTTTTAATTAATTTCACGATGGAAATATATCCACAAAAGACCGCGTCTTGCCTCATTAGCAAGTTTCGCATGAATTGTGAATTCGTGTTGCCGAACTAATCATATAGTCAACTAATTATTTCTAGAGTAAACGTGGTTTCAATGTAGACTCCAGTTTTTCATAAAATATTACTGTTTAATCAAGCCATCGTCGCTCTGCTGTGGCATTAAACATGCCAGGTAAGCATATAACATGCCTGCCATCGTGTATAAGTGCTACGTAATATGTGAGGGCTGTTCATCAGATATCTAGCGATGTGGGTCAGCTCTGAGTGGAAATAGGTTTTCTGGTTTACCCTTTAAGCTGGATCCGTCGCAACATTTTAGATCTCGTGGGATTTATAACACCTCTGAACCACAATTTACTTCAATACAAATCTGTACTTTTATACACTACGTCGAGATTTAGGTTTTAATTAGAAATATAAATATATGCACTGAGAGTTGCATTAATTCCTGCATTGAATAAATATTTAACTTTGAACTATATCACACCATGGGTAGAGTTATGCAATACATCTCAATTTAAGGATATAATATGTGTAGATTTAAACTTTTTTTAATAGTATTAATATAATTTGTCTGTTGTGTAATAACTATTCTACTGAGTGGGTCGTACAACATGTAGCAAATCATGAGAATCTTGTGTGTTGGAATTATATATCTAAAATTCACCACACGATATTTAAAGGCTACAGGTGTAGCAAAATTTTTAAGAAATAATATCAGAATATTGTAAGTGTGGCATATTATAGTTTCTCTTAGGTCCATATCTGTGGTAACTGGTAAAGCAGTAAAGATTTGCAATGTTTTGAACGTAGTATAACCCGAGAACAAGAAAAATTCTGCGACCTACTCGTATATTGCCTCCACCCATATTTGCATGTGTGTGGTGTAATCGAATGTTGATGTCGGAAAATAGGTATGTGGCCAACTGTAATCACACTCACTAGTAACTCTTGTTAAATTTGTCACCAGAGTTTGTTTTTAATAAGTAATGAATGTTCAAGAGAATGCAAAAAAGTATCCTTTACAATTTAAGTATACCTCCTATAAATGTACACAGGTGAGTAATTCTGAGATCTTATTATCCAAACCAGACCAGAAATTGTGAAAAGAAAAGACAAACTCAAAATACGGCGAGGATGCTGTAAACGAGCAGGATGCTGTTCGGTTACGTTACCAGGATCGGCGAAGGGTTCACTGGAGGCTAGTGAATGCTGGCGAGGTGGATGTAGAAGATGAACAAAGGAAGGAATGAAGGACGAAACACACGCCAGCACGCATGATAATCACAGACGGACAGACAGACCGCCGTCGGCTACGTAATTACGCCACTAAATTGAGGCTCTCTGTAAAAACAAACGTGTTTGTAGCGTTTGTTATTCCGACTCTGTTGGCTGCACTGAACCGTGCTGTTGAGATGGGAAACACCGCTTGGAAGGGTTTCCTGGCTTACGTGCTAGCTCGGTCATTCCGGGATGGAGCGGCATTTAAGTCTTTGGGAAGTGCGTTTTGCTCGAATTCTGTAGAGAGAAATCGTGTACGCGTCCTTGGGACAAACTGCAACTGTAAAGAGTACACGCGTTGTGCTCACCCATGATATCCGAAAGGTTTTTGAAGTGCAGAAATGTGGAATAGTCCTACTGAAATATTCGTAGTTCTAAACCAAATAAAGATTTGTGCTTGCTGTAAAATTGTATATGTTATAAGGTTAATATTCAAAGAAAGAAATGTTTTAAGTAAGTTGAGATTTCCAGGTTGTATATTAATAGGAAAGCTAAAAAGAATAATATTTACAGTGTCTAAAGCTGCTTCGTTTCATTATTTTGATCGAAAGTTATAAATATTTCAAAAAATTATAAGTTACGTGTTAAAAAAGTTGAGTTTTTATATTGTTAGATGACGTGTAAGAGCCTCACATTCTTCTGAGTTTACCACGGAACAGGCTACATAAGTGTATTAAAAATTCGACCTTTCCAGCTCCGAATGAGAGACATGTTACCATCTTCTACTGAATATTACACTAAGTAACATCTTAATTCGGAGAAGTAGCGAGGAATACCCGTGGGGAACTGGTGGGAGGGGGGTACATAAATATGGAGTGTTGAAGCGACTGCGAGCAGACACACACCTGGGAGTGGGTTAGTTTCCCAGGCGGGTCGTTCCGAGATGTTTCGTGGTTAACCTGGGCTCTCCACATTCGCCGGTGGCCGCCACAACTACCGGCTTTACCAGTGTACGGCCCGAGCTTCAGGCCCACTCGACTTTTCGTGTCCATTGAGATTAAAGAGCGATCATTTTGAATACTAAACGTTTTAAAATAGTCTTACTTTAAATACCTGTCGATCATCATTGACAATTAGTTTAGAATTATAAACTCTCACCCCCAGGTTCCATCATCATGCTTTATGCATTGTAGTCTGAGCATGGGTACATTAATTTTGATGGAAACCTAAATTCTTCTTTTTGAAATAAAGCAGTTGTTACTTTTGAAGTGACTCAGTTTGTTTAAAATCTCATATTATTGGTGTATAAATGTTTATCACTTATTTTACAGTTTAGAAATACAACATTGTGTCAAGTAGTAATTTCACAAAATACTTTAAACACTTTACCTACAAAAAAGGTTAAATATGTATCAAATATATTTATAAACTTTATAGTAAATACAATTTTGAACATAACGAGAAAATTTCAACTCCAAACTTTAATTTAGCTTTTGCTAAAAATCGTAATTTTGTATGAGCTTTAAATGATATGTAAAAAGACATAAATTGCCATTTAATTTTGAAAGAACGTTTTTCATTTGTTGCCATCATCGCTACCGCAGATAGCCGAAGGCACTAGTTTCAGACCGTTCAGAAACGAAATAGAAATAGTCTCTAATCTTGCTAAAATAATACAGACAGTTGCTCGGTTTCCTTCTCTATTCCAGTAGTTACAGTATCACAGATAATTGTTTTTGTTGGCAGATGAAGTATTTCGATCAATAGCTTGGTCTCTGCCAATGCATGGAACTACAATTAAAGGCTTCCAACACGATTTAATTGGCAACGTGATACATTCGTTACTCATGTATAGACGTGGAAACTAAACAAACAATAACAGCTTTTCAATATTCCCGATATTGTCGACCACGATTGTAGAACAACCGCTGCTGTAGTGAAATCAGCCCACTAATGGAAGTAATATACAGGCCGCTTGTGTTTATCCTTGAATTTATTGCTTTAGCAGACTTCATCGTTATAATATTAGCCTAAAATGGTGGCGAAACGCATTAGTTGGCTGCATTGTTTGCTGATACAGCGACGCAAACATTTGCATGAATTGAATGCACAATTATTGTTGGTGTATACATTAACCTGCACTAAACAGTATCGCGCGTTTAATTACCTCACAACTAATATGCTCGGTAGAACAGAGCTCGCCAGGCGAGGAATTTATTACACTATAGTTCTTACTCGTGGAAAACTTACCTGCCGTCGTAAGTTAACTTCCCCAAATGTATTTTTACTTTTTCCACTATTCTAGGTTCATCCAAAATTATTATCATAGTAAAAGGGTTTAATTGAATATATTTGTTTTGGGACTGTTTTTAAATTAAATCTTAAATCTTAAAAGATACCAGGTTTCGAATTTTATAATATATTTTGGTATTATACTGCATATTATTTTACTGTGGCCTGGGACTAGGGATAAATGATTCTGATAACCGTGAACACTCTGGTTTGAGGGCATGGTGTTACTGGTTTGTGTCATTTTGTGTGTTTTTAAATCTAAAATAATCTTAATAATCTGACGATTGAAGGGGTTCAGTACACCTTTAACCACTGGTAGTTGACTTCAGAGCCTACCAATACAGCCTATATCAAAATCTTGTTTGGTACTTTTCATTTAGCTACGGATTAATTGGTTTTTGTTAGAAAAGGTTCTCCATAACTAATTTATGACAAAACATGCATTAAGACATATTAGGTATGACGAATTGAAAGAATTTAATAGGCACAATTTTTTTACTGTTTGCGCATACCAATTTTGAATATTACAAGTAAAATTATAATACTCTACATAATATTCTAGAACCTATGTGACGGATTCGAAATATACTGCAAAATTAAATTGTAATAATTGTACTTTTAATAAACTAATTGAACATAATGATTATTCAATAATGGTGGCATCTATAGCAGAGTCTCTCAATACACTCGTATTATGAAAGAGAATTCTCTCCGTCAAGAACAAACACCAATTGAGTTTATTGAGTGAGTGACACAATGTGAGCATATTGATTGACATTTTATACCGTACAAAACAACTCGATTATGAAGTAATGAGCTGCCTATTAATAACAGTTGTATACCGGAGAAACCAAAATTGATTGCTTCAATTTGTATCACGTTTTAGCTATAAATATGCACTCCGTGATCGATAATACTGATGGCAGTATTTGTCCACAGTGGTGTTTATGTAAACTACATACTAGATTTACTCGGGCAACAATAGATTATCACAGTAACGGGGCCAAACATGTCACTGCAATTAATAACGCGGGATAAATGCACAGTTGGCAAATCCGGGTCGCCTAAGTACAGTAATTTGTCGGGAGCACAACACCTGACAAGTGCGATGTGTGATACGGACGAAATTAATATTCAATTACGAGGGGAGAGGGCACCGATTGTCGGTATTAACAGGGAAAAGTCAGGCGCGCCATTGCTGGGGGTAACGTCCAACTAAAGTAATTAAAACAGAATCTAATAGCATTTATAAAAGTTGGAGCGGTTTTTTCAGGTATTCAATTTAAAGTTTGGGGCGCCGCTGTGATATAGTGCGCCATTTCCTCCCGGCTGTTTGTCATCTTTGGTTAGCCGAGTCGGCTTGTGGCCTGTACAGCAGCCGTGGGACTTGGCAGCTTGTCTTGTCCCCGGGGGTTGTGCTCTGAGTTAATAATGGGCTTCTCTACCTAGCGCTTCTCCTTCCGTACTGAGGCAAATTATTTGTCTCTCGTAATAGAGAAATTGAATGGTTGGATAGAAGAGAAACCAAAACTAGTGTAACGATAATCTCTCTTCTTATTGATTAACCTAACCATATTATATACAGACAGGAATAGGATGTTATAATCACGTTATATCGCCATAATGCACACATTACGATCTTTTGGAAGTACCGTATTTTAAAAATGCGAATCACGAATAGCGTTATAGTGGTTTACGTAGTTTTATATACAGCGTTAACACAAAGCAATCAATATGAGACCCTTGATAAAATGCTAGAATGTACTACTTGAAGGCAGTTACATTTACACCCTGTGTTTAAAGTTGTACACAACGTCATTACGGTGGGGATACTGCTGTGGCTCTCTAACTGACGGGTCACGGATTCGATTCCGGAGGAAGTCATAAATTCCGAAGTAAGGTTCTCCCAGGTAATTTTAGTAGATCACCACAGGCGCACGAACCGTACGGGACAAAGATCTACAGTATATCTATCCACCCCAGCTTGAAACCGGTGAATAAATAAACACAACCTGGGTGGAAGCATTTTCTTTGAAATATTTGTAAGTTTAAATAAATAATACAAATTATAAACCATTCTAACAAAACTCTCTTAGTGTAAAGAATCTACTATTTTTGGGTACTGCTTTCATTACAGGGATTTACTTTTGCAGTTACTACTACATAGCTGTTAATTAGGATTACAAACATTTTTTTGTTTTCCCTTTTCTACCGTGACTTTCCCGGCTGAAACAACAGCGAATGTTGTGCGGCTAACAGCGGCCAACGATTTGTCAACGTCGTGTCGGCGCCCGTCAGCCGGTTGACCAATTGTCCGCTGAACGCCTCTAATCGGTGTTTGTGCACGTCCATCGGTCGACCGATCTCGCCATCCTTGCCCAACTGACAACGGCCGACCCGCCTCCAATTACCGCAACCTCTCAATCACTTGCAGTTCGCGGCCGCCATTTTGACTTTCTCTCGCGTAATTGGAAAGGCGCGGCCGCGAGATCACGACCGATCTGGTTGTGGGCCCCAGCCGCCGCCACCGAGTCACGACCGAGTCGCGTGGCAGCCGTAACCTCCCCGCCACCCGCGCCGACGCGACGGTGACTTGCAGCAGTCCGGTAGGACACGAGTCCTTCTGCATGACTTGATCCTGGAGGTAATAAGGAAATGTTGTTGCGGCGTTACAACTGGATGCTGCTGGAGTCAAGCGAGTAAGCATACTTACTACAACAAAGCGCTTTTAACACGGAAGTCTGAATTTAAAATTGTGCATCTAGTTCACGGTTTATAAAAAAGTATATTACTGAGGTCATATACATGTTGGTAAATGAAAGAGAAAGGCTTTGAACAATATATGCGCAGTGTTGCCAATTCTTCTATCCAAATAGGGCGAATTTGAATGGTACTGGTTTAGAGATCGGCTGTTTGGTCGTTTGTTTGGTTCAACTTCAAAGGTTGAAAACTGAGGAACATGTGACAAGTATATCTCGAGTGGATTTTTGAGACATTTTTGTTCAAAGGTTAAATAGGACATGTATTAAAAAAGTAGGCCTATTTAAAGTTTTTTCTTTAATCTGTAGTTTCAAAAAAGCAGTTTCTAAATTCTCTTTTTGCACCTTATAGCCTACTATTTTAGTCATCTTATCTGTTTATAAAATAATAACTTCATCTTAGTATCTTCGGGAATTAGTTACTTTTGAATAATTATAGGATAAAGAATCAAAGGAATGTATCTTTCGTTACTCAGATAGTACATCACACTACTAAGAACAATGTTGAAGGGTATGACATCGTTTTATGTGGCGCCGAATTTGGTTCTTTCAGTTGCTTAGGGGATGTCGAAATAGTCTTAGTCAAGATTTTGTATAAACTGTAAATACTGTTTTATTTTCACCTTAAATGGCAGCTCTTTAACAGCGAGAGCTCATGATTAAAACTAATCTTTATGGTCTATCAGCGGTTTTCCTTCGTTCACACAGGCGGCCTGTGGCTACCGTATCTCTCGGGCTTGCCCCCGTGGTACTTTCATATCCCACTGTCGGCCAAATGTCTGCGGGATCACAGACACTTTCTACATGAGTATAGTTAGAATGTCGATGTCGACCTATTCCGAAGAAAGCCCAACTTTCTCCGCATTACAAGATCCCGTCCGGTTTCACTACGGATCGAGTAGACTAATTCATCTCTGTTAGTTTTTGTATTCTGAGACGATCGTTTTAGTGTTTCACCTTTTAGTGAACCATCAAGTCTTCGTACTCCATCGGCGATCTGGCTTCAGTTGTAGATAAACTACGATTTGATTTACAGATAACTGATCATGAACCGATTGGGGTTACAGTATATTTTAAACGATATAAGCAGCGCTAAATCCATAAAGATTATTTAATAGCGTTTTCTAAATCAAATTATCATCCAAAATCAAGTGACCCTTTTGACCTGATTGAATTTAAGAGCAGTTATTGGTAATCAAACATTTCTGAGTATACTCGACTTCTGAGAAAATTTCGAACTTCACCAGATAACAAATTTTTGTATCCATCTGCAGGATTATATCGCGAAGACATTTAGAATCAATGATACCCAGGGATACAGATACCCAACATGACTGCTCATTTGTGTCATGTTTTGTTAAAATGTATATGCATTTTATTATCACTGGTAGAGGACACACCTGCTCGCTTGGTACGTTGTACCGCGGCATTACGTTAATTTATTAACCCGTATTCTCTAGTCCATCAGTAATGTATTAGACACTTTCCATCCCTCGCTTCAAAGCGTTGTTCTCTAGCTTTAAAAAAATATTTATAAAGTCTTTATGTGACTACTGTATATGCACGTAAAATTGTGGCACGTTCGAGCCATTAGTATTTAAACGAAGACTGGAAATAGTAGTGTTAAGTAGGTTGAAATTATTGAACTTTTTTGATTCAACAAATAATCTCAATTGTGATGTAAATTTGCCGACGGAGTGGGAAAGCTCGTTCCGTAGTCAAAGTTTAAACTATTAACAAAGAATAACAAACTGTACTCCGTTCAACACCGTTCACTGTTAAGTTCAAGATCCTCACTCCGTCTTATCAACAACTGAGTGAAAGATGAAGAAGTAGTTTATGTTCAAGTTGAGATTAGACCGTCAGTCGAACGGCGCCCTAAGTCGGAGCTGAATGGCCCTCGCAATCAGAAGTAGACTTAACTGAACTGTCTGAATTGCTTTGAGCTCCGACCAACACCGAGAGGCAACTCCAATAAACATAACATCAATACATTTAACGTCCTCTGTGTAACTAACTCAACTGCCTTTGTTTTGTACAGTGGGTCACAAATTTAATCCAACTCATCCACTCAGTCATTTGCTTTGGTCCTGTGACCGTAGTGAATGGATTCCCATCGAGCTGGACGAAAAACATTATTGAGAAGGATAAGAAAACGAATATAACATATGTTATCCTTTTTGTAGCTATATTTTGCTGTTTAGGATTTTAAGTAAACGTCAGATATCCTGGTAGTTAAGATATTCTGCGATGTAACGATTGTGCTTCCACAGAAAAATACTTTTTCTCATCGGAGCTTAATAAGTGCTATAACTCGCTTAAATGGTTTAGATTTTATATGAGTGAGCAGACTCGGAATATTCTTAAAGAAATATGAAAAAAGTGTATGTTTTAAACGCCATTCAACGTTACTTCACCACTCGATGATAATTCACAAACATCTGCTCCCAAGAAAAAATGTTCTAAATATTATTTTTAAGCAAATATTTTAAACTTTGAGGTCAATGTGCAGACTTAAGACCAATTCCAGGAAAAGTAAAAGTACACCGTAATGTCACGAAGCTTATTAATAAATACCAATTTCAGAGGTTCCAATAGTCCAATAGCATTTGAGGCGGTATTGCCATATCGCTACTATCAGCTGTGACGTGCTACGATTACATACTGTCTCCTTGATTTACACGTTGTCTTGAAAACAGTGTATGGATTCATATTTACGTATATTGGTTTACGGTAACAATTGATATTTGTTTATATCAACATGTGTCGAGTTGGAACATTTATTGCCAATACACGTAAACTGGCAGTAGTGCAGGTCGTGGGGTGTAGAAGGAATATACAAACGCACCAGCCGCTATCGTAGGTCTATTTTCTTACAAGCTGTTCCAGTCACATTTTCAGTTTGTAACGTTGGAGATATAATTTCCATCAAATAAATATATATTTTATATATTAGATAGATTTTATGTAGTTACTTTTCATATAATGAGTACTATAGTAGTTTGATAGATATTCCATACAAGTACCTGGACTACCGTCTCGAGGCCAGGACCCGTTCTCTGAGACTCCCAGCGGCTCCGGTATTCTGGAGCTAACGGCGCTGTCCCCGTTACGTTATGATCCGCCTCACATTTACCACACCATTGTAATTGTGGCACCCCACTGCTCGCAGTTTGGCGATTGTTTGCCATTCATACGTCTAACAGTTCGTCTGTCCGTCCGTCCGCCTGCTGTGGCATCATTAACCGCAATCCGGGTCTGCCACAGCCGTCTTCAGGAGGAGCATCTTGCGGTTCTGTGACCGTGGTCCCAGTAACCTTTAAACTCACCTTGACTTTGAAAACCCAATTTTAAGTTTTTGTTTAAAAAATTGTAATTTTTATACTGTTAGTTAAAAGTTAATAAATTAAACTTGCTTATTCAAAATAGTTACAGTGGCATAATACTTATTAAGATAACAACGTATTTTATACGGAACCTGGAATTTTTCCGCGAACTTCGGGGTATTGTTATCCAAGCGAAAAGGAAACAGAAATTTAATGTAAGCAGAGAGGGTCTATCTCGTTTCATTATCTGTTTGTGCTTTTCACTTAAAACTGTTTACCTCGTGTATGGTTTACGCTGCAGCAATGTAATTTTCCTGGATGTTTGTCTAGTTAGTAACCATAAACATGGTGTAAAAATCAACACTTTTTCTAGTTTAAATTGGTCACTACTGTTACAATACGGTTACTCTTATGATGACCGTTCTCATCTGGTTGTAACATTATATACTATACAATAGGTCAAACATGCAATCATCAAACATTAATACTCTTTTGTTAAATTCGCTTTGAATGACCCACGGTCCGTCTTGTGTGTGTACACAAGCGGTTATAAAATGTCATAGTCAACTCACCCTTTATGTATATCATCAAACAAATTAATATTTTCCCCTTGAAATTTTTGATTGCCAATACAGAAAGTACACAACGGGCTGTACAACACAATAGAGCTTATTCTACACAGCTTTGTTTGTACAAGGGAATAATGCTTTTCATCGTATGAAATTAAACGATTCGGTTTTAAAAATTGGACGTTTTCAAAACAAACAGTATAATTTGTAAAGGGAGCTGATTTGCCGCAAAAGCACCGAAGGACAAGTTCAGCATTGGACGACAAAGAGTGCTGTCACCGAGCAGGACGTACAGGATACAATACCATTTTGTTTTGATGCGACAAAAGCTCTTCTCGTCTGCTCTCAAACGCTATTTGAATAATGTATGCGTCAATAAATACATTATTTACCCGGGGCAAGGTGTGACAAAACAGAGTAATGAGCTTAGCGTAGCATTACTGTGTGACAGTTACGCTATTGTGATTGCTCTGTATAGCCTATAAATGTTGTAGAGGTCATCAGCCGCTCCTGGCTCGACAAAGGGAATATCAAACCTCGTGCCAGCTTGTATCGGTATCACTCCATGCTGCTGTACCTTGGGGTTCCCGACCTGTTATCTTAGTAGGAACACATTAGAACTATCCTCCAACAGGCATGTGTTGATACAGGCACAGATAAACAGAACACGTACAGAATGTACAGAACACTGTCGAGGAATGCATCCTGACTCCTGAGTTGAGTGCTTGAAAGAATTATCTCCGTACTTATCTATCCCGATCAAAACGGGTGGCCAGGCTGTTTATTTTCGTGTTGTTGTATGTAGAGAAAACACACACACACACACACACACACACACACACACACACACACACACACACACACACACACACACACACACTGTCGTAAATACTTAAATTTAATTTCAAAACAAATGACGCGATATTTTTACTACTATCCAAATTTTAAAGCAACTGTTACATTTAATAACATAATGTAAATAACAGCTGACTTTTTGCCACAACTGGGAAAATCACACAACAGCAAATATCTTGGTAGTGTCGTAAAATAGTTAATCCAACCTAACATTGATTGCGCTTAATTATTATATACCACAGCCTTTTAAATACGTACTTTCAGCCGTCGTTTATGTCTGACATCATCCTTTTACAATTTTCGCTTAGCGTTAGCGAAGCCTATCAATTGAGGTTGCTGGAAAAAACCACTTCTGTCTTGCTGTCTGTTTATCCACACGATATCTTGAGAGCGATATATAGACTTTAAACTTTCATTAGGCTTTATTTCTATATAGGCAACATTTTTATATGGTTTTATCGTGGTTAATGCTCAATTGGATTTGACTGAGGATATCGAATATTTTTACATTGGTCTTATGAGTAACGAGAAAATCGCAGAAGAAATAAATTTTTAAATATACTAAATTAATACAATTATATGACATGGTAACATTTCAGGAAGGTTTAAGTAAGGTAATTTAAGTCTTGTATTTAAGTAAGAAACAGATTTCAAATTTTGCATACAACCCCATGACGTCTGTTGCGCGTAGTATGTCGTGTGGGTGGCGTACTCCTCTCTTCTAATATTCTACCAAACCATGAGAAAATCAAACCCTCAGGCTAACTGGTCAGTTACACTTATATCTAAAATTATATTTTGTAGTAATTTAATTATAGTTTATTTGTGTGAGAAGTTGAGGAAGCTGAAATAAAAAAAAAAAAAACTAAAAATCCGTTAAAACGAGACACTGATGCGGTAGACTACACCTTCTATATTATATTGTTGACGAAGCTACAAAGATCTAGCAGTAAACATAACGATGGTGTTCTCTATCGGATTAATCAGGCAAACCATTTTACAGCACTTCCTTCCACTTGAGTTGTGAGCAAGTATCTTGTAATGAAAGATGATTCAGGCAAACAAGTCTTTATGTAGAAGGGAAACGTCTCATGCTCATAACCGTAACGGTTTATAGACCTATAAAAACATCATTTGGCAGATATTTTTACGGCGGTTTGGCTAAATTGATTGTCAATGTTGCCACCCTTCCGAGCACGAAGAATCTCGTATTGTTCTCTCAAACACGAGTTCAAAATTGTCACAGAATGGGATGCTCACATTTAACTTGAATCCGCAACAATCGATTGGGCTTACGCTTCATTTTATAAAACGTAAAGTAGTATGCCTTATTTTTATTTTCCTGAGAAAAAGTAATGTACGTTTACAAAGAAAAACGGGGTCGTGTCTATATCACAAAATATATAAGTAAAATGCTGTTTTAGTGGATAGGGAATCAAGAGCATTTGTTCTAAATCTGATTAAACTTATTTTAGCAATAAAAACTATTGTTTTTTTTTTAATCGTAAATTAAGATAAATATTTAAAAGCAACGTAGATTATAGAATTAAATCAATTAGGAAATAAAATACAGTGTAAATATTCCCGAAGGTTAGCGACATAGATTCTTAAACAGTGTTAATTTATGTTTGAACAAAAATGTCTCAAAGATTCAATTTTGTAAATATATTTCTCTAAAACTCCGGTCATTACAGCCGCATTTCGCCTGCATGTATACAGTTTTATTATCCCCGTTCATTCCAAAGTAAATTACTCAGTACAGTAATATAATAAAAATAGATTATAAATATATTCATAATAAAATGAAGTTGTAACTGTTAACGAATGGTGTACAAAATGGAACGTTTGTTCTTCATACTCTGAAATACAATTACATTGTTATACATTTTTAAAGTATATGGAGCGGATTCATTAATTATTAAATATTAATAATGGTGATATGTTACATGTAGTACAACATGCATTTGCTATTAGTTTTGGGACACGCAATTTAAAAGTAATAATTTTGTCTTTGAGGTAAATGTTTTCCTGTTATCAGCAGCACACTTAGGGAATTATAACAAATGATTTACCAATATCTCTTATAAAGGCTTCAAAAATCAAAATAACTAAATCAACTTTGTTGTAACCTAGTAGAACAGTTAGAACAGGATCGAGAAGGCAGTATGTCCCGTGGAAGCTCGCATCTTAGTTGAGCAAGTTTGGTTAGTATAGAGGCAGTGGCCTTTCATTCAACTGACTACCCACGGGTCGTGCCCGCCTTCTCTCGCCTATCGGCCCACTTTCACACCACTCGGTGTACGGGCAGTGGCGCTAACTTCGATCCGCTCTGGATTATGTAAAACAGTGAAAGCAATCCGTGGTTTTTCCACGCAACAAATATCTGAAGCATTTAAAGAAATGGGGTTTTGTGGTCTGACATTTTTGACTGTGGTTGAAATCCAGGAAGTTGCGGATTAAAATCGATTCACCGAAAGGTGTTTTGAAAAAGCGCTGATATATGTAAATCCGTTTAACGTTTTTATTTCCTTAAGAAGTACATTAAAGTATCAGTTAACCGAAATCGTATCAACCGAATTTCCGGGTTAACCAAAGCGATTCTTAGCAAAACGGTTTCTATACGTTTCACTTACATAAATCAAAATAATTTTTTGTATAAATATGATGGTTTTGTAAAGTATGTAGTTTTAATGCTCCATAATATTAATTAAAGGATACATGTTATGTATCCTCTGCGCATAACATAACTGCTTACGAACCGAAACGGCCAGACCTTTCCACGCTCCTTTTACGAAGGGTTTGTTCGTTCGGATAACAAAATTTTACAAAATGTGGCAATAAATGTACAATGTCGGGCAAGTGAGTTTCACACAACGGTGAGCTCGGCAAGCAAACAAATCTGTTTACACAATGCTTGAGTTATTCTATGAATAACAAAGCGTTTTTGCCAGAAAGTTACATAATTAGCAGGATAAACTGTGTTAAACAAAATCAATGTTATTCACTGTGTTGTAGTTTTTACATTATATAAAATATAAAATATCCTTCTATGCTTTTGGTTTCTTTTAAGAAAGGTTTTGCAGAAAAAATATAAAGGATAATTTTCTTTTGGAAAAGTCATAAAAATTATATAGTAAAAATACTTTTCTTCTTGGTTCATTATTATAATAATGTCTGTATAAGTTAAAATGAATATTACAAAATAAAGCAATTAGAGAATTCAATTAGAGCTACATTTTGGCGTATACAAAATTTTAAAGTAGTCCTTGTCTCTTCATTGTGATGAAACAAAATAAAGGTAAATATCTCAGTTCATCAAATTTTTAGTTTTTGTTTCAGTTCCAGTGTCGACGTTATGTCAGAAATGTCGAATTCCAACAGGGTAAAGGCCAAAACATTTTCGTAGTATTTATAAAAAGGAATTTTTTTATGGAGTTACTCTTGTCTTAATAATTGATGCATACCTGAATCTATAGATAAAGCCTTAGATATCGCTAATTAACATATTACGTGCTTGACAAAAATATTTCAACCTTGGTGATTATCAGTTATAAAATTAGCCCGGTGTTCAATGACAGTGAATGCAAGTGTTGGAAAATTAAATATAATAACTAAGTAGTGCATATATTATTTTTTTGTAACGACATAATCCTTTTTTGCAAGGAACTAATAATTCAATTTTGAACAAGAACCAGTTTCTGAAGTTGACTGTCTCTGGCCAAACACAACAGTTATAATGGTCCACAGAACGCATGAGTCAGCACTAGAGAAGGTTATTCAAGATAATGACAGCTTGCCTTGACGTGTAGTAGAGATACAATGGTTCATAGGGGAACTGTCAGGTGACGTTGTGTGTCACCACGAACTGTCACCAAGTCACTGTTACAGAACTGTCGAGTCACTGTTATTCCGGCGGAATTAGCCCTCGGTACGGAGTTGAGACGTCAATCCACGTATATCAGTTGTCTGGTCGAGTCTGTCAGAATAAGTAATTATTTATGTTAATTGGATTATCTGTTTGCCTGGACCGTCGTGTAATTAGTAAATTAGAGCTCTAGATTGGAACGTGTACGTAATTCATCCGGAACAGTAATTTTTAATGGGTAGCAGTGTTACGTGATTTGATCTCGAAACAAAGCAAATCTTTTTTAGTCTGGTTTATCGCTTGGATAAATAAACAATCTTACATCTTATTTATGGTGGTGCAATCGTGAAATAGTGCAAATTTTGGGATTGGAAAATATGTTTTATGTTAAATTTATAGCTCTTTACGATAACCTTGGATACCAAGTAAAAACAACTTTTCTTTATCGTTCTACGTGAAATTAGAAGGATTTACATTAGGAAACTTGTAATCCCGCCCAAATACGATACGGTATGATGAGAAAATTTCATTTTCAAAATTAAATTAAATTAAAGTAACTGACAAATTTTAAAATATTTTTGGTAACGAATTACCTTTTTTACAAGTTAATAACGTGTCACTCCAAGGCGCTATACGTCATATACAAGTTGTAAGCATTTCACATTTCATCTTCAGCCGTTTTATTAAAGCCTGATTACAGAATCGCCTTAATCTCCTACTTTAAAATTGTCGTAAATTCACGTGGAGTAATAAACATTGTTTTCTCTTTTCTTAAAAAATATTTTAACGACAATTTTTAAACTGAAAGTTGATTTCACCACTTTAAAAACCCCCCCCCCCTTAATTTTTAGGGGTGTGTACGCATTTAAAATTACACATTTTTGTGCAATCTTAAATTTATTCAGATTCAAAGGAAACTGTGAATATATTTCAAGAAAAATGAAGTGAAGTTAGAGCGGGAAGAGTAAATAACGGACACTATAAGACAAGTTAGATCCCACTGTCCTTGAGGGTGGGAGATTGATAAATGGGCCCTTTGTGAACGCCCTCCTCGGAGGAAACCTCTCCAAAGAGTAGACAAAGTGAAAAGTTTCAATAACAAAATTCCCGGCTTATTTATATTTAACTCTCTGATAACGAACATAATTTATCTTTACATGAACAACATGGGTACTAAGTAAAAGCCTTGTTGGACTATATTAACTGTCCAACCCGAAAGTAATATTAACGAGCCAATTTAGATAGTAAAAGCTGTTCGTTCGGTGAATAAATCAACAAGATCGAGCCAAAACAGTGCATAATAATTTTTGGCGGGAGTTGAGTGCGAACCGCCCCCACCGACATATCTCCATGCGATCGCGGCATTTTAAGTAAACACAATCAATTTCATGCCGGGATCGGTTACTTCTTAATAACAGTCCATGCCGGTGAGGTTAGTGCCGTCAGTCACGCTCCCATTTAAAACAGCAATTATGTCTGCAAGAATAAAGATCTTAAATGACCGGGCTGAAATTGCAGCAGATTTGTCAACACGCTTTATGAGTACTTGAGTTTTTACAACGGTTGGCCGCCATCGATTTTGCAATTCCGAGTTCATTTGTGTGTTCGCCCTTGTCAAGCAACTGGCCATGGCTTAGTTTATGTTGGTTTTATGTGTAATTTACTGTGCAGGCAGGTTAAAACGTCGTATACTTTAGTGGTTTAACTTTGTGTTTTTTGCACTCTTGCGATCATCTCCGGAATCTTAAGAGGATTGCATTGCCAACACAGGCTGATGGCAATCACGTTCCTTTTATGATAATGTTGAGCACTTGAATATGTTGATGTATAAACACATCCAGACTTAATCATATAAATAATACTTTTTACTTGTATTTTAATTTATAAGAATTGCTAGTGTGTTCTTGCTACATGAAATGTAGTTTTCGGCAACGCAACCGCATTAAGCCCTCCGAAAACACTAAAGATTGCAATAGTGTTCTGGCCATTCTTTAGAGTTAAAGCAATGAAATACACTATACTTCAATGGTTTTACTTTAACGTAATACATTATGATTGCCTTGGCTTCATATAAGTTATTTTTCTAAAAAGAAAAGGTTTATACACCACACCCCCTTACGTTCCACAAACTCATTTGCATTCGATTCTCACTGAACTGTTATTTTAAAAGAGTTAAGTTTAACTTATATTATAAAAAAACTACTCAAATTATCCACGCTAGAGCTACGCATAGTTATGTTCATTTTGTCGAAACAGATGGAATAAAACGTAAAAATAACACCTGGCGTTGAACCTTAGAAATTCACCATATTTTCTCCCCAATCCGCTATCCTGAAGTTTAGTTTCGTTTATCATTAGCATGGTAAATGAATAACACAAGCATGACGAAAGACGTTTCTTCGTATTTTTAATGATTAAGTCTACCTTGCCATGTATTTTTAATGATTAAGTCTACCTTGCCATGTATTTTTATTTTATTTTTCAGCATTACATGATTGTCATAATAGTTTATGTTTTTGTAATGCATATTTTACATGGCTAATACTTTCAAAACATCAAACACGTTCTCGTGGCAAGAATTATGTCGGTGTTTTGCATAAGAATTGTTCAATATAACACTTTTTGCGGCTTGGTGGAAATGATATTAGAACCTTCATCATCCCTGGATTTGTTCAAATCCCACATATAAGAGTGATATCATTTTCTCGTGAACACAACCGAAATAATAACCTCATCACAATCCATTCCGACCTCCGCGAGACAGCTGATCCATCACGTCGTCGAGACATCCGTCTTCGGTCCCCTCCGGCCTCGTCGCGCGTCAACCCGGAATATAACATTTGTAAAATATATCCGAGGACACGAGGGATCCGTCGATCGTTTGTCTCGAGCGGGATCTAACTGAGAAGAATGACGATGCGGGTACACGTACACCGGTGGGGCCAGGGGGGCGAGGGCGAGCGCGGAGAATGATGAACCATTGTCCTCTCACTACTGCTAACCGCGCTTTGATATGAGACAAGGCGGTAATCTGTGAATGAGAGTCGGAGTTAATCTTCTGTACATAATTTGACAGCCTCTGGTGATAAATGGAGCGCCTAAGTGGTGCCGCCAAATTGCGCGGGACATCTGGGCCTCTCTTTACTCGAGTTATCATTTAATAATTTGCTCCCGCGAGTAATTTAACGCGTCCCTTTTGATAAGACACAAACCGAAGAGTTTTAACGGACTCGGGTCGGTTTCCATTTGCTACCGTCTTGATTCAGGTCGTTTGTCTTTATTGTACTGTCATTTGCCACTCGTTGTTCTGGGAACTCATCGTTCCACGGTCTCGTATTTTATCTTTCTGACAACGGATTATATCCCAATATTTAGTACTGCTCATACAACTAACGGCTGTACAATTTCTTCTGTTTTAACCAGAAAATATAATCTGAGTTTAATACTTTATCACAAGACTAAAAGTACAAAACGTAGAGAGAAACAACATGCCTTTTGGCGATGAGATTGTTCTTTTATTTTAACAATCACACGTCTGATAACTTCCGCGAACGTACAATTGAATGATTACCCCACGAGAACTTATAGATATTAAAAGTTTAAATTGTGGTCAATGTTGTGACTGAGCTCAAGAGGAAAGGCTGGCGATAAGAATGAATGTTAATTACAATATGTGGTAATGATTTACTAGAACAAAGTAACATTTTAATTTATATTTTAAATAAATACCGTAGTTTAAACAAACATTGAAAACTTTATTTTTATACAAATAAACAAATGCAGTATTCTTTATTCTTTTTGTAAAGCTATGAATATCTTCTCCTCAATTTCATCCATTTTTTGGAAGTTTCCATTACAACATATCCACAAATACCACTTTAAATGACCAGAATTTCCATAAAAATTTACAGGATTTTAAATGTTTTCCTGTCTTTGTAAAGGGTATCTTAAAAATATGTAATTCAAAATTGTAAAAATCTTTAAAAATTAATTCCACTAAATGTAGGTTGCACCACCTCAATATTATTGTTGCATACAAAACAAAAGTATACTTTAAATTCACTTTTCTTTATCTAAACTACTAGCAAGGTTATTGACGATTCGATGAAATGGTCTATTAGGCAATTTGTTCTTAGAACATCAAAACCGTTAATCCCTCTTATTCTCAGAAATGTAAGCTGAAAGGTTGCGTCACGCCGTTAAAGGATTAGAGGGAAATGTTAACGAATATTGAGTTCAACCTAAAAATAAAATATTCATACCTTTTAGATTCCGAGTATGCTATGAATAACATCACGATAATATATTCCCAACGTATTGCAGCTTGCCTTATGTTTTTCCTGTGTTACTAATTCAAATTTTGACTAATAACTGGGTATTTTTACTGTACTACTCGCATGGTTACACAATTTATGTAGAATATAACATGACACGTACCATTACCTGGATAACTTTTACAAGGAATTATCGGAAACGATCAGTTGGAAGCTATTGATAATCTTCCACAGTGGCCACGGCTTTGTGTCTTGTTGGTTCGTTACGAGGATAAAGTTCCAGTTCCCCACGGCCATTCGCAGGGTTTCCCAATTAAGTGATATTTCCTCAATAAACTGTAAAAACGTTTAGTTCATATCAGCCGGATCATAAAATGTAATATTTCACGCCGTTCTTGTTGTAAAGTATGTGAAGTTCTATTCCAATGTATATTCCAATAAAAAAATGTCGTTACCTGTATAATTGAAAAAAATTAATAAATAAAATAACTAAAGAGAAGAGAAACAGGGAACTTATTTTTAGTTGTATAACATGTACATGACATTAAATAAATGGTGGCAAACAGAGCTTTAAAATGGCTGTACACACTCCTATCCTTTATGTCTTGGTAATTTTTGACACAATTACCGACACGGAAAGTTATAAATTTTATCTTTTTTAAGACCAAGTTTTAAGGTGCTGTTTATATAATTTTAACTCTCTAACAGCCGCATAGGTAAAAATAATAAAATTTATAAGTTCATCTCGAAAACACTTCCCAGCCTTGTAAATACACAATATAAATTTTATTTGATTTGAGTTTAATAATATTAAGTCCAAATATTTATTTTCTCTATAGAAGTATCCCTAAATTAGCAATACAGACTAAATAGGAGTTTAATTTCCATCAAACTAAAAGTTCAGGCCTTATAACTTACAAATGTTTTAAGGAAAATCCTTTTCATTCAGCAATACGCGTAAAAATGTAATGGAAATTACGTCGTTAAAATTGGCGTTTTTGTAAAAAACTATAATTAAGTATAAACATTGTTTACGAATATTATCATATTACTAATACTTAATGGGAAACATTAATATTTGACAATAATCGAAACCGTAGATAATAGGTCATTTAATTTTATAGAACTTCATTTACACACACTTACGGTTTTCTTCAAAAATGTACTTTCGTTTTACCTAAAAGCAATGTTTACCAAGACTCAGAAACTGTTTTTAGAATGAATCAAGGGTTTCCTTCTCGTCGCCGCCGTACAAAACCCATTCCAGTTGAATCCGATTTCCCGTCCATTAAACGGCTAAGTAATAATGCCTGAATGTCGCATTCGGCAGCCGCCGAACCCCAATTAAACTTTCACAGCAGAACGGCTACCTACCTAACTAACACATTGACCTGATTCATCGCCATTTAATTAGCGCCTCCGACATTATTCCTCTTTCCAAGGCCGATTAGTAAATCTATTACAGGAAACGGTAGGCGATCCTAACAACGGCGCCACGAGAACAGTCGCTCCTTCCGGCGGTTTTCCCAATTTCCGCCGACGCCAGCGAACGTGTCAAGTTTCTCACGGAAAACTGTCAAGCACCGGCACGAACTCTATAAAGTCTTAACTCTAAATCACTTCGTGCGTCGTTTAGAGAACGATGGAATTGGAACTATTTATTTGTCGCTGTAGGAACAGGAGAAATAATGATAAAGTAATGTCACACATACAGGCGATTTTCCAAAATATTCTCTTGAATTCAGTATAAAGGTTATAATGCCCATACAGGTAGATGATTAAATTAATACATTGTTTTAGGTAATGAGACCATGGTTATAGTTTTAATAATAGTCGTAGTTATGCGACTCAGTGATTAATACGCATCCCAAACTTTGTGTAGTTTTTAGTATTGTGTTTTTAATTTTGAAATACTTAAATAAATAGTGTATAAAATTGTATTTGGTATCTCGGTAACAAAAAATAAGTAATGAAAATAAAAAAACCCTCTGAGGGCGTATTAATTATTATTTTTTTATCTCCCATAGCTGAAGGATCAAGATGTAAAGGAATAAGGGATTTTAAGGAAAATCTTGTTGATATAGTACGAAAATCAAGAATTTCTCTTGTACAACCAGCTCTCAAGTAGATCTACAGTATTAAAATAAGTTAAGTTTAACATTATAAATACTTACACAATATTTTTTCTAATATACAATAATGATTACAACTTTAATTCTTTATGGCCTTACTTTACTCCGGTTAAAGTTTATCCCCAAAAACTATTTTTATTAATGATTCATACATACTTATTTCCGTATTTATATGTATGTACTTATGTGCATTTATATATCAATTATGGCCATACGTTTTAAGTAGGCCTATGTATAAATAATTCATATCAGAAAAACCTTATATGTTATTCATAAAAACATATGCATCATTTTCGGGTGGAATATTTGTATCCAGAATCGCGTCTTTAGGCTTCAAGGGCAATAATAGGCCAGATACACGTAAAATCGACTGAGATAAAACAAACTAACATCGTTCTTAACTGAACTAAAAATAATGTTTATTCTTTTCTATTAATTTTTGAAAGAGAAATATTTTTCTTCTATCGGAAACTATTTCTTTTTCTTGACAACACAGTTGGTTTTCTAAGCACAGTAAATACATTCGATGTAATATAATGAAATATTGTCCCTTCTCCCCTCATCATCAAGAAGACACATTTTCCTAACTGATGTTTCTATTTTTAGTGCCATTCAGGGATATATGACACAAATACTTATAATACAGTTTCCGATAATTTCTACGACGTCTGGATAGTTAAAACTTGGCCACCATTAAAGTTTCTCCACTAAAAGCTAGACTGAACGTTCGTCTTAGTTTTACGACACATGAGGTGACTGTAATTGGCTGCAGTATAGAAATACCGTTATTCGAAGCTGTTAGTCGAGAGCTATAAACTGTTTATGTTTTCATTGTTTGGGCCATTATATACTATGTGAATAACAGGGAGTTCGCGCACCGTTACTATTTACGATGTTGTCAGCCAATAATATTTCCGCTATTTTTAGAACGGTGACATTTTTTATTGAGGTTAAATACGATTAGGTAAGAAGACCATTATGTTTTACAGTATGCATTGCATGGTATATCACGCTTCTGGCTGAGACGTGGGTTATTCAAAGATAAACGACGGAAGCTCCAAACTCGTCTGGAATTTTAAAACGTTTGCTAGCGGCAGTGTCCATTGACTGAAAACATACAAATAATACAAATCCCGTGTAATATTTGAAGACACGTTAAGTAAATGTACATAAAATTACATTAATGTTATGAACATTGCCGTGTTTGTCCAAAATTTGTTGTCCAAATCATTTTGGTATTAAATTTATTTGCTATCGTTTTCTTTTCCAAAATAAAAATGGTTTTCTAATAACAGGAATAAAATATTTAGGGTTGCAGTGGTATTCAGAGTCATTTATAAACTTTATATTATGATGTAACCTATCGTTATTAAATAGAATGACAATAATCGTAAGTGTTGGAATAAAATCTGTAACATAACCTCAAAACTATTGCTGGCTAGTGACGTACACCCAGTGCACTCTGGGAATGCTCTCGGCCCAGCATGCACTGCGACTGCGACTGACTGATTGTCTAGAGGCAGCCCAGTGGCACAGTCAGATTGCAGCCCGATTGTTTCCCTGATTGTATTTCGTTTTAGGCCCGATTGCGACCGTATTTCAAAGCCTGCCTTTGAGTGAGCCGCATTAAACTTTAGTGAACAACCGTGATTGAACAAATGCTATTGGGTATTGAGAGAAGAGGGTTAGCGAAAAGAACTTCTTTTGTTGTGTTCACACATTCGTTACTTCCTATAGATAATAGTTGTCAGTACAAGTTAATTATTATTGTCATTTTAGTTTCTAGACGATAATTTGATGAACGTTCCATCCTCGACACTTTATCAATGAGCGATGAGTTAAAGAAACTTAATAGTTTTACCATTAAACTTTCTTAACTAACAAAGTTTCATTTGATAATCTTGTTTACTGATAAAGGGCGCTTAGTTATGAGTTAATATTCTTGATAAAGTGTAATATTCTAGAAACTCGCGTAATTAAATAGATTAAGCAATTCGTCAAGTTACAACTCTTTAAATGAACTTTTCCATTGATTATTAATGTAATAGGTTCTATCGTTAACGTTTGAAATATTATTAAATAATAACAAAATAACAAACGCAAAACAAAGAAACGCTTCTTAGTTTAATCGTATAAATGATTCACAATACAAAATAAAATATTGTAAATCAATCTTGACAAATTAGACAAATTCTTTTGTTTGAATAAGCAGTAAATTATTTAATAATAATTGTTGTGATACAAGCACACCGTATGAAAACTAATCTTTATATAATGAAAACCATAAAGTGATAACGGGGAGAGCACATCTAAAATTGTGCGGTTTAGTGATTTCCTGCGGAGCTCGGGGGCTTGCAAGTTTGGGATTAAAACGGACCGCTTTAATTAAGCAGGCAGGGCGAATAGTAGTTACCGTGTCACCGGTTCCAGAACAGGAATACTCGTGATGAAGTCGTGACCGCGCCTGTCACGTGGTAGTGTCTGTCGTGATCACTTGCACACTGCACCAAGACCACGACGGCAAACTCTGAGTGGTTATACCGGTAGAAAGTGCCGGTATCACTATATCGGATTGTCTAGCCCTGGCCCGGTGAGTAGCAGTTACCATGTCACCGGTTCCACAACAGGAACACTCGTGATGAAATCGTGATCGCGCCTGTCACGTGGTAGTGTCTGTCGTGATCACTTGCACACTGCACCAAGACCACGACGGCAAACTCTGAGTGGTTATACCGGTAGAAAGTGCCGGTATCACTATATCTGACCGCCCAGACACGGCGCGGCGCGAGGCGGTGTGGCTTCGCGGTTTTATGGAAAATGAAAGTGCACTTGACCTTGTTCAGTGGTTATCATTTCATTGTATAACCGACTTGCTATAAATAGTCAGTAGGTCTGAAAGTTTGCTGCTCTGAGTATTCTCACTCAAATATCAAATATCTTCCATACGGAATTTTAGGGAAAAGGGGATTTTGAAATGTTTAATGCTAATCTACTGTGATAGTTTAAGTTGAAGATGATAAGCAAATCTACCTGTAACACTTCCAAGTTGTTGTTACTTCAATGGGGCTATTACCTATTAAAATTTATTTATAAATCGAGGGGCTATTTATAATTGGATTTTGGTCAATCATTCCTTGTAGACTTGTTAAGTCAAAATATACTTTCTAGATTGATGATACAATTACTTTCTCAGAGGTCTTAAATAATAGGAGAAATAAACTAACCAAATTGACCTAATGAAACGTCCGAATGAAATAAAACCGACGACATAAAGAACAAGAAATTATAATTTCAGTCACAAAATTGCTTACCTAATCACGAAAATTGCATTTATTGTTAGAAAAGTAATTTAGATTTGGTAAGGGTAAGTTGGTATAGAGCTGGAAGTTAAATTTTCAACTAACACATTTAAATTGAGTTTTGTAAAAAATTTTGTAAGTTCTGTAAAACTATCCGCTGTTAAATAGGAAATGGAAAGGATTTTTATGAAGGATACAAACAACAAAAAATAAATAACATGGCGGGCAATTTATATTTTCATTTTATTGTACATTTTATTGTACTTGTTTTGTTGCCACGTCTAACAGAGCTGAAGGTGGTTTTCATACAGTCCCACTTCATTACTGGTCTTGTTTATTAACGAACTAGAACGGCCGGTAGAGTCCTGGAGCTAACGTTATGCAGTCTTTGATCAATCAGGCTGCCCGCAGCCCCACAGTCAGGGGTACCAACCTGACCTCCCGCTCCTGGGATAACAATCAGCTACGGGGAGTCCTGTAATTAACTTGTAAACAATTACAATCCAATAGGTCGCACCACTTGCAGGTTTTGGCCGCCGTATGCTTTAATTGGAGCTGTCAATAGTAGTTTGAGTACCTGGCGCCCGCGTCCACAGTCGACTCACATCTTTTGTTCCCTCAGAAAAAAACACGAACCCATTGTTCGTACGTGAGTTGTTGTTTGTTTTATTAGCAGTGAGTTGCATTGTGGTAGATATTAATCTGCTTAGTTATGTGCTTTCGAGCCGCAGAAGAGAACTTTATTGCTCAGGGTTGCCTTGTGGGTAAAGTCCTCACCTATCGTTTTCTATTCAACTCTAGAGCATTGCGATAAGTCCTAGGTTATTCATTTCGTTCATTTCACATTTATTTGCTTAATGTGGAATGAACGAAGTTTATAATCAGTTTATGTCACAACGAACTGTTTTAAAACCATTCTAAATTTTTCTGCTAGATAATTTTGTGTGATTGATGCCAAAACAAAATTTTATTCTAATTGAATAAATAGTTTAAAAGGAGTTAAAACGTGATATACAAAAGCTATTTTGTTTGATAAGGTGTACAAAAGTATGTGCAATATGAACTATGTTAGAATTTGAGCATTTTGAGATACTTCGGCTGTTCGAAAATACTTTAAAAATCACATATGTTTTTCTAAACAACCATGTAGACCACCTTAGTAGGTAAAAAATACACACTAGGGCTTCAGGAATTGTACAGGGTTTTACACTTGTCTATCCTAATTAAGAGGTATTTTTATAGCGTTGTAAATTCTAAAGCACTAATATATAGCATTGTTATACTGTATAGTGTTGTTGCACGTATAGTCGTATTGCTACTATAATTCTATTTGTCACTCATTACTACAATTTTCTCGTCTATATTTTAATGTTCCTAGCAATATAAAAAATATCTTATAAATCTTAACTATTGCAAAACTTGTATCTATTAATTATTACGATATTGGATAACAGAGATATATCCAGTCACACTGTTATATTTTTATCGGCCTAACCGGTTTCTGTGCGTCATCAGAACCCATAAAGCACAGTCGGTCATGATGAGCACTCGTGCGTGGTGAAACCTCGGTCTTATTGCTGCCAGATAGGAATCACGAGTGGTTACGTGTAATTCAAGGAAACCACGGGAAATCTAAGGCAGCTCCGGAACCGCGGGCCACAGTCACAGTAAAGCCTCGTATTCCCCTGTCGAAACCCTACTGAAATATTCGCAGGGTTCCTCTGAAATATTGCGCTGTCTTAAGTCTTGTTCTGCCTTTGATTGTGATTCCCTGAGGAAGCCTCTTAAAGTACAAACCGAAGAGATTCACGAAACTCCTCACTTTTGTTACTGTCGTTACGAATTCGTCGAGTGTTAAATTTTTAACAAAGATTTATTCTTTTCGCAATTAGACGTCGCCGTCTAAACGATTAATTACGCTCGGGCTTAGATTAAGTGGAAGTTTAATTTGTAGAAAGATAAAAACAGAAGTGATTAGTGGGCGCGCTTATTGTCCCGGAAATTCGGAGAACCTTGTTTAAATGTCGTTGATTACGCTGGACCCGCAGTGGTATTCATAGTGCAAAATGTGGTTCATTCTTGATTAGAAGTGATGAATCGTAAATAAAGCCTTACAGTATTTGGATTTTAATTCAATCAAAACTAGCAATAGAGCATAAAAACCTGGATTGCAGAGTGAAAAGTTATACCAGGAAAGTTATTATTTCCGATCTTTACTGGTTAAGAACGTACTTAATGCAAAGTGATCAAGTACTCAGGATTTGATGCAAAATCTAGTCTAATTCTATACTCTCTTACAAATACCAAAGTATTAATTCCCTTACTAAAACCATTTCCTTGTTGAAAATTTGTATAACGTGTTTTCCTTTACCGTAACAAAGCATACTTGATTAGTTAATAAATTTTTTTATCTTTTATGTACATGGACTAGTTTTATTCGATATCTTAAAACTTGTTTCAGGGATATGTAACATTAATCGATAATACAACTGGAAGCCTAAAAATTAAAATGTTTTATTTGGAACGGGCATTTAAAACTGCACTCCTATGTGCGATATATAGGCTTTAATATTGTTTACATTTATTTCGTAAGAAATCGTCTATAATTTATCAGAAGTATAAACATACTTTTAGTTCACACAGCTCTAAAGAAACAAATATTAAAAAATATAAGCAACATTTGTAAATAATCTCAAGAACCTAACTTAACATACCCTAACATAATCCTAAGCTAACTTAACTACACATATATAGACAATTTAATTTAAAGTTTACGTTTTTAATTTTAATAGGTCCAATAATAATAGTATGAATAAAACATTGCTTATATGAAACCATATTTAGCAGCAACAACATTGTAGTTTGTGTCAAGCAATCGATAGTTGTTGAGGAACAACCATCATTATAGTTGAGAAAAGAAAAGTTGCGTTAATTAGGTGGATGACAGCCAAAATTTTCCATAATGTTTTTAAAGTTCCTGATAAAGACTTCATTCATCTGTTTATGAATTCAGATAATTTACTGTTTGGAAATTATTAATTTCCTAAACTGTGTCTGTATAAAGGTCGAGCAATTACGAAGAGAACGCCGGTTGATATACCCTCAACTGAAATAATAATCGGGGAGTGTGCTACAGAAAGCTAGATAAAGGGTTAAAAATATGAAGCGGGACCCACCCACCGCCGCCGTTTACTACTACTTGGCCATATCTGCGTAATCGGGCCCACTATAACCACAATATATGGCAATTAAGACCTCCCCTTCTATGTGGTATCGCGTTCGGTGTTAACTTCCAGTAGCCACGCGATGCGATACTCCTTGTGTCACCTCGGTCATCGGGCTCACCAGCAGAAGTCTGTGCGCGTGTCTCATTTGCGTATCGGCGATCTGTACGTCGTCGCCCGCCGTGCCACGACCCCACTGCCGTTCTCTGGCATCCATTTAAATCCAGGTGTTTATTTTAGCATTGTTGACATTTGCTATCTAGATGGACTGGTTATGTGAGCACCTAGTAAACATGCTAAGCCAGATCTAGAGATACTGCCTTCTGCTAGATGAAATATTGTCGTTTTTGTACCTGTTTGGACGCAACTATTAAAATATCCGGGACATTTCGTTGGGGAATCTTTTTAGAATCTTGAGCCCTCAAGCTGCAACAGGTCATTTGTAATGTATCTAGGATCTTAATCTAGGTGGGAAGGGTTCCTATTTCCAACATTGGGTTTAGCACCATTTCACCTACCGTTCTGCACCGTCTAAAACCTGACACTGGTACGGATTGATTCCAGCAATCTGGAGTCCACCTGGAGTCTGTATTAAGAAATCTTAAAACGTCAGCAACGATGATGTTCAAAACTAACTCTTTGCATCGTTTCGACTCCTTTGTGGCGTAAATGTCTTTGATGGAAGTCTTCGTTGCCTAATTTGTAAGGACCTCTTGTATAGACGTGGACTCCACATTTCAGAAGTCAATCTGGAACAGTGTTGCAGACGCTGCAATATGTAGAACGTGAAATGGGTCTAAACTCAATATAGATTGATAAAGATGATTTAATTCGTACAAAAATCGTTCATATAACCAAATCACTGTACGAGTATACCATTGAGCGTTCGGATCATTGCTTTCATTTTTTGTCTCCATAAGTCTGAATTATCACAACATTATAATGTTCTAAGAGGATTTGAATGGTCTAATAATTACAAATTCGTTGATTTTTTAGGAGTTAATAGGATAATACCTCCAGTCCTGAATTAAAATAGTACGAGTCTTAAATCAATACTGCTGTATGTAGTACATCTATACGAATATATCGTCAGAATAGATATCGTACGAATATAGTTATGACAGAATGAATAAAATCAATCTTGCTGTAATGGTCATTGAAGGGATGTATGGCATTAAAACATAAGAGCCAGATATTTTCCTTACATTTTGATTGTTTTTCTTCGGGTCGGAACGCTTACATTAACAACAAGCTAACATTTTCATACGTTATAATGCTAACGTTTGTTATGATTAGTGTTCCAGATGTTTTAGAATTCCCTCAATGTTTTTATTATAGCATCACATACGAAAGTAAAACTGTAAACGTAGAAGATCTACTGTGATTGGGCGTCCCTGGATGTTGCAGATATCTTTGACTAAAGGTTTTAAGTAAATCATATCTCACCAGTGACTTGATATAAAAAATGTTTTTGTAAATCATAATAATACGTATGAGTTGATAAATGTTAGACCGATATCTTTTCACATTAATTTCACGCGCAGCATGGTTTTTACCTATACTTACAAGAGTGTCATTAATAAAAAATAATTACTGTCAACCAATTAGTTTGATCTCGTGTCCGTACTTTCATTATAAAGGTTACGTATATTGATTTCTATTGAAAGTATACCTAATGTATTTAGGTCAGTAAGTGTAATGTATCAAAATCATTAGTGTAAATGCATGTATTTTTAAGAATGTGTAGTGTTCCTAGTGCAATCCCAGTTTATAAACGGTGCATTAATGGTACTTTTAATCATGAGTATAATTTCACATGCCCTGACATCTAACGGTAAAGTGAGTGACATCCTCATTCAAGCCAAATGATGGATTATCCAGCATCAAATGACACTTAGTCAGGGTCAAATGACGCACAGCCATTCATGCTGCACTCATCACGTAGCCCGATCACACTGGATGGCTATCAGGCATTAATGAATGGCCGAATCATGTTTGTCGGGTAAGTGCCAGTAAGCGATCTATTATGCACGGAACTACCAAATTTCAATTAGCCGACTTACAACTTTAACCTCTTTGTCTAGGCAGCAGTTCAGTTGGAGTGGAATACTTGATCCGCTATTGAACAATCGACGGGAACAAATATTTCTTCCATTAAACGTCCTTTTACTGCATTATAACTTTCATTGTTTTAATAAAATGGATTTTACGAATAATCTTAGTGAGAACGCTCGACTAAACAAAAACAATTCCACCCGCTTTATTTGAAGTGCTGCAATGTTCTGTGTTTGATAGTAAACTAAATGAAATGTTATTACGTGGACGTATTTGTTGAGTTTATTTCCCTACGACCGTAAAAAATAATTGTTTTAATTGCTCACAGGATATTTGGTGGACTTTACAATTTTTAATTAACCATAAAAATTAGTCTTTGTTATTTTAATTATTATTAAATATGGTTTAATTTATTATTTATAACAATGAATATGATTTTCAGTCCATTGGAAGGACGCAGTTTAACATTTCAGAAACTGCATTATTTATTCGATATGCGTCTTATTTGGCATACTTTTGTCTCACATGTATAAAACATTTTTTTACCATTCAAACTCAGTAAGGCTGATCTCATGATAAAAAGTTTTCAGCGATTGTTATAAAAGGAAATTACACGAGTGGATCTTAACAGAATTTAAAAGTCATTTTTTGGTAGTTCCTTACGTTGATGTTCATTTTAAAATAAAATACGGCCAGGAGGGCGAAGCCCTGAAATGGAGACTGTGAGTAAAGTGACTGGCTGGATTGTTTTGATTGGTCGGATCTTATCCAAAATTTAGCTTGGGGTATTTAATAAATTTCGACTAGACCCAAAGTGAACTATGAACCCAATTTGAACCGAGAGACTTTAACAAAATTTCCCAAAGAGCTTTCTTTATAAAATTGGACATAATTATTTCATGTATCAATTCCAAGGCACGATTGATTTTACCTATTAATAAACTGTATACCTCTGTGTGTTAAAGTGTCTAATGTTGTACATTTTTGCAGGTAAGGACTGGGCACGAGACTCTGCCAGTGACTTAGCTATTCAGCAGTGAGGTAAAGTTCTAAATATATCCTCAGTGTACGAGAAATATGAGCGTATAAAACACACATTGCGCGGCCCACGGCAGGGGCGGAGTGGTGTGTGTTTTAAACACTGCCGTGTGTTGTTTCTCCGCTCTGTGTCAACTCATTTTCTGAATCAACATACCGTCTAATTGGTTCGGAACATCTGCATGCAGTAAGTGTAGCAGTTGACCCTTTAACCCCATGAAATGTGTGGCCTTCCCAGCGTGGTTTGTCGACAGGGAAAGAAAAATGTTTCCTTTTTGTTTAACACATTCGTCCGTAACACCTATTATCACCAACAAAAAATAATACTGTGAATTTTTAATTTCTTTTTGTCACAAAAAGCATTAAGCACACGTTTATAAATGCCCAGAAAACAATCTTATAGTAAAAGTTCTAATTAAATATATTTTTTTTAAAGAAGGGTGTCCGTAATTGTCTGATGTAATATTTTTAATCATTACAATAAATAGTAAAATATCAAAAATACTCCTCACTACTGAAGAGAATTACGGTTCAGCATTTTATCTCGTTATCTCACTTTAACCGAGCTAATTACTGTATTTTTAATCGGCGCTGGAGTACGTTAAAACTGCACGTTACTTCTTTTTATCCACCACTGTCTTGTTTCACGCATACTAACCTAATCAAGAGATGAATCACAGTGTGGATTTGTTTTTGTAGGCGATATTATACTCAAACCGGTCTCCACAAACGAGGTTCATATTTTCTGTCCAATGGCCTATGATTACTTTACTAACGTATATGATATTATCTTACTATTGTTGAACATGATTGTTCTTTGTTCACTCACTTTCCATATTCAAAGATTGCTTACATACTCTTATGGCTAAGGGCCTATTCCTCTCCATGACCTCAGCTATGTTTTCCCTCTCTCTTGCATGTAAGATACAAACTCCATCGGCCAGTAGAAGAGCGCTGAATCTAATCGACATTTTTACTGACACTGGGTGCAGAGGGTTCGATTTCTTCATCTCAACAGGGAAATTGTTAAGAAATCCGTGCCTCTGAGATCTAGCTTTCCTTCTAGATATTGAATCACATCGTACATATCGTTTGTACGAATTACAGTAATGACTGTATCGATGTTTTACTTAGAAGCTTAGGAATTCCTCCATTGAAGTTAGTCCTAAAAGGACTTTGCGTATGGAGTGATAGGATTTTCAGGATGGGTAAGGTAGTTGATAGAGGCCGCCTCTTGTCATGACCATACAAATACTAATAGCGGATTCTGTATCTCCATCATGTTGGTTTAGAAGAAGATATCCTCCTCTTCAGCCTCCTCCACTAAAAGCGGATAGGGGAAAGTACTCCCTCGTGTTTTAGACAAGCAATAGTCTTTCAACTCGGAAGGGAGCTCCACCCACTCCTAAGGACCTTGACTAGATCTGTCGATCCACCCTTTTGCCCCAATATCTCGCCATTTTCAGTTGTGAAGGGGTATTGAAGGTGCCTGCAATGGCTCTGGATTATTCACGGGGTTGTCTAGACGAAAGCGTAGGATCAACTGGAAAGATTAAGCCAGCCAGAAGAGAATATGCCTGGGAAAGCCAGTGTCGAATAGTTGATTATTCAATTTATTTCTTTAGATTTTAAATATTTAATATCCTTTAAAAACATACACAATGTAACAGTCTTAAACCGACTAAATCGTTATGTTGTAGTCCGAATAATGCAATTGGATTGTTCAATGCACCTGTTGTACAGTTACAGTTAATTACCCCGTGAAAACTTTAATATTCATCAGTTGTAGTAATTTACAAGAGAATAATGGTGAAATGTAATTAAACGCCAGAAAATATCCTGAGGAGATGATTAATATTACTTATTCAGGAGGCGAGTCTATTGCCGTAATGCTGAAATTAAATCCTAACTGTAGCTGGAACGAACAGCGCTTCACACCCGGCGGGAATTTCAAGTTAAAAGTAAAGCAGGAAAGAATAAATAAATATTAGAGGCAAAACACTGCGCATAATAATTTTTTCCTCTCGGTTGCTTTTATCAGCGCGAGTTACGAGTGAAGTCGGCCATTTCAGTTTTTCATGTTGCGCAAGGCGTTCCTTCCACTTAGAGAGCTGGCGATAAACCTCCGGGCGAAAATTGACTCAACTGCACAAAACTCGCGAGTTTATCGCACGTACAGTTGTAGCTTTTGATTACTCGGGCGTACTGAGCTCGCAGCGATTGTCGATGTTTATCCGCTGACTGACAAGTCAGCGATGGCGGACTGTGAGGATAACTTCCGAATACAGGTCTGCTTGTAGTCTTTACACCGTGTCCTCCCCCCTCTCACCACCAAATACGAATTTAACTATGGTGCCCTTTACAGTCCAGAACTGTGCTATAGAACGAGTTTTAAAACGGGGTTTTACATGTCTTACAATGTATTCACAAGAAAGTAAAATTTAGAAATCATAAACAATGGATAATAATTATAATTGAGGTGTAATCTCTTCAAGTGTCTAAGTGTCTTGCTATTACAACGCATCACATAGTCTATTTAATATATCTCAGTATATATAGGTATATTTTCAGCGTAATCAGTGTGTGTGTGTGTGTGTGTGTGTGTGTGTGTGTGTGTGTGTGTGTGTGTTTTACAGAGTTATAACAGTGTTATATATATATATATATATATATATATATATATATATATATATATATATACTCACACATTTATATTTGATGTTCTTGTACAAGAAATTGTATTGTTCATTTGGCACTATGGTGTTTTGGAATCAGGCCTTTTAAGTTGATTCCTGCAGTCCGCCGATATATCCCTGTATGTTGGACCTCCAAATATAGAATTTTAGCATGCCATTGATCGGCGTTAACAATTCTAAACCTCATCCAGCTACCAAACTCAGTATTCATTTACCAACAACCAACTGGACTATGGATTTACATCCTTCACACCTTCCTGTGACAACATCGATTAAGCTCGATACAATGGAGCATCGTCGATTGTCAAACGAGATATCGGAGTTGACACTTTCAGGCGTGACTATTCAGTCCTGGTCAACAGCAGAAGGACGTGAGCTCGTCATGGTGTCCTTGCCGACTGACCGTGACTGCCGCATAGCGATCACGTACACAGACAACAGACGCACGGTTTATTCTGTGGTCCAGATCACTTTCCTCGTTCAATTCGCTCGGTGCGCCGCGCCGCTCTCTGAATCCACATCATGATTGTGTAACATTGGAAATTGTTTGTCTCACAGCCCAGTAGCTCTAACATAATCTAAACGAATTTCTAAACCTTTGATTCAATTTCACATTTGACTCCAACGTTTGCAATGTTGGTAAGAAGTAATTATTCAAAAACCTATCCAATCAATTATATTGTTATCAAAAGCTGTTATTATTTGAAAGTTAAGGTGCTGCAAATGGTGTTTTGAACTTTTTGTTTATCACAGTCATTTTAATATAAATTTTATGAATAAGAAAGGAAAGTTATTAAAAATCATTCATTGTTGCACTAATAGTTGTATGCTTTAGAGCCATCTTTAATCCTACCTACAGAGTAAAACTGCTAAACATACAAATGTGTTTTCACAGAATATATACAACACATCTTCTTGTAATTGTTAAAACAATAATCTCCTTCAAAAATAGTTTATTAGCACAAGACACTTGTTAAACTACATTTAATTTAATACATGCCATATCTGATAATATAATTTGTATTTGTCTTTATTTGGACCTGGTCTCAATTTATCATTTATTATTTATAATTTTTATTTTCGGATTTCTTGCCATATTAATTAGAAAGAAGAAAAAACATTATTGTAATAAACAATGTTAAGTAAATATTCTGTAAATAATAAATAAATTCAAAGTATAAAATCTCGTAAATACTGTCCAATAATAAGAGACAAGTTAATACAGTGTGCCAACTTCTTTAAAATAAATGTTTATATTTTTCTCAGCCATACAATGTATTTTTTTTCATTTGTAATAATAACGCCAAATACTAAAATACATTTCTGTCAACAAAGGAATAAAACCGAGGTTTGTAAATTTAATATGAACTACACAAGGTAAATATAGCTTATGTAAATAGTTGTTTTCATCAAAGCATTTTCCGACAAGACCGACAGTTTACCGGTTGTAAGCGGACTTAGATATGAGAAAATTGCTTGGATATTACTTGAAACATACATACATTTCCATTACGTTCAGAGATGAGACTGGAGATATTGAATTCGTAATATTATTCCTTACTCATAAGGATTACAGTTTCTCGTGGATGTTGGAGTAGAATTATTTATTTGACGTTACTGGTTTTCTTCTGATTCTCTAATGGCCAATACATGTGAAAAATGAAATAACTCCGATTGCGTGACACCTCAATACTGAATGGTACACACCGAATGTGGTTTCCTCCCAAATAAAAATTGGCAAATTGGCGACTACGCTGTCAGTAGGAGAATGTCACGTTCCCTGTCGCACGTAACCCGGAGCGATTTGGACATTTGTGGACTCTACGAACGCTCTGGCCATTAGTGGCGAAACGGTTTGGAGGTTTACAGCTGTCGATTGCAGGACACCGCGCTTGGAAGTCAGCGTCCTGATACAACTCTTTGTCCGCTGTCCGCACAGTTCCGTTCCGTGCCTTGCCTTTCTACACATGTGAGCTTGTCAAAAGAAACTCGTCAAAGGATCTTGACAAGATTCTCATCCTGCCTTTGTCATAAAGCTGATGTGTATAGATTATTACTTGTAGTAATCGTTATAAAAATTAATATCTTCTTGGAAATATTTGACTTAATCTATTTAACTATGATTTTTCCCTCTTGAATGTGAACATTTTATAGGTGTAACATGATATGTAACTTTTTAAAAAATCTCAAAAATTCCAGTGAACTGCTACAAATTTTTACTTAACAAAATGGGTTCATCAACATGTTTTGCAAATTCACTTTTCATGTACTCTTAATCCAAATTCTGTGTTAGGCTGAGTGGTTTCCTTTCGGTTCCGATAACCTGTAATCATTCAAAATTAGATTAAGTAGAAATTTCACTGATGTTGGAATAAAAGTATTAGGAGCACTCTAAACCTGGTCTATTCTTGACATGCCAGAATAAACACGACCTTTTAAATGCCAGCAGCCGGCACAGAAAGAACAAGGGACGTAAAGAATCGAGTTGTTGTTGGCATTGCAATTTGTCGCCGCCATGATTTACTGGCTGAACCTAAGCTGAGCGAACCAATCAAGCGTCGAGCCTGAAATAACTTTGCAGATTTGAATCCCGGCCAACACTCTGGTCATGACACAATAGTAAACAATATGTAGAACTTGAGCGCAGTTTGTACGTTACACCAGCCCTGGAGTCCCTCCAGTCTCCAGCCTCCTGCGGCCAGCTTGCTGACCGGTTACAAACCAGTTCCCCCACATGTCCAGACGCATTATTGTTTTCCCTATACTATTATAGTCCTCGGAGGAGATTAGCTTTTTTAATAAAGTGAAGACCACCGTCACTGCGAGAGGGGTTCTTCACCACCCCCCCTCCACGCTGTTACCCCCTCACAGCATTCCCCCTGTAATTTGTTCCCCGTGATTATCTCCCATTATACATTGTTTATCGATGATTACTCCAATGCTTCTACGGCACGACACCTATAGCCTGCTCTTTAACATATGCTTAAGTTTGTGTTCGGGCATTCATAGCCATGTTATTAATAAGGTTACTTTATCACCGACAAAGATGGCGTTGAAAGCTTCAATTTTACTTAACATACACCCATGCTTTCAGTACAGTATACTTTTACAACCGCATGTGATTGGTTGGCACTAACCGAATAAAAGAATCAAATATCAATATGTAACGGTCCTGGCAGACACAGATAGTGCGATTGTGCCTTTAGTAAGATTCCTTTTTTCTATCGTATGTTTTATGTAGAGTGAGATATACTGCTATGCACAACTGCTCTATCAGAAGCTGTTTACCAAAACTTTCCCTCGATACGATCTGATAATACTTATTGGCTCTAAAATCGTATCGCACTATTGCTTATGATATTCGGCAAACTGCTGGAGCTCTCAAGGTTGTATAATTACAGTCATGTTACGGTATTTTAACTATGATAATTTATCTGCTTTTATATCGCGTGTTTTATGTTATCAGTGCTACTTGGAATAAAGAACAACTATATTCTGTGACTCGTTATTAAATTTTATTTCAAATATTGTTTTAACATGAAGCGAGGTCAATCTCTCAGTTCAGATAATTGAAAGTAATGTGACTGTGATATATTATTCGTATTACCAATACAGCTTCTTCCACTTCACTGAACCTAGAACATCGTCTTATCGATATGACGCAAGCTGGATTTCGCAGGTTCAGTTAATCAACTGTAATGTATTAGTGGCTGTAATATCATATTATCACAATATTATCAGGTTACTTGAATGATCAATAACTGCTGCTGCTCGGTACAACTTAGAACATTGTCATTGTCGATTTGAGTCGAGCTGAAACCCTCAGGTATAGCCAATATCAGTTTACTTTGATTATGAAGAACTCATCGAATAACCAACAAAAATATGTCTCTCACTGAGCCAGACTGAACCTCTCAGGTTCAGATAATTAACTATAATCTCCTATTAGCTGGAACGTCGCCTCTCCACAATATCAGGTTTATTTGGATGAAACAATATAGCTTCTGTTACTCGGTACAACTTAGGGAATCATTTGTCGATATAAACAGAGTTTAACTCCTCAAGTTCAGATAATTCTCAGCGCTGTTACCATGCACCCGTATTGGCTTTGATATTGTATCCCTTGTTAGGATGAAACAATGGCTTCTTATATTCGGACAACTTGGCAAATTACACTGTTCGTAAAATCCAACTACTTAGACTCCGTTAGTTGTCGGCATTACATAAAAATAAGCGGAGTTTTATGGGTTGCAAAACTGTAATAATAGTATACGAGTATATGAATATTTTCGCATAGTATCTTGCATCTAAATATGATATTTAGTGTCATATACAAATTCTAACGTTTTCACAGTTATATGAATAGCATGGCTGAATTTACTTTTCACTGTGCATATAGCAGTTCAATAGTTACTTCGGTCTCCTCCTCTAATAGGATAATTTATATATTTTTATTTTTTTAACTATCCGTTTTAAATACTATGAACTATTTATTGTTTAAACCTGCTTCTAGATTACATTATCTGCGAAATTCAAGTCAATTATTTTTTATATACATTTAACAACCAAAAGGGAAGGGTGAGAGTGAGACTCACCTTTTTCTTACTTATTCCGGTGCATTTATAATTCCAGGCCATGCATCCTAATAAAACCCCAACCGAAGAAGACAGTACTTACCGCATTAAGCAAATAAAATTTAAATCTCCAAAACAGGAGAACCCTTTTACCCTGATTCTGCAGTAAAATGTCCCTTTATCTTAATTTGTCCCGAGCTCGGTCGTTTACTGACCGTTCTCCCCTTGTATAATCCATTACCGATCCCTGATAATTAAGTGATCCGGGGAAGGGGACCATAATGTAATTCCTTGCCGCCCACGGCGGTATACCTTCCCGCACCGCACAATGCGGTGGTTAGCTAAGGGTATCACCAACATTAAATTAAAACAATTAAATGTATCAGGATTTTCGTAACATTTTTATAAATACTATAATTCTACATTGTTAGAGTCTGACTCGAATTTTCTGGTCGGTTGTCGGTTACAAATTTTATTGTCACGGTCAAAAATGTACTCGAAGAGCATTAGAATAGTACATTATGAAATTGCTTAAGTTCTTATTTCCTTTTTCTTGCGTGGTTTTATAAAGGGATAACTCTTCTCTTTTCACTTTTACTCTGTTCGCTTAATTTTTGAGTGTCGTAATACCGAAAAACGAAGGTCGTTCATTAGGTGATAATTTTCGCAAGTACGGAGTTGCCAAAATCTTAGCCACCCAGCCGTGTTCGTAGCTCGAATCGAGTATAATATCTTCACATCCATTGGTACTAAATATGCCGTTGGACGATTACTTCCTTCCAGTGGGCAAAGGTGTTAATCGTTTTATGGTGGCGCTTTTAACCTTTATTTCATAATACATGGCCTACTGTCATGTGAAGCCTACGTAAACATATACTAAGTTCGTACTTGTAGGTCCTTTGGAAACTAGTAGTTTATCCGTAGATTGTAATAATCCATCGGAATAGTAAGGCAACAAACAGTTTTAACTAGTGATGATGTAATGGAATGTGCTATAAAAGGCACATTGGCAAATTTGTAGATCCAGTTATAAGTGATATATCTTACAGGGCTCGTTCAACTGTCAGTGAGACATAGATAAAAACTTCCTACATGCGAACTAGTTTATCCATAATAGTTATGCTTCTTAAACGTAATAAATTAATGTGTGGTGCCAGCAAAACAATATAAATTATTGTACATTAAATTATCTTTTTTATATTATATTTGGGATTGTTCCAAATACGAATTATTTATTACTATTTTCAAATGTGATAAACTTGTTTCTTTTATTGTGGTGTAGCTGAATGAGCGTTAGCAAAGCCTGTTACTCAATGGGCTGATGAATTTCAAATTATGTTTATTTCTCATTTTGAGTGGCTATTTTACGCGGCAAAACTTGTAACGAATTTGAATGTAAACTTTACGTTAAGCTGAATTTGTACATAGAACAAGGTACAATTGATTGCCATGATGGTGCAAGGTTTGTGTTTCTCCATCGAATTTGGCTGAGCGCCAGCAATAAATATTAGAATAAATATAAAGACGACAATTTTAATTAATAATACTAGTGTATGTGTAGTATTTGTGTAGTATAAGATCATTGTCATGGGAAATCAAGGTTCACTTTAAACGGTCAGTCAGTATGCGTGTGGGAAAGGTGGATAGTCTAATCTCTCAACCCTGGTCTCTAGGCGTACATGGTACCGCCTTCACTGAGTAGACATAGTGCAGGAATCCTATTACTGCAGAAGAGAGTAAAGTGGACGGAACGTGCCTAACCTATGCTAGCGTCTAGGCTCGACTGTGGAGATTGTAGTGAATGTGGAGATTTACGTTTCCAACACATACAAACACAACAGAACTGCTCTTTGTACTGCTCTGCCCGTGTCTGGGATACGTGTTTTAGTGGCTTCATAAAGTTTTATTACCTATGCCTGTTAGAGTGGACTGCTCCTTGATAGCTTGCGTTTGAATTAATCTCTAGTTTACTCCAAGAATCTCTTTTTACATCGTCTATCATGCCTGTAATGAAACAATTATAAGAATTTCACAATTAAAAAAATCTTAATCACTCATCTTTTATCATTGAAAGTTGAATTACAAGTGATAAATTTGTAATGAATTGTTTTACATACACTATCTTGGAAATCCTTCAACATTGGGGGTTTACAAAATACGTAATATATTCAAATTGTATAGTGGATAAATAGGTTATCATTGTGATGTGACCTAGGATACTTTACACTCGGATTATTCGGTTCTAATAATTCTAATCGATTTCTACCAGGAGTGTAGTTTAATTAAGCAAATATGATTTACGTAATATAGAGTTACTGTAAACTCTGCAATAATATATGTAAATATAAACATAATTGAATGCAATCCATATGTGTATTAAGTTCAGTTTATATAGTTAATTGGTAATTTTAATTGAACTTCTACTGTAATGTTTTTTTAATGCAATCTTAGTGTAATAGTTTATTAAAAATACTTTTAAAAATAGCAAATAATTACATTTAGTCAAGTTCTTACGCTAACAATAAAAGAAAAGAAAAGTTAAGAAGATAACAATGGGCTTCGTTAGCAATAATGAAGGTAATTATTTAAATTGAAGCCAAACATTTCTGATGACATTACTAAGTATTATAATTCTAGCCGGCATTAATTGGAGAACTCCTGGAGGTTCATTCTCCAAAAAGTTGTATCTTTAAATCAAATTACGCGTTGTGCCCAATCTGTCCCCCCAATTACAGACAATCGCCGGGCTCTTCTATTACAGTACCTTCGAGTTTCGGTCTCCCGTAGCTTTACCGCCGTATCTGTTGGCGCGGCGCGGCGGTCTTTTCTCGGTAATTGCTTTTTTCTTGTCGTTTTCTGCCAGGAAATTGGAAATTACTGCCATTTTTCGGAGTTATTCGTTGTTATTTTGTATATTGACACATCTTTCCTGCTCTTGAACGTTTAGAAAGAACTGCCTTCAACTGCAGTAACTCACAATAATCGTAGGGTCTTCACTAAAAGTTATTGAAATTTTCTTTAAATATTGTGGCTTTCCTAGTAGTTGCGTACAATACTTTGTATTTATGCCAGTTTTACATAGTCATCTAGGTCCTATAATGATAAACTTTGTAGTTACCATCTACAATGCCTACTTTATAAATCAAAATGTCATGGTATAGTAATAAAATTTATAACAGAAATACGTAAAATATCCAAGCTAATAGCTTAATTCGGAATAATTGTTTATATTCGTAGTGTTTTAGTTCATCTATTCTTTTTTGTATTGTTTACGCCTCAAATTTATGTAGAATCTGATCGCTTTCAGATTTTCGAATTCGGCGAATTGTTTGAATATTTTTATTAAACTTAATTCCAAATAAAGAAAAGTATCAGTAGACTAGAGATGAAACAGTAAATTTTCGGAAAGAAATTTGATATTGTCAGAATTCCTTTTTCTTGGGAGATAGCGCGGCTGTGCCAACAGGGAAAGTGATGTAGCGCCAGCGGAGCGGGCTGCGTTGTTTGATGTGTGCGATATTTGCACATATTTCGCGCACGTAGAGCGAGAGGGGAACATTTTCCAGCTGCAAACCCGCTGATGATGGTCGTTAGTAAAACATTCTTTTGTGAAATGGAAGGTGGAATGTTTTAGTGACACCTATGTATTAGTGGTGTTCCCACTTTGATGTGATCGCGTTTGTGGAAATATCTGCTGATGTTGTTCAAAAAGGATAGCATTGATATTCATCCGATACCTTTGCTATGAGGCAAGTTAATACGTTTTATCCATTTCAATTGGATCTGTGAGTTACAGATAAAATGCTGTTTATGTATCTGTTTCTGTTGGTGTAATGTAATTAATGTTTCTAGCTCTGTAAAATAATATTTTGTATTGAAAATATTTCAAAATCAGTGGCATTTCCCCATACTTCAAGGACAATCTTAAAATGTGGTTTAAGTAAGTATAATTCACCCAGATATAAATGTTTGTATGTTTTTATAGAAACATTAGCAAGGGAAGTTGACATTTTAATGACTACACTTTCTGAAAATCACAATATCCATAGGATCTGAAAATAGCATCTTAGCGTTGGAATATCTGTAGCCTTTGCATCGCAAAAGGGGGTTTCACTGTTAATCTAGATTAACAGATATACGAGTATTTAATTACATTTACCTATATCAAGTATCATCCATAGCCCTTGAAGGAAATGGTAACAGAATCATTATAAGATGCTGAGTTTAGGTGTATGGCTAAGAAGAAAACTTCCTCCACGTAAGAGGAAAATTTATAATGTCCATTAAGTTTAAATTAGTGATTCATTGACGTGTGATTAACTAAGAACGCATTCCAACAGAATTGCGGGCACTCCGTGAGGTAGGCGATGTCACTGTGGAATCGTGTAATGAGAAGTGCATGACTTATTTTATCAGCAGTTCCAAGAGAGCCGTTGTCCAGCTCCAGCTGACTGAAGCTCAAAGGTGTGTCGGTAAGGCGAGGCGGTTCGCGACACCAGAGACAAAGGGTATCCCCGTTCACCCACGCCTTCCAGTAACCGGCGCACTCCACAATAGCCAGTGGTGGGGAGGGTGAAGGCTTGGGCGTATCCAGAGCAGATTTCACTTTCGCCGCTCGAGATATATTATGGTTGGTCAGAGGTCAATCTCACTCCGCTTCGTTCACGTTCACGTTCAGCCGGTCCCGGTACGTAATCATTGGGAGTTTTGACGGCTCTGCGGCTGGCTCCGACCGCTGCGTGAGGACAATAGCCATTCATTTCATAGCCACAATCAACACGTTCTCAAAGATAACCATTGTATTCAAATTTGGGTTTGATTCTTTGGCTGCATTTGTATGAGAGGATTCGAACGTTCGACGTGCCGGATGTTGGCTCTCCCTCGCTGGAGAGGTTTCTTAGAATCCGTCGCCCGGTATGTCGGTGTTGGTCCATGCAACCTCCACGCTGCACAATTGAAAATCCTTTGATCCACACACTCTTGAATAAAATTTATCCTTCATTGATTTAGAAAAACTGAAATTTAACCTTCGGGATATTCTTCTACTGTTTTAGATCATAATACTTACATTATTTTATATGTATTGTAATATGTTTTCAATGTATATTTTATATATTTACTTTTGACCTCGTTGAAAAACGTTCTCCCTGTAAACCTATAGTTCCCCATTTACTTCATAAATAGCCCTAACAGCGGCGTTACCTACCCCGTCGTCACTTCATATTCTTTTCTCTATTACGCGCAGTCTCTACCACGCATAGTAGAGCCATCTGTGAACAGTGCGAGACTACCGTGGTTACGCGGACGAAATAAAAAAAATTAACGATCTGTTTGTATATAATTGTACGCATAGTTCAATTGAGATTGGAAAGAAGTCGATTGCAAGTAGTCGCAAAGGTCTTTATTACTCACACTATAAATTAAACTTTAACGGTTTCTATTAACTTTGCCATGTTCGTGACTCACCGCTTTTAGTAAATTAATGGCTTTTATATATGGAAAAATAAAACGAAATACGCGCTATTAAACCATTTTTACAAGTCTATTCTTGTAACTATATGGATTGACTTGAAAACATTTAGGCCTAAGACAACGTTTACCTGTACATCTATTTTTGTTACTAAGAATAGCAAGTCAGTTGTGGAATTTTTCATTTTAAATTTCTGAATCATAATTTTGTGTTCAAAACCTTGAAAAATATATTTTTTAATATCGCATAATAACGGTTTATTGCTGTTCACTTCCATGTTAGATATGTGTGGAAAGAAGCAATCTGCGTATTTTGAATAAATTCTCGTGGAATACATTTTATTACAGCGAAATATATCGCTCTAACTCTATGTATAGGGGGGTGTAATTATATTCGGGAAACTAAACTCATAAATACTAGGCTACAAAATGATTGAAATACTTGTTTTACTGGAGGTTCGTAATTGAAATGTTAAGATGTAAATGTGCTTTGCTGCTGTTATATAAGACTCGCAGGTCGAAAAGCGATGACTCCACCTGACTCCCAGCGCTCCAGATCGGGTGACGAGCTCGGAAACGACAGTCAAGGTGGCAAGTTTCACATTTTACCGGGAACTGGCCCCTAATGTTCGCCTTGTGACGTGGACGAAGCACTCTTGTTCTGAGAACTTGGTGACAGCATCTGCATTGCTATAAGCGCTCCGCCGAGTCGTGCTCAACCCGAGAATTGAGAAGTATGATTCATATTTCAAACGGTTCCAAAGCAATCTCAATCAAGTATGCAGATTGCGTCTCTGATTCCACGATTAAGGTTCGCCATTGTAATTAGCAACTCGTTATAAATGTTACTCTCCATTGTTTTATTTATATTATTAATGGCTTGATTATCATCATGAAAAATATGGCTTTACTTAGTTATTAAAGTGCATTTCGGAGTTGGTTTATTACCACGAACTATTCTCAATCTACTATAGTATATAAATATGAACTCAACAAGAGTAACATTGCTATCAACCATTAGTTAATTCTGCAAAACATTAACTACTTTAAACGAAAGTTACAAAATGTCCACTCAGAAAAGTTCCTATTAGGCTACATTAATTAAGACTATGAATATTATTAGCTTGTTCGATTCCAAGAAAACCTTTAAGCACTTCTAAAAAGTTTTAATTTGATTAAAAGTCTAGAATCATAATTAATCTGAACGAATAATTTTTAAAAGTAGTTCTACTCTTTGAGGAGAATGGAATTTTAGGTTATTCTAAAGTATAGCTTAGTTGATGTGGTTGCCAAAGATAAAAGTTTTTAAGTTTTATAACTTCACAAAAAAGTTTCTTAAACGTTTTAGAACATTCGATTATGAGCTCAAAATGCATTCATATTAATTTCAGTGTTTCCCCTTATATACCGTTTTCATTTAATAATCGTTGGGCTTTTGAGATTTTATTCGTTACCTTACTCTAAACCCTACTGCAGTTTTTGCACCGACTAAAGTATTGGTGAGCGGTATATCTTGATACGAAATCGGTAACTGTTAAAACTTAAACGTATGGCGAATTAAAATGGCTCGTTACGGTCGAATTGGAGACTTTAACGCATGTGTACACGAAAGCGGGCGACCGGTTCATCACGCAGTCTAGGGTTGGGTCAAGTACCTATCCTTTGTTAGACTAGTCTTGGTCCCATGTTATTCTTAACTGGATAGAAACAATCCGACATGTGATTATATGCAAGTACGGATATTAAAAAACGATGGAGAAATTAAACTCGGTGTTTTTATGAACGTTTAGTATTCTAAGCAACAATTTGATTGTAAAATGTACTATGTGTTAATAAATGTCTTAAATATAATGTAAATAAATGATTTTACACTATTATAGTAAGTAAAGCTCACTAGCTGTTTAAGCTACTATCAATTACACCAGTGGAAATTAGATCAATCGGGATTTTAAATCGATTGCGTAATCGAATGTATAATTGTGTAATCAAAAAGTAAATGAGCCGTTACAGTTTTTGGGACATAATTTTACACCAGTAGCTATTACTATCCAAATATTTATAATGTTAGTCTTCAAATAAAATAAATTATATTTTTACATTTGGAAGATCTTTCTTTAATGGTTGATGTCTATAGAGGAATAAATTAAACAAAACCCCTTTTTAGTGGACCCTAAAAGTGAATAATTGTTAAATAATATACCTGTCCTTTATATATTAAACATATCTCAAAACACATAAATTAATTTATGTTTTAAATTATTGTATTATTCAAACATGATTGTTCACTAACAAACTAAAACAAAAAATGGTAGCTGTTCTTTATTGACTAAGTCCTTAATATAAGACATCAAGCTTACGGGTTAAAAATAGTAAAATATGCTTAATATTTGCCAAAACGTGTCAGATTAGTAAATTATATTCTAGGTACAACTCCATTGGAGAAATATTACCAAAATCAATCAGTTAGTACTACAGATTAGTCTTCTAAGATTCTCAGCTTCCACCCAAACCCAACAACATCTTGCCTTGTTGGCGATTGTAGTAAAAGCCTGGCGGAGTCTTGACCTCGAATCTATGCAGTCCGTCGGGCGCGGCGGGGAACCGCAACTCCCTCTCTCTCGCTCCCTGCCACTATCTCTCTCTTTTCCTTGAACTCCTCCGGCCTTTATCTCCAATTAATATGACATCATCCGTAAAATACTCTGCTATACGGCATGGTTCTTTGTATGCAAATGTTATTGGTACGTGTGATTAATAAAGTATTAGAAAAGCTGTTTTTTTTATATAATTTAAACAGATGCTAGTAACTTTCTACAAAAATGTTAAATTCAGTCTTATTACATTTATTGTGCTATATTCCTTTATTTTTTGTATAATCCATTAAGAGGTTAAAACTGGTAGATTTATTGATTTTGTAAAATTAAATTGAGGTTATTAACGTATTCATGAAGGGGGCCTCCTTCTTTCTCTACCTCTTCGGCCTTTTAGCACCAAATAATATTTCATCACTCGTAAAATACGTTTTTTTCTTTCTATGCGAATATTAACTGAGATTCAGATGTAATAAAATATTGTTTATTGTCTGAGTGTATTTATGTATGTATGTAAACTTTAATATCATTGCATAAACTAATTTGAGGTGGTAAATGGATTATTGCATGTTTATAAGTAAAGTAACTTTTGTACTAAAATGTTATATACCATTTCAAGACAGTCGGGCGACTTTATAAAGTAAAGGTTTTAAGAAACATATGAAACTTTTGAATTCAATTTATTGAAAATGTTATTGTAAAAGCTAAATCAAATAATATCAATATGCAATCCAATACAAATATTTCAAAAATTGCCGTGAACGAGAGTAAGCCAAATCAATATCTGATGGCTGTTTTCCTCTATTTATTTGAATCATGGTATGCGATACCAGCAAATATATATTTACCCTCGTGTTGTATGTGTTACAAAACATTTCGAAACAGCCGCGTTAATTGTACTTTTAAAGTTATATTATTTGTATTTCAGTTTCGTAATGAACATTAAAAAAGTATATTACTCTCATTCACAACATTCAAAGGTGTGTGATTATTGAATTGTTATATGAACGTGATTATATCTAGAAAAACCTATCTATTTCATTCTAATGCAATTTAGAGTTCCTCAAGGTTTAGGTCCACTTTTATTCAAACGCCTTTTATAAATAGATAAGTAAAGGAAGAACATCCCGTGCAACTTCTACCCTCGCTTTCCTGTATAGCCTCAATTATTGCGATTGAAACCAATAGGCTTTGAATCCCGAAATTGTTTTGGTTTATAATATTCCCGTCGTAAACGATCTGGGAAATAGACTGTGGCAACCCCGCCGCACCCCCCTTGATGAATAATAAAATAAGTAAATATTTGTTGGAAGAGAGCGCGCGGTGTGTGTGTCTGCAATTTTGGGTGTTCTGTGTTGATTGTGCCCGGGCACGTTCGCGGCAGTTTAATATGCTAAACAGTCACCCCCTCCCGCCCCCCCCCCTCGACACCAGTCCCGTGGTGCTGTGGTATCTTGAACTGCGGACTTCATTTACTTTTATCACACGATTAAACTTGTACCTCACGCAAACCCTTATAGAGTCGTTGTAGTTCCAGCCCCTCTAACGTTCGTAGTTTCCGCGCATTTTCATTTTCCTTACATTCTCGAAATTGTCTATTAAAATTGAGCAACGCGACGTATTAGAACAGAACCAATTACTATTTTCATGCGTTGTTTGGGGTGAAAACCAGACCGAATATTAGTATGTTGTAGTAGTTTGGATATTGAAATATAGTAAAGTTAATTTGTTATTTATAGTGAATATTTTATTTCAAGACAATAATGTATAATTAAAATAAAATAATACGGAATTGTCAAAAAATGAAAGCATTTGTATGTAAAATATTTAACTTTTTTTCATACTAATAATTTTTCCTTAACCTTTATTGAAAAAGAAAAGATCTACGTGAAACTGTATTGTTTTAAACCAGCGCAGATCGTTATAGTATATAAAATTAAGTAAACGACAGGTTTGTTAAATGTGAATAAATTGCGGGGAACGAGAGTCTTGGCCAGATTATATCCGTATTACCATACTAAAAGAGTTGTAATTTCTGGTTGTTACGGGAAAATAAAGAATTCCGACTGATCTCGGGCGACGTACGGGCGACAAAGGCGAGGAAATAATCAGGAGCAGGGTTAACATTTAAAGAACGCGCTCCTTTGCGAGATGAAACGGGAGATAAGACCCAGAGCTCTAAATAATTCCAGGTCGTACAAAGTAAGTCGAGATGAACTGTTATTGATATCTGTAACAAACAGTCTGTAGCGTCGCGGCGGGGTGCGGAGTAGCTTGGGGGGGGGGGGTGGGAGAACGTAATCAGGGCGTTTCTCTATTCCCGGTAACCCTTGCTTATCGGGTAGCTCTCGCCGGGTATGAGTTGCTGCACGCGCTCGCTGCCGCCGCTGCTCCTTTACGAATGGCACATCACAGGTCGACTGCTCGGCTGCGTCGCATTTAATAATGAGCCTCTCTTGGTGACGACCTGCTTCAAACGGAATAGGAACTGAGACACTGGCTCCCGCCGCGCCGCACCGCCGCCGCCCTCTTCGTTAGCTGCTCTTTTCGCTCTCACGTCAGGCGAAAGTAGTGTGCAGCGGCTAAGTGTCAAAGCAGGGGAATTTTAAATACGCAGAGAAAAATTGAATTGAGCTGGTGAGCTGCCAAGGAGTACAAGTACACTTTTTGAAACACTGAGTTAGTGTAGGAATGGATAATTACACGATGCTGAGCGTACAGATGGATCCTCTCCTTAACTCCAACTACAAAAATACGACATCTCACTAATTAGAAATATTCTTCTAATTGTTGAAAGAATTGTGTTGTTAAAATCTTCCCAATAGGAAAGTAGAAGACGTGTTGACTGTATTGTTAAAACTAGTGTCCTTTATATCACATATACACTTAATTTTCTTTTTGTTCCTAGTCATACAACAATGCAATTAAACCAGGTATATTTTAGTACTGGTACAAATCAGTGATAGAAGCCAGTGATTCATTGTAACCACGGTGCTTCATAACTTATCTCTCATGAATATAACAATGGTAATGAGTAGTTCGTACAGGATACAAGTGACATTTATTACTGATGCATCAGTCGTGACTGTAGAGTTCATGTTCATCATAAGGCATCGCTTTCGAAGGGTATAGAATATTAATTGCCACTCTAATACAATCTAAAAATAAGGCTTTCACCGATACGGTTCAAATTTCAGTTTTGATGCATTGTATATTTTCTTCCCAATTTCATATTGCATCACCATTTTTATTCATCCCCTTATCCTTACATTGTTTATGATTTGAAGTTCTAGCCCGCAAGCGATCATCAATTGACAAAGAATAGGTTTCGATAATTTGTTTTTGCTTTGTGCTCTTCGGGTTGAGATCCTTATCATTCGGTTACCTGGAACAACTTTCTTTCGTCCTAAGTGGATTTAGCATTGTCAGATTAAATTTAGAGACTACACTTCTTTACCTATGCTTCAGGTTCTTGGATCGGATTATCTAAATTGGTTTTGAATCTCCTCTAATTTCAGTGGATTTTGGATGGTTCCAACCTAAAAGGATCAATAACAAATTCGAATTATCCAAGGTTTTGATCCATAAAGACGTGGTTGATAGTGTGTAAGGATGTCAATGGAACGGAAGAAAGTTTGTACTATACACTATATGAATAAACGCATGCGACTCTCATATCACCTGATGTATATCACACGGGTTCAGCATTCAGTGTTTTTATAAAAGTGTATTATTTTCAAATCAACAGCGAAGAGAGGAACTGTCAGATGAGGTTAATATTCCGGTGTGACTGGAAAGATCAACGCCACAACAACCGGACTCCATGTCAAGTTTCCGTCAGCTTTCCAACTTCGCAACAAAACTGTGAAACAAGTCCGAAAACAAATGGCGATTTTTTGTCGCGCGAAGATGAAATGTTCCGAACAAATGAAAGGAAGTTAAAGCCCTGCCGGACTTGATTCAGAAAAATGACAAAGGACAAAGGTAGATGAGATCTGTTTTCATGTCCGTTTTTAACAGCGCCAGTGAGGATTTTATAACAGTTAATTATTTCCGTGGGCGTACTGAAACCAATCCGCGGAGGGAAAATACTCTTTGTATGCTGATGATATTGCTGTGTTTCAGTAATTACATCTTCCTACTTCCAGTTATTATTGTGCCCAGGCGCGCGTTGTTTTGTTTTACAATATTGTGTTACACCGCATGAAACCCCTTTGTGGTGGGTTTAAAATAGAAAAATTGATCGTAACTATGTTTTGGCCTTTCTGGTGCAGACAAATCTATCATCCTGTCTGTGTGGTTTGAATACCTGGAACATGCACAGTCTTGTATCTTGAAATGTACAATAAGCATAAAGCCCCTCAGAATGATTATATTATTAATTGTATTGTGAATTAATACATTAAAATTACATCATTTTGTTAATTTTTATGTTGTATCCATGACCTACAACACCTTTATTTCTAAATTATGGTTTATAACTATTTATAGAAGACACGTCTGTTAGCTTGTATCCAGGTTTGCTGTGCTTCATTTTAAATTAATCTGAATATTATTTAACATAATTTTAGCTAGTCAACTCATACGTTTAACTAATAAATACCAGGTATGATGCACCCATTTGTAAAACCTTAATCCCAAAGAGTAATTTTTGTCCGAAAGTCATATGTACAAAAAGGACCTTGAATATATAAAGATATATGATGTTAAAATGTTCCTACAGTTTAGCGTAAAACAGAAAGTCAAATTTAAAATGTATTCAAGCTGTTAGCGGGGTGTCTTTAAAATTGTTACGTATTAATCTGTATAACACCGTGTAACTTTGTTTTAAGTGAATTTTGTTTTTAGTTTAAGTTGTGTTAATTTTGGACACATGGCTCGTTTTTATATTTGAAACTATTACAACTACACAATTAAATTCAAGGTAAAAAAATTACCGCTTGACGCGGGATATATATTATTTTTTGGAATCGGTATTGTAAAAGTAGTATGTGCTCTTTTAGTAATTTAGCAATTATAAAGCAACAATCACGTTGATTTATGTAATATTGTTATATAATAATGTTGTAAGTGCAAGAGCTATATTGTAATGCCAGGGAGTGTCCGGATCGAGGATAAAAAGCGAAGGGAGCCCCGGGGTCCTAAACGGCCATGAATCACCGGTAGAGATGGGCGGTGCGATACTGGCCCTTATTATTACTAGGACAGGTTCCATCACCGGTATCCTTGCATCTGGAGTCGGATGGCCGGCGATGAGAGATGTCGGTGATTTATCGCCACGGCTACCGAATGCCACCATGGACCGTTTGTGTAGTTTTCTGGTTTGTCGTCGTCACTCAGTGTATTTTAATCTATCCATTCTATATTTTTATATTCAAAACAAAATACGTTCATGAATAGAAGAACGCCTATGGACATAACGAAGTTATATACTTAAAATAAGTAATATCTCTTCTATGAACTTTAATGCGGAAAGAAATCAGTTAGGAGCTTTATTTAAAATGAAAGTATTACTTATAATTATATCAATATTAAATATGGAAACGGTGACTTTACCTTTTACAAAATATACTTTTTTTAAACTCTACATGATTATTAAAATTGTATAAAGGCATTTTCATTTCTTGCATTGAGTTAAGTTAATGCAATCGTTTTCTAGTTGGAAAATTGTTTAAAGAAAAGTTGTGACCTTATCACTCATGTTAATAAATATTTTAATACGTCACGATTGCAGTGAGTAGACGGACTGCCTTAAGGTAGCGCAATGGTTTCTCACTTGGACATTTTTTAAATCTTTTGAACACGATTTTAATCAGCCGGTTAATTATTTGAAAATATATAAAAGTAGAAAACATGTTTAGCATGAATCAACGAGACAAGATAGGCGCTTAAAGGCAGAATTTGAGGGATTTAAGGGCATCTTATTATCAGTTCCAATGAATACCCGTTGGATGATAAGGATATGAATTTTGTATATTATTTACATGCGCGATTGACAGGAGGGAACGAAATATTTTTAACTTATACAAAAGTAATTTCCACAAGAATCTTTTCAATTCAAAATCATAATCTTCTTAAATTATTTAATTAACGAGGTACCAGTTCCTTAAGTAATAAACCGTTACAAAAATATTACTCACTAAGGCTAAAACAATGTACATTTTGTAAAAATAACGTTTTTGTCTTCAGCAGTGCTATATTTGGTCATTGTTATAACATTTATTAATTTTCTTACTTTTAATGTATGTAATTTTTCATGAAGTGATGAAAATAATGTTCTACTCTAGAAATGTTTTTTTCAAATTTATTATACAAAATTTTGAAAAATCATACCGATTAAAATCCGTTAATACCGATCTCTCGTATATGACGCACGAACGATGTTATCCCGTATAACATGTAAATTACAGATTATATTGCTTTCAACATAAACGATGATTATTGTGCTCAATTCGGAATGTTTTGACTCGCCATTCATTCAGAATTATTCGGATTCCATTGTCTCTCGCGTTGGAAAATTTAACGGTTTATATAGGAAAGAGAGCCGTCACAATCCATTAACTAATTTCATTCCCGCGCGGCCCTCCGTTCCTCTCTAAGTCGGTTTATCCAACGCCTAAATAAGCTCTTAAACTAATCCGGAAAGTTGTGAAGATCGAACTTTGTCGAAATCCATTACCAAATCCAATTCCCGATAAACTTAAAAGTTGACATTTGGCGTCGAACGAACCTTTCAATAACGGCAAACGTCGATGAAGGCGTCGGCGTCGCGGTGGTACGGGTCGGGTGGTTGCTCAACCTCTAACCGCCGTACCACCGCCTGTCCACGTGCCGTTCCCTCACTCCGCAGCACGTCTCTTTCATATCGATTTCCACTTAATATCGTTACTTTTCACCTTCACTGCACTTTCCTGCCGGTGCGTGATTGTCTCACGGCAAGATTGGCTCAATCTCCTCTCTCTGCTGATTCGATTGACTCCCCCCCCTTCCCGACAACGTGTGGTGTGCCCAGACCACTATCGTCAGTCAATCTCGGTAGTTACTTTCAACAGTTTGTTCCATCTGTCATTCAGTTTATGTTTATAACTAAAAAGCTGTTTTGTATTCAATTATAGTATATTAAATATTTAAGTTAAATACAGTTTATCCCGATTTATGTTTGTGTCAGGACATATAAGTTACTATAAGATTGAAAATGTTAAATATTATTTTTAAAATAGGTAAGGTGCTATTGTTATTGGAGGTTGATTCTGTCCTTATAAAATCAGGATTATATATAAATATAAAAATAGTTGTGAATCTAGAGAGGATTTTGATCAATAAAAAAAATATTTCACTCAACTGCTGTGCGATTGTTTTGACCACACAATCTACGTCCTCTCCAAACCGACGTATTATTCAGAACAATGCGAAAGAGTGAATGGATTGTAGTGATGCAAAACACATCACTAGTACAAATGGAGAAATTGGGCTACGCTTTCTTTTCGACCTCTAGTTTTTCCTCCTGAGGACTTTCCCAGAAACTTAGCCCAGCTGTCGCCGAGTGTAGCGGTCAGATCTCCATTACCACTAGCAAGACTGATAACTTTCTTCACACATCATGATCCGCTCGTTAGGATCTTGTAACCCCGTCCCTGCTTTCTCTTCGTCTTCGACGTAAATACTCGGCTCTCCGTCACTCTCACGATCGTTTTATCGGGCTCGGTGGAGATTCCGCTAATGGCTCAGCGCTCAGTGGAAGTTCATTGACTTAATGAGGACATTTAGAATGTCAGACGGAAGTTTGGGCGTCTTTTCAGTACTTACAACTTTGAATGTCTTTGAAGCAAACTGTTACCTCTGCTTTAATCTTACCTCTGTTCTATTGATTCATCCACAATTACTATTTTTGTTATCTAATCTCACTGAGATATATCTTACCACTTAGGTTTAGATTATCATTTAGTTATAGCTTATCGTTTGGATGTATCTTATCAGTTACAGCTCACCACTTGGATGTAGCCATGGGAATTTGTCATTATTGTGGGATAGATTATCACTTATGTTAACTTTAATTATTAAAATACATGTCGCCTAGGTACAACAGCTTACCACTTGACATAGCTTATCAGTTAGGTATAGGATATCACGTATGTACAGCTTATCCCTTATATATAGCAAATACTGGGGTGTAGCTTAACAAATACGCACAAAATCTTGCCGTCGACATGCTTCATCCTTACAGATGCTTAAACGGACCAGTTTATAAGTTATGTTTCTAGGAAATATAACAATTTAACTACAACAAGATGGAGTATCCAGTGCTGTTGACAAAGCTCTTTGTTATACCTGCAATGTCACCAATTACTCGGTTGAGTTCCACCCAATCTTGATTTCTTTTTCCAAAGAATACAGCTAGCTAGCTAAAGATGCAGGAAATCCTTTGATATAGTCGCTGTGTATTTCAGCTGTTTATAAATCAATAAGTATAATAGACAATTAATTATTTTCATATTAACGGTATCGTAGTTTACCTCGACATTTTCCTTGTTTGTGTAAGGGTTTGCCATTATTACATATGATACACTACGTTGAACTGTTATATAGGCATAGTTAAAATGCCAATTTTAGCATATGTCCCTACTTCAATAGTACATAAAATACCACTCTTGTCTATAGAATTGTATATTATACGTCACGTCTAATCACAAACTTTCGGCCATAAAATGCTATAAAACTTATCAATCGCTAAACGTAAACAAACTGAATTAGCCGGTTAAAAATCTACTCTTTGTTGATTTTAATGTGGATAAGAGGTAACGCCTTACTGTCTCTCCCTCCCCCTCCCCCCACAAAAAGAGCAAATATTTACTGAGGTTCCTTATGTTTCCATAATATTTATAAAATATTCTAGCGTTTTCTGGTAACCATATTTACATATGGACTTCTTGTATAAATGCTAAGTAAAGTAAGATAACGAAGCTGCCAAAAATAACATATAGAACATTTTACTTTGCCTGTGGAATAATAGGAGGGTAATATTACAGCGAATGAGACATTTTTATAGCAATGAGGATCTACCTCTATTGAATGATGCTGTAGGGATCTCTGATGCTAGATGGAACATCATGTATGGAACTCTCACTAGGCTAAACCTGCATTTCGAATTCGTTTATCAATGGTAAAACATAGGCAATACTTTTTATACGTGTACAGAACTACTTAGAACACCTACTTTCGTTTAACTTCTATAAATGTTACGGGTATCCTACCGTGACATCAAACGTCATTTCCACAACATGTTTTATCCACAAATCTACTCTAATTTGACCTTGTTAATACCACATCTGGCGGCCGTGTTTCACTCTCATTAAGGAGAGGACGTTGGGCGTCTCCACTCTCCCGGTCGACAAGGGCCAGCACTTTCCGCTAGTCACAGGAGACAATGGTGTGAGGGCGCGTGAGTGTCGCGAGTGGGGGCCCGGGTGGGAGGCGGCGCCCACGCGAGCCGGAGCTGGACAGCTGGAGTACTGGAGTCGCTGGACGGACAGTGTGGGATGACAATGGCTCCTATATGGAAATAGGACCAAGGTCATTTTTTCTACGCCACCTACAGTTTTCCCCTCCTTATTACCATTCTATTACTTGGATCTTCGTCATTTTCTTCCTCCGACAACGCCTGCCTGTTGTTTCTAGAGCAATTTGACAGTTGTCTCTTCATTTATGGGTACTAACCGTCAAGAACTTTCCCATCTTCTCGTTAAGGCGTAATAAAAGCTAATGAGCTGTTGATGACTTTTATGTCACTTTCTATCTTGCTCTATACTCTGTCCGGAGAGCGGTGACGTACGGTGATGATTAAACCTTCACCACTACACACACAATAACATCTGGTCGCAGAGACCTTGCTACCTGGATTTTGTGTCATTAACTGATACCAAGGCACATAACAAATTTCTTTTTATTTATTTAAATCTTTTTATGAATCATCATTACATCCATGAAAGGAAAATTCTTCCACGGTAAATTAATCTGAAATAGAGGATTGGTGATTAAATATAACACTATGTATGTTTACTTACTATGTTATAATTGCATTGTGTTTGGAATTATTTTCTATATTTATGTATGAAGATTACATATAATATGATCAAGTATATATTTCAGGAACACTGTGTATGATTGGCAGCTCGACCATTGTAAGGGAAGTGCGCGTGGGAGGGCGTTTGGGACGGGGTGAATCCGTAATCATTCAGGGATCGCGATACTTTGGATGAGTGTTGTTACGTTGAAGGCAAACAGCTTATAGACTATACATATATGTATTGTAATGTTTCGAATTTTATTTTATATAAAAAAAGGAAGTGGAAAGTTGTTTGCTTGATAAATTTGAACAAATCCCCCTAATTTAATACAGAATTAAAAAAAAAAATATATTATTTACCTTAAATATAAATGTTTCTATATATACACAGTACTTGGAAACAGTTTTCCTATATTAATTTCTTGAGTTTGTGACTTGACTTTAAAGCTACAACCAAATAATAATTTATTTTATATTTAATATTTTTGAATACGTTAAAATCTCTTAATCGAAAGACACATTTGGATATAAGAGTGTTTGTAAATTTATTACTAAAATCATTTTTAAATATACTAGTTACTCTTTGAATTGCGTATTGAAGATAATATTCGCACAGCGTTTGTTTCTATTTCAATATTAACATAGTTAATATTCGTCGTGGGACGCGACGCCGTTAAGAAAATTACATAAACATAAGATAATCTCGGGAGAGCCATCTCTCGTAAGTTTAATGTCCCAACACTATATTCCGTTATAAATAAACAGCGAAGCAGCCGTGTGTCTGGAACGGCCACGTCGGAGATGAAGCTGCCGGCTGAAGTAACCACTTCCTGGCATTAGAGCCACTTATGAGCTTCAGTAAAACAGGCATATGCCATCCCTCAATCCGAGGGCAACAATTATTGCGGAGATCGCGTGCGCTGATCTTATCGCAGTTCAGGTACCGTTTACTCGCTATTTATAACGTGACACCTAATTTATACTAATGTATTTGTGGCTAAACATTGGTACGTTTACTGAGTGTATATCTCCGTTACATTTACTTAACTTCCATGGGATATGTTTTATAAATAAATTGTTACTATATAAATCCAACTTTACTATGTAATTTGAAACACAAAGTTTTCAAGATTTTATGAAACGAAATTGCTTCTATAGTTGTAAGTTTGCGTGTTCCTTATTGCAAGCACAAATATCTTTTCAATACGTTAAGAGTTTTGGATGTCGTTCTAGTTGCAGGTGCCTTTTATATTGTACGATTAAAATAGCATCAATAAAATAGTAGTATGTAAAACCGTAGATAAGGAGAAAAGCGAGATATAACAGCAGCGCTACGGAGCATGCCACTTCAATCTTCCACTGGCACCGACTACAATTACTAAATATCCGCTGTCACTTCAAATCAACAAACAAATTCCATGCAACTTTTACGTACTCAGTTAGCAGATATCCTTGGCCTCGATTGATTTCAAATGCTAAGAATAGAAATTTTTAACCGAACTAGTTCTGAAAGTCTTGTTTGTATCATCATGTAAGCTGTAAAATTTATTTATTAACAACAAAAATAAATTAATTTGTATACATGAAAACTGTGAAATTCATGTTTGCCACAACAAATAAACTTGAAAATCGTGTATGCGGCAACAAATGCGATGTTGCTCGTGTTTGAAACAAATATTAAAAAATATTATCACGATATCCTAATTTATATGCTAATTTACTTGGTTGATAAGAAACCGCTTATAATATTTTTATACAAGTAGTGACTTGTATACAAATATTATAAGCCACCATAAAGGAGTAGTCATGGTTCACCTATTGACGCCAGGTCCTAGTTTATACAGAGTAAAGTATCTCCGTTACTATAACCATTATAAGTACAATATAAAAATATTTTAATTAATATTTATAAGTGTAACATATTCCTAAAATATAATTTTATGCATGACTGTAATTGGTAAAATACAATGTATAATCCTTATCTGCAGTAAATTTATCCCACAGAAAGCTGTAAAGCTGAGTAACAATTATTAAGTTACTTCCTGTGCGAAATGAAATAGTCTTGTAGGTGACACGAAATTCTGGTCAATTTGGTATATAGTCTAAATATATTGCTTTAACAAAAGCAAATAATCCAACCAGAAAATTATTTTATACTTATATTTCATACACTGTTTTTTTAAGTAATTTTTTATATAATAAATTTGTATTTTAGTGTGTTTATTATTAGTCAAGTTAATTTGAATACTATTTTTAAGTCTAAAACGCATGGTCGTTGTCAGCCATTAAGTGTTTAATAACTAAGTATTATCGATGTTCAAGAAGACGGTGACGTCGCACGAAATAAAAACAGAAACAGGGAATGAAAATATTGCTTTAAGCTCCAATAATAGCTCGCTGGATTCGGTTGATTGATCAACCGTCCTTTTTCACCAGTTTCGGAGTAACCTTTTACAAACGAGTTCCTGTTTTTTCCACGAGTCGTTTATGAATGTTGTTAGAGTCATAGTGACAAAACAACTTGTGTCCATTGTAGATACCATTGTTTATTAACTGTATTTTAATACTTTTTGTTTTTATTCCAGGTAAGGACCTAAGTATGGGAGTTTACTTTCTCCAAGAGGTAACCATTACAAGGTAACAATTCTTGGACAATTAGGATTAAGTTCAAGTGAGACATTTGACGGACAAGTGAGGTTTTTGGTTGTGTTTCCCGTCTTTAAATATTTGTTTAAAGGTCTTTTGCGATGTCTGCAATGTAACAGGATAAAGGTTTATCACTCCAAAAGTAATTGTAGATAGTTAAAATAGCAATGTCGGCCATTTTTAAACCAGGCACACGCGAAAACTATTAATGATAAGGGTATAACTTTGTGCAGTATGCATATTGAATGAACGAAAGACAACGACAAGATATTAATCTACATAAATATAATTTCCTCAATTCATAATTCACATGTACAGTTAATCAATATAATTATATTGAACAGTGTTTTCATAGGTCTGTCTACACAATATATTTTCTCTTATATCAATAACGAACATCAAATATTCCTTTCAAGAGATGTCCTGAAACAAAAAAGCTTAACCATTGGCTACTGTTTCCCAAGTATTCAAGTTCTAAAGACAAGACCCATACGCATACAGTGTATAGACTCTTTTATATTTAAAGTATAGACTCGAAGCTTCTTGTTGTATATTTCGTAATTCAACGTTATGGTGGAAGCCGAGATATGTTGGTAACCAGCTTACACGGTAAGGTACTAATTTAGAAAAAACTAAAAAGAAGCTGTATGATATTGAATCCCGTTAATGGGATCAATCTCAGAAAACTCTACTACCAGAAATAACGGGATAATACTCATATTATTTATGTCTTACATCAGCATTATTGTTGTTGTGTGTTCATATTAAAACGGTAAAAATTCCTCCCACAAGCACAGCTACGTAAACAAATGATTATTGTGTTTAAGTACAGAACCGAAAAAGAAGTGTATACATTAAGACCTGTTCCCAGGTACCGCGTTAACATACAATTTCCGCCGGACAGTATTCGTATTCGTATATGGCGCCTCAAGGTAACTCAACTACAAATGTACGAAAGACGCGAGACGAATTTTAATCGGCTTTTAGCGTAGGGACATGATCGATTTGTTTTTCTTTCATGAATACCTATCCTCGGCTGTAGTTAGTATGCGCGGAGAGTACTTGTGATGGTGGTGGTGCCGGTGTGGGGGGGGGGGTGTAGGAGGCAGTGAACTCTTCCGCTCGGTAGTCGAGGTCAAGTCCGCAGCAGCAAGCAGCTAGCGGAGAGCCGACGGCCACTCGTAGTCGAGTAATGGGGGATAATTACCCGAGGGGACAGTCATTAGCGACGGTGGTACGACCGCAAGCCGGACATCTGATTGCCGCTAACAAGGTGGGCCGCCCAAGCTTACTAGGAGTCAGGTCGGAGATTGGGGTCACTCAGTGTACGTGTGGGCCACTTCTCGCAACAATATTCTCGTTATGCACAATTCCAGAAATCGATCATTCACAATATCACCAATTTAACAACTTACTTGTATTACTGGACTGACTTTCAACAAGAACTCTGTATTTAAATTGATAGTAAGAAAATTATTCATACATAATTACATTATTACATAATGTGACAATGCATGTTTAAACAATTTTTTACATTGTTACTGGAACTAACTTCTCCAAATGCGCTTTATAAGTTACTTTGCTGCCATTTTATGCACCGACAAACTACCATTCAAAGCAGTAGTAAATATTTGTTTATAAGCATTTGTAAATGGATCCAACTAACCTAGAGGGTTCAAAAGAAAAGGCAACCTAGTAATTATTTCCACTAATTCTATTCAGCTAAGCATTCCAGAAATTGTGCATGTAGTGAATGTAAGCATTAACTATTAAATTCTCGGTTTGGCCGAAGTTTCGTAGAAGTTTGATGACCCGTCGTCAGGCACCAGCAAGGCGGCCCGGCGAGGCAGGTGACGCGCTCCGGTGACTCTGTCCACATTGTCGCGCAAGCCTGCTCGCCCGGCACCGAAATATTGCCTTCACTCACTAATGAGCTCTAGTCACTCAAAAACCCCGTGAAGAAGACTTGATGGGCCACGGCTACGCCCCGCGCTGCTCATCGTCGTCCCTAGCCAGGGAGAATACCCCTCAAATTATACCCAACCACTTTTTCTTCGATCTATTGTCTAACCTGGAAACTCTAGAATTTTCTAATTTTCCGCCTACAAAAAGCCCATCAAGACCTTTGTGTCCTATTTTGTATTCGCGTCACCTGGAGTTTTTAAATATTGTTTACGGCTTCGTTTTACAAATTAAGCTCATATTTAAAAATTAACTGAGATCATAAACAAATTCTTATTACGTAAAAGGAAAATGTCAAAAAATCTCAAAATAGTCACATTTAATCTAAAAAATCTGAAAAAAAAAATTTTAAAACCCAGTTTTATAAGGCGAGCTAGGAACTACGTACGACCTCATCTCCACGTATTTCATGACAATATCCGCATTATATTCTTTATTATTAGATTGACGTATAAAATCAAGTTTATTATATTTTAGTGAGCAAACCCTTTATACCCTGGTATTAAAAAAAATCATTAAATGTTACAACCTAGGGGAAAGAGATGGATAGTCTACAAAGGAAGAATTAATAACTATAATTAGCCATTTAAAAGTCACTAAACAGCCTAAACGTTAACGTATGTATGCAAGATACAAATTTTACACTTCTTAACTACACAAAATAAATACTAAAAGTCAAACTAAATACTCTGCGGCCTTTAACGCTTCAAAATGGCAGTTACTATTACTTAGACTTGGGAATTGGATTGCAAGATCAAAACACACTCTATACGTTTAAGGCTGTTTGAGTAACATGATGTTGCTAATTAATTAATTCGTTTCCTTTGAGAATCGTTGTACACCTTCAAAGATGTTTGCTTCAATGGATAATATCCACTAATCGACATGTCGCAGATGTTGTCTCAAATTTATCTAAACACACTAAGTGTATATGCGTTTGCTTTCTATGTCATTTACGTTTTTGTTTAAATTGATTTAATTAATACAGTTTTTAACGACGCGACGCCTCTTTATATATTTTTACATATTTTTTTCTGATATTGTTGATTGATAAGTAACTCGTATAGTTTAATTCCGAAAGGAAAATTTGCAAAAGGTAAGGATCGGTGCACATTTCACTCTTTAGAACTTGGAACGTTTCATGGAGTTCAAAACGACTTATTTTTCTCTCAATAAATCAATGACGTTTCTATTAGTTTCGGTGAATTTTCAGAATCGTATTTTTAAATACTAATAAACTTAAATACAGTAAAGACATTTTAAATGAAGACTCCAAGTGGCTTTCAGGATTCATAATCGCTAATTCTATCCGGTTAAAATCCAATATTAAAGTTTAACGCGATTCAGGGATTCATTGGGAGATAATTGCCTTTTAGTGATCATCATTTCCAGCTTAACTTAAGTTTGTATTGTTCTTAACTAGGTCAGTTTATACAATCCCTTCAATGTCAAAGTAAAACAAGTGCTTTAGTGTTTACAGCAAAATACGCTGCCTTTAGGAAGGGCATGGATGTACTTCTCATAGTCTACAATCACTTTGTGCAATATAATTTGATAAATACGGTCCCTTCGTTTCAGATTAGTTTAGATTATTCATCAAATGTTAATGGTTTACTGCAATTTGTTCTGCATTAATTAGTAGAGCAAATCAATTTCGAAGTAACATGCATATTGTTTAGGGGATATCTTTATATTCATTATGAAAGTTGACACGCAATGTTTTAAGGGAAAACTATTCATACACCTTCGCAAATTCTTGTTGCCTCTATGGGAGTAGAACACGTGACTTCTCGATTAAAGAGTCACAGTCTTACCTCTAGATTACGGTAAAAGAAAAAATCGTTAAATATTCTGAATCATACGTTTTCGCGTGATTATTTAATTTGGTGATTTTCTTTTACTTTTTCATTGTGTTAAAACATTATTGCAAACGAGTAGCGATATTGATTTGGCATAAGTTATATTTATCAGTAGTGAAATTGTTAAATCATATCAAGTAATCATCGCAATTTTTATTCTTCCTGTTTCTAATATCTCCAAGACAAATTCTATTCAACCACACGTTTGTCACATATGTGGTGGAAGACGCTATGTGTATAGGATATTACCCAATATCTTCTCGTGCTGCGTTGACGAAAAAACGTGTTGAGCACACAATAAGGGTGGTTTGGAAGAAAATCCATCTCCGTAAAGAACGAACACCCGAGATGTTTTTCAGGTAACAATTTCCCGGCGAGGACGTGCGGATTCCGGCGGCTTTCAGCGCCCACTGCTCACGTATTTCATCAGGTTTTTCTCGCCGTGAGGCAAATTATTATTAGTTTATCGAATGGGCCATTGGTTCCGGCCGTTGTTCACACGGCGATTTGTCACAAGCTTGGACCACCATTGTCTGGGATCTTACCTGACAGCCATCAGGCGTAACTGGGAAGGCGTGACCGTCTCCAGACACGTGCGACAACACTATTTTATCCGTGTTGACACTCCTAGGGTGTGAGGGAGTCAAATTTTAATCTTCATGCAATAAAGTGTCCCATTTTTACAAACGTTACGAAGCAGTCCGGGTATTCGCATTTAATCCAAGAAATTAAAGTTTCAAGTTCATTCTCTTATAAAAATTGTTTTACAAAATTAGTTTACACAAACAATACACTGACCAGTTTAGGAGGGGTTGAGGTAGAATACCACGTGAGAGTATTATTTCTGGCATTTTTTTAAAAGTTCGATATAAGATTTTCTATACAGTTTTGTAAAAATAGTTCGGCACACTTTTGTGTTGGCACTTTTAGTTTACAGGAGATTAAAAAAAGAGAATGTAAAATATTAATGTCCAGCCAAAAAAATGTTTGTACTCATATATTGTACATCCATACTTTAACTCCTCCCGTCTCGTTCAATTTTGTATCTAGAAACCGATTCACCGAAGTAGATATATTGACAGTCTTTCATTACACCATTGTTTGCCCAACTGTTCCTCCTACAAAACTAGTTTAATATAGATATGAACATTTCATGAATAGTGATTTTTAAGTAAGATGCCGATCCACAAAGTTTGTCTTAATATAGAAACTATAAACACGCTGTTCAGTATACTTCACAAACCCTTTGCTCCATATATAATATAAAGTCTTACCATTATTCCGTAATATAAATATTTATATACTCGGTGTTTGTCTGCTGAAATTGGAGTTGGTGGTATACAAAGTGTTTTACGATTCTGTTATTTTTGCTGATATGTGTTTACGTTCTCCTCGTTGTTTAGCACTAGTTTTGTTCCCTGCAACCGATGGAAGTAAACAAAGGTGTTCACCGAAATGTGACACAAGGCCGTTAATAAAACAATGCTAGTAGCTATTTTATGATAGACATTTGTCATATTTTTATTTTTGCTACACACTGGGGCTTTTATCTTGACAATAAATTCGAGTAAATATATTTGAATAGTAACAAAATGTTGGATTCATTTTCTGAGTACATAATAAATCGGCTAATTAAGGCGGCACAGTGTGTTCTTATTTGTGGGGTTTTTGTATTCTTAGTCACGGCCTCTTACGATACCTTTCTTGAAGGCAGCGAATTCAGAAAAAGTGTTAGTTATACCACACGAAAGTGAAGGCACTTGTAGTAGAAATTCGGGACATCGTGATAACATGCAGACATAAACACAGGTTAAATATTAGGATGTAATATTTTACGAAATGTATTATATTTTATTATAATAATGTTATTATAATTATACCTTACATCATATATAATTTAAAACATGTCATTCCCTGAACACATAATTACGTATTGTAGGGTTTCATATTCTTGTTTTAAGTCAATTTTTAGAAAGAAGGATACATATCCTTGACGGATTTGAGATTAAGGAGAAGTTAGTATGCTACTACTAGATTTTTGGGTCCACTTAGAAAATTGCAAAATTACTACATTGCTTACCTGCAATTCTGCATGAAGTAATCAGTTACTTCTTTACACGTAACGTAGCTATGGTAAGAACGGTTGAGTTCACCTCCATTTCACGTTTTGTTTAGTGCAGCGTCTGAAATCTGACACTGTCATAGACTCGACTCCTGGTTTCTGAAGTCAACGTCCATCTGAAGAGAGGAAAATAAGGCGGCGACGAAGAAACGTAAAACGAACTCTTTACATTGTTTTGACATCAGAGACACCCAGACTACAAAATATTATTTTTCTATTTGTTTTCGTTCACGCGTTGAATGGTTTTGATGCCAAAAACAGATGCTAGAGTTCTAGTTAACCAACAGTTTGGGTTTTCTCTGTCCCTAAAGCAGAGTTTTAGTATTGAGGGCGGAAACCCTCTTTTAGTATGAACGTGAACGACCAATTGTTCCAGAGTCTTTTATAAGCATTTAAGTATGAAACATTTTATGAGTTGTTATTTGTTTATCTCAACAACATACCACGCTCCAGGTAATGTAAAACTTTTTCAGGTGATAGAAATAAATGTATTAAGTCTGAAATAAAATCTGGCGGAAGATAATTTCATATCGGTTCATACTGGTTTAATGACTGAACCGTAGAGGAACACAAATATCAAATAGACTACATAGAAGTGTTCTGATTAACACGAGCATCAGGAGAATGGAGAGAATGAAATCTGTTTCACCAAGTGGCGCAAAATAACGTTTACTGTGTACGCGTGTGCGCGTGTGTGTGACATTACAAGCTCACGCACATGCGCGTACACTAATGCCGATGGAATAGCTCACCTTATCGCCAACGACAAATTGATGCCGTGTCGTTTTCAAACGCGTTTCCAAACGCAATCCACCTGTTCACTTTCAGTCGCCGCACCGAGTCAAAGTGGAGAACGAGCGCTTGTACTCGATTCACTTTCATCTTTGTGCCATATCAAATTCCCGACTCTATATCCACTTGATTAAAGCGCCAAATGAGAAAGAACCGTTCCATTTTTGTCGAAAACACTGTTTCGAGTCGATAAACATCAGATAATTCAATTCCACATTTTTTATGCATCCGTTTAAATAATTCAGTAAGCGTGCCACTCTTAATAAAGCCAATTATTAGTTTTGATGAATGTTTATGTTTCGACCGCAACCATGGAAGGGGGCAACTCACTATTGTTTGTCATGTGTTAATTAAATCCTCGTCCGAACGCGTTTTATTAAGTTTAATTAACAAATTCTGGTCCACTAATGAAACACTTGTTTTTGAAATAGTAGTTGCTTCAGTTAATTTATATCCAACGCGTATTGCATTCTCAATAATCCCGTGGATTGTTCTATTAATTAAATTATTTTCAATAATTGTGTAAAACTAATACCGCTTCCGCGTATTCGTTTGTGGATGCCTTATTTACAACATAGAGTTACCAATTGTGACAAATTTGTACAGTTTGTTATACTGTATATGGCATTAAAGCAGTACTGCATTATAACGCGAATAATTTGTTGTTTATTCCATAAACTTTTTTGGAGAATATTTTACTATGTAAAATGGGCGCAGTATTTAATCATTTCGCGAATTTTAAAATATAAAAAGTATATTGTATTTATGGATTACATTATAAAAAGCAGCTAACTTAATTGATATAAAACTTTAATTAGATCTCCTTGTCCATTTTAACACATTTACATCACACTCACGCGGAATAGTACATTTTTAATAGTACCTATTAATCCATTTTCAAAACAAGAATTTTACATCCATTATTATAAGTTCAAAATTGTTTCTTAAAAATTGGTACGAGAGCAAATATAGACACTTTTTAAATGTACTTAAACTTGAATAAAACTGTGTTCTTGGTTTTCACAAAACTAATTATGTAATAAAAATAGAATCGTAAGTACCAAAATGTTCTACTATCAACAATTATATCCTGAAATAGTTTTTATGTACGTAATTTAAAATAACATATCTATCGAAATTATTAGGAAAATGAAAACCGTAAATCGAATCATTATTGCTGTAGTGCTCTTGGTGCGGTATTCGTAAAATATGTTCGTAAAATCGATTGACAAGCATTGGTCAAATGAATTTACGTACATCAAAACGATTATCCATAAACTGTGTTATAAGGAAAACAAAATATAATATATGTGTCTTGTATTTTATTAAGGTCTCGTTGAGGATGACTTGTTTCCTATTCGACTTCTAACTCCTCATTGAATTAAAAGAAATCCGTTGTTATGTTGCGTTCAGAACAAAATAGACTAAGAAAACTGTATTTAAGGATAGATTATCAATATTGAAATCAAGAGAACCACATGGTCTTAACATATTCAGTTAAAAGTTTTGCGGCTCTATTTTGTAAAAACGTTGCTAACACAATTACTATTTGGAGATATTTCGGTCCCGTTGTTAGAGGCCATCTTCAGCCAAGAAATGTTAAACTCAAGTTGGAGTTTCAGATCAACCACTTTATTGAAGATGGCTCTCTACCGTAAGGCCGAAATACCTCAAGATTCAAAGGAGTTTACAGCTTTAATTGAGTTTATAATGTTTTGAAGATGTGTTAACCGAATAACTTAGAAGACAGTCATGTTACCGTCCGCCTTTCTGTAATCGAATTAGATTTCCTTAAATCGAAAGAGGAATTCCGCACAAGAAAGTAATCTTAATCTTCCCCCGCGCTAATTTTGATACGGATTTAATTGCTAGTGTAGCAAAAGAGTGAAGAATGCCAAAGTATAAAATATTACTGGCCATTTTTTGGTTTGATACGTTTAAGAACAAACTTAAATGACTGTCACATCGTCATACCCAATAAGTGAAAGAGACTGGAAATTTTCAACCTTTCTATTCGTGTACTAACAATCCACAACAATGATTGGCAGATATACAGTACTAATACCTAAAGATATCTGATCAAAATTTTGATGGGGAACTTCCAAAACTCACCCTCCGTATTTATCGTTCCTATTTATTCTAACCTGGTCCTAAAATACTGCACGATATTACGTTCGATATTTACTAAAGATTTAACTACAGTCGAAGAAGTTAAGTGCGATGCGATGTCTTGCATTATCCGAGGGCCAGCAGCACTGTTCTGTATAGGGTTCACGTTCTCATTTTGAGCTAAACAAACGTATCGAACTAAACTTCGATTGCTACAACGATACATCTGAACTTTACTCTGCGTTGTTTTATTTGAATTATTTTGCATTTGTAAGCAAGAAAAACTGACAGGAATAAATACAATTTATGAATTAGTACTACTTCATAATTTGTATATATGACAGGGTAATGACAATATACTTACAACAATTTGTTCTCCTTCAATCTACAATGCTTTAAGGGGAGTCGGATGGGCCTATCCCCGCAATGTTATTTTGGTGAATTTTAGGTACCATTATCTTAAAAACTATAAATGGTAGCCAGTTAATTCTTTTTTTATTCTGCTCCTTGTACTATTCTTAACATTTTGAATACAGGGTTATAAAAAATCTTTTCATATAAACGTGTGACATTTTTTTCTTTTTATGCAAAAAATATCATAAAAAATTACAATTTACTCTGATGTATAAAATTAAGTACTGAACATAAGGCAATAATATGTATTCAAAATGTAGATTATTACTTAGGGAACAAATTAAAAAAAGAATCAACAGGCTACCTATAATAGTTTTTGAGAAAAGTGTACCTATCGAACAAAAAACATAGTTTTACAGAAAACGCATTTGAAGTTCATTGTAACCAACTCTATAAAAATACAAAAATAAACTACAATTAATAGTGTCCAGGGGCATATGCTGGGTTTTCTGGATCCTCTTCTTCCTCAAGCAACTCTTCCAGTCTTAATTTGGTTAATTTTACCCTCTGCCGGCACTTCTTTTCTAATTCCTCGATGGCATTTTCTGCTTGTCGGATTCGGATCTCATCTTGCTGTTTCATTTGTCTGACCAAATTGTTGCCAGGCTTGTAGCCTAATTGTTAAAGCTAAACATCTCACAATAGTACCTTGATTGAACCAAGCAACAGCCTCATATACACCTAGTTCAAGGGTTCACCTTAGCATAAATGTATTTTTAGGAAGTCGAGACCGAATTATGTTGTTGACGGATTCATTGGGGTTTTGTGTACCTCCGTGTAAACATTTCCTTAGAAGGTCTGGTGAAGCCAAGTCCCTAAATATTGGTTTTATTTTGTCCATTACCACTTTAGGCAGGTGGAAATGATCTTTATGATCATAGGCTTCCTTATTGGCCATCGCTCTCTGGTACTTGCACGTCAAAATCTCTTTGCAATTCTTTAGAAAAACAGCTATAAAAAAAGAACTAACCATCAGAAAATCTTAAGAGAAGTATTTTCTGAAAAAGAATGAAACAGGGAATACAAAATCATAAAAAAACAATTTTTGGTTAAAAAAACATTTTTGCCCATCCGAGTCCCCTTAAATAATTTATTGTGCGGTAATTGTAAATATTTTGAAACCCACACAGATATGATAGCAAAATGAAATTAATCAAAAAAAAAAATTAAATGAGGATGAAAAAGGAATGCGTTTATGAAGAAGAACGTAGTTATCCCCGGACAATATCAAATGGGACTTCAAGTCACGTTTAGGCAATACTGAAATATTTTAATAAATTATTCATTCAACCGTTTTACATTCAACTTGTGTTTCATTGAACATTTATTTCACAAAAGTATGACTAATTCTTAACGTGGTGGGAAGTTCATTTACAGGATTTTCTATTTTTACAAATGTAACTGGATCCTTCTATAAATGTTAGCAAGAGATAACATGATAGTTTTTCTTCATCATCTTTTACGAAAATTTTGCATCTCACTCTGCGTTGTAGAGGATTTTCTCTTCGGCCCGAAGAGTTTGGTGCAGAGTTTATTATTAGTTCTGATTTCTTCTGCAACAGTCCTAAAAGTTTATTTCAAGTCAGAAGATAACATGAAACTAATTGGCATATTTTCTTTTGGTGGACCGCACTACCAGAAGATGGCCAGTTCCCCTGAGGGACCAGGTCAGGGAGCCCGTTAGGCACGGCGGGACCGGGTCCGCCGGAAGCCCACAACCCACTTATCCCGCGCGATCTCCCACAGCAGTAAGCGAGAGGGGCCTGGTGCGAGGCTAGTCTCACGGTGTCGAGTTCGGTCGGCCCGCTGCTGCCCTGGGCTTGGGTGTCGATGCGGGCGGCACGGTGGGGTCTCCGCTGGTTACGTCACTGGCCGGTGGACCTACAATCTCTGATAACCCCATAACTATGAAGAAAATCTGGTCGATGGGAAAGGAGAATTCAGTGCTGAGTTTTAACATCTGGTCGACACTTTATAATATAATAATATTACGGACAATAAAACCGCTATAAAAACTATTTTTCCATTTTACTAATAGTCTGAAATCATTACAGTCCATTACACATTAAATACTTCTAGGGCCGTTGGCAAGAATAGCAATCGTTAAAGTAAAATTTGTAAAGATTGCATTTATACTTCAGAATTCGAAAGTCGATTTAGTGGGACTTTCGAGAAAATCTGGAGAATCTCCGGAGAAGATATAGTTGACTGTCGAGTTGGATATTTAAGATAATGCTTTACATTTTTATAACTTGAAAGCATTAATGTTTTATGAAATACATCACCTGAAAGTTCAACGTGACAAGAACGACCAGTGGCAGCAGACGTAGTGGCGCCCTGTCCTTGCAGTAATTGTAATATTTCACTTTCCTCATTAAGCGCGTAGTAATGGGCAGCAGTTTATTTCAGTTATGAAAACATAAAAATTGGAGCGAGACGGAAAGTAATGGTGATAAAAGAAAATTGTGACCTGGCGTAAACACTTGACGGCCACGTAAGAAATATCGCGGCGCGAAACTCTCGAGACCATTTGTATGCCTGGAGTCGGCGCGCGGCGGGAGTTAAATATTACGGGGTAGAGTGTTCATTCTTATAGCTCACTCTGGCTTGCCCACAGATCTTGTTGACCTTTGACCTTTTTGTTACTTTGAATAAGAATGAAATTTCTCCCCTATTACTATACTATATATTTACTTACAGCTAAATAAAAGTTGTACTTGTCCATCCCGTTTCGAACAAAAGTCATGATATATTTGGAATTTTAAGTGATCGGTGATGTATTTGTAACAAAACTTTAGCTGACTGTTTAGACTAATTTTAATTTGTTCATGCTTTAGTAATGAAAATGGAAAATGTTCCTCGTGAAACGTAAACGTAGTATGTCATGTCTTCCCAAACGTTATCGCTTGCTTGCTGTGTCGTAGACATTTCCAGAACGCAAACGGTTATTTGCGATGACTACAACAGATTATATTAAGTCTGCACTGCATCCGTTCCAATAATCGATGCATGAATCGTGGTAAGCTCTATGCTTCCCTGCCTGATCGTAAATCGCGTGAATCAGTTCCTACTTGGCAACGGTTCAGCGTTATCATCTCAAAGTAGGAGTTTCATTCGTGTAGTAGTTTGAAACCATTTAAACGATTTTTATAAAAATTCATAAAAGTGATACTAATTATTATAGACTTATTGTTAAAATTAATTAAGTAATTATTATTCCAAAATTCTGTATAGAAACATTTTGTAATTATTATTTATTGGTTTTACTCTGAATTCAATCTTTTTTTACTCCATTACTCTAAAACTTTTTTATTTCGCAATTTTCCCAAAAATGTAGGCTTAGTGGAATACTTAATTAGAGCTTTACATTTATTAAGGTCGTACGAAGAATCTTGCCGGCACAATACATGCTGTAATGGTCCCAGGCCCAAAAGAGTTTAGTCGTTCTAATCCCGTTTCCGTTTATTATAACAATTAGAGTAGCCGCAACGAGGCACGCCGTTTAGCTCCTGTTGTAATTGCCGTGTCCAGCAAGCGACCATCTGGCAGGGCCGGCCGCAGCGAGAGACTGCACCAGAAAGGAAACTCGATCCTATCTTAGGTATCCGTTACCATTCCAGGAGCACCAGTCCGTACAGCTGAGACTAGACTCCACTTTTTATGCTCCAGCCATTCGTTTTATTTCTGTCGCAAAACGTGCAATCCGCCGCTGGAAAAGGTCGACATCAATTTATATAACAGTTTTACAACGCGCGCAATTGTAAAATAACATATTGGCTGTCGATGTGATGGCTGATCAGCGTTGGGCGCCTGGTTTATGGCGTAAACTTTACCTCGCCTCCCATGATAAAATTCGTTGTCGTTCAAAAGGGAAGTTTTAATTGTTTACTTTGTTACATATTATGTATAATTCCCTTCGTGTCAATATATATTTATGTAGTATAAAAAGTCAGATAATAATTAATAAATTTAGATATAACTTTTATTGCTTAGAGTTATATTCAATGTTTAGAAAGTAACTAAATTGTGTATTATCACTAGATATCGTATTTGTAATTCGCTTTTCTTACTCATAAACACATTTTCGATTCGAATTACATTACCGTACAAACTGTGTATTACACTTACATTATAGGAGCAAATACGAAACTGTACAGTAGTTGATAGCTACTACAATATTGTCCGGCTGTTCAACTATCAGAATATGAAATAGAGCAGATAATCACAAATGAACTGTGAACTTTCCGATGAATCGCTGTTTGTACAGCACCCTCCCCCCTCAACACGACTTTCCGCTCGGAGTAGACGACGCGACGGTTTCGCTGATTTTATTTCCAAACGTCCCGTCCTCGCTCGCACCTCATTGTGATTCACGTCGGAACATTAACACTGCAGCTGCCGATTCATCAGCAAACACAATTCGTACAAACGATTTCCTAGTCAAACACTTGAACCCTACCCTCTCAGGCGACAAAACAAGGCAGGACACTCGCGCGTTGTTGACGCAGCTCTCGACTCTCGCTACGTGGCTACGCTCTCTCGTCTCGCATATAACGTAGTTACGCACGTGTCCGTCATCCGCCGATCCCTCCCTCCCGTGGCTATCAAAACACTCTCCGTTTGTCACCCCCATTATTGAGTGATTGTCGCTCAGGGGTTATTAAATCAGTCCGGCCCGGTCACATCCCGACCGGAGCCAAAGGGTTCGAGCTCCGGTCGCCATAAATATTGATATAATGCATTAGCGGTCCACCGTCCGCGCGGGGCGGGTGGCTAATATGACCGTTAATAAATTAGCTGAGTGCCCGGCTAAGTGCTTCTATAACTCGGACTCCGAAATGGACTTTTTGTTATAATTATTCATTAATATTCATCCCCTTCAACTTAGCAGTAAAGTTATGCTGAAAATTCCCTAAGTATACTTTTCCTCTGAATCGACTAAGATCCATAAGAGTATGCTGTTCTATCTTTCTTTGAGGGAATTTTAGAATGTGCCGCAGTATAAATTCAGCTGAAAAGTCTATTCGTAATATGTTGCTTTTAATTCACTTGAAATTATCCATAAAAATCTCATCTACTAAAACTTCATTCAGGTTCCATTCATATCCATCGTGTAAAAGTACGACTTCTATAAAAATCAAATTGCTTCTAGGCATCTTGTTTCTTGTGGTATGTACATTTTAACGTTTTAATGAAAATCTTTTAATTTTTTGGTTAAATAACCATTGGTAATATCAAGTAAATCATAACTCAGTGGTAGGTGTATAGTTGTGTATTAACTGGGTTTGGCACAGTTAATTATGCAACTAAAATTACAATAATACTATGATTCTTTGATTTTTCCAATTCAACAATTTCAGCACAATGTGTAAATTTTAATAAGACTGGTTATACTTTGCTAAGCTAAAAAATTGCGAAACGCCTTAATTAGTAAGAACAATTGAGCGCGGAGAAAGCACATGAAGTACGATTCTGTGAATTAATTTACGACTGTTATCCGCCGTCTCTTAGCGCGTTGAAAGAGCCAACCATTTACACAACCGTCGCTGCTGGCACAGGCACTAGCAGGCAATGTAGCAGTTCGGTTTTAATGACCGGTACTCTGTTCTGTTCTGGAGTTGTGTTTCCAGTCTTTAAATTGCGGTTCAAAGTTCATTACGAGGCGAGGTTAAAGAACTAGGTTATCGCTTCCGTCTGCACCAAAAACTGTGCAATCCTCGGTCCGGCCCGGCCTACTTGTGGGCGGTCCACTAATCTGTCTGAATTACTTCCGCGTCAACGTTTTGCCAAATTGTCCTGAAGACAAATCTAGCATATAAAACATTCTAATTTAAAAACTCCTTGAATCACGTGACAACTTTAAGAAGTTGCATAATCAGGATTAAAATATCGTGGGTCATGGGTGCTGAGGATCTTCACCGAAAAAAGTTCTTTAGGAATTTTTCATTTAATCGGCAGGAATGAAATGGCTGTAAAATTCCCCATGACGGCGACACTTCCAGACTTGTTTATGGCCTAGTTTTATCGCAGCATGGGGCGAGCCATTGCACGGCTTTTACTAAACGGGCTCAACACACCCCATTCGCCCTCTTCCCCCCACATTTGACGTTTTGTGCCCGGGGGTGAGAACGAGAAACCGGCCTAATGAACCGACGCAGGCTTTACGTCATGTAATAAAGTCCCCGGCCACATACAGACAGACGGTTCTATGTCACGTGTCACCCCATTCCCCCACCACTCCGCACATCAAAAACTGCAAAGTGGGGTTTTGTCCCGTATTAATGAGCGAGTGCCACCGGGGGGCCATACGATTTAATTTAACGAGGCACTGTTCCAACGAAAGGGTTGCCGGTCCACATAAATATTGATATAATGCGTTTGTCCTGTTCACGGTAATTAGGGCTGTAAATAAATTAACAAAATGGTCCCCGCTGCTAAGTGCTCTTTGCAGTATTGTGCGACCATTTTACTTCCCTACCAAAAATTCAGCTCTTTATTCCGTTCAGTTCTTCTTCTAATTTGAATACTTATCACTGGAGCTTCTCGTTGCTTGAAGCACAAATGTTTATTTATTATCTGCTCGAGTAATGACTACTTAATGAAGAAAGTATGATTAGAATAAAACATCCGGATTTCTTGTGACTTTCTTAATGCAAATGGAGCGTTTTCTTTCTGCAAAATAATTTGAGGAGCTCTGAATTCTGTCGGTCATTTATCAAAATAATCCTTTTCTTTCTTTCACCCTCTCTATCAAAATAACGCTATTTATCATTCCGATCAAATCTTAACTAAAATGTGGTAATTTAACAGTTGCAGCAATCAATATCTGACACCCAAAGAAAACAACCCTCAAGATTAATCAATATCCAGTTGTTGAGAGTAAATATCTTTTAAACGAACTCTTTGCAAATAATACTTATAAATTAGATTTACGCTTGTGGCTTACCAGAATCCGTACAATGCTTTTACTCATTGTATGGCGCCAAAGCCTGTTATATGAAAGTTCTTTTGTGGCTTCGCGCGAATTATAGTATATTCTTATCTTGCTGGTGATGAGTTAATTACCCGAAAATAAAGGTAACAGCTCGTGTAATGACCACTGTTTACCGTCTTTTTATAGTATATAGGAAACTATGCAGGTGTATTAATAATTTACTATATCTGGTATACATCTCTTGATTCGACATTCGTTACCATAGGCATTGTGTGGACAGTTAATCCTAATCTATGTTTACATGAAACACAACACAAATTACACTGTACTCTGTCCCGAGAAATGTGTCTCTGAGGATTATAGACCCTTTTACTACTACATATTCACTAATACAGCTGTCATCAGGGTTCATCATTTGGGAGCACGTCTTGGCGTATAAAATAATAGTTTTTTAATATCTTAACTTATTGAGACTTGCTCGCTGTAAGGTAGATTTACAAAATTACAATGACTAGCTTCTTAGGAAACGGCAATCAGGTTAGGAGGCGGGAATATATTTCGGTAGATATAAGCAAAAGCACTAGCTGGCATCTCTGCTTTCAAATGCACTAAAATTATCATTTTAAGTCTAGTATAGGTAATATCTACCTATACCGTAAAAACGTGGTTAGTACGGAAATCTTAAATTTACACAATCTACACTTTTACGTATTAAAATTGTGTGTTATAGTGTTTGTTCTTCCATTTATACGCCAAAGGGGAAATAAATTGCTTTCTTAATCGGGTTCGGGATTGATAATGAAAAGACGCATTCACCAGGGAACAAATCTCCGGCCGGCATTTGGCACTGGTTATGGAGATAATCAAATGAAAAATGACATCAGCACGCCCATCATGATGAGTCATGACGACTGGGGGTTGCTCTGCGGGGGGTTGGGGAGGGGGGACTTGTGGGGGATCAGTCGTGAATCAGAACAACCGAGCGACAGAAGGCACACGCTTTGTTCCGATAACAGTCTATAATGATATCAAACATTGACAGGGGGTGTGGTCGCCTCGGGATGGACAAGAGAGGGGGTGTAAATTATAGATAAGCTTTGATTTGTGACCCCTGATCCCCTACTTCTAGGTAAAGATAACCTTTATTAAGGAACAAATAAGATAAGCGCAGAAGATTGTGGGCCGGTGTTTGCTTATAGCGACCCGTGTAGATAACGCTAGTGAGTTATTGTGGGGGAGAAAGGAGAAACGTCCGCCCGTTTAGGTTACACGCGCCGATAAAAACCCACCGCCCTGCGAATTTTAGTACTGTCGGCTGAAATAAATGAGAAAGCCCCGGGGAGGAATTATCTTGTTTATGCAAATTACTGATGCCGTATGTTTCGTGGCTTCCAGATGAGGAGCTGGTAGTCCAACAAAAAGAAATTAAGATAAGCAAACCGCATTCAACCTCATACAGTACAGGATGTGATTTGTTGTTTATTTTAATATACATTTGACAACACATTACGAAATAGCTTTAATTTGGTTAGATTAGAGTAAGAGATTTTAATTGGTTCAGAGCATACGTCTCGTGTTGGCACCATAAAGCAATACGATACCGTTGACTTACTCATTCAGTGTTGACACAAAGGGTATTTAGTTTGACAAGTCTGAAACTTGATATTTGGCGCACAGTTAAGTCTAAGGCTTGAATCACCTGGAAAATCATAATATTTCTACCTTGTGAGTATAACCGCGCTTTTAGATAATGCACTATTCTATTTTGTCATAAAATATTCAGCATAGTGATTGCTTGGTTGAAAGCGTATTTTTTACTAGAAAAGGGCAATACTAAATCACCAATTAATTCTAACTCGAGCTTCAATATTAGTTCTTGGCCTTTCTGGGCTGGTGTTACTACTATAGGCTGTATGATGTAACCTGTCTCCTGCACCCTGGGCTACCAGAAGCTGTCCCAGGCCATTTCCCGACACTCTCAGCAAGCCGTAGCTCTTTCCTTAATGACTCACATACTAGCTTCTCCACTAGATAAACTAACTTTTTTACACGAATCATACTTTCCGAAGTATATAAAAAATAAAATTAATTATACTAAAACATCGGCAAATTTGTTAAAAATCAATTATTGGAGAGGGAGTCTTTTCAAAGTTTCTACAATAAAGTTAGTTTTTTTATATTATTTTGCAAAACCTTTTCACACGGCCAAAAGGAGACCTGTTATCAGTCAGTAAAACAGAAACTTACTGATCGGTTTTGATTCACTGCCTATTCATTGAAGATGGCTTTAATTTTGTTGGTAAAATTTCGACGCTGTTTGAACCGGACAACTTATGTTAATTTAGCATTACTATTATTTGAGAAGTAGAAAATTTTATAATAGCAGTGGTTAGAATTGTTTATTTTAAGACCACTAAACCGGGAATAAAGTGTTGTAATAAAGATGATACTCTAAAAAGATTTGAGGTTTTAAAATCATATTTGCCACTCATAACAATAATAAAAGATTTAATTAGTGAAGTGCTTTTTATTTATTGTAATACTTGAACTAAAAGTTGCAGTTATAATGCAGATAATCATCTAGTGGCGAATTCTATTTGCTTAATGACATAAGATTTAAATGTAGCTCCTAACTGTGAGAGTCTCCTAGTAAGATTGAAGATCCTGTAACGAAGGTCAATTTAATACAGCGTAGTTGTGTAATCAGATAAGTAATATTCATTGGAAGACATCATGTTAAGGTCATGTCCTTACCCAGACCCTTTCTAGACTGCTGAATGTTTGCCAAACTATTGTCTCGGCTTGCTTCCCCGGCTACGATCTCTATAAACTTTTCCTGATAAAGCTGTTAAAATGGATGTGCAAGATGACGTGGATAAAACTTTTAGTCTCTTAAGGATTTCAGGCTAAAATGTTTTCCACATAGATATTGGTCTTTGTATATTCATGATATGAAATTCAACCAAACCATATTTTGATTATTTTAATAAAACAGTCATAAATGTGGTGGTTTTATTTTTAAAATGTCTTCATGAGTTTAGGATTAAGTCTTGATGTTTGTCATGTTTTAAGATTTTGGTATTGAATTGAAAAGAATCACTCTTAAAAGGATATATGTAAACGTTGAACTTTTATTAAAAAAGTTCATCTGACAAGGGAAGGAACTCCCCTTGTTTTAAATAATGAAATGACGCATTAAAAAGTCGCTTGTTTGAACTAAGATGGTCCATTTTAAATGGCTCAATATCAGGAGGGAGAGAGCAGGAAAAATGTTTTGTTGAGTATGCACTAACATACTGTTGAATTTCTTGAATGGTAGGTGGCAGATCGGTTTATATATCTAGATGGTAGAATTAACACTAGGTAAGACACACCTTTACGTATTCACTTTTATTTGTATATACCAATACATTATCATCACAATCTTCTTGCATGGCGTTTAAATAAGAATTATGTATTAATAAATAGTACAAGGTTTAAGTAACTCAGGCAGTACTTTGAAGAATCTTCTCAGATGTTGACCAAGGGCTTTTAGTTCGTCACTTCATACCGCTGTTTATAGCCAACGCTGTATACTCGGTTTATGTACTTAGCCCGGTCAAGCTGTGTGGACTAACTTGTACATTTTATAGGTGATAAAGTTTCAACGTTACAAATAAAACCTGTACACATAACTTTCGGTTCAAACGATAATCTGTCGTAAAGGAAAATGTTTGTTTTATTAAAAATCCCCAGTAGATTCCTGTGGACAAAATGGGATTGTGTGTTTCGTATAAAACCGAAACCGTGAACAAAACACGTCACTTGTCACCTGTCACAAGATTCCTGTCAGACTGTCGGAGTTTATACTGGATGAGTTTTAAAGCCCTTACCCTCTCTACCACTGCCAATCATTTCAGGATATTAGGCGTCCTTTTTTAAGTAAGAGCCGTTTTGTAATAGAACAAGGGAGACTTTATTTATTCACACCATTTTACAGGAGATTAAAATGTGGTCAACATTTATTTTACCTCATAATCAACATTTGTTTTTTGACAGCTTTCAAATATCGTCATAAACGAATTGATCCGCTTCCGTGTTATGTAAGAGATAAATATATTTTTCTTGGCGTTTCAGTCACTTAGTGCACATTTATAGTTGTTTACTGTAAAACGTGAGTTTAAAAATTATTGTCACGTGTTAGAAATTAAATTGTAAGCTTGCTTATGGTAAGTTAATATATAATATTTCTTGATTATAGTGGGCTATATGTTAATGTTGGTTTACCTAAATTAAACCATGTAAATGTTTGTTGATTTCAAATGGTTACATGTTAACCCCTAAAATAAATCTCGATGATACAATTCTAAGCTTTTAAAACAAGAAATCAAAGATTTGTTTGAAGTTGATTTGGAAGATAGTGAATGTAACGTGAAATATATCGCCATATCGAAATTGGATGTAATAAACACTTTCATATTCTGAAAATGTTAAAAAAATAGCAACGGTGGGGAAAGGGGAGATGAATAATTTAAAGATCTCTTTGTACGAAGTTCTGATGAATGATTTTAGTTGGCTTGACTTGACTTGTGTTGACAGGTTCGTTCTCTCTCATTGAGACGCCAATTAAATAGCAATCATTACAAACAGCATTCGTCCTCGCCTATTAAAGGGAACACCTGGTATTGTGTCGTTAAAATTTATGAACTTTGAATGGAAAGCAGCTGTTACGATGTAGTTGAATTACGGTTTTGAAAGTCAAACAAAGGACAGAAGTAAGTGCCGCCTCGCGTGGTACTCTGTAGGCGGAATTCTGCAAGTGTCATTAAATTAGAAGTTTTATTCGCTTTTAATAATTACAGGTACATTGCGTGCATCCCTTTTTCGTGTCTTACTTTTAAAACATACTTGTACAGCTTAACTAGTTGTATTTTCTAATGTTGTGATTTTATGCTAACTTTTAGTAGTAGTAATAAATTAGTCTTACAGTAATGGATTGTAAAACTGTAATCCAAAAACTATTTTTAAACTTAAAACCATAACATTTGTGTGTATTCGTTTTAGTAAGTGGGTAGAACATTAAAATTATCGTTGTGCTTTAAATTTACATTAGATGTTTGGTTATAACTTATAACCAAGGGCCAATCAAAGTAGAAATGAAATTTTTCTCAGATTAGAATACAAGGAATTTGCAATATGTAATAAGTGATCAAACTATATTTATTCGTTTTAATTTTACAAGTTCTCAAATCTTTGAAATAGAGATAAACATTCCTTAGTTTTAATTCAAAGTAACGTGATAATATTAGTTTATGTCAAAGTGACAATCAACCTAGATATTTTCCATCAGTCATTCTCTGGTTACGTATAAAAGTAAGAGCTCCATTTTGTTCAGGACATTATACGCAAATAAACGTTGAATATATGTTGGTCGTATACATATCATAGTTTGATAAATAATTACATAAAAGGTAAAGACCTAATGTGTTAGTTAACTCCCTTCCAATTTATCACCTTCACACAATGATTGACCTACATTTTTTGAGGATGTACTGGAGCAGTCGTGGATGGAGAGTATCATTGCATGTTAAGTTCAAAAACTGAAATTCGGGAGACAAGGATCAATTCTGACCGTATAAAAATTCTTCAGCACGTTTTCTTTTGTTTTGTATACAGGCAGTGCAGTAGTGTATAACCCACATCATACCAACTTGCTTATGGCGACACTGGGTTACCTGTGTGGAGTCAAGTGAAGTCAACAATGATTTCAAAATATTCTGAAACGATGCATGAAGGGCTAGTTTAAAATCACGAAACCAGCGTTCGTTAATCACCACTTATATTACATTACTTATACTACACTAAAACTAATTTTCAAGAAAGTTACCACCAATCACTGCTGCCTGCACAATACAAACAAGTATAATGTAGAACTTCACATTAAACAACTTCAACAATACATGAGATAGTGTTCATTAATCTTTGGATGGCTTGCCAACACAAACTTGGCATTGGCTTGTATTGGCATGGCATCGCCAATTCTCTTTCAGTTTCCGTGCAGCCTCCAACTTTTCCATCCTCTAGCTGCCTCGGGTTCCCATCCAGTGGTGCTCCTGATGCCTGTTCCCTCGACCCCACCCATTGAGGGCACTTCCAGTTCTCATCAAAGTTCAATACCAGCAGTGTTCTGGGCTGAGCGTAAGCGAAGCTAGTAACTTAGATAACCCAAAGAGTCGAGCCCGTCTGTTAATCGCTGATATCTCGGCAACTCTTTGACTTTGAGGGCTCATATCTAATGATAATGTTTTTCCTAAGTAAGACACTACCTCCTACCTCACTTTATAGATATTAATTTCCTATAATACATTTAATTTTAAAATGTAATTTCAGTAAATCATAGATCATTTAAAAACAGATGTCACAACTCATACATATGCAAAAGATTAGTTTTTATCTTCAGACGTTTTACATCGGTAGTTATCAACATACAAGTTTTTTTAATTATTTGGTATTTATTCCTGAGTAATTCAATTTTATACTCACGTTTTGTACCAGGTTATTTCACTATCTAGCAAGATATCAGCTGACAAAACATATTCATTAAACTAAATTGTTAACCGAATGTAAATCTAAATGTGATTCAATTATGGAATATTATAGATAAAAATGAAATAAAACGCATATCGAGTTGTAAACAACTTAACATTAATTGAATACTTAATGATTGGGCAAACATTCTATTATATTATACAAAATTACTCCTACTCAGTGTTTGTGCTGTACAAGTAAGTCCAAGGAAAACTTTTGTATTAAATGAAAGCCATTTAAAGTTTTCTAGCATAATCCGAACCTTCTGATTCCCCTAAGGAGTTTCGGTCATCTAGATTCTTTTAGTAAAAGAATACGTGTATATTTACCAACTTTACTACGAAATCACGGTCACGCTGCAAATCACGGTCAGATCTTTTCCGTGAATAACGAGTGCACCCCTAGTTTATCTCAGAAGTGAGGTTGGCCGACTCGTGTCAGGGGTATACTAAGCTTGAACGTTTGCCAAATGCAACAATCTGTCTCAATGGAACCGTTTCTTTCGGTGAACAGACTTGAAACTAGTTACAACTCTCCGGATACCAGAAAAATTTATCTGCTGTGAAGCTTTACGCTTTGCTATCACAAGCCAGGATGTATCAAAGTTTCAACTCGGCTCGAGTTTACTTGTGAAGCGTCGCTCCACTTAATCCCGACTAAGTGTGCGAGATTCGTTCAACCAAGTCCATTTCAAGTGGTGAACTTTGAGCCACGGTGCAAACGCCAGATATTTATACATCTACATTTATTCAAATAATGATGAGAAAACATTTGCCCCGTAGTGGTAATTTATTTGAATTGTATAAATTTACATCAAACTTGTGTTCGCAGTGAAGTATATCACGTAAATAATGAATTATTGTATCAACAGTGCTTTGTTATTAATAAACAATATCCGTGGTTTTTACTTGTATATACTGAAAATATACTGATTTTCAAGTATTCATGTACAATGAAGTGGATTATTTGAAACACGTTTTGTAAAGTTTTTAACTGTTTTTAAGTTGTAAAAGTACGGCTTATGTGGTATAAGTGTGTTTCATGTTGTTATTAATTAATTAGTAATACTTCCTGAGTAATATTGCAAATTAATTAACAAACTGCCAACGTTTTAGCGTTTGCTTTTTCAGGCACGATTCACCGTAGTTAATTAACCCTCCAACTGGCGGTCATTTTTTCCTGTAGTGGCGGCATGTTTTCGAGCCTCGTGCAAGGGTTTTTTAAAAAAATGTATTAAAAATATAAATTAAAAGCAATATATATAGAAGTATATATTTTTGTGTTTAGAATTAAACATATAATAATATTAGTATTTAAATTTGGCCTTAAAAAAATGTTTACTAAAAATTGTTTTCCATGAAATTCAAAATTTACATTTTTTTTAATTTGGGGGGGACCATACCTAGCAAACCAAGTTATAGTAAGCAAACTATAAAAGTGAGATAGCCATTTTGTGTCAAATTTATTCTAGTTTCAGAAACACATAAGCATTATACAAATTTATGAAACTATAATAACACTATATAACAAAAAGCAGCGATGCGCATAAATTGTGAAAATAGGGTGTATATGTAAGAGTTTGCTAATAAAAGTTTTACTAATACAGTTTTACTTCAATACATGTTATATTGCATATTTTATTACTCAGAATAAAGTAAACTATACAGTAGTAGTAAAATAAATTCCATTAGTTTTTTTGAAGAGTCGAAAAAAGTTTCATTTTGTCATTACTCAAAACATTAGCGAAAAATTTTCGAGAAATTTATTTATTCTAAAATATATTTATTTGCACTACTGCAATATTTAAAAATTCACCACACACTAAAACACAAATAAACCTACTAAAACTTACTAATAAACACGACTCGTCACATCAACAAATCAGACGGCATCGACAACATGGCGGTCACAATGAATTGCATCATCTTCTTTGACGTTCCAAACTACGGTACGTTGCAACTACAATACAAAGAGGAATAAAACTATAGTATTCCTTAGGCTTTTTTTTCCCGAATCCAATGGTGCATGAATTGAATCGATACGTTGCCGGAATATACTGTAATGAGTGATTATGCAAGGGAATGTTTGGTCATCAAAATTTTGACGAACAACAATCAACAATGGGTTGTGTTCATTAAAATTTTGATGAACAACAGTTGGATGGTTAATAACACGAAATTGGTTGCAAAGCGCCAGTTTTAGTTACTCAATATAAATTCTAGGTATTAATAACCTGAAAGTACACTCTGCAGCAATAGTAGTAATATTACTTACACTTTATTTTTTCAGTTTCATAAAGATATTAGAGACTGGCAATCAACTGTGTTGATGACCGAATCATAATAAAATAAAAATCCTTCAATAGTATATTTTCGAAGTTGAGTAATCGATGTTAATGAAGAACGGAATAATCGGTCATATCTCTTAGTAAAGGCTTCCTGAGAACGTTGCTGAAGAGATCTAAGAAAATCGTCAGCGATATCAAACTTTCATCCCGAGGGACAGTTTTACACAAAAAGGTAACTCAGAGATTTCGCTTTCGTACATTTGTTTCGCGCTGCTGGGTAGAAAACTTCTCTGATAAGGACTAGAGATAGCGGCGAAATTATGATACGTTCATACAAGTGTTTTATGTATATAATATAGTTTTGTAGTATCTCAGACAGTTTGAGTTTTACCACTAGCATACTCTATTCTACTGCTAACAAAAACAAACCTATTGCACATTCCCCTCAAAGAGACAAGTAAGATTTAACATTCCATCAACCGCATCTGAAAGGTGCGCAATCTTCTCACGCGCTGACCCAGAGCTTGAATTTAAGAGCTCTCCACTGCATACTGTACTTTATGGTCACCACAATCTTCCCGGTTTATGGGTTTAGCCTGAGTCCAGGTTGTGGGTTAACACTCAAAGTATATTTTACTCTAGCTTGATAAGATAAATAAAAATGTTTAATAGCCCCCCACCACCCTTACACGGCTATATTTGTTTCTCAGAGAATGCACTTTGAAAATATAAACTTTTAATGTCTTAAAGCAGTATTAGAATTACTAATAGAGATAGCCTGTATTAGAGTTAGAGTAACAGATTTGTCTAAATAAGTTTTACTGAATTCTTATGGACCACGGAACTGATGTATGGTTTGGCATGGTCTCTGACACCGAATTTTGAAAGTTATTGGGAAATACGATTTACTGGAATCCGTCTTTCTGTAAAAAAATCATATGCCAAGTTGTTACCTGTGATAAAAGCCGTATTGATCACTGTTGGTCATATTTGTCTTGGTTGGTTAGTTTTAAACTCATCCGTATAAGCGGATATGTACTCGCAGCAGTCACAGTTCAACATATATTATTGACTGAAGATGCTTTCGAAAACAAAATGCTACAAATTATTGATAGGCTAAGACAATATAATTGGAGATACATCAAAACCTTGATATGTACATATCTACATAGATCTTGTGGGAGATAAGAAGTAGAAGACTGGTGTGAGTACTCTTATGAGAAAAGATGGGGGAAAATCCTAACAAATTCTAAAATAAGTATAATCACAAAGAATGTCAAAACGGAATCCTAATCCAGGTGGTATATAATGTAATGGTAGTAAACAATTGATCTTAAAAACTAACAATATTACACATCTTATTCATTTATTCATTAAACCCATATTCGGACTAAGTATGTTCTACCATTGCGTTGTTTCATCAGTTTCATTATTGATGTGTGTCGCCCGTGTGTACATGTACCCGGCTGTTTTACTCACATATATTTTTAACTAACGATATGAGCGAGTTAAAAACATTCCACGGTAATGTGCATTAGCGAAATGAAAGGCCAAACTTGTTTGTCAGTGTTAGTGAAACTGACATTTTTGGATTTTAAAGGGATGCTTTTATCACGTAAAACGAACCCCGTTAACTAAACGCGCCACATGTCACTGTCATACGTCAACCGTCAGCCTGTCAGGGTTTATAAAATTGTGACCAAAGCGACAACAATGGAGTGAAAAATCTCGTGTCAAACGTTGCTTTTGTGGCATCACTGCTATAAATATGGAATATAATGCGATATTCACAGTATTCATATTAGTAGCCATAGTTGTGGTTACAATTGTATGATTATTCACAACGAGAAACCTTGTCTCGTAGGACCTATGGCGAGAATTTTAAAGAATAAATATCGTATCTGTTTTTAACATGTTAGTTAAGGAATTTTGTTATTTAACTGGCAGTTTTTTTTCCAAAACGGTAGTTAAGCATTCTAAGTTAAATACTAATGGAATACAATTTAGCAATGTAGTCTGGTGCTTAAAAGATCCACTAAAGAGGTAAAAATTGTAGCAGACAACGTAATTTCAGTGCTAGAGAATTGTAAACATGCGAACAATTTGTACCTAACAGTTTCGTAGTATGATTGGCATTATGACTATCACAAGATAACCAAATCATGTAACATCAAGAGAGGCTGTCTTTTGGATGGGTTACCACTGGACAATTCGCACAAGCAACTCAATTATTCGACAATTGTAAGCCACTTTTAAGTCGTTAATACAGGTTTATTGGTAATGTACTTCTGGTTACTTACTTGGCTTCAAGATTACTTGAACCTTTATCTCTACGACTTATTTTCCCCCTCTTTTCGTTTGTATTTTTAAAACAATGATTTGGGGTAAAAATATTCTTTGTTTTTATTTAATTTTCCTTATAAATTGTTCATAGAAGTAAACATTTGGTTTGCTCTGCTTTATTATTACAAATACAAGGGTTGCTAATATATAAGTGTCTTAAGAATAACACCACCATGAATAATAACTAACCGGTCGTAAGATCAATATCATTCCTAGAAGGTTAGACACGGCAAAGAAACCCTAGTACGTAAGTAGCGCCTTGCATGCTTCGTTGTATGCACACAACAAGAGGGTAACGGATCAGCATATATTAACCCAGAGACTCAATCGTCTACATCACGTAGTGTTCGTCCATTTCACTATTTTCAGACACTTTGCAATATATTTTAATGTTCCGAAAGATATTATAACTAGTTAACGGGTACTTCACAAATTATGACATGTTATATTTGTTTGTGTAATTTTAATACAAAGTATTTTATAAGAGTTGGCCGTTAAATTTAATTTATTTAACCATTAAAACAGTCATTAATTTTTGCTTGGGCCAAAAAGTTTTGTGGGTAACTAAGGCGTTATTGGTTTCCATTAACATATTTTGGATGAAATATTATTTAAATAACATATACATACCTTTATTTCACATACAGTTCTGTATTCAGTTTAAAAACTCTGCATAATTGCAGTTCCCTATTCATAACTCTGAGTGGCTTACAAAAGCAAATGAAGGCAGATCTAGCCCACGATTAAAACTCTTAACAAAACACGGGACCATCAGGATAAAGCCAACTCTGTTGTTCTATCTAACCATGTTTGATAATTGAATAATAAACCAACCCTTGCGTTAGTACAGTCGCATTTTATTCATTATTTGTTAAAAAAAATAACTGTTTAGGACAAAATATCTCCTGCCAAGATTTGTCAATTAACTGTTAAAGGAATCGTGAGAATATTATTTTGGAAAACGCATGGGTGGTGTGATTGATTTGCCACATCCTATCCGTACCAGATAAAAGGATCGAAAGGCGACACGGTATCGACCATATATTGCTGTGAACATATTGCAGGAACTAACCCTAGTCCTGAAGATCAGGTCGTCTCCTACCCCCGATAAATATGGTTTCCGCGCCAACGAGCGGCATCTGCCCGATCACCCTTCCCTGCCTCGATCACACGTTACCGCCTCGAGTAAATGGTCCGGACGGATTCTCCATCCGGTCAACGTCCCACCGGGGTGGAAGAGAGGGATGCTTTGCAAAATTAAACTCAATTATGTGTTCCCTCATTCGGAAATTTAATAAAAACTCTTCATCCACCGCCGCCGCCGCTCTGGAGGGTTGGGCTGCACAAACAATGCACTCTTTGATTTCGTAATGTTGAAGCGCGCGCGAGTACAAAGATGGAATTTGCGTTCGATTTCTTTGCCCTGTTGTTTAAGTGATTACTTTTTTTGACATTCTCAAATTCTTGCCATTGTTCGGGTTGATTGGAGAGCAAGCCCCCAATCCCCACCCCTGTGCGAATAACGTTGTTAAAACAAACCCCTCGTTTCCATCCCTTTGTTTAGTTATTTTTCATATCCACGAAAATTAATAATATTGTAGGGTATGAATAACTAACTGTACGAGGGTAATGTTCGCGTCTGTCCTGTTTTCCAATGCTTTTTTAACGTTTTTTCCATACGAATAATGTTCAGAATTAAATGTTGACCCAAAATTGTAACAGTTGATTTAAACGTTAATAATTGGCAGGAAACTTTAAACATAAATTAAATCACATTTTCATTGTAATTGTGATTACACTGATTAGCACTTTTACATCTATTACAGCCAAACCATTTTAGCCAACAGTATTATAGAGGCGAAAGTTAACTCAACATTAATGAAACAAAACACGCAATATTTAACCATATCGTCGATGGAGATGCGGTGAGATTCAAACTGATGCGAAGAAGGGTTTTAATAATATGAATACGCCGAGCAATATATAGCTTCCATGATGTCCTTTCCCAAATAAATATGCACAACCCGCATGCATAATGTAGAGAATCCGGGAACAATGTTTCCGAGGTACAATACAAGAGATGTAACTCTCGTACGTCATTTAAGGCCGGTGTCCAGATAAGCTGCGCTGTTCTTAGTGACTACTATTTATTTGTCCGCCAGATGGACAGGCAGACGTCGTTTGTAGGCGCACGAGTGCCGCCATCTTGGAACCGGTTTACAGCAGCGAGTCGGCTCGGCAGTTGTCGACCTGGCTCGGGGCTTAGCACCACGCATGCGCACTGCCAGTAACACTCATCCAACTCCTTATCGTCGGCCATCAAAACGGTCATTATTGCCCATAATAAGGCCCAACAGATTGCATACAAATATCTCCCCCTATTACGTGGGAGGCTGAGGCAGCCTCTTCTATGAATTTCACAAAGGAATGTTGACAGCAGCATTTTTCGGAACTGGTTGCCCGAGCGGCGATTACAAATTAATCGGACGCTAACAACAATCTGCAATTACCTCTCGGAAAATGGCGGAGTGATTTGAATATTACAAGACCATGTGGAACGGCTAAGAGCTTTTAGTGGGCCATTGTGTTTTTTCTAAATATAGTTTTCACCAGTTTACTACTAGCCATTTATTTGTTACGTCCGAAATGGTAACTTTGATATGTATTCATTGCCAAGCAAGTCTGTGCCATGTGGTATTTTAATTTTAGCTTGTTTTCTGTCTCAATGTCAATATCTTGTAATTGAGCCGAAAATAATAAAATTGATCGCATAGCTTATATTTTGTATTTTTTACGGCATTGAATCCTTTTAATAACTTTTATAAGAGCATTTTGCCAGGTCTCCTGAACAATTTTGGGTATTAAGTTTAGTGCTTTTATTAGAAAATGACTTTTAATTTTATTTAGAAAAATATTTCTTATACTGAGTCGTTTAGTTCTTAATACGAACTGAACATTAGTGCCAAGTATTACTAATATCTCTATTACACGTTTATTTTGTAACATCTAATGTATTTTTGCTAAAAAAAAGGAAAAATCTGTATCCATTGTTTAATGAAAATATCCAAAGGTTTTAAACAATAAGCTTAAAAGAAAAGAAATATGAGGAATGATTAAAGTGTTTCTCGAAAATAAAAGATGTAAAGTTCGACAGTTATCTAAATATAAAGTTGATCACCCGTAGACAAAAGACACCCTCAGCTAATACTGTCACCTTTTTTACCATAACAGACACAATAATATTCAGAAATCTATTAGAACTAAGTACACTATAAGGAATTATTATACACAGCATAATATCAGTGGTTAAAAGCTTAGTTATGTACAGAATATTGAATACTGTGGAAATATATGTATTTGCGTACAATGTTTAGTACACAGAGCGCTGATGTAATGTTACTTTACGTGAAATACCAACACCGAACATGTAAAGCAACTAGATGTACGGCTTGTGTACTTCAACATTCTATTTGCATCGAAGTTCATCATTAATTCACTAAGCGTGTCTTTAGCAGCTATAGCTCGTTTGTGTGTCGACAGCTCGGGGTAAAACATGATGTGTTCGCTCGCAGTGGAGTATTAATTTTAGCATTTTTATATTAACAATAAACATTAATTCTTTTTATTCATTAGATTGGTAGAATTGTTAGAGATGTCAAACTTTTAATACGACCTTGAGTTATTAAACTGAGCAATAATTACAATAGGCATTGCGTTCTATCTTTCTTTGATCAAAGAAATGTTTCTATTCTTGTGCTTTGTAGTTACAAATGTATTTAATTGCGCTTAAGGAGGTCGGTCGATTTATTTTGTAGTGATTCCATGATCAATTAAGTATATACCTTGATTATACAAAATTATTCCTTGCTGAAATGTTTCTTGAGTATTTTAGAGGAACTGTAGTTGTTTATTATAGGTAGCATTTTTTGGCAGGCTTGTAACATGATAATGAAAATGTTTACAGTGTATACGACCTAAGAGAATTGCATTGATTCAATTCATTATTAGAAAATTCCATTTTTAAATTACGTAATATAAGAATGTTATTACGTTAATTAAATATTATTCAAGGAGTTGATATTTAATATATGATACGTTAATCTATTACGGAGTTATAATATGGAGTTAATATATACTCCATGTCAGTCATATTTCATATACTCACTAAGAAATTGCGCATCCTAAACTTCCCGGTTCACAGAAAAACTGAAGTTGAGGATCTTCATCTCTTAATGGTTCAAACTACTAATTATAATGCATTTAAATTTTCATTGTCTTTGATAATTTACATATGTTAAATATTTTAAGCAGTAAACAATATTTAATTTTGAGTTTTATTTCGATGTTCATTTACATGTCCGATTTTAAACTTCTGCCATTTTTCAACAATTGAAAATGGGGTATAATGTCATAGTGAAACATCGTTACTTCAATATAGCTCTGTTTTATGTTTTTATAATATACATTTTAGCTACGTAATAAACGGTAAACGAAAGTTATTTCATGTCTCGTAATATCGCTTAAACTTGGGGACCCAAAGTAATCCACTAATGAATCCAAAGTATATATTTCAATTATTTGTTCACTAAATAAAATTGACTTTAGAATGTTACATGACTATTATTGTTTATAGAATCAACCCTAAAACATTGTAACGTGTTTATTTGCTGATAGTATTATAAACGACGAGATTGCGGGTTTGAAATAATGTTTATTAAAGGTACACTGGTCTGCAATGAAAAAACAAATAAACAATGAATAAAACCACAAATCTTTAAAACAACGTTATTACGTAAAATTATCGGATGTAAGTCTCATTATAAGTTGTGGAACGAACGGTGCATTCGATCGTAAGCGAATTTTGTATAACTGGTCCGGCAAAACTAAGAACCTGGTAGAAAAGCGGTGTTTTGTTTTAAAACATTTTAATGCATTTACCGAAGCGTTGACAATCTGCTTTTATGAAGTTTTCTTGGCATCGTGCCTTTTAACGAGAACCCGTACAATGTTTACCTTAGCTAGACGTGTTCCATCATAAATCTAAACCGTAAATGCTTCATCTAAAGCAATAACTGCCATTATGCTTCTGTGCGGGCTGAAATTTACGAGCTCGGGAACAATTTTCGCTCCCAATTATCCCCCCTCCCCCGGAGACGCCGCTCCCGAGCTCCAATATACGTCTAAAGGACTAACACAAAGGTTACCCCGCGGCAGATTACGATGTCGACGCGGCGCCACTTTAAGGCTTCTGCTGCTAAAGGGATTGGGATGCGTGGCTGTACATATATTTGACTGTTACCTCCTGCCAGCATTACTGTTTACACGGAGAACGTTACATACTTTGTATTCATCCCAGGATTCTAACAGCGCCCGCCATTAAATGATAAGCTTCGGGTTTCAAAAGGCGGTGTCTCATTCATATTGCCTGGCTCCCGTCCACCTATACTTGTTTTTTATAATCAGTTTGAAAAGTAGATGTAGTGTCAATATGGCCTTTGTATGTAATGTTTCCTATCTCTCATCCAGTCATGTTATAACTCTTACTCTTCCCTACCTAGGCTGAGCGTTATTTATTTGTGGCCTAGACTTCGTAAGGAAATTGAAGCTCCATAACCGGGTGTTACATTCGTGATGAAGATTCCCTGCAATTTTCGTTTGATAAATCAAGGTGTACATAGCTGTCAGATTCCTACTTTTTAATTGAACCGAACTGAGTGGGGTCTGCATTCACTAAAAACTTGAACTGGGTTAGTATAATAATACAGCATTATTATATATTTTTAATGATTTATTTTTCTAACAGCCTATTCTTATATTTGTCTCACCAACATCGTTGTAATTGTGTAAAACACAATCTAATGCTTATAATCCGGATTTTAATCTGGCTTCTTAGATACAACAATTCACAAACTGTAATGGTTGTTATTGCGTTGGCGTCGTTGTCTTTACAATAATTTTAGTTTCGAATACATGTAATTTATAAGGACTCCGCGTGACCTTCTTAAAGAAGCAAAAACGTTAAAAAAATTCCGAGCTATAAAATTAATAATCATTTTAAATACAAATACACTAGTTCAGACGGATTTCAAAATATATCTTGACATAAATCGACGTATTTAATAAAACAATTTCAACCGCTTGAGTTACTAACTTGGCAACTCTCAGCTAATACCATTGAAGGTACATATCACAGCGAAATTTAATTCTAACAAAGTTTCACAGGTGATTTTATAAAGCAGCTGCTAAAAGCATTTCGTGGCGAAAATAAACTGCACGAGATCCAGAGGTAGAGTTGAATACGTCTCTGTTTCATTAGAAAGCGACGGCCCGTGGACAACATGGTTTAATCCAAATTTAATTGTCTGAATAATTTAAAACAATACCCACTCTGTTGAAAGCTTGACGTAATTTTAATTATCCCTCTCGAATGTTCTCATTAAAATGCTGGTGCCTCAGGAAGAGAGAATTGTTAAAGGCCACTTCAAGGGACAATGTTGTAATCAACGAACCAGTGACAAGGAGTTAAATTAACAAACAATTACTTTAGACCTATCGAACTTATAACACGTTTACAGTACTTTTATAAATCCATTCATAAACTGAACATTAATTAAGTAACAGCATTTTTTCTGATGTAAGCTTGAAAGATTCTATTGATATAATTCATTCTTATAATGACCAGTAAAGAGTAACAGATTTAAAATTAAATGACAACTGTTCTGAGTTAAAAGATAATTTCCAAATATGCTTAATACTTCCTTCCACCTTTTTGAATCGAAGCAATGAATATTGTATTCCTTAGCTGCTGAATCATGTTAAGTTATATCAAGTATATATTTATATAAATAGGACTCTGAATTACGCAGAGATGTTTTGAATAATACTTTACCTAACGTAACATAAAATATTAAATCGCTTTACGTACTAAATATTGTTCTTATATCATCAGTCACATAACGCACGTCATTACTACACTAACTAGCTCATGCGTTAAGATTACTTTTGACTCTTGGATTAGGTGAAGTATGATTAGTGAGGAATCTCTTACAAGGTAAGATTATATATAGTATGAGTAATCTAACATCTGATGATTTCAATATAGGACAACAATTTTATTGTACTAGGAACTCATTAAGACGTGAGCTGACTATGGGTCTTTAACATTTACTCAACTGTTGTTTAATTGGGAGACAGAGAGTTGTACTTTAAATTTTTGAAAATTCTGGAAATGCAGATTGATTTAACACGTGCAAAACCTCTATGCAGCATTCAGGTGATTGATTACTGCTCAGAATGTACGATTATCGTGCCGTAATGATCGATTGCATATCTCCTTAGGATAATATTCATTATTAAAATTAATCAGTTTTCCGTTGATAGAATACTGTATATTAGACCATAAAGAATGTACACTGCTTAAAGTATATTTTTTGTATAAATTAGTAGTAACATTCAATATATAGCATCCAGTGCAGGAAACAAGTTAGGTGGACAGAAACGGAGACACAGGTGTGGCAAAAGGCAATTGATATTTAGCGGACAAGACAGCTAGGTAGTGTCATACCTGCTTCCCTAATGTAGACCATCATACATCATCCCCAGCTGCAAGACAATATCACAGGGCGAAATCTTCTCACAGGACGAGTGAATATCATTTCTCACTCGCACCCTGTACATTAGTCAACGGAGTGCGACTTTTCACCCTCAGCTGCTTCCCCGACCCCGAGCTTGCCCCGTCTTAATGCACCGCATTTGTTTGCAGTCCGTTTAAACTACTTTGCCACGTTAATGGAGTCCCGACTGTAAAAACCGTAAATACTAACACGCTTTGTAACTAAAATACTCATATATGCAGGGTATTTACGAAATTTCCGGCGATCAATTATGGATTTGTTCTTGTCGTCTCGGATCAGTAGAAAAATAAGCATTAGATTGTTGTATCGCTTTTCGAGATACCGAATGGTTGAAATGTTTAAAGCTTAATAAGACAAAAACTAACAAGTTATGATAGTTTTCAAAGAATAGTAAAAGTATCTAAATTTAATTCTGCTTATGTGTACACCTAAACCTACACTTGGTCTCGAAATAGTGTAGATGTAAGCTTTTAACAGTTGTAATGCACGCAAACAATTCCCTTTTTTAAACGTTTGCACCAGTAACCGTGCTGCACTACAAAAGTTAGAATTTCAAAAGTGCCTTTACCTATATATACGGACTCACCGGTGATACTTTGCGGATATATTCTTTGAGTCGAGGCACTTTTTAACTTTTGTAATATATAAAAATATATATTATTTACTTCTAAGGATTATAATTTTCCAAGTATTTTCCACTTCAGGGGAATAGCTAAGTATGGTTTCCAAAGCAAGGAGCTAAGTAAGAACCGCTCCAGGCGCTCCTTGTTCATCTCTATTTCATACATCGGTGCGCTACATTTCATGTCCTGAACATGTGTAGTATTTCGCCTTTGTAATAAACTATTAATATTTATCAAGGCCCGTCATATATCTTTCCACACCACTGGCATTTTGTAACGTCGGTTTCTTGAGATAGAATTTTTATACTGTAAAATATACGTTTGGCCATCTTATAAACTATACATTAAATGTCTTCTGTTTTGAAAACATGTTATTTATACTTTCTATCGGCGGGTGATACTATCTCACAATTATCAACTCTATTTATGGAATGTAACTATCATAATTCGTATAACTTCTAGGATTAACCTTTCGGACCCATTTTAAAGTCCGAAAAGACCATTTATAAGTCCAAGAGAAGTCATGTTACAGTGACATGCCGGAGCCACGACACGAGGGAGGGTGAAGACGTGAACCCAGAGTGCAGGTTTCCTCCGCATCTAGACACGCAGCAGGCGACATTCTACTGGCTGCGTACCAACAAGAGAGGCCAGATACGTAACAACCCTAATATCTGTTGTCATGTTACAGTGACATGCCGGAGCCACGACACGAGGGAGGGTGAGGACGTGAACCTAGAGTGCAGGTTCCCTCCACATCTAGCCACGCAGCAGGCGACATTCTACTGGCTGCGGACCAACAAGAGAGGTCACGACAACGTAGCCATTTCCACCGCTGCCCTAGACCCCAACTACAGGTAAGCATGTTTGGCCTTTGAATCTACTACCTTGTCTTTATCTATACCTTTGCAGTCCTCAACAAAGTGTATTTCTGTGAATAATGAATAATAAGTTGAATTGTTCATGAAACAAAATATAAGCCTAAGTTGTGCAGGAAGAGTTCATTACATTTATTGATGGTTTTTAAAAAATATTTCTATATTTAAAAATTGATTAAACTTGTCAGTTTATTAGTCAAATATATATCTTTACTACTTCGATTTATTAACCTGTCAGATATAGTAAATATCTGTGACCAGATCACAGTCAAATATCATTGAGTAGACCAAACAAACGCCCTTGACGAGGTCAGCTTATCTGTACCTACTACAAAACCACTTAAATGCCAAATGATAAACTGTGTGACAGTCCACAAGACTAAACACAATCTGGAGGGCGAGGGTGCGTGCGTGTTTAGGAAACTGAGGACCAATAAGACAGCGGAAGACGCTATTAGAGCTGACTCTACAACACACAAGCACGACACGGCACGCTTATCTTGGTTCTTTCTGTTTGGTTGTAAATAGGGACAAACACGGGCAAACCGAACGGAACAAATATAATTTTGAGAGAGCATAGCGTTTTCTCACGTGTCGTCGATTGACAAATAACAAACACGTTGTTGCGTTATCATCCGAAGGACCAAGGTTCCAATTCCAGTTTGTACATGATGTTTTCGAGCACTAACAAATACACGAGCCTACCTTAAAGTAATGTAAGATAACGGTTCCGAGCTTGAGCTTGAGCTTCCATTAAAAATTGTCATCTGTGTGCAGGAGTACCGCTAGGGACCGAGGTACGGAAACACAAGACGACGCTTTTATTTTAGAATCAGTTTGAATAATAAGCGAGGGGGAGTGGTGCCGAACATCCAGGCGGAAAGTTATCGATAGCCTACATTTGAATTTCATTACCGACTTCGATGTATTTATTCTCGTCTTTTAAAGCATTTTTACAGCAGTTTTACCTTTGCGATGTGATATTTATTCGAAAGTGGGTGGTTCATAGTCGAGGGGTTTTTCCTTAGTTCCTGTATAACAACCTGGTTACCAGAGGTTGTAAAGCGATTTAATAGCGAATTCAATTGATATTGCTCCTCACAGAACGCAACCAAAGGAGTTCCAATTCCAATTATATTCCTTTACCGTTTACAAAGAAGTCATTTATTTTATTTTTTTATCCAAATATAAAAGGCAAATCCCTCACTCATCCATTCATCACAAATTTTCCAAATTCCATATATTCCAGAAGTTTACATTCGGCACACGTATGCCTCATTACTGAAATAGAAAAACTAAAGCATTTGCATAAAGATCAAATACCCATAGGGGTATAAATGGGATTGCAACTCTTAGACAAACTACATTTTCGTTTTCCAGCTTCCCAATATTGTGGAGAAACTTGTGTATTTCATTGTTCATTGTATTATCAGTGACCCTCACTTATGTTCAGTGGTATTTTATTAAGCCACTTAAAAAATGCATGCATGTGACGTACCTTTTATTCAGTAGGAATTTGTGTGCAAAACTATGGGCAACTGCTTGTATATTATAAAACACATTTTTATCAGCAGCCTAGTGGGGTGTTATTGAAAATTCTTCTGGCATAATGTTACGTTCATATTTCATCCTTGATTTTTTTTCTTGATCTTAATTCTGCTCTGCTTTCAGTCCTTCATCATCGAGTATATCCACAGGATGTAAAACCTTATACATCATTCAATAAAGGATTTGGTAAGAATCATTATTAACAAAACTCTTTTCGATGGACTCAGGGTGGACCTGCGACCCGACCAAGGACGCTACGACCTTCTCATCTCCAACGCCTCCTTCGACCGCGACAACGGCCAGTTTGAGTGTCGCCTGAAGGTGGTTGGCAGTGGTAAGGACCTGCACTCGCAATCGTTCACGGTGACCGTCCTCACCGCTCCTTCGGCTCCTTCGGTCAGCCCTGGACTCAATCCCACAGCCACCGAAGATAAGCCTTTCCAGCTATCCTGCAGCAGTTCTGGAGGCAGCCCCGACCCTACTGTCAGGTAATTGTAATGAAGAATCATGATAGATACATTCATGATATCCTTCGTTTTACCCCTAACTCAATAATGCGATTTCTTTCAAACAATTACTGCCCCTTTTAAAATGGTTGTATTTCTTTATGTTTTATTTTACTTTTATGATCTCGCCGTAGTTTAATTTCACAACACATTTGTTAAACTTGTTAAACTTTACCTATCTGAACATACAACTAACTAATCCTTGGGTATCAGATGGTATCGGGAGGGTGTTCATGAGCCTCTGGAGTCCGTACGGACTCTGACTGACCAAGGAGTTACTTCCATTCTCACACTCTCGCCCACAAAGGAAGACGATGGAGCTGTTTTCCGCTGCACTGTCTGGAACCGTGCGATGTCCGCCAACACCAAGCTGGAGGCTATGGTCCATCTTAATGTCAACTGTAAGTCACTAACTCTTTCCCAGTTGTATTTGTATTGAATCTACTTATATAAGTGATTTTGGATATTGAATTTAATCAAGGGTAATTAAAGTGGAACACTGAAGATGGCCGATAAATATTATGTATTTGAGAAAAACCGAAATAATTAACTCACTTTATGCAACTTTCAAAATACAGATTGCAAGAAGTGCTGTTTTTACCTTCGACTCGGTTTGAAAGCAATTTTAAAACGATATTTTCCAAGAGCGCAAGGGATAAGCATAAACGAAAATAGCTACTTTGGTTTATATGAGAATTCTCTACAAGCAACGTAAAAAGAGATATCTCAAGCAAGATCTAAAGTATTGGCAATCCTTTGACAGCTTGTTTAGTAAAGCACGCAAACTATGCACAAGTATGGGCTCATCCCACCCACAGCAAGTTCGCGGAGCTCCCTCTTGCTTTATGGTTTATCAGAATAATGCTCATACATTATTTTCAAGAATCATAAATTTACTTTCAGTCATGCTCTGTTAATCATATCTATCTCATTTATTACTTACTTTAAAACGCTATTTAAATATAAATTTTTTTTAGCTGTTAGTTTAACTTGAATTTTTATACATTTTAACACTGAATTAACTAACGTAACATGGTATATATGCATATAAATGCACAAATTTGGTCAGGGACATGTGGAAATATTTTTCTTATTTGGGATAAAGTAAAAATATAGTATGGAAAAATGAAATATAAATAATTCCTAATAATAATAAGCTTAATATAAATTAAATATTTTTTCAATCTTAATTTGAGTTGTGTCATTTATGTTATTCGCACCATATAAATAACTATCATAATGCGCTAGTTATCACAATAACTTTTACTCTTGGTAGAGATATTAAAACAATAATTATTGTATTGTATTGCATTTAAATATGAAGTATCGGGTTTCACAACTTTTTAAATTATGCAGTATTAAAAACTAATTTTGTTTCGTGTATTGATTTTACTACTGTCTAATTGTTACACATTTCAATCCTTGTAATAATTTTGAAGAGCGTAGCGGTCATTCTACCATCACAAACACCAGCACAAAAAGCAAGCAATGATAGCCATCAAAGTGAAAGAACCACTTAGTCCTACAGCTGTTACACTAACAGTGGTCGTGTAAGGTCAAGCAACGGTTTGGAAGACAAAGATTAAATTAGTTTCTTTGTCTTAACATCGCTGAAAACAACTTGGTTTCCACTTTCATTATATTTGTGTGTTTGTTTTCCCTCCACCCGCCACGGAAACTGCCTCTCCACTGTGGAAAAAGGTGGGTTTATGTAGGAATTCCGTTAATTTCTTTAAACCAGATATTTTCGTTGACTGTTCATTTAAGAGTCGTTCCATATTTTCTAGTGGATAAATTTATACACGAAAAGAAAACTACGTTTTGTAATTAACTCACGGTAGTTCAGCAATTACTGCGACTAAGTCGGAAAGCCACATTTAATTACAGCAGTCGTGGTCCTGTGTGGCTGATGTGCCATCAGAGCGACGGGTTTAAACACATTATATATTCTCTTGGACGTTTCTGGACAGTTTCGTTTTAGAGACTTGATCACTTTTGTGCTCACTGTAAGCGGTATCGGCTGCTCTGAGCGTACGCGGCAAGTGGGCGACTCTGTAGCCAGAACTCGCCACGAGCACGAATTGCCAGACGCAGTCGAGACCGAGACGGTTTGAAATATTCAGTGCCGAATGCACCGGAACGTCCGGTCAAAGTAATATCTCCTTGATATCGTAACTCAGCTATTTTAGCCCGGCCTGGCTGAGCTTTGATAGTTTATTTATCGGCGTTGCGACCGAAGTAAATATCCTGCCCCGGTTTACAGAGAGGGCCATGTGCGACCCGAACTCCGGCATGGGCCATATGGTCTGCTGGTCTGCGGCCGTCCAACCGGCTTTTATTGGAACATAAACCAGCAGCGAGGCTGCCACTTCACGGAAATACCCGCTCAGCGCTTGCAGGCTGCAGTTGTGCAATGGTGCGCCGCTTGTTGAACACATTCTTGTTAACTGTATTGCACCGCATTGCGTTTTAATACTGCAATATCCCCGCCCCTCCCTCCACACCATCTGACGGAATTGGTTTCTGTTCCATGACCGAGTAGGGATTGGATCGTTGACATAGTTTCTTTTCAAGCGCTGCCGTTTCTTTGTTACACATTGCTGCGTTGTAAAGCCGTGAAATACGATGTTTGGAACTTCTCACCCAGTACAACGATACATATGAATGACTTTCATTATACACAAAACATAAATTTATTTTAAAGGTACAAAGTTTTAAAACTGAGGTCTCAATACTTATTACTTATTTCTTAATGTTTCTTATTTTTATGGTCAATTCTAAACGGTAACGTTTTTGCTTTAGCAAAATAATCGGTTACATTTTTTACTACGATTTTCATTCTTATTCTCTTACAAATGAAATGTTACAATTATTTAAAACCCGATAAATGGTTACATCATGGTTTATTTACTCATTTAAAAAGTTTACATTGACATTTATTTTACTGTAGGGCAATTGGTTGTTTAATCATTATTTTTACTAAGTGAAAGCTCATGTAAGATCACTTCTCTGAAGACAGAAAACAAATAAATAATTCTTTAATGATTTAAAAAGATTTTACAAAAGTTTAAAATAGGAAATTTATGCAATTTTGTTACCATACCCTAATAACAAGGGCTGAAGATAAGAGCATTAATATTTTACAGTGTGTGCATGATTTATACCTTTAAGGAGTGGCATGCTTAGGAGTGTTTTTTGACTCAAATAAATTATATACTTCTTAAATGAGATGTTGAAAACAAATGCATTTTAGTGAAATTGAGATTTTGTGAATGAAAACAATTTCATACCCTCTAGTCGTCTTACACATACATAATATAAAAGATATTTTATCCTTTCTTAGACCATTTTATTTGGGTCTAATTATGGGGTGCTCCTAAATTCTGCTTCAAATGTCTAACAATCCTCAGAAATGATAATTCTTTTTTAAATTCTTATCTTCAAGAGGTTACTTAAAGGCTGTGACCGAACAAATTTAAAAAAATCCTCACCAAAAACTGGTTGCACTATCTTAAAATACACAATTGAAATAAATCGAGATTATATATAATGAATGGTAAAAATTGAGATTATATATAATGAATGGTAACTCAAATAATATGTAGTGCAACGATAGTATCAGATTCACTTCAGGCATTATTCACTTCAACAAATATTTTCTCATTATTAGATTTTTTTATTGATTTAATGCCTAAATTTAAGTAATTTGGGATCTAATACATATAAAGATCAAGGTCATATGAAAGTACATTTTGTTTGAACTGTGTCACTTGTCGTAGATATCCCCAGGGTTCAAATTGGACCCGAAAACCCACTGAGGGTGGAGCGTGATGGTACAGCCGTTCTACAGTGCAATGTTGATGCTAAACCTCAAGTTAGTAACGTCAGGTGGACCAGGAACAACCGGTTCATAGCCATTGCCTTCTCACACACGCTGCACCGTGTTGCTCTCCAGGTACGTACACATCAGTATATAAACTAACCTCAGTACTTCCTAGGGATAATTTGTAAATTTGTTCCCTCCCTCCCCCTTTGATTTGAATTTACATTTTAAGAGTCTACATTTTGTAGTGAAACTAAACACATTTCCACATCAAGTTTCAACATTTAATTTAAAATATCAGGTGAAACTGTTGGTAAATTATACTTTTACCTTTCACTAATCCCATTCCTAGTTATATTGGCTTTTTTGAATTATTATTGTATAATAGCTTATTGTTTTTTCAGCATATATCATGATTCTAGCACGTTTTAATTAAAACAGTATTATAACCATCTGATCGCATTCAATCCTTAATAATAAATTTTTGGAGGAGTATAATTAAATTTTAGAAAAAAATCTATATTAAAAAGCTTCATCAAGGTGATTGTATGTGTACGTATTCACCCAACATTTTTGTAATTGAAATCCTGTATTATGCTCTGCTTTAACAATATGGCTTTACAATATTTAATTAAATTAGTCTTTATTATTATTGTCTTTTTCTAAAGAAACATTTTTGTATTAAAACACTCAGGAACAAACAGGTGGAAATTTAAATGAATTAATACTTTTAGGTACCTACATTGAAAATTTATGAGGTTCGGCTAGATATTGCTAACTCTAGCATATCTTTTGCAGGATGCTGGCAAATATACGTGTACGGCAGACAACGGGCTGGGTAAGACAGGAGAAGCAGACATCCTGTTGGACGTGCAGTACGGACCTCAGGTGACCATAGACAGCGGACCAGGGCAGCGGGAGGCGGAGGAGGGTGAGACGGTTACCATCAAGTGTAATGTGAGCGCTAACCCCCCGCCGCTGACAGTGGAGTGGACCAGGGAGGGCCGCCCCGACTTCAGGCAGACTGGGCAGACTCTAAAGTTACATAGAGTGGCCGCCGATTCTGCAGGTAACTTTTACTGCTATTATGTATATATTTTTTGTGTTCTGTTTATGTTTCATATTGCATGTATTTGATTTGCCTCAGTCCAAAGAAATAGTACTAAGTACTTACTGGTATTAGTATTTAAAAAATAAAACCTAAAAGTCATCTGGCCGTTTTAAAGACCATCTTTAATTTTTTTTAAAGAATAAAAGCTATAATAATAATAAAGCTAAAATTATTTCATCCCCTTTGTTTTGATTATCTGGAGTATTTTTGGATGTCTAACGTTAAGGGTGTAACCTTTGAATAGACAATTAATCTCTGTAAATTTTTTGATTTCTTTTCTTTAAAAATCAGATAATTTATTTTCTTAATTGGTTATAATGACAGAATCTCTAATATGTTATAGAAATAAATGGAACTTGTGAAGACGAGGAAGTTTATCAGTGCTGTGCAAAGACGTTACTGTATTTAATGAAACAATTTATTGGTGTATAACAGTTAATCATTTACTGTCTATCAAACACTAACTACAACTTTATGTCTTATATTTGTAGTTAGTTGTACCCAATTAAAAGTTCGCTTGAGCTACAAACATTCTAACAAGTGTAAAACAACCGTTACTAATTTACATACAAGTTTATTTGCTCAGAGAGAGAGCAGCTGAAGCTGTTTAAATATTTCATTAGCGACAAATACTCATTTGTTTTTTACCTCTTGCCTGAATAAACTCTCAAGTAATAAGCTCTCCCAATAATAGTTTGAACAATAATCTAGTATGTATAACACAGGTTTTAATTGGATTTTACCAATTTTGTTTGTTTAACCAATGGGCTAATATATTGCATTGTGTTCTTAGAATACCTTTAATTAAAATTTTGAAATGTTTAATATCTACACTACAGTGAAATATTTGCTACCTTTTTTCTATAACGATGGAAAACAATCAGGTATTTCCCTGATGTATTAGGGAAGAGTAAATTAAGTATGGAATAGACATTTATAACTTCAGCTGTAATATTCCTCACAACAGGCACGTATACCTGCCGAGCTCTCAACATACTGACGGTGGGAGGGAAGACCGCCAACAAGATTGGAAATGCTTCAGTCACTCTGCTCGTAAGACACAAGCCAGGTCGAGCCCAGATCACCCCTGATCGTCCAGTGGCTACTGAGGGCTCAGGTTAGTCACTGCTTATCTAAGACAAGCTTGTACTTAGTAGAAACATTGTTACATTGTTGAAGTATCGGAGTACCAAAGAGTAGTTAAAACATTTATTTATTAGCATCTCTTAAAACACTTCCTTGACAGAGATGAAAATGTGGTAGAAAAGGAAATATTTATGTTTCACAAAAAGCCAATAGACTATCAAGGAATATTGATAGTATCACCCCAGCACATCACCTAGGCTCATAGAACTTTAGTTGAGGACAGTAGCAAACCTCTAACTTAAGAAGGCTCTGGCAGGACAGAATCAAATATCTATTTATCCAGTAGCAGATTCCCAATTAGGTCTGATGTACCTGGGTATAGCAGTCTCAGATCCAAGAGGGCCATAGCTAAAAGACTTGTTCATGGTACACATTCACAATTGATTAATAGATAGTAAAGACGCTAAGCAATCAGAAACCCCAAACTGCCCTGTAGAGGCATTAACTTAAGGTAACATATTTTATAGTATTTTACGTTTCCTTAATTCAACTATTATCATTAAAAATTGTAGTGCTCAACATTAAAAGAGTTTATGTGCGAGGGCACAGATTCATTCATAGTCGCCTGAGGGAATCTAATCCATCCATGAATTGAATAAAAAAAAAACACTCTCTGAACAGTCATGGGTTCCAAAAATCATCAGGAAATGAATTAAAAAGGAACAACAGATCAGATTTAGAAGCAATAAATTTAATGTGAGCTTTTTTTAAGGTATATGGGTTGGCAAATGTTTAATGAGTCTCCAAATTTGGTATGCCTCAGGAGTAACGCTGACATGTTCCTCTTCTCCTCCTGGCTGGCCTGTGCCTCAGTATCGCTGGTGGAGGGACCAGGACGACTCTGCTCAGACCACCACCGTCCTGGCCACTGGGCCCAAGTACAACATCCCCTCCGCCCACCTGGCCAGTGAGGGCAAGTATCACTGTCAGGCCACCAACGACATGGGCCATGGTGAGGAAGCCACTGTGGTCCTCACAGTGCACCAGCCCCCGAGGTTCTTGGCCAAGCTGCAACCCCATGTTACAAAGAGGTAGGAGGGCTAAGTTGTTTATGAAACAAACCATCAGTGGTTGTGGTTGTAAAGTAAATAAATAACAAAACACTTATGTACTTTTGCAACACTAATACTGGCTTCCAGGTTTCAGCATAATTTATAACAAGTTATGTTTTGAAAACCAATATGTAATAAAATAACAGATCAAATAAACTTTGAAGTTATTAAATTCATATTATGGTAACGGTAATTAAATATCCATAAGAGATCTCTAACAAAGTGACTCCAAATTCCTCTATGCTATAATATTTTGGGATACCAATAGTTTATCTTAAAATTTAGTATCTGAATTCAAAGGGCATAAAAATAAATCAAAATGACATGAATAATCTAAAAAGTAGTAGTCTTTCATTTAAGTATTTATGTAACACCAAAATGACACATGGTATTTCATGCAATCAACTTTTATTCGTCCCCTCCAAGAAAAAAAATTAATAAATATTTTACAAATGTATAATACAAATATACTAATTGTCTGTATATTTATGACTCTTTAGGTATTAAATTTTGAATTTAATATTAAAGTAAAGTTTCACAAGTAGAGTGAGATATTATGTAAATGGCCAGAAAATTAGTTAATGTTGACTCAAAACGGGTTTTTCTATAAAATGTTGAAATACATTTAACATGCTAAATATTACAATTCTTTGTAATTTGTAAATATTAAAATTCTTTGTTATATTACTTTCATTGGGAATTCAGAAACCAACAATTTTAAAAGTTGAAAAATGTGTATACAACTTGAAAAGTACAAAGTTTGATACAAACAGCAGTAGTTGAACAATTTATTTCCATTTAATGATAGCTATATTACTCTTTGCAACTTCTATTCAATATCTTGAAGAGGCTAGAGCAGCCTGGTAGTCTTGACTTGTTTTAATTAAGAAAGTACAACAGATATTTTGGGAAAGTTGCGATGAAATATGTTTCTTTGTACTTTGAATTCTTTGTGATAAAGTTTTGTTTCCCAACTTAGGATCTGAACATTCTCGTGAGAAACGGTTTTTAAAAAGTAGAAGAAACTTTGGCGTATTCCTCAACTACTCCTTGCATGAGTTACTTATTAAATTGATTTATTTTTATTACTCTTAAGTTTCTAACTGTCCAAAACTTTATTCTCACTATATTGGTAAGAGATGTTCTTTATTTTGTTTTAAGTTTCTTATAAACCACCTCACTTCAGGAAGTATTATTTATACCTAAGACAAGTTGATTAAGGGAATTTCCTATCCAAAATTAAAAGTTTCTTTCAAATATTTCAGTTTATTAATTTCACAAATGTTTCCAAAATCCATTCTAAAATTGGCCAATACAAGATTATTAAAAATTCTTAATTTGTATTCTAGTCTTAACTCTGGAGAGCATATATATTTTGCTGACAAATTAAAATTGATCTCTGAAACAAGAGCAAGAGAGACAAGAATGGCCTCATCAATTCTTCTTATTCCCCGCCATCGAACCTCAACTTACAACAAATAATTTGTTGTTACTGCTTGTCGAGCATGGAATTCCCTTCCTACCCATATTAAATCAGTAGGGAGTCGAAACCAGTTTGCAGCCTTACTGATATCTAAATTGCTAGAAACGATGTCAGCGATGGGTTAGTTGGGGTAGGTTTTGGTGGATGGATAGGGTGCTAGTGAATGTGTGTATGAATTTATTGTATGAATGTATGTATACTAAATTCTTAAAGAGACCTTTATTATATAATTTTGTTTTATTTTAAACGTAGTAGATTTATATGACTTAAGTACTATACTATTATATTCGGGTTAATTGTAAAACAGGGCCTTATGGCCCTAAATTCACCCTTTTGTATATATGATACAAATAAAGTCATTTGAATTTGAATTTGATGGTTCAAGAATATCCTATTCATACATATGTGTAATTTTTATCACAGTGAAACATGTAGTTAAATGTATACAGGGTGTAAACTGAAATACACCGACAAACTTCAGGAGGTTATTCCTGAGGTCAAAACGAACCAAAAAGTTCCTATAAATGTATGTCCTAAAATGCATCGTTTTCCGTCTGTCCGTCTGTTTGTGTTTATTACATTAATTTTTTTTTTTTAAACAACCATTAAAGGTACAAAGTTAAACTTTTTTAACATATGCTAATCTAGTAAAGATTGTCAAATTAAAAAAAATTGAAAATTTTTACTCAACAAAATTCAAAATGGCGGGCTAGTTAAAATCTTTGATGGTGAATTTCTCAAAAAACTACTTCCTGTATAAAAAAATTTTCTAGAATATAAAAAAATATAAACTTATTTATAAAACGAACGGTACCTCATTTTTTGAAATCGCTCAAGAAATAAAAAAGTTATGGCATTTTTCTTAACCTAGTAACATATCACATTTACAAGGTTTTTTTCTTGTTTCAAAAGTTAATGTAAGTATTTAGGCAGTATAAAAATAAAACGATATTTTGGGTTAAAAAAACTTTAAACTTGATAATTAGTATTAAATTTTAAAAACGACATTGTAACAAGCAATCTACATGACTCAACTTTCATGATTTAAACAGCTGAATATGTTTTCATGTTGAGACACAGCTGATTAGAACAACAATGAATTCAGATAAGTAAGTCATTTCCTTGTTTATTTTTGACAAGATATGATCTGTTACTTTCACTTGTAGAAACACTATTAGTCGATAGTGCTCTTATTCTATTGAAGATGGCAGGTTACCCATTTAGCCATCAAGCTGACCATGATATTTATGTATGGAAAAGCTAACGGTAATAGTCGCCTAGCATCCCGCCTGTATTACGAAAATCATTTCCAAATCGACAACAACCTACTCATTCAACATTTGCTGCTGTTTTTCAACCGACTTCATGAGACTGGCACTTTGTTACCTTCTACTGCAGACCGAGGTGTACAGAGACAGCGTAGAACTCCTGATTTGGAAGAAAACATCTTACAGCGAGTAGAGGAAGATCCAGGCGTAAGTACTAGGCAGTTAGGAGCAATATTCAACGTAGGACCACATGACAGTATGGCGAGTTCTACATGAGCAGTTGTTTATATCCGTACCATTATCAGCGTGTACAAGCCCTTGGTCCAGCTGACTTTCCATTACGTTTACAGTTTTGCCAATGGTTTTATCAGCAAGCTAACAACCCTGGTTTTACATCATTAGTTGTGTATACAGGATGAAGCTTGTTTTAATCGAGATGGAATAACCAACTCTACCACAATATGCATCAATGGGCTGATGAAAACCCACAAGCCATTCATGAAGAGAGACATCAACAGCAGTTTAAAATTATATGTTTGGGCAAGCATCATTGGAGACTGTTTATTAGGTCCTTTTGTATTACCTGACATACTAAATGGTGAAAAACTACAGACATTTCTTACAACACGAATTGCCTGAAATTTTAGATGATGTTCCCTTGGGTGTGAGAGAGCACTGTTGGTTCATGCATGATGGAGCTCCCGCGCATTTCAGACTAGATGTCAGGCAATTTCTGGACCAAACTTATGGGAAAGATGGATAGGCAGAGGGGGACTGTTATCATGGCCGCCTCGGTCGCCAGATCTAAATCCAATCAATTTCTTCCTTTGGGGCCATTTGAAAACTCTAGTTTATGAAAGACCAGTTAATACAGGGATGACCTTTTACAGCGTATCACTGCAGCCTGTAACACTGTAAGGAATACACCAGGAATACTTGAAAGAACTCGGCAATCAATGACCAGACGTGTTAATGCATGCATCGCACCAAATGGAAGGCATATTGAACGTTTTGTTGTAAAGTGATCCCTAATATTTTGAAATAAATGTTGCTCTGTTAAGTTATTCCGTATTTTTTAATAATGACAGCTTAAAACTCGTTTGTTTAATGTGAGATATTTTTGTTTAATGTGAGATATTTTTGTTGAATGTTCTAAACAATTGTAGGCTACTGTAGTTTTTTGAAACAAGAAAAAAACTTGTAAATGTGATATGTTACTAGGTTAAGAAAAAATGCCATAACTTTTTTATTTCTTGAGCGATTTCAAAAAATGAGGTACCGTTCGTTTTATTAAATAAGTTTATATTTTTTTTATATTCTAGTAAATTTTTTATACAGGAAGTAGTTTTTGAGAAATTCACCATCAAAGATTTTAACTAGCCGCCATTTTGAATTTGTTTGAGTAAAACATTTTCAATTTTTTTTTTAAATTGACAATCTTTACTAGATTAGCATATGTTGAAAAGTTTAACTTTATACCTTTAATGGTTGTTTAGAAAAACAATTTAATGTATAAACACAAACAGACGGACAGACGGAAAAACGATGCATTTTAGGACATACATTTATAGGAACTTTTTGGTTCGTTTTGACCTCAGGAACAACCTCCTGAAGTTTGTCGGTGTATTTCAGTTACACCCTGTATATATATATATATATACATTTTTGTATTATACTTATTATACCTTTTAGAAAACGGCAAAAAGCCGAAATATTAAAGGAACTTTGTATCAAGAAGTCTAATAATTCATATAACAGAGCAATTCTGCTTTTATATACTCGAAGTGATAATATATATATATATATATATATATATATATATATATATATATATATATTATTAGTCATTATTATTATAATTAATTAAGAAAATAAAATCAATAAATAAAAGCAAAGTATTGTAAATTTAAGTAATGTAAATATTATTATATAGCTATACAGCTAAATACAATCAGATTTACAAACAATTCATTTAATTTGAGGTAATCTGTAGAAAGTGTTGTATATAAACATAATTTATTTGGTTTTATCAAATGTTTATTACTTACCTATATTATTTTATAAATAATTTCATAAATTGTTAGCATATAACACTTTTTAAAAACTCCTTTTATGCAAATTTTTCATTGATAAATAACATTTTGGAAATTTAAATATTATATTGTAACATTTATCATAGATGTTAAATTATTATTATCAAGAAATCAATTCTTTAATTGTGAAATTATGGTTAATTTTTCACTTAATAAAATGTATATCTTGTATTTATACTATATATTTATGTGATATCAATTTATTTTACTAATGAGAAATGGGATTTTAGGATTGGAGATTCAGAATTCAGTGCAATGTGTGGAGCCCAAGGAAAACCAAAACCTTCAATAAAATGGTTCAAGGATGGACAGGAAGTTTCTTTGGAGAAGTTCGACATTTCTACGGATGAATCAGAAGGTTAGTTTTATTTTATTTTATTCATGTATTTTTTAGATTATAAAAAGAAAATTCAAGTTAATATTTCTTCAATTATGTAGTAGTTAGCTAACTATTATACCATACTCACCCTAAATGTAAATGGTTTTGAGGAAGATAAACAATATACACAAAATAACATGTTCACATTTTTAGGACGCAACTCTGTATACACGGTACAGAGCACACTAAGGTTCAGCGGACGCAACCGCCCAGGGGGTAACCAGTTGATGCCAGCTGACCGTGGTGTTTACTCATGTGTCTTCGAGAACGAAGTCAAGCGTGCTGAGACGACTATGCATCTCAGGATAGAACGTATGTTCCAAGTTAATTAGATTAATGGATATAGTTTGTACACAAAGTAGGTCAGCATGCTGAGATAGTAAAACGTCTGTTAGCAAGACTAAAGAATTACTTAGTCGTAGTGAATGATGTCTTTCACATTTATTCAACTGTACTTCTGAAGCATAAGTACTAATTATGCTCTCTTCTCTAGTTTCAATGCTAAGAAACAGATTACCGTACTCATTTTTCACTATAATACTGTTCTCTTTCATAAATTTAATGACAAGTGGGTTTTCATGTAAAAGGTATTTTTGCACTTATTCATTATTCCTGTTCTCTTTTTACATTATGCAATATTTAGTATGTACTGTATTTATTTTTAGTGTAAACTGTTTTACTTCTTTCTACTATGATTCTGAAGCCTTACATTTAATTATTTAGGGTTTTACTAGTCAAATATATAAAAATAATAAAATTAACTTAACACAGATGAAATATAAAATTTGGATTCTACTTTTGATTCAACATTTAAAAATTGTACATTACTCAAATATTTCTTTTCACAGATGAGCCAATTGTGGTGAATACACCACACAAGGTGGCGTATGACTTACGGGAGACGGCAGAGGTGATGTGTCGCGTGCAAGCCTATCCCCGGCCAGAGTTCCAGTGGAACTTCGGCAACAATGCAGCTCACCTGACCACCGGCGCAGATGGCCATTACGAGATCAACACCACCATCAACCAGAGTGGAGGAGATATCTACACAAGCATCCTATCCATTGCCAACATCCAAGCACATGACTATGGCGACTACAACTGCAGGGTATGGATAATTGCATTACTGCATCTGTTATTATCCCGTGTATCTTTGATGAATTTACAACTAAATCTATTAAATGTTTAGTATCAAAAAGTTATTTAACTATCAAGAAAATCTCTTGATATCTACTGAAATAATAATGGTAAATTAAGTTTACTCTCATCTTAAATATTTTTAAATTAAATCATCTTAAAGGCTCAGTTTAAATTTTCATCTCACAGGATTTTTATGGCTCTTATTCCAAATTAAACTAAATCAATTTAATTAACTCAGTATTTTAGAACTGAGTTCAGTTTTTGTTTTATTTTCTCTACATTTTTTTTACATAGTACAACATTGTAACATAAATTTAAATACAACTTATCTTTGAATCTGAAAATTGGATATTGTTTATGTTTGTGTTCTGAGTAACAAAATATATAACATTAAAATGCGCAAAATCGGTTTCCTACATTTTCCTATTTTTATTTTTACATAATACACTGGTTTTATATAGATATATACTATTTAAATGGAGGTTTATTTCTAAGTTATTTTTGTATGTTTTGTAAACTTCATAGTTATATGAATGCCAAAAAGCTTTTTATTTACATAGATACAAAAAAATTTGAATGTAAATATTTTGAACTATTTTCTTTCAACAGTAAATTTTAAAACAATTCCACAAGAGGAACAATTATTATTTGTAATTTGCACTAGAGCCTATTAAAATTTCAGTAAAGCAATACTAATAGTTATTTCAGGATTGTAATTTGTTTTTTGTTGTTATGTAATATATTCAGTTTAAAAAATATGGTCCTTTATTTCAGTTCTCGTTTAAATGTGGTTCATATATGTGATTACTAACTAAACATTATCGTTTTTGATTTTCTAAGCTGAAAAACAAATTAAGGTTGATTAGTTTTGAAATTTTTAAATTACTAAACTTTCTAAGAAAATAAATAAGTTTTTGATATAGGTATTTAACTAATTATATATTTCTTTTCTAACTATCCTTATCATAAGTAAATGTAGTTAATGTATTTAAAAATTAGTTGGTTTTACAGTTTTAATTTATAGCTAAGCCTAAATTATTATCTATTTAAAGCCAAGATTTCCTCCATTGCAGGTGACCAACATGATTGGCAAGGTAAGGACCACAATCAGGTTGCAACCAAAGGGACCACCAGAGAAACCGGAATCACTGACGCCAGTAGCTATCGGACACAGCTTTGTGACACTGCGCTACACTCCTGGGTTCGATGGAGGAGTACATGACACCAAGTACTTCGTGTCGTACCGGCGCACTGCAGACAGTGGTGATGATGAATGTGTCAATGCGCGGCGCAGTGGTGCTCCGGACAGCTGGCATGAGGTGGACTGCCAACGCAACAACCCCTGCAATGTTACCAGTCTAGACCAGCATCAGCGGTACATCTTCAAGGTGAATATATATTGTCGATAATTTTGTAAACAGAACAGTGAACAAGTTTTACTCCAGACCAATTTCTCATGATATACATTTTTTCAGTAACCAATACTGAGATCAGAGATTCAGTGGTTAATTTGGCAAACCAAGTAGGATGGGTGGTTGAACTAACTTGGCAAACCAAATAGGTTGGGTGGTTTAAAAAAACTTGGCAAACCAAGTTGGTTGAGTGGTTGAATTAACTTGGTTAACTAAGTAGAGTAGGTTGGATGGATGAATTTACTTTTCAATCCAAGTAACCTTTTTATGTCTTTTTTAAAAGTTTTATGTAGTATGTCTGAAAAACATGAAGGAAATATTTGGTAAATTAAATAAATGGGTTAAAATATTCATTTAGCCATATTTTTCCCTATCTCGCTTTCTCTGCCTTGTGTCGGTTTGAATTTATTCTTAAAAGATTTTAACTCTACAGCGGTTTAAGTTTAATTAATGTGATAGATAAAAAACACTTCTACATTTTGACATGGGTACTGCAAATAACTCATGAATCAGCAGTTTATATTTGTTTTGTAAAATTATTGATATTCGTAAACTTACTTTTTTAAGCATGAAAAATGTATGTTTTTTGTATAATTTGTAGTTATTTCTCATCATTTAAAAAAAAATGTTTTAACATATTTCAATCACACTAATCAAGCTTAATCTATATTGAACCATAATTAATATAAATGTTAATAGTAAAAATAAAATATAACTGTGATAGTTTTATATTTTTGTTGTTGTATATGATTGGTATTTAATATATAAACAGTGAACTATTAAAATCCAAATGGGTAACTAATGCATTTTAAGTTGTTGTTTCTGTAATGATTTGTTTTAAAAACTGATTCTTAATTTAATTTCAATGTGTGTTGCAATTTTATTTCATTTTAACCAGTTACGGTCCACTTATTAATAATTGATTTGGCATCAGAGCACATCACAATCACTATGCTTTCTAAAAATATTACACTATTTATTATTTTCTGTAAAAATATCCACTTTGAAACAATGAGGGCTAAATATATAATTTTACCTTCATAATATTTTTCGGTAGTTTCAAAATTGTCAACTACAATAAAAAGTTTGTGAAGAGAAAAGGTTTCTGTCAAATCTTATCACTATTATTTTAATTTGGTATTTTACTTCTATATTGGTCATCCACACCATGAGTTCATGGTAGACAAGAGAAATAAGTGTATGAAGTGTACACCTTATAACAGTAAAGTAGTATGTGTAAAATTTCAAAGCACTATACTTGTTGTTGAATGGAGCATATATTTATGTGAATTAATACTCAAATTTGGTCAAATGTAATGAAAGTCACATTGTTTTTATACTATTATTTTTGTTAAAGCAGTATAAAAAACGTGTTTGTGCATTTCAATGGTTTACTCAGACAAAAGTAAGGTTAAAACACACATTTGAGGTAATCAAAGAAGGGAAGTTAAATCTAAATAAACTCACCTGTTTAAATCTAACTCAAGATCAAAAGCTGCTTGGAATAACAAACACATTTATCTCTTCTGCCCAGAGCCTTTTGTTCATTTCAATTTTGTTTATTTGCCATTCTGTAATGTACCTGCCTTCAGAAATTCGTTAGAAAGATAAAATTATTCTTTTCAGCCAGCTTAACCTGTCACAATCCAAATTAATATAGTCAGTGACCTTGTTATGTGTAGGTACTGTACGTACAACTATGTCCATATGGCTGCACTAGGTTATTACAGGTTAATAAGATTAGCTTTTTCTTTTTATATTAATCACTCTTTTTCAATAAGGAGAAGGATATTTAGCATATGAGAAATCTAGATTGCAGGTAATACACAATTAAATTAGCCTATTTCAATTTTGAAAGTATAGTAGATAACTGTAAAAAGATTTAATTTTTCAAATAGCAATCTGTTGTATAAATAATTAAATTTGTAACTAAGTAAGTTTACAGCATAACAAAATAGCTTTCATAAGATTGCATTTCTGTATCTTGTTTCAGAAATACTTATGAAACATCACTCAAACTTATAAAATATTGGGTTTTAATATTTAAAATAAGATAGAATAACGTACCTCCTTGGAACAAGTATGATACTAAATTAATTGGTTATCCAATATGTACTATTAATTCATGTTAATTCTTGCATTATTGATAATTTTGTATAGTTTTCAATGCAAAACTTGGTTTAATTATAAATAGGTATAGGTTACACTACAAAATGATAATCAATTAAGTTTGAAACACCCTTTTCTAGTAAGGAAGCAAATATTAAACACAGAGCTATTGTCAGTGACAGAGAGTTTCATGGTCGTGTATTGTCCGGACAGATGGCACTTTGGTGTTCAATGATTTATTGCAGCAAACAAGGCGTTACAAATTTGATAGCCAACAGATTAAGCCTCCTGACCAGGGGCGTTTGATTAGTGCAACAGCCAACAGAGGGACCTGGAAACGCTCTGTGTCAAACCAGACTGCGGGCTTTGATGTCCGTAATGTGATGAGTCCACTAATCATTATCATTATCATTAAATTATGCGCTCATTTCAGACATCTATACTTTTGGATAATGCTAAATAATTGATTCGGATATTAGTTCCAACTGACTGTTTTCTTTAGTTTGTTAATATATAGTTTAATGCTTTGCAATAATAAATAGAAGTTGTTAGACTTAGGCTATAAGAGCAATGCTTATAATAAAATAACATTTTCTTCATAAATTAACTAGTCTGTTCCAGACCCAGCTGACCTTGAGATTTATCTCATAATAATAATATTAAACTTTTTTACACCAATATTTTTGGTCATCGTACAATATTTGATGTGTCATTAATACATATCCAAACTTTTTTAGAATATTTTTTTATATTTAATTATTGAAGTGCAAAATATGACATTTTTGGAATAACCAGAAAAAGTAAGTTTGGGTACGTATTAATCAAATCTTTGAAATAAGAAATCTTTTACAGTTTTACAACTAAAACCAAGGGCATAACAGTCTTTGGCATTAAAGATTGTTCTTATGGGATTAAACTCAAGATGGCCACCAGTACATCATTCTATAAATAACTTACTTGAAAATCACAGCAATAGTTTGAGTTTACATCATAGTGGGAGATGCGGCAATTTACATTTTATAAACACACATCCAACTTTCTGAAGGAAAACAATGGAGGAATTTATCCTATGTAAGGAATTAATTTTCAACAGAACTATTACTAATAAAAAGGAAATGAACTTTCCATCATTTCAATCTGCTGACTGACGCAGATATATTTATTATCTGTATCTAACTATCTAATGGATAGTAGTAGTTGTGTGCATATAAAATAATACGAGGTAGGATTACGGCACACCACACATCGTAACAGGCTTCGTTGAGGTTTCATTCAAAATTTCAAATCTATAGCTCATTTTATTCTTGAGATACTGGGCAGATAGACAGACAGTCAATCATACAAAAATGAAGTTTACACAATAATGACATATGATAGAAGCCATTCTTGTAGAAATTAAGTTTCATGCAAATGCAAGACGAAGTAAAAATATTTGCTAATGCTTAACCAAATCCCATGGAGTAATATGCACTATCATCAAACTCAGTGTTTCTCATACAGGAGTGAAGCATTGTGCACAACTATTTCAAGTCTACAGGTTAGTTTTGTTTTCAAGATATCGTAGGGATGGAGAGACAGACATAAATAAATTTTTCCAGCCCCACAGAATTTGCTTAAACTTAGGCAATGATTGAACAATACATCAATTGTCATTATTAACACTTTTACTACTCTCACGTTTAAACTCCCACCAAAACTAACATGGATGAGTAATGATTATTTCCTACTTAGCACGTAATTAAGCTGAATTGTTCTAGTAAGTGAAAATCAGCACTTATTTCCCTGACTATTATGAAATTTCACCCAAAGCCAAAATGCACACCATTCCATTTCTGGTTGTATGAGTGTGGTATATACACTTCAGCATATTTTATATTTCTCAACTGTTTGGTGTTATGTCCAGATGAAAGCCTACAACAACAAAGGCCACAGCAATTACTCAGACGAGGCGAGTGCAGTAACGAAGGTGGATAGGATACCAGCCCCTCAGCGAGTCGCCTACGACCCCGAGACTCACTCTCTCACCCTCAACATTGCTGCCACTTGTCTGCGAATGGTAAGTAGAGTTTGTCTTCACATATTGTATCATTGCCACATCTAGACGTTCTGGCCAAATTTAATAGATATTTTCAGCAATATAGTTTGAATGTTGTCTGCACATGCTAAATACTGGCAGAGGTATTTGTATTTATGTGAATTTCCTTTCCACCATTAATTAAAAATCTGTATAGACAATCAGTAAAAGACCAATTAGTTAGTTGAAGCTCAACTCAAAATCTAGACATCTTACTTTTTTACTATCAATTTGTGATATGCTCATGTTCACACTAATTCTGCAGAAAACCTTTTTCCATCCAGGTGGCATTTATTAACTGGCCAAATACCAATAAAAGGAGGATGTTTCAGGAATTTTTGACAAAAACTTGTATTTTTATTACAAATTATGTTAACTTTCATACAAGTAACTCCATATCTTCTTTACTCCTTATATACATCAAGTATAGATTCCAAAATACAGTTATTTTCTCAATAAATTGTTTAAAATATAAAGTTGTCTAACATCACTCATATTTCCCTCATAGGTCGGGATCATTGAGGTGTTGACAAATCACATTCACGAAGAGGACTGGAGTCCGCTGGAGGAGCATCTGGCTCTGGCTCCAAGTGGGGCTAGCCCTACCCGCCATGAGGCCACTATCAGTTCCCTGCACCGCACGGCGGGGCCTGGTGGGCGCTCCCTAGATCCTGACAGCATGTTCCAGGACGATACAGTGCTGCCTGTCATCAAAGAGGAGACAGTCCGGGTCCGTGTCAAACTATGCCTCGAGAACAACATTCAGGCGTGTGGCAACTATGTGGAGGCTGAGAGTGAGTGTAAACAATATAAATCTTACTCAACTTTACCTTTTCTACATAAAAACTATAAGAACTACTTGAATAGCACTCACCAAAAATATCTTTAATTGGTAACTTTTATCTTTCACCAACTTCAGTTTTCTTACAGTTAGCGTTAACCTCAAGGTTTTTTCCTTTACAGAACATGCTAATTGGTGAACAATAGCTATATAAAACTGTGTTATAAAAACCAAACTATATAAACACTTAAACTCTTGATTTAAAACTTCAACAAAGGCCCTTGCAGAGCTTTTATCTTAATACCGCTAAGAAACTGGTTAATGTGGTTGCTGGTGAAACAATTACCAGTGATTGCAAAATATTCCCCCATGAATGTGGCACCAAAATTGTACCTAAGTAATTTTTTGGGACTAGAATTAGAGAAGAAAAAAGTTAATTCTTCATCACTTAACATCAGCAAATAGTTGAAGAACTTATTTCTGGAAATGTCATTGGATATTAAACTGTAATAATTGGCATACTGTCACAAATATATTGTGTTGTAATGCCTAAACAATAATTATGTATTGTTTTGTAAGGTGCCATTAATTAAATTTATATTTTATTATTTTACCATATAAAAGTTTTAGTTTATTTTTCTTAATTTAGAGCAAGACTTTAAATGTTATTTGTTTCAAAATATTAAACCTACAATAAGTAGTGTGAGTTTATTCTTTTCATGTCAGTCACTTGCAAAAATAAAATAGAGACAATTTATTCTCCCGTCAAGCCGTAAAGTCCTACTCATATATCACTGCTAGGAAAGTAACTTAAGCGATGTAAGCTCTTAAACTGAGTTGCGGTCGTAAAATTAACCAGTCGTACAGTTTATGTCGGCCGGACAACGTACAATTGATGAGACATGTCTGGAATGGCTGTAGGAAGTTTATGGGCTGGCCAACAAGACTTTATGGAATGTGAAATGTCTATGCTCCTGCTCCAGTTTTCTGAGGCTGTAAACCTCTACACATTTTATGTGACCTATCTGCTGTAATTGTTTTGCCATAGTTATCACTAGTTTTAAAATCTAATTTATCATTTAATGGTTTAAATTAAAAATCCTTTATTGCCTCTCCAGTCGGCCCTCCATACATCAAGGAAGCCTCGACCCTGTCTACTCCGACACTGGTAGCGATCATCGTGTCTTGTGTGGTGTTCGTCCTCTTCATTGGCCTCATGTTCGTATATTGCCGCTGCCGAAAGGTCCAAACAAAGAAGGGCAGTGGAAAGGACTATGAGATGGAAACCACCACGTAAGTTCTTCAGGATCTATCTTGTTCATAATATTGTTAAGTTTTGTAGTCATAAAGATTTTCAAGTTCATTATTTTTAAAGTTAGTTTATTTTAACCTGCTGCAATGGAAACGTGAGTAACCGACCGGAGACATAACTTTATTATTTAATAAGGTTTTGCTGATCATAAGAGCAGCATCTGATCTTTTAGTGTTATAGCTCTTTCTGCTTAGTTAGATATTTGAAAGCTACAATGTGTTGTAGGGTTCACCCTAGTATCGTGCAGCAACCACCCCCGCCCTACTACCCTTCCTCTGGGATGGAGAACAAGGCTCTGGATATGGACCCCTCCAAGACAGCTGTCTACGCAGGCCAGAACGGCTATGGATACCATGGTGCTAATCAGAACGGTGGAGAATGTAAATCTTACTTATAAATTGCGATCTAATACGTTTAAGCTTTATCGTACTTTTAATTTAAGCAACAGCTGTCCATTTAGTTTATATTTGATCAACTAAACACTAAAACAAAACCTGTAATATGAATAAGACTGCCAGTAGAATAGTTAAGTGTAGGAATTAAATAGTACTTGATTTGTTTGTGATTCAAAACAATTTTACAGGGTCACATTAAATTAAAATCAGCCTTACAAGTGTGAAAAAGGATTTCAATATTTTTGTTAATTCAATTATTTAATTTTGTTGTTTTAATTAGCTGTTTGAGAAAAATAATGGAATCACTCAAAAAGATATTATTAGTAACCTGATAAATTGTATTGTTAGTTTTTAAAAATCATACTTTTAGTGGTGCTGTTTCATAATAAATGTATTGTGATCTTTGTAAGCTAGGAAACATTTTTCATTGTTTGGGTTAAATTTAGTAGTCTGCTTAAGTGGAAAATTAGATTTTTAGCTAGTAGTGATTTTAAAATGGTTTTACTCAGCATTTTGTTTATGTAACTATGAATATTAACTGCCTTGCAATTTCCGCTCTTGATCAGTATTGGGGCCTTCTCTTCTCATTTACACAAATACAATGGCATAATGCACCCCTATATTATTGAATGGAAAGTGTTTAAAGACTGTGGATTTTATTTATTTCGTTACGTGAACTGTTATTTGCGGAGAACTATATGCTTTGTATTGTAAAGAACCGGAGACCCAGCCCCAATTTCAGGGACTGACTCACTATTTAATTTTATGCAATATATGTTACAGCCAGCAAAGGTTATGTTAAGGGTAAGTTGAGAAGTTATGTAAAAGTTATATATGTGTCTCCGTTCAAGTGTTGTCAAATATTTGGAAATTTGGGTGTAACTAATATTGGGTTTGTTTTTACAGAAAGAAAGGATATGCATGGCATGATTTGTGTTGTTTAATTATTTTGCAAAGATGGCCATGTACATCTGGAACAAAAAGTTCTGGAACAAAAAGTATATAATTTTATGTTATTACCAGTTCGTTATTTTAAAAATAATATTTGAGTGATATGGAAAACATTTGGTTGATATATCCTAAATACAGTATAAAAATGTACAACATTCATCAACGATTATAAAGTATTGCCCAAACTTTAATTTAAATATTGTGAATAATTCCTTATAAAGTTTAAATTTAAATGAAGTGATATACCAAGTAAAATTTGCAGCAATAAATATGATAATTACTTTTACAAATTTATAATAATTACCGGATCTCTTAATTAAACACAGTATATTCACAACACACAAATTGTGTGGTTCAAAGTCCAGATGTACAACAATTGCTATTTGCATGGTAGTTAGAATTGTTACATGTAGCTGGAAGGTGTCAACCTTTAGTACAAGAGTGGCATGTCTGTGCAGGGGTTAACATGGGCTACATGGAGAACAGTTATTCCAATTCCAACAATGGTGGCTCCCAGGACTCTCTGTGGCAGATGAAAATGGCAGCCGCCAACAACAATGCAAACTCCGGGAGCAATCCGGAACACCACCACCATCACATACCCAACCATTACGGTAACTGTCTCCCTTTACAGCACCTCTACAGCTAGCTCATTCTGCTACGGAATTAGATTCGTCTCGCTCTGATTTATTTCAAACATCCCTCTTGTTCTTTTGCAACTGTTGCATTCTGCTAACATTGTGTTTGGAAGTCAATTCTCTTTTCCAATGTACAAACTATTTTGATTTTTACAGCCTGATCAGTACAGAAAACACTGAAATAAACCTATACAGCCCAAAAATATATTTTGAATAGTTTTTTCTACATAAACATTTTTCAGTTTCCTAGCAATTTTAAACTGTAGAATCCATGAAAATTGTATTAACATGTCTATAACAGCATAATCGTATAGAGATCATTTCTGTTATTACTATATACTATAGTCCTTGTGGTCTACTAAGGCCAAGAATCTTGTCCATTATCATAAATGATAGCAGCCAGGTCACATGCTGAGGGAATCACATCTATACTATTTGTAAAGCAAAAATTATAAAAAAACTAAAATTTCCTTTTTTTAAAACAATTGTAACATACTTACCTTACAAAAACATCAAAATACACTCTTACACTTAATTTTTCAAAATCATGGTCAGTATGAATAAAAGAATTATAAGTACATTTTATTTTGAGATTATTTTGTATTTTAATTTCAGTAAGAATGACAGAGAAATTATATAAGATATTTGTAGACAAAATACACACTTTTGTTCCACAAGTTGTGGCTGGGGCAGTTTATTTAGAGTATTATAAATTTTTTTATTACATTATAAAAAAATATTTTGTAAAAATGGTTGTAAGATACATCAATATTTGTAACATACATTCCTTTGCTTTTAAGTGTTTTACTTCAATATTACACACTTACTTAAATAAAACATAAAGTTAAAATTGAAAATTGTTTTAAACATTCATGACAATTTTGTCTTTTAGACATTTTTTGTTCCAAAATTTAAATTTGATTTAAACTATATTAAAAACATGAAAATAATTCAGATTGATCTCAAGAGCTAAATGAAAGTTTTTAACTCATTTGAGTTATCCCAACACCTGTCTGTAATCAGAATAATGATATGGTAGCAATAAATTTAGATTTTCTAAGAAGATTAATTTGCCTAAACAAGAAAAGGCAAGGAGCTGGTGCAGGTTAATACGCTGCGGAGTCGGTGTCAGTCGTGTAGTCTAATGCTCAACAGAGGCGTGAAGCTAAGGCGAGATTGTCGTGCAGCACAAAGCCAGGTTACGAGACAAAGCTTTGAGTCACAACAACCGACTCTCCGGAATGTCAATGTGTCTCCAGTCTCCGGGGAATGAAACCACTTTGTAATTAGATCATGTTGCTAACTTTCCTCACCCTCACTCGTTCACACCTGCTCTCCGGTCTCACGAGTTGCTGAGTTACAGAATCTCACACCGATCTTGTTACCTCACTTCTCTCGTTCTCACTTGGTCTCTGTGAAAATTGGGCAGAAAACTGTCAACTCGCTTATAACTTCTGAATGGCATTATTACAGTGTTAGTTATTTGGACATCTATGAAAAGACAAAAAAGATGGTTTATAGTTAACACACTGAATGAAATGAAATGATGTTATTTATAAAATAATGGAATTTACTTAATTAGTATTTTATTAAAAATGTTTCATTCTAAAAGTTATGTTTAGTTATAATTAATGTCTTTAAGTCATAAATGATTGAAAATATGCCATTTCATAAAGTAATAATTTATATAATTTAGTAACAAATTCATATTTTCAGCAACCCAAAGTTCCTATTTTAATTACCCATTTTTTGCTCATTCCCATGTAGTAGCTGTGGCTCTGAAATAAAAGATTAACTCAACCAAAAACCAATTGCAACATTTTAAATGTTAAATGTGTTAATGTAAGATATATAAATCATTGGTATTTAAAAACTAAGAAACCAAAGCAATATTATTACTACTTAAAATTTAAAAAAAGTTTAGGTTGGTTTATATATATATATTGTATTTTAGGGTACTAAAAATGTGCGAATAAAAGTGTAAAAATAATTTATAGTTTTAGAATCAATCGCAAAAGATTGACTTTTATATTTCACATAACCAAATATAAACTGATCCTGGTAAAATATTCGATGAATACTCCAAGTGAAGCACAGAGCATTCTGGTGAGCACTGTAAACACTTACTGTGCAGAGTTATCAGTCAGAGAATGCTGTCTTGATCTTATCTCGATACTATTATTATTGATGTTCAACAAAAGAAATAAGCAGCATGCAATTTCTTTTACTATCTAAAACTTTATGATTGATTTATTTTCTAAATTTAAAATAAATTTCATTGTTAGTATGATTATATTCATACTGTTTTTTATTGTTAGCAATAAAAAGTTCAAAGTATACTAAAAATATATACATTTATTTATAAAGAGCATATGCAAAGGATATATTAAGTCAATTTTATAGAAGGTTACTGAAAATTTTCACACAAGTTCTTGAGAATTTAATTTCTTTCCAATTCTTATAGAAGTAATGCAATAGGACCAGGAGAGCAAGAGACTTAAATATAATTTGTATTATTTAGATTCACATGGATTATTTCATCAGAACTTACTGAGGAGGATATAAATTTGTAGGAGAAACTTTTCTACTTAAATATTCACGTAAAAAAGTTTATCAAAGTACATTTCCTATTCACATTTTCTTAATAGCCTGCACCATTAATGCATGATATTAAAAAAAGAAAAGTTTGGCCTATTTCCATCCTTTGAAATATTGTATGAAGAATTTGAGTATCCCAAATAATATCTTGAATCATCATTGGTTAGATTGATCCAACAATTCCCACCCTAACTATAAGTAGTACCTCACAAACATAACATTAACTTTTATCATTTTATTGTTATTCATCATAGCTCTTTAAATTTTAAATTTCTAACGTAATCTTGTTTTTCTATACAGCCGGTTACGACCCACTGACTCACGGCGGCTATGGAGCCGTGGACGACTATGCCCCCTACCCCCATCTGGTCTCCTCCGCATCTCCCGACTACAGCCGCAATGCCTCTAGACAAGACTACACTCCCGACAAGTGCCGCAGACGTGAACACCACTTAGGTAAGGATTAGTTGCTATCAACATACTGACCTGAGTAGCATCTTTTTGGTTGTAACACAAACATTATTTCTAGTGTACTGAGTAAGCAGCAGTGCAGAATTATTGTGTAGGAATTTAGGGAAATTATAAACACAGTCCCTGCAATTCTCTTGTTCATCGGTACAGTCATATTTAAGGTAGATAAAACACTAGCAATTGTTCATTACGTGCAGTTAAAAAGTTTTCTGTGAATGAACATGCCTATGTCAATAACATTTTTAATAAGTTTAAATGCAAATAAATGCAATAGTAAGTAAAAATGTATTTTGAGTTTTAATATGTGAGTTGAGTTTATAGTTCAGAAAAGGGTTTGCAATTTTGAAAAATGTAAAGTTACAGTGAATGCCTAAGATTGAGTTTGAGAGACAGCTTTGTATATGCTTCATCATTTATTACACAGATAAAGGTGAACATTATGTCCTGAAGTCAATAATAACATTTTAATTAGTGAAGAATGTATGTATCTTACGATAATAGAACACTTGGTTTTTTTAAGATTCCAAAATTGCAAATTTTCCTGAAATCTTGCAAATGTGTTTCCATAGATTTTGATAGTTTGTGAGAAAGTACTTTGGTTCCAGTAGGTTTCTAAGCTTTTAATGTCATGGTTTATGACTCTCAAAAACAGATTTCAGGAAAACTTTTGGAAATAATTTCTAATAAAGTAAGAAATTTGAAAAATTCTAATTACTTTTTGAAAAAGTATGATCTGTCTGGACTCTCCAAATTTTCTCCTGGCTACGTTCTTGAGTGAAGGAAGGGCTCATCACATTGTTTGTAAACAAAAATTTTGCTATTGTTAAAAATTTTACAATAAGGCACTAAACAATTGTCAGGGCAACCTCACTTAGGTTTAATTTTCTTGAAGAACAAATCAATGATGCTGAATCAGCCGATCTCGAGTTTCATTTTGTGCAGGAAGAAATGAAGCCATTTACTTCCCATCAATGCACAAACAATAATTATGCGTGGCAGCACTCCATTATGTACATTAACAGTGGAATTGTAAATTAGGTTTATTTAAAAATGAAATATATTATTTAGAATATATTGTTTCGTTAACAATGCACATTGTCCTGAACTATTACTGGTAAATTAGTCATTATTAATTTATGTGATATTAGTTTTTCTGCTTCAAAGATATAAACACAATTTTTTATTGACCCTTTATTTATTATTAGAACTCCACTGATGAAAGAGATTTATAACCATTACTGAACGTGCACACAGTTTTAGAAGTATGAATGTTATGAAGTAGGCTAAAACATTTTAGAAATATAATAATTGATGAAGATTTAAGTAAATCACTACTAAGTATTTTACAGACTGATTTAGTAGATCATAAGGAGTGAAACACCATTATCATAGTTTGGTGATTAAAGTGAGGTGGTTTGAACAACAGTGTTGTCATCATTTGTCAACAAGAAAACAAATTAATGAAGACAGATGACATTACAAAGGCATTGAAGCGAAGGTAGGGGGAGGATGTGATGTTCTCTGTTGTCATTAGTCTTATGCTGTGAGATACTAAACATAGCCATTCAAATTCAGTGATTTGCTTGTAAACTGTATGTAAAATTCATTTAATATTTTGTTTTAAAAGCCTTCTTTTCAGGAATTGTGCTGTTATGTATAAATTAATTGTGCAATAGCTTACATAAATTACTTGGGTTCTTTTTCACTTCAACACCAAATATTATATCAGTAACATAGTAAAAATACTGACTAGACCTAATTACAAAATATACACATCATCCTACAGTTATGCTTAGGCTTAGGCATACTCTTTATAGTGTTTTGTAGTACGATACTTGTCAAACACAAGTTAGGATGGTGCTGAAGGTTCAGTCTCGTTGTCATTTAAAACATGATTATTTACTACACTTTCTTCCTCAGAAATAGCAAAATCAGGATCAATATCATCATTGTCACTATCAAAATCAAACAGTGCATCCTCAATGTCTTCATCGTGCAAAACAATTGTATCACCACCGCCTCGGCTCGTTGATGTCGAAAATAAAACTCACTTTAAATGATTCTGGTTGACAACTAAATAATGACAATATATCTGTATCTATTCCTCAACAAACAAATTCAAAACAAATCAGCAAACAGTAGATCCTTAACAAAACAGTAGCAGACGATACAAGTCGTTGGTTAGCTGAAAATAAACACTTTCCAGGTTTTTAACTACGCATCATAATAATGCTGAAAGTGAAGCCATAAAGGAAGGTAACTTGTGTCTAGTTATTTAAACCCCTTTCACAAGATCTACAGAGACTTTCTTATAACAAATATGAGCCCGAATAACATGTTTTGGTTAGATATTTACATTGCAACAGATGTCGGACTGAATCTGGCCTTGGACTAGAACGGTCGAGATAGCGATGTTGGACTGAGTTCGCCTATGAATCCCAAAAGGTTAATGGTTACAGTAACTAAAATAGTGTGCCAGATTCTAGCCATGGTCTAAGTAACCATGATCTTATCCATAACATTTTGTCATGGCTTTTGAATTATTGTAATATTTCACACAGGTGCTTTAAATTACACTTCACATATTTTAAAACTTTCATTGGGAGATGGAATGAAAATTTTCGCTACGTTAAGCTTGTTTTATACGCAATTTAAAATAAAATTTTCTTTTCTTTATTATTTGGTTTTTCGCTTTGTTTTAGAAAATATTGTTTAACCCTAGAACTAGAAGTTATTTTTGTATTACTTTAAATTCAAAGAATGTGTTTGAACTAATTTCAAGAAACATTTTTGTGGTATTATAGCACACATAAAATCATAAATGTGAGCATGTTTTACCTTCCAGTTTTTTCACATAGCTTAAAAGATCTATAAGAAACACTAAAAATATATTTTAAATGTTTTAGAAATGTTTAAATTCTATTCAAGAATATGGGATCACATTTACATTATTTCAGTTTTTACTTATTCAGTATTTAATCTTTAACTTATTTTTTATGTTTTCCAAACAGTAATAATAATGAACAACATTGTTTTATAGAGTCACCGTATCATGACGTAAGTGGACTTCCAGACCCTTATCATCTTATGTTGGAGAATGAAGAAAACCACCCCAAGAAACCACATCAAGAAGTTTCCCTCTCCCTGGACGAAAGCCTAGAGTCTGGGTACTCGACTCCAAACTCCCGCAGTAGAAGAATTATCCGTGAGATCATCGTCTGAACTGCAGCCCCGCCAACCCTACTTTGGGTGTGGAAGTGTACATTTAATTACATGGTGCTCATTTGCCATCGTAAACTATTACAAAACCGTTCAATGAATGTAATTAATGTTATCAAATTGTTGACATTTGATATGTAAATAACTTAATGTACATATTAAACTGATAGGAGTTATCTATTTATCAAATTGACTGATTTGTCGAAGGAGTTTACTCGTTGTAATATATGTGTAAATAAAGGGCTTGTGGACAAACGAAAAGTACAAATGTGACTGGTTCATATTTTAACGGACAGAATAAAAATAAATGAAATATGAGGTTAATATTTCTGTATTTCAAGGAAATGTAGTATGAAGCTACAATTCCTTATTGGCATTAATGTATTAAATTAGCCGTAATAAGTCAAATATGACTTGTGTACTTTCAGTTGTACTTGGAATACATAATAATAGTTTATTAAATCATTTTGAGGTGAAAATATTAATGTCTTCAGTAAATTAAAAACAAATCCCATAGTAAATAAATAATGATTATGGTTTAAAAGTAAAAATAAACTCTAATGTGTTACACTATTTTATGAGTAATATTTCAGTTTGTGTGTATTCATGAGAAATTTAACAGGATAAAAAAAGACTGAATACATAAAGCTATTGGGGCAAAAGTATATCTTGCTGGGTTTTGGTAGTTATGTTGGAAGTAGTGGTGTTATCGCGGGGAGATCATAATTTATTTATCTTTAGACAAAATTACTAAATTTTATGTTCATTTAAAATATTATAACTGTAAATATATTTACAATTATTATTCTAAAAATAATTTGTGATACAATATAAAACGTTTACCAGCATTGAAGCAAAAAAAAAAAAAAATACTTATCCGGATGAATATTACTAAGAGCAATTGATACAATGCAAGTATATAACATTAAAAATATTATGGGGTAAGGTTCAGAAACAGGAATGATAATGACACGTTAAAAATATCTATGTAGGAAAGCGTTATTATTTCTCTTCATGGTAATGAAAATGTTGTGTTTGTGTGTTAGATGTGTTGCTGAACTGAATAATGAAATTTAAAAATAAGAATCTCATTAGGATCTAATATTTGTGATCATTATTAATTTTCTTTACTAACAAAAAATTACCTAGGTTCTGTATGAATTAGAGCTCTCTTTTTGAATTCAATTTTCTTCTTAATGTGAACATGTTTTAGATTTTGATTAAATAATTTAATTGAATTAATTTAGATTTGAAACATTGACCCACACATTGTAACAGTAAAAACATTTAATAATTTCAACAAGATTATTAGAAATACTTAGCGTTACAATGTGGGTGGTAGTTTAATTGCACATTAACAATTTATGGATTCAACTGTAAAATGTATGTAATCACAATATTGAATACAATTTTATATTTAAAATAAATAAATGATATAGCATACTTATTTTAAATAATAAGAGAATTGTATCTTTCATCTGATTAGTTACAATTTAACCACACACATTATCATAGGTATACTTCAATCTTTCATTGCTTATTTAAATTAAATAGGAAACAATTTATTCACACACACAAAATTTTAAAATTCGTTTGAAATGAATTCATTGTCATGTTTTGTATAGTAAATAAAAGATAATATAAATACTAATTAATATATTTTAATTCAAATTAAAATAACAGAATATGTGCAATACAAAGCATAAGTTCTCACATGAAGCTCTGTCGTTATTTTTAATTATTTATACAAATCATATGTTCTGTATATATCTTTAGTTTAAGCACTTTTCAATATTTTATGTTGTCTGTTTTCAAAGTAATCGTTTGTTTTGTTGCATGCCATAAGTTATCAGATCTAGATAATATTTCTAATGTCAGTATATATATTTAAAATTATTAAAATGTCTTTGTAGTATTTTTTAAAATATTCAAAATTAAAAATACAGTAGTGTATCAAATTAATAGGTAAGTGTCACAGATTTAAATACTTAGAAGTTTAAAATTATGGAAGCGAGCATTCAGAACTTTGTTTAGAAACGTTATTTGGACCTAAAAACTTATTTTAAAACTAACCACATGTACTATTATTTTTAAAATGTACTGACATTAGTATATCTGACTGAATTGACCACATTGTTGCAACAGAATGTCAATATTGAGGAGTTGCCAACTTCATATAGTGAGGGGTTTTTGTATATAAGTTTGCAGAGTGCCATGTATGTCCTGCTGAAGCTCAAATTGTGCTGATAGTTTTAGTTTGTTCCGCTAGTCTATTATCCGGAAATGACTGATCTTTTAATCTCATTTTAATGTCTTGCCTTCAATTATTAATTAACTTTGATATTTTTGTTCAGACGCACAATTCCTTACTGTCATTTTAACATATTTTTGTGTTTCTAATAGTTATAAGGTGTAAGGAATTTTCTCATAAATGAAGAGAAATTGTTTAATAGTAATTGTAGCAAGATTCAAATCTCAAAATCTATTTATTTTAAAGTTGAACCCACAAGAAGAGAGGCTTTGGATTCACTGTTTACACACGTCTTCAAAATAGCTTCAAGCCTCTTCAACTTTTCTGGGTTGTTAACTATCACTTTCAATGAACTATTTTTATTGTAATATTGCTTAGATTATCTTATTTACGTGAATGCAAAACACTTGTTGTACGATTACCATGAATGGTTTCCTGAACACATTCATATACCAGTAACATATTAGTGTAAAAAAACTAGCAATTTAAAAACCATACTATTAAATTTTAATCCAAATGTGAAACTAGTAAAAATTAAAAACACTCTATCTGAAAATATGTATAAATTGTTACATTTGTTTAACAGTGGATTATTTATCATACATTTTGACTTATTTTACATTTTTTCCACTGATAAAGTACAAAAAAAGTTTAATGAATAGAATCGTGAATAAAATAATCTGACCAGTGTTTATTTAAAGAAATATATTTAACTTTAATTTTGCTCTCTTTCAATGGCTGTTCTCAAGAAGGAGACTGTGAGATACAGTCTCAAATCTTTCATAACTTGTATTTGTATGGCTTTTGTTTGCTCATGTGCATTGTCATCATATATCACTCACTGCAGCAAGATCTCATAAGTTGTTATTGTTTTTTATAAAATAAAGTAAAAAATAAAAAAAAATGCTAACATTTTCTAAACAGTTTATTTCTAACTATATTCTTTATAATGGAGCCCAGTTTTGTTTTCTTTTATATATGTCTGTATAGCTGTAATTTTAAGATATCTGCAATTTCATAATTGTTTTTACTTGTACAGTTTCATGTTTCTATGTTCTTTTATATAAAAAATAATAAATGAAAAATGTATAGAGTTGTGAACATTTCTTCCTCCTTCACTTTGACATCTGTATACATATTTATAGTAGACTAAATATTATTCAATTTTCGTACCAGACGAGTGGGTTCACCCGTATTTACCAAGGTTGTACTGATGCCCTTAGGCTACTAACTACAAGTAAGATGAACTATTTTTCACTGAATTTTTTAAAGGGCACATTGGTTACAAACGTTGGGGGAGCAAAATGTATAACCGATAAAATAGCAAATTAATTCAAGGAAATACAAAATAATTAACAATTTTAAATAGAGTTTATTGATAGTTTATTTTTGTTTTCTACTAGGTATTACATTCATAGAAATACTATTTAGACCATTACACAATAAGTGATCAATTAATTAATTATCCTGGGCATGTAACCTGCACTGAACCTTGCAGTTGTGTTAGCTATAGTGTTGTTAGCTTAAGTGATGATTAAGAGTGTTTATCCGCGTATCGTAATTTCACACTCACACCTGCCCTCCCCCTTGTAATGAAAATAATCTCGGTCAAGGAAAGTAAGCAGAATAACAGGTTTTAACTATATCAAAACAAACCATATATATTTTAATACTAATAAAAATAGAATATCATTAAAATAAAATCTGTTGTATCAATTTGTGAAATATGGTTCTGTGCTACGTACCTTTATTTATTTTTCTAGACACAGCGGATGCATAGGCATTGTAGAATTATTCTAAAAATCAGGCATTAGGGAAAATCCGCAACCTGACACCAAATTGGCAAGTTTAGGGACTTTAAATCCTGAATTATGAGTCATGGACATGACAGTACGTCATGGGGGGGTGGCACTTCCTGGTTTGGGGCCCATTGTAGCTCCTTGTTTAGGAAACAATCTTGCTGGTAGATGCAACCTGCATGGTAGGTTCACTAGTACCTCTTGGTAGAAGATGTAAATTTCTAGTCAATTTGTCTCAAGCAGGATTAAATTGCACCTATTATCTAAACTGGATGTTGCAAAAATTTACCTCTCAAGTTAACATTTGAATGGTTGAGTTTTCAGATTTCATTTTTAATCTCTACAAAAGTCACCTTTCTCGACATGAATATACCTGCTTTTAAGGAAGTTATAACTAAGTTTTCTTTCACATAAGTGTAAACACACCCATATGCATGCTCCACTGTTATAATTTTTTGTACAGTTTGTTGTTGATACTATAATTTTCTGTAAGATAGTAAAATTGGGAATGCTTAAATGAAGGCAAGATTCTAACTTTAATTGAACAAGAAGTTGAATAGAGACAAACACCTATAATTTTTACCACTCTTATTTTTTCAAGATCAAAGTAATTTTCTCACTGTGCTTATTTAAAAAATATCTATCTCTTCAAAGAATGAGGTCGGTAGGAGTAAGTAAAACGTTTAAATATAAAAAAATTGAATTAAAACATTCACACCCATTCAACAACTAATGGTGGTGGTAGGGTGAACTTTTGGTACATTCAGTATATTCACTAGAATTTAAATATAACTCATCAAACACATAAACATAAATGATATTAGTCCTTGAGGAGCAAACTCTATAGCTGTTGTAACAGTGGCGATCCCAGGAACATTTAAAACTCTAAATGGAGCAATATATCTCCATGAGGATATAGTGTGTCAGCTGCTGCAGCACAACGTTTGTGTCACCAGATACTGCTGAGCTGGGTGCCATCTGTATGTAACGTAACTATACAACGTAGGTAAGCATCATTGAATTTATATTTTTATGTGTGCATATGTTGTTTTAAGAATAAACATTGAATCAAACATTTTATTTTTTTCTAATTAAATTTCAAATTATATTAATTGACTAAAAATGTGAAAATACTACAAAAATCCTTTTTAAGGAGAGAATTGTATCTTGTTGCTCAGGTATCAATTAATTTGTAAAAACAGTGCCTCTCTCTTTTATTTCAGTGAAAAATGTTATTTGCATTCTTTAAAATATACTGTGCATTTTGGTTCCTCTGCTCATACTCAAATAATATCGAAAATTACATAATTTATATTTAGTTTAATTAAAAATATTTTGGTTGATATAATATTAGTATATAATTTTAATGTTAAAATTTTAAATGTGGAAATTTGATGGGGAGATAAGTTTAAAACTGAATAGTTGTATTCTTATCAAGGTTCAACAATAGGCATTTTGATGTTAGCTATTTTTATGGTCTGTAAAATAGTATTAACCCTGGGTCAAGCTGATCACTAAGAAAAACATGAATTATTTTTACAATATATTATTCCAACTATTGATGAATTATAGACTACAGCAAGAAGCTCTGAATGTTGAAATATGAACTAATTCCAACCTTTCCACGTTTGCAGTGTTCGTTCATTATGTGAGAAATGTAATTGTAAAACATCAATATATATGTTGCAACTCTACAGCCAGTATTGTAAGACTAGCATACTTTTCAAAATTTATAAAAACTTTTTTAATTATTCGAGATTAGTTTGTCATCTGGCTCCATCCAAATAAAGGAAAGAAGTAAGAGTTTTTAATTACAAAATTACTCAGAAAATTGTTTAGTAAATAAGGATAAAAGAAAAAAATGGAAGCTTTTAAAATTCAGAAGTAATTTCCTAGCTTACTCAAATGGAAAAATTTGAAGAGTAAGATACATATTATATTAAGCTTCATAAATATTTAGAAACTTACTCCCATTATTCAGTGATGATTGTCATATTTGTAATGGAGTGATGTTTTTTAAAAGTGTCCGTTTGGTAGAGCAACGGTTTTATGATGTATTGTTACTCTTTAGCGTCGCATTGGAAACATTTATGAAATTTTTAATAAATAAAAATTAATTAGATTAGTTGGTAAAAATTCTGTAATTTATAATTTGTTCCAATTATCATTGTTCCCAAGGTGTAATGGCCTCCTTGGATTTAAATTTATAACATAAAAAAAAACTTGATCAAGAATTACAGGGCATATTGTTTATTTTAGTTGTGAAAAGATTAATTATTTTAATGTTATTTCTTTTTTTGAACAGTATATTCATTTTTATTTATATCTTCCTTGATATTCCTATTTGTATATTAAAAAATTGCTATAGTTATATAAAAACCATTATTTATCAAAAAATATTTTGGAGACTCTCTTGCAAAAATGTGAAAAGTAATGTGACTTACTGTACAAACTACACAAGAGAAAGTCCATGTAGCCAAGGAAACATAAGGTCATGTGAGTGAGTAATAAATTCACGGACATATTGCTGCGTAGGGGACAATCCTACATGTCACATCATATCAGACACTAGGCTGGCTCTGTTGCTGTAACTAACTGTTACAAGCTGGTTGTATTTTTCCATCAACGTAAAAAATCTGTAATATTTATTGATTATCTTATATACAAAATCAAATCAAATGCTACTAAACTCCGAAGTGAAAACAAAAAGAAACTTAAATAAGATATTTTGGTTTGCCTAGGATACTGAACAAAATCTTTAATGATCACTATGGTATTGTCTATTTGTTGTTTTTGTTTGTGTTAAGATTTTATATTTAAACACTGTGTTTAATAATAAATTACTTTTGAGAACACTTACTTTATTGAGTTTAATTATTTTCTGATATTTGTTACAATAAACATAATTAGGATATTTATATTAATAATACAAACAAGATCTTTACTTAAGTAGCTAAATTAATACAAAACCCCACAAAGCAATAATAATCTTTAATAATCATAATTACCACATGGATGCTTTAAATGCAATTCATAATAATGTTATATTTATTTTTAAACAAGCTAAATAATACTAAATGAAACAAAGAATAAAGTTTAAAGATCCATGCTGTGTTGTGAATTTATATTATAAATTAGAAACATAAAATTGGTCATAAATGGGAAAATAAATCGGTCTATTACAATTGTCCTTATGGCAGCTTTTAAGAAAATTCTACATAACTTCACCAATAAAAGAAGTGGAAATTTGGTGTCAAAACTAATCTTATAAATGTCTAGGTTAAGCTCCACAGTAAACATCACTAGAGTAGTCAGCTATTTTATGGTCCTAGTACGAGCAAAACTTAGCGTGTTCTGAAATGCATATAATACACCCTAAGCAATTTGTAAAAAAAGATTTGTTGTATCTCAAACAGTCTTCGGAATATTGATTACATTTAAATCCCATAAGAAATAAATTATTAATACTTTAGCTGTCACTAAATCTTCCAACTTCTGACTGAGCTGGAAGTACTATTGTAGTTTTCTATCTAACAATGTCTTTTATAAACAATTCAAATCAAATCTTTTTTATTGCATCGACAATTCTTACATTGTATGGCAAACGTCATGGTTTTTTAAATTTCTGACATTTATATAACAATACACACTCACACATACAGTTTTACAGTTACCCCTCTTTCATACATCGCCAATGCAACCCACTTAGTACAGCGGAGTCAGTTTTCTAATTGGGCGGTCTCCCAGTCGAATGCCAAAAACTCACCTGTATTATAGAATGCTTGTGACACCAAGAAGCGTTTAAGGCGAGTCTTTAACGCCTTGGGCATTGGAGTATCTTTAATTGAATTGGGCAGTCTGTTGAGGAAATGAACACCCGCCTGCGAGGGCAGGCGTTCATAAACCACCGTTCTGTGTCTCCCAGTTCGGTAGTTTGCTCTACCACGTGTCTCATGCATGTGTATGTCTTGGCCTCTGGTTAAGGCGCATTTACTCATACAAAACAAAGTTGTTTCCAAAATGTAGAGGCATGGCAGAGTCAACAGCTGCAATTTCTTGAAGGATTCCCTGCACGACTCTCTAAATTTGATTTTGGCGATTATTCGAATTGCTTTTTTTGGAGTCTGAATGCTCTTTGAAACTGTGTGTTTGCGCAAGCTCCCCAAAGGACCACTTCGTAGGCCAGATGGGGGTAAATCAGTCCATAATACGCCGTAATCAGTACCTGACTCGGGCAGTATTTGGCTAAAGATCTCAGAACAAAAATACCTGAGCAGACTTTGGCGCAAACATAGTCAATATGCTCATTCCAAGTCAGCCCTTGGTCAAGGTGCATTCCTAGGAATTTTGAAGAGCTGACTTCTTCCAGTGTGGAGTCATCTAACAAAATAGCAGGCCCACACTGGTTGCCCGCAGTGCGCAAGGCTATATTCAAAACGTTGGTTTTAGAAGGGTTTGTTGTAAGATTGAGGCTGTGGAAGTATTGGACACAGTTGTTGACGTCAACAAAAGCCTGTTGTTCCAAAACTTCACTTGATATTGCATTGAAAAAGAGAGTCGTATCATTGGCAAACTGCACTAATTTTGCATGCAGAAGCGATGATTTTACATCGTTGACGTAAAGCAGGAAAAGCACAGGACTGAGGATGGATCTCTGAGGGACTCCGTAACTCAGTTCAATTTTTTTGGACGACTTACTAGATATCTGGACAACCTGGGATCTGTGAGTTAGAAACGAGCCATTTAAGAGGCAAACCTCGAATACCGTGAGACTCAAGTTTGTCAAGCAGTGTACCGTGGTCAACGCAGTCGAATGCTTTGGACAGGTCTAAGAACACACCCATTGTGTGGTTACGACATTCAAGCCCTTAATATACCCAATTCACCCTTAATATAAATTAGGAACTGAATATATAACATATTTTAATTTGCAGAAAAAATGCTTCAATTTATATATTTTTGTTCAACGTATATAGTTTTAGGGCTGGATTTTTGTTCTGTTTTAGTTTATGAATCCTTAGCATCAAGATTCTTATTAAATCTATGGACAACCACGGGTCAGTGAAAGCATCTCCGGTGATCGGAAAACTAGTATGATTAAAAATGAAATCTATGTGTTTTGTTTCAAGATTTTACTATTCAAATGGAAAAAAAATCCTAAAATGTAATTTTCTATCAAGTTTTTGAAATGTTAAAAACCTCAGTCTCAGATTTGTTGCCATGAAAGAGAAGAAGCCAAGTTTATCATACCAGAAATTACACTTATAACTATTTCCTTATATAGAGCTTTGCTAATGTTGAGTTTTCATTCCATTAACAATTTCCAAGAACATCATAAATCCATTTTCAAAATGTTATACTAGGCATTTTAATAGACTGAGTTTAAAGACAAGGTAAACTTTGTATACATATTACAAACAAACCTCACAATAAAAGTCAGCTACAAACCACTCAGAAATAGTACTAAATTAACAAAATATTAATAATTGAATGTATAAAAGTCTAGAGAAAATAAACAACAAAACAATGCCATATAACATACAACCTAAAAAGTTACATTGAGAGTAAAGACCGAGTAAGAGAAAAATTCAAAAATGTCAAATAGGATTTTCATAGAACAGAGGGATCATAAGCATTTTCACAATCATGTTAAAGATTAGTTAAACAAGGAAGGAGTGTGCCACACCACGTATCACATAAAAGACTTCCCCAAGATTGCAATCTAAAAATTTCAAAAATTCAATTTTTGAGATGCGAACAGAAAAATATACGAGCAGTAAAAACAGATCTCCCAATAGGAAAAAAAGAAATTCAATAGTAACCCCACCAAATGGGTATGCTTCTATGACCCTCAGCCAAATTCCATAAATGGAAATGCACATCATAAAACATTCTTGCCTGAGTGGTTTTATGCAAAATTTAAATTCTACAGATTGCATCTTTCTCGAGATATCTTACAGAAGATAATTAATTAGTCTACATGTATTATTGTTTACATGTTAGAAATGCTACATGATTGAACTCGATTTAATTAAAAATATTTTATTCTGCGATTATTGTTGCCACCAAGATTACCCAATAATTTGAACATTGTAAAAATGTTCGCTGTTTGCTGATTCCCATGAAGTGACATGCACCACCTTTGAACTTGATGTTCCTTGTGTATAAATGAAGCTTCTTGCAAAATTTAAATCCTACAGGTCTGTTTGTTTTCAAGAAATCTTGTGGACATTCAGGCAGATAGACTGACAGAAATGAATTTTCCAGCCTTATAGACTTTGCTGACGTTCAGCCAATTACATTGACATTATTGCTCCTCCTCACCAATGTAATATAATGATGTATATTTGGAAAGAATCATGTTAATGAGTAAAAGAGTAGCAATGTAATATCAGTAGCTACAACAGTCCAGTCTAAGATACACTAATAGCTTGCTAGAGCCTTGCAAGCCTTTGATATTGTCTGGATATGCATCGGAGAGGCAGAGATGTTTTATCTATCAAGCTGTCACAATATACAAACAACTCATTAATCACATAATCATCACAAACCAACGAAGTGACGCGAGGCAAAGAGACAGTTTAATTACATTAGTGACCATTAATCTTCAGGCAAAGGTATTTTTTTCGAAATGAGTTAGGTAAAACCTTCAGTTGTAATGCTCTCATGGTAACTAAGGTAGCATATGCAGAGTCACAGTTTAGTTTTATAAGTTCATCTGGAATGAACCGTTACAAAGAGCTTTAATCACATCTCTATTTTATGATTTGATGTAATCTTTTTTCTGCCGTGACAATGATTATTTTACTATAGGCACTGGTCAGTCAGAGGTATGTTTTTGCGAGCAGATGTATTGAGAATTATTTAGTTTACTTAATAACTCAGCTCCAAAAGTTATAGGGTTCGCTAACGCTCAGCCAATAATTAGCAATAGTCTTATTAAGTGCATTTATAGATTAGATTTTATTAGTTTACTTAGAGATAGCATACGCAAAGTTGATAAACAATGAGTTTGTGTGGGTCTAACTTGACCGAGTCGCAATGCTTAGGTACGATTTATTAATTTCGATCTAGATTGTATGATATGTGTGTTATGTTAGTGGTCATGTGGAGAAAGAGACCAGCTTAAATTTCTCGAAACGTAGTTAAACTACTTTGTTGCTTTTTTATCACTGAGTGGTAGCAATTATCCGTAGAAACCTGTTATCTTAGCAAATATTTCATTGTCAAAAGCAAACTTTACTCAAATAATAGCATTGTGGTGGGTCTTGTTGACTGAATGAAATGTTATAATTTACCATCCACGACAAATTCAATGTCTACGAGTTTATAACTGTAATGTGTACTAGGAACATAAAGCCACGAAGCTAACAGTGACATGTGATATAAAGCTGTGACATAAATAATCTATGATAATATTCAAATTATTAAAGTTTTCAGAATATTTATTCATTCAGATGTCAATAATACAATTAATTGATCAATAGACCTTCAGAGAGATTTTGAATGGAAACAGAATAATTATACTATGTGTGAGTGTGCGCGTGTGCGCGCTACGCTCGTTGGTCCCTTTTTGGGTGTTGGCCAAATTCGAGGATAAGAGGAATTATATATTAGCCAAATTCGGGAATAAGAGGAATTATATATTATTTGAATCCGGAGATGAGGTTTCCAAATTTCATGTTCCCAACTGTATCCACTCTCGAGAATCGTAGACTACGGGTCATAATACTTCGCTGACGCTCAGCCAAATGGCGGTATCCATAAAAGATAATCAAGGGATTTTGTTGAAAAATGAACTTGTACTCGAGACCGAATGTAATCAGAGGAAATGTACTAGTACAACAAAGTAAAACAATAATTTAAATTATAATATTGACAAGAATTTACTTAAGTTTTGAATTTGAGTGGTAGGCCTATTTTCTGACAAGAATAATAATAATATAACTTTATTGCGGTAACAATAATAAAATTGCATACAAACGTCACAAAATATTTAAATAATAAAAAGGTAGGCCTACACTTCATTCACTCACGCACACAGTCACATGTTTCTCTCATTCACTCTCATCTTCATTCTCACCAGACAATCCTGCCACTGCCACACCAGAACCAGAGGATTGATCGTGTTAGTTTTGAATTTCGTCCCAGCGGCTCTCCATAAACTCGTCAACCGAGTAAAACACCCTCGACACCAAAAGGTGTCTTAGTCGAGTTTTTTGGTCATTCAATTGTTTGATCTCTTCAGGGAGCTTATTCATTAGCTTGACACCAACCTCAGACTAAACGTTCGAATGCTGCAGTTCTGTGTTGTTAAACGCGGAAGTTGTCCCTGCCTCTAGTCCCATACTGGTGAACGTCCCTGCCTTGAACCAAGTTACACTTAGAACGGCAGTACAGGACAACCTCCAGGATATAGAGACAGGGCAAAGTCAGAAATCGAAGCTCCCTGAAGGTGTTTTTGCATGAATCTCTGAAGTTCAATTTTGAAATGATTCAGACAGCTTTCTTTTGACTTCTAAATACACGTTCGAATCTGTATTTAGAACAGCTGCCCCACAGTCTCAAACCGTATGTCAGATGTGGATATACCAAGCCAAAGTAGGCCGTTCTTAGTATATCCAAAGAGCAGAATTTTGCAAGGTTCCGTAAGACATAAATGCCTGAGGAAACCTTTGAACAAATGCCGTCAATGTGATCGTCCCAAGTCAGCCCTCGATCTAGGTGCATTCCGAGGAACTTGGTGGAATCAGTTTCTTCTATTAGAACATCATCCACCATCACGGCAGCAAAGTTGTCAGGTTCTTGCTGCCGAAGAAAGAAATTGACAACGCTTGATTTGGAACTGTTGGTCCTCAGATTTAGTGTTGAAAAATACTGAATACATGAATTCAGTTCTAAAAATGAGTTGATTTCTAATTCATGTTTTGTTTTTGCTCTGATGCAGAGAGTTGTATCGTCAGCATCAGTGCTTAATTTCTAAAATTTTAGGTGTGGGAACTCTTAAAGCGTGAAGCTCAGACCGGTGGGTATGGAATACACCCCAGGAAGGAGGGGGGCCCTCACCCAGGAAAACTTTTGAAAATTATAACTGTAAACCTTTGTTTTTAGGCCACCCAGACATAATAATACATTCATTTTTATAAAATACCAAGTGATATTTTAATGCTGTTTATTTTCTTTAAGGTTCTTGATTAGGATGTAAGAAAATAAAAACATGAATTTAAATTATTGAGTTTACTCTCTACTCTACTCTACTCTACTCCATTAACACCTTGTTGCCTACTTTAAATTTCCCAGAAATATTTGGTTTGATTTCATTGACCATTTTGTTTGAATCAATGGAGCTCGCCAATATTAATTTTTTAATGAATGGTAAAATAAAAACAAATTGAGCCTTATTCGCAGTTTTATTTATACACATTACAGTAGTAATAATAATACATATTAATATGTAAATGGATGTTTGTTAATATAACAGCTTTTTTACAAGTTTGCATATTTTACAAAAAAATTGCATACCTTATGGGTACAAAACAATATTAATACATTCAAAATAAACCAACTTCTTGGAAAGGAAAAAGAAGCGTTTAATTACACACAAAATAAATGACACACAGAGTGGAGTAACACGGTTTCATTTTTTAAAATTTAATGTAGTTTTAAAAAGTTAAGGTTGATTATTTTATTTGCTTATTAGTTATTATAACAAATATGTACGGATTTGTAGTATAATATTGTAAGGCAATGCCAAGACTGTTGGTAAACTTAGTTTTAGTTGTTTGTTAATATTTTAAAGTGAAAACTACAAAAGAAACAAAACAACAATACACAAAACTAACTGTAAGTACAAAAAAGAACTCAGAAACTTGAGTTCAGAACACAACTATAAGTTAGGCATAGGCTAGTTATTTTAATGAAAACTTAATGTTCTGAAATTCTAAAAGATATTTAAAAAAACAGATTTAGGAAAAAAGTTCCCACAATGCAATGCTGTCTTCATGGTAAGTTTTCTGCCCTCGTTGTTTTGACTTGGTGTCAAGTGCAGAATGGTGTCCCTTCGCCAGCCAGGTTTTGACGTGTCGCTCGGGATTGTATCTAGCCACAGGAGGTCCTAGGAGCCTGATCCGCAATAAATCGCAAACAGTGCTAATGTAGAGTGAAGATCTAAGAGGAGACATAATTAGATTCATTGCAGAAAACCCACGTTCACATTCAGCACTAGACACTGCAATACTATTTATGATGGAAATCAGTTTCTTAAACGACGGCGGTTGCTCTAGAATAGTAGGTTTCTCTCCACTTAACATAGGCTTCAGTCCCTGCTTGAAGTGTCTGAAGTCTCTAATTATATCCTGAGAGCTGCTAATCTTAAATCTATCGCAGATTCGCTGGATCTCACATTCTCCGTAGGTGATGGATAAGTCTTTTGGCCAATACATGGGGTGGATCACTTTGATGTCATTCATGATTTTGGTGTAGTGTTCAGCCGCATTTGAAGATGATGATAGCAACCTTGAAGTCAAGTTGTTAGCGAGGCTCCGATAGAACTGTTTTTCTGGAATACTGGGTATCTTGGATCTTACACAAAGTTTAACATCTTGAAACATCAAATCGTCAATAGCAATTTTAGCTTCCACTGAACGTCTACCCATGTTTTCAACTCGGTTTTCAAACACTTTGATTAACAGTGTTACATCACTGTGGGCTTGGATAAGGTTGAGGCTTGATTTTTGAAGCTGTAAGGACAAATCCGATAACTCTTCTAGAGCATCGAACATCAATGCCAGGTTGTGTACAAAAGTTGTAGAAGATAATGTACTACAAAGCCCTTTGTAAGTTGAACGTTGCTTCGAGTCCCTTTGTTTGTCTTCAGATGCTTCAATGAAATGATTGTACAAAGCTTTAAAATCTGTCCAAACTGTTTTCACCGCCATTAAGCTGGAGGCTACCCAACGAGTATCTAAAACACGGCCGATTTTCAACATTTGCTCCTCTAGTCCTTTAGCAACTTCTGCCAACTCCCTGCTGTTTTTCGGTGAACAACTAAACATGTTTCTAATTTTATCCATGAATATCTTAAAATGATTGATTCCAGCTACTTCTTCTATGGAATCGTGCACGGCAAGCTCTAAACGATGGTTCAAACAATGCCAAATGAACAAGTTGGGGAACGTTTCAGTAAGCTGTATAGCAAGGCCAGATTTCTTTCCTAGTAGCACTGAAGCACCATCACAAGTTAGAGCAATCATATGGTCTTTCATGAATTCAAAGCTTAGACCTAATGCTTGTAACTGATTTAAAAGTTCTTGTAATATACCAGCTGATGTTGTGCTATTTAGCTCAAAAAGTGTTAAGAACACTGTCATAGGGTTTTGCATTCCCTTTAGAACAGTTCTGATATAAACCACCAAAGCATTTTTGTTTGAAACTGAAGTGGCTTCATCCAAAAGCAGGGAAAATTTAGAGTCTGACTTGATTAGGCCATTTATCAAGTCTGATTTCATTTCATCAGAAATATGATGAATTATATTGGAGCAAGCAACATTTGAATGTAGGATTCGCCCCATATCTAAGCCATTCATTATTTGAAGATCAATTTCAGTTTCAAACTCTATTTAGTTTAGCTTGCTTATAAGCCGTGCGGAAAATGCGCTCAGTTACAATCTGCTGCTCTTTATGCATAGAAGCAACAGCTTTTTTCATTGTATCTTTCTTAGCTTCAATGAGTATTTTTTCAGCTAAAGAATGAGCTCGAGACCCACGGTGTAAAAATATCTTTTTCCTAAGAGAGGATTGCTGGTCTTTTTTATTGTTTCCATAAGCGGTAACAGTTCCTAAAACCCACTCTTCGCTAATCTTTAGGCCCTTCGTTTTCTCTGCACCTAGAGTACTCACACTACGGCAAACGTTGCAACCTAGTTCTCTGTTCACAATTAACCATGGATTTTTAGCTTTAAATTCAACAATTTGTTCTTCAGACCAACAAACTGGCTGTTCACCCCTATTAACAAAAGCATTATTTTCATTACTAACCTTAGCTTCGTCTGCATCAGATCCCAAACCCACCAACCTGGATACTATTTTGACCGACGAGGAAGTCGAAGGGGAATGGTAATCGCAATTATCCTCATTGATCCCGATTGCGTCTTCTTTTTTATCTTGATCAACAATTGAAGTTGTAGTCAATGCTTCCGAACTGCAGTTCTCATTATTCGCATAACCTTTTTGTTTCTTAGGGTTAGGTTTAAAGAAATCAACAATTTTTCTGGTAGTCATAGTCAATTAGGAAACTATTTAGCTGCACCAGCACTAATAAGCATAAACACGAACACAATCAACGACCTGCACCTTAAAAACGAACTTAAGCGTGATGGGATGCGATGCAACTTGTAACTTAAACGCGAAACACACCAAGGTCAAGTCAACTAGTCAACACACTTGTGATCACTGGGGCGGTGGCGCGGTGAAGGAATGGAGGGGGAAAGGAAGGGGGTGGGGTGGGTATTGCTTTGTTATTGAGAGGCGCAGCCGCGCATGCGCGAACTAGGATGACTCGCCCGTCACCTTCCTCCTGCCTGATTCCGTGCAAGACTCATCACAGCACAGCTCACAACTGCTTGTACGGGCGCTTACTATCTGCTTACGAGTCACTCGCAAACAAAGCATAGCATAATATTGATCCTACCTACAATTTTTTTTTAACTAAAACTTGTACTCGTAGTTTTAAAAGCGTTCCCTTGCGTTCCAGCACTCTTGGGAGGCAAGGGAACGCCGTTCCCTTGCGTTCCCAGTGAAATTAACCACTGGTCAGCATACTGAACCATCTTCCCTGTAAGTATCGATGAGTTCAATCTGTTGACGTACACAAGGAATAGGACAGGTCCAAGGATAGATCCTTGTGGGACACCGTAAGTCATTTGAACCTTTCCTGACAGGGTATTCGCAATCTGCACACACTGGCTTCTATCCCTGAGGTAAGACGAGATCCATTCGTGCGGCAGACCTCGAACACCACATGTCGTCAACTGGTACAACAGTGTTTCGTGATGTACACAGTCGAATGCTTTAGAGAGGTCTAGAAATATGCTTAGTACATGTTCTCTTCTCTCCAGGCCATCGACAACTGTATCGATTAGGTCTGTGACCGCATCGATTGTGGATTTGTTTCTTCTGAAACCGAATTGTTCAGAACAGAGGATTTCAAAACGATCAAGAAAATTTTCAAATCTGACAAGAAAAATCTTTTCAAGAACTTTGCTTATGACTGGGAGGATTGAAATTGGACGATAGTTGCTTGCAAGGCAAGGATCGCCTTTTTTGAAAATGGGTGTGACTTTCGCAGATTTCAAAAGGGAGGGAAAAATGCCTTGTGCGAAAGACAAGTTGATCAAATTTGTGAGTGGAGCCAAAATATGCTTAGAGCAACGTTTGAGCAGCCACACAGACATGCCGTTGATGTCACATGATTTTTTTGGTTTCAATCCTTGTATCATGTGGGCCACCTCTTCCTCACTCACAGGAGACAGTGCCATGGATGAGACCGGTCCCATCGATGACACTTCGCTGCAATTGAGGCCTTTGAATGATGGGTCAAGTGATGCCACAGATGAAAAAAATGAGTTGAACTCACTTGCCACTTTAGAGGGATCTGAAATAATTTCGTCCTGGATTTTGAGCTTTGGTATTTGGGAATTTTTTGAGCAATTTGGCTGTGTTGTTACATTTTTAATAATGCCCAAGCAGTTTTGGAAAAGTTTTCGCAATTTTTCAATTTTGTTTCAATTTCACGTGCTTTTGCAGATTTTATTGTTTTCCGATATTTGCTCCTGAAATTTCTAAAAAAAGTTTTAAATTGTTCATTTTCGGTGCTAATGTAAATCGAATGGTAAAATTTTAGCCGTTCTCGTAATTCTAAAATTTCCTTCGTCACCCAAGAATTTTGTTTTGCTTGTTTGCGTTCTTTAAAATTTTTGAAAGGACAAGTTACATTTAAGTGATAGACAAAAAGATTATGGAACGCGGTGTAAGCTTCATCTACGCTTTCAAGATTGTCTAAAAACGACCAGGACTCATTTTTTAAAAACGAATTCAAAAGGGCAACGTTTTCCGAGCTAGTGTCTCTTTTGATTATGGATGACGGGTGTTTAGTTTCTGGCTGAAAGTTACTGATAGTGGTCTCCTGAGCGAAGTGGTCAGAGATGGCCGCATTGAAAACAGTGACTGAGGCGTTTGGAATGTTTGTGATGACGTTGTCGATAGCTTTACTCGATGTGGCGGTCACTCGTGTTGGCGTGTTTACTGACCAGATCAATCCGAAAGAATTTAGGATGTCGCGTAGCCGCTGGGTCAGGGGGTTGGTGTGGTCTAAAACATCAATGTTAAAGTCGCCAGTTATGATAAACTTTGACGACTTCAAACAGATGGAATTTAGAAGATTTTCAAAATTTTCAAAAAAAAAATTGCTGCATCCGTTTGGAGAACGATATAAGCCAATAATTGTAATTTTGTCATCAGAATTCAGGTCGATTTTTATTCCATCCACTTCAAAATCTAAATCACAACTGTGAGTCAACTTGTGTGGAAGGAATTCAATATCAGATTTAACAAAAATTGCCACACCTTCCCCTTTAAAATGAGTTCGATCGTAAGATGTTGCCAATTTATAGTTGTCAATCCTGAACAGTCTGACTGTTTCAGGTTTGAAACCATGTTCAGAAATAACAAAAACGTCAGGATGCAGTCCGCGTGCCATGAGCGACAGCTCGTCTGCTTTGTTGGTGGCAGTCTGTGCATTTTGATGCACAACCGAGAAAATTTTGGTTGAATTTTGAATTTTGTTGGTTTGATGTTTTTTGTGGAATTTTTGACGCAAATTTTGACGCTCTGGTTCTGATGTGTCTATCCTTCCTTTGCATTGGTTAAAAACTGACAGTTTTTTTGTCCAGAATTATCACTGTAGTGAAGGTCAGCTGGGCGTTGGCTCTTCACCGCCTCGGCGAAGGTGTCGTAGGCCATGGTCCGGACTGGTGGTTCAGGAGAAGCTGGCGACGTATGGGCGGCGGGCGATTTCGGCTGGGCCGGCGTCGGCGGTCCGCAGGGGTCAGCGGGCGGTGCCGGGGTGACTGCGTGGTCCAACCTTGATGGAGGGGAATGTCCACAGCTAGCTCGGCCAGTCCGCTTATGAGGTTCATGGTCCACCTTACACAACATCTCCGCTATCAATTTGGCTAGGAGCCATTTGCCTCTCATCGTTAAATGCAAGCCGTGTCTCGTGAAGTACCTCCGGCTAATTTTATTAAAGTCAAGGACCTGGATGTTGTGCCTGATAGCCAGTTCTTCAATATAGGCATTCACGAGCATGACTTCTTCGTTGATGGCATGGTTGACAGGCAGATCATGGCGGTGTGGAAGTGTGGCGACAATCAGTCTGCCTTCCGATGGTTTGGATACGATTCGCTCCTCCAGGTGGCGATATATATTGCGCTGTTCCCCGGCTGCAACATCATTAGTCCCGGCAATCAGCACAAGACAGTCAGATGGTGGAGAATTGGTTGCCGTCACCTCCAGAAATTTGGCTCCTGGTTTGCAAAATTCTCGGACGATTGTGGCCGGACCAACCTGTTTTGCTAGCAGACCAGCAATGTGCCTAGCATGGCTATCACCTTCTATTGTTACCGAATTCACTTTGGATAAATTATTGGAGGTACTTGAGGGCTGCTGATAGGTATTTTTTGGTTTTATTATATTTTTGTTTTTTCTCGTCCCATAAGTTTTTCCTACCGTAAAGTTATTCAGTCGGTTGAAATTTTTAGTTTGCTTCTGGTTTTGTTGTGTTTTTAAATGTTTGCTTTTATTTCTTTCTTTCCCTTTTACTTCCACCCATTCCTTTTCACTTGTGCAACTTGTTGGTTTCTGTTTTCTACTCAAACATTGGACTTCGGCCTCTAAAACCTCGACTGTAGTCCTCAGGCTGCAGATAAGCTCATCAGTTTCCTGTGCCAATTCCGTCAAAAAGTTGCATTGAACAGAGAAATCGCTCTTTTCCACTGTACAAACGGTAGACCCAGTGAGGTCGGGAGTCAATTCACACTGTACGCCAAAATCGGCGAAAGTGCGTCTCGATTTGTCGGCACTAGATTTTGCATCTGAATCAGAAACATTAGCTATAAATATCTGATCAGTGTACTCGAGGAATCGAGTGTCAGACTGAATTAAATGAAAACAGAGATACGAGGAAATACCAAATGAACTTTCTTTTAAAGGTCACTTAATTTCTAGAATCTAGATAGGTCACAATTGGTCTTTGAACACAATTAAACACAGAAAATCACCTAGATATATCAGTTTTTTTTTTTAAATTTAAATGCGTTTTGTGGTGTAACCGTTAGAGATAATATAAAATGACTTACCTTTTTTGTAGGAAATTTCAAAATGAAAAACGATTTGCCCTCCGATTTGAGTTAAGTCCTCTGGTTTGCCCGTTACAGAGATTGGGAGAAAATACTGCACTGGTCAGCCCTTCTGATTTGTTCATTAGTTCAAATGCATATTTATGTGTTCGTGGTATAGAAATTTTCCTTAAAAGTGTATACAAAATCCGTAGAACCATCACTCTCCAGGTATAACCACAAATAATCTACGAGTATATTGCATAACTTTGGCTGTTGTTGAATATATTCTTCTTTATTTCTCATTCATTATGGTTATCGTGCTCTTGTATACGATATTCTCATACTCCATATGGATATTATTGTTGAACTTAGTGTCTCTCAAACCGTTCTTATTAATTATATTGTTATTGTACAGTATTACGTGTTGTTACTGAATGGTTGTTAGTTTATAATGAACACATTTTATATATTCTGTAGTTACCATGCAATATATAGGTACCTAAAAGTAATTGATAAATTGTTATACTATTTAATAATCTCTCTTCTGTCTGTTTAATAATAAGTACTGTGTTATAATGTTTGGTAGTCAGTTATAAATGTATTATTTATTTCCATGGAGACGTACATACCTATTTTTATACGGACGTTTTTACAATGACAAGTAAACAGAAATTACTTTTTAACTTTTATATATTACATCGTTTTATTAGTTTATATTTAGAAATATTCTATAAGGTTACTTGCATCGCATGCTTACTGTGTTCTTATGTTGAATGTTAACGAAGCCTAGCACTCGAAGGACTGGAAAAAGGGCATACAGTAACGATTCCTCGAGAACGAATTGTCATGCAGACTTCAAATTCTGCATAAAACTTCATTTCTATATAGGCAACATCGAGTGATATGATGGTCCATTTCACTATTGCATGGGATTTGGCTATATTTAACATTGTTCCTATTGGTAGTTATGAAAGCCATTAGAAAATCGTAGAATCGAAAATAAAAAAACTGAGTACATTCATATAACTCGCAACATACTAACACATGGTGCCAAAATATCCTCGAGATACATCGAGAAGATTTCATTTTAGAGTTTACATTTTCCATGTAACTTCATTTCTGTATAGACAAGACTGAATAATCGTACATTACCATATATCCATGGGATAAGGCTGAACGTTATTGAAACTTACCACCTAGATCACAAAATTTATATTATAACTGTATCTTATTTTGTATGATAACTGTTTGTTTGCCCATCTGAAGGGCATCGCAGAATGCAACCTTAGCGAATCCTGTGTCACTTAGCGTGGTAAACTCCTCCCTTGTTTGAACGACATATCTAAGATCTACTATTGTTAGGTAAGGTATCACAGATATTATTTGTTTTCTCGCAGACCAACAACAAGTCAATACTGTGCTGACAATACATGTATTTATTTATTATTTTACGAATATCATCAGAAACAAATTGTTTATCTATAGCGATAAATACGTGTAATACAGTCAGTGCAAGTTTGTTCCACATGTCAATTCCTGTTAGTGAAATGAATGCCGGTGTGTGATAGAAGCAAAGTAACAAGTTTCACGAGCGTTAAGCCCGCCACTCTGACAGAATGTGGTGAATATGAAAGAAGTTTGTGCTTTTGCCATGTACTACAGTAATTAGTAACCAATGAACAATGGCAGTGGTATATAACTGAGGTAGTAAAACTTCAATGAATCAAAGTTTGAAAATAGCGCTGCTATAGAGTTTAATCGGGCGTAAATGCATAGTACTTACTCATTGTCGAGAGATCCATAAAATCCACAGTTTTACGGATCTATCTACGATCTCTTTACATATTTTTTTATTACTTTATTTGCACTTATGTTTCCACCTTAATATTAACCAATTTCATTTGTTAGTGAAGATAGAGAGGAGAATAATGTCTCGAATTACTCTAAAAATTGTTTGTGAATGATCAGTTTATTACAACTTACAAATAAAATTGGCATTCAATAAAATAATATTTATATAAGTTAACTATTCAGATTTAATCATAAATTGCTTACCGGACCACTTGCCTTGTAAAAGGTTTCTTGTTTTAAACAAAATAAATTAAATTAAAGTTATCTTCTTAACTCAAAATTAAAATTGAACTAAACATTAAACTGTGTCGATGTACATTTAAAAATACACGTTTGGAGTTTATATTCAGCTGGAGTACTGATAAAAAGTTAGAAGATGCAAAAATATTACATAAACAGAGTTGCACCTGGAGACAGTTTAAAAAACATTACACTAGCAATTAAACATCTGCATAAAATAAAAATAATATTAATGACCAGTAAATGCTCGTGTTTTAACAATACCTCTGTAAAACGGAACAATTGTGTAAATGTACGAAGAGGATTTTATGCAAATACGGGTTTCTTCAGAAAAGGTATCTATATATTTTATAAACATTAGGTGTTAGAGATGTAAAATTGTAAGGTATTAGATCATTAGGGAAAAAGAAAAAGTAGATCTGCATTTAAAAGTATGCATATTCAATAGAGTCTGACTCACAACATACTATATCAGTTTAAAAAACATAAAGTACAAGTACAACTTACTTAAATTACAAAATGTCAAGATATCTGTTCAGTACATGTGATGAACTTGTCAATGTCAAACTAACTTGGTAGCAAGTAATCAACCAACTGAAGTACTTGCCAACTGGTTTCTAACTTCCAATGGTAAATATTCAAACCTTACATCCTGATACCTAGATGATGCGTTCTGAACGCTTAATACCACGCGTTATTGTAAATAATCAAAAATACTGTAAATATCGAATGACAAGAAAGGTTTAGGTGAATATTAAATATTTGTAAATTAATCTAAAACTCTGTACGTTTAAGGTACGTTTCTCACTATGTTTGTGTCATATCTGAAGCATAGTCAAGTTAATGAAGGCTAGCAGCCACTCGTTGGATGATCCAGTAAAATCAAATAACCATTATTTCTTATAAAACACCTTAATCTAACACCTTTATTTTTATTACAGGTTAACATAAATCTTTGTAACGTTTTGACTAAATATATTATGTTCAAAAAGTCTTTGAAAAGTTTTAATCTTGTCAGTAAACAATGAATAAATAATTTTAAAGTGATTTTAATTTGCATCGTATTGAAAAAAACAATTAAAATATTATGCCACTAAAATCTTAACAAGAGACAGAATCAGTTATATTTGTTTATCAATTTCTTTATTGCATTCCCTGACTCATTAGTAGTGGTAACAGATTTTATACAACCAATGATTGTTCTCAAAGTCTTTAAAAAGGGTAAATGAGTTTTATTTGAAATATACGTTAAAAGTGTAAGAAAAATAATTAATAAAATCAGGTGTATAGGGAGTAAAGATTAGAGAAAATATAAAACAAGTATAATTGGAAATATAATTTAATCCTACAAATTTATTTTAGCACCTTAGACATTTTTTATTGAATGCACATGAAACTAGTGCATATTAGAGAACTTGTTTGTTTTTCATGTGAAGATTTATTTAAGAATTTTAAATTATTCCTGACAAGTAATCGTGTAAAAGCAAAATGAATATGAAAAAACTTGTCACACAAATATATAAACTTTATATTTTTATTAGAAGTTATGTAATTTTGCGTACATTTACACGTTTTATAATTCTTTTAAAAATAAAGTACATTATTGACAAACACTCTAAGAATGTTTCTGACTCAAGTGGATGTGCATATTAACTTTATTTACTAAGCAGTGTTATAATTTCAGTGCATAACAGGCTTTGGACATGTAAAAAATAAAATTATGTTAAATTTATTATTAGTGTAGATAATGTTCTAAAGTTGTAAAAATAATAGAACTTTAGTTATAAAAATATTACTTGTTGACCGTCAATTCGTTGAACAAATTCATTTCAGTATTTTCTTATGAATAGTTCTGCAATTTCCTGTAAAAGACTTCATTGCTGAGGCTACTTACATTATAAATATTCATACATTATAAGTTTATGTAATATACTCCAGAGATAATTGTGGACTTTTTTAAAACGAGCGTTTGGCTTCGGTACTACGTGCCATGTGGCCAGTATGGTCTACACATTATTACGGAAAACTGTAACGAATTGAATACGAAAGAATATGAATCCCGTTAAACTGATAATAAAGTTAATATGGTTAACAGGCGAAGATACGGTGGTAGTTTAGTAAAGTCCTGAGTTTTGACACTGACTCGTTAGATACAAATGTTCCTGCCGTCTTGAGGGCATCGGTTTATAACTGATAAAAATTATTTAGTAATTCCATGTAATCCTTTGCATGCTAACTTGCTACGGTGACTTGTTTCATAAGATAAACCATTGACAAAGTTACAGACTCTAAAAATATATACCTTTTTACAAACTTCAGCCATAAGAACAATACTGCTCTCACTGGAACACGATAAGAATCGTATAAAATACAATTATACCTCTAGTTTAAACTGGTTTCAATTTCAGTGGGTCCAAAAGATACTCCAAATGTGGGACAAATACAGTGCAATGAAATTATTCTAGAAGTAATGCTCTCGCCGAAACTGTGTTACACTCTAGTTTTATTATTCTTTACTAAACATAACATTAAATTTAGGAGAATTCATTGCTCACCCAAAAGCAACTGTTACAGATTGTAAAATTTTTAGTTAAAAAGTATCTTATTAATATAATCACCGCAGTGAACGTAAGTCACTACATGATAGAGCTATGACATGTATGTCACACTTGTCGGCGTGTGTCCCTCCATTCAATTTATTATTAACTTGTACTATAGTGGTATTGACATTTAAGACAAAAATATCGAGTTTGACAGTAATATTAACTTTACTACAATTAATAAATAACATAACTTAAACTGGAGTAAAATAATTAAGATACACCTCTGCACAAACGTTTCGCACCAATATCGTTTTTCTACATCAAGTTTATTAAAGACTTATTGAGCAATGTTAATATAAACTTAACTAGTTTAATTTTCACTAAGTAAATAAAAACGGACAAATATAAATTATAAAAGCTATTTTATTCCAAACATAAAAAAAAATTATTACAATAAATTAGACAACTCAGATGAATCGGGTTTAAGTAAGAACACAGATTTTTTATAATATGGTTCAGGTTTGATGCTTTTTTCAGTATCTTGTGTTTCCACGTGTTGATCCTATTATCTTTTGGAGTCTTCATAGAACTCCAGCAATAAGATATTGAATAACTTCTTGTGGAACTCTGGTGACCATTCAATTTTGTCTACATCAACACCTCTAAGGTAGCCTCGGACTGCTGCAGCGTTGTCATACAAGTGAGGAGCCTCAAATGGAGCTACATGTTCTAGAAAGTAAGTTTTTTACATATCTTTGTGCTTTTTAAGCTGATATTGCTGATGTGCTGCAAGCTTTGTGCCAACAGAAATTTCTCCCGATCGCTCATATTCCAATTTACTTGGTTTCAGCAACTCTTGCCACTTCTTTGTTTGAAATTTATTTTTGGCGATGGAAGGATTGTGAAGGAAACAGGATTTTTCCGCATTTTTTTCTTTGCTACTTGATGACGAATGGTAGGGAGGACCTATAGCAGGTCTTCTGCTGCTCAAATCTCCTATATACTGTACGTACTGTACGTATTGGAATATGTACGTTACGGTGAAATATACTGATCAGGCTCTGGGTCACGGTTCTCCTGTGTTATAGATTATAAATACTATAAAGTCAGACGTCTTTGGAACAAGAAGCACTGAATTAGAGTGTAGCAGAAAGGAATATTGGTAATAATTTTTCATTATATTACAAAATGTTTGATTTTTTCTTGCAACATGTTAAGAATTTAAGAACATTCCTGGCGACAGAGATTAAACACTTCATATATATAAACGGTACGTTTATTTTTCTTATACATCAGAAAGTGTTTGATACCGCCAATAATTCAGCAGCATTAATACAACTCATAACTACTTTTCAGTTATTACAATTTAGCATTTATAATTAAATGAGAGACATTTATTCTGCCGGTAATATTGTCTTTAAATTTAAGTACTGTAATTTAAACTGACAAAGAGTACCAAATCGATTATATAATTTACTGGCTTACTGCACATATAATTAATCTAAATATAACACACCATAGTGTGTTATAACAGCCCGAGATATGTTACTTGGGCTGCGAGCAAGTGTATGAAGTCTATAATTCAGTAGCAATCTTGTGGGTCCCAACCACTGACTGCTGGCAGCCGAGATTAGCAGTCAGTCTGCTCTCAGACTGCTATGTTCTATTCTCAACAGCGGCAATAGAAAAATCTTTCTGTATAATATATTTAAGTAGGATAAAGACTCTACATAACATTTTTATATAAACATAATCATTCCCAGAACATACACGTTTCTTAAACTATTTTTATATAGCGATTTCAATAAATAATAATAAGTGTATATTTTTCGTTAAAAGTATGGAAATTTAAAGAAAGTTTGTATTTTCATAAATTTAATGTATATTCTGTATTTGTTTTTTTAATTTTAAAATTAATAGTAAACTCTAATACTTGGTTGTCAAAATATATTTGTTTTTTTTTCTGTTAATAACCTATAAAACAATCACTAAATCTGTTACTTTAACCTAATTCCGACTTAATGTCTTTCAAACAGCACTGAGTCAAAACTAACTTTAGTTAGTTATGTTTTATACTAAAAGAAATATGTTTAACCAGAGTACTGTAGCAGAGGACAGCGCTATAAATAACCGTAGTAGTTCGTGCTCAACTCTACTTTACGAGCGCTAACACTGGCAATAATTTGTCATCCTTAATTGTAGCCGGACTTCCTTTTACATGCCCACTAATAGAAATAGTAATGATCTAAGTCACTATGTCGTAAAATTATCTTTTATTAATTTACATTATCTTTTAGATTCGTCGTAATCTATTTTTTATTCATCCCGGTAACCAAATTCATAATCTGTCCAAGTAGGCCTACCACACATACTGGACTGTACATCTACAAAAAGGTGTCAATAAGTTTGAAAACAAGGCCTTCATCGTCTTTAAGTTTTGCTGTTTATCAAAAGAATCATCTAAAATTTTGAATGTTTCGAATACTTACAACCAACTAAAAGTATCGTTTAATTATCTGTCCATACACGAGTACAATAGCATTAAGCAGACCTATTGGATATTACAACTTTATTTAAAGATCTTATTCAATAAGAATTATTAATATTTTTATTAACATATTTTTATTCCAATCTATGATGATTTAAAACACCTGTTTGAAATTTTGAACTATATATTTTGTTCACAGCATAAGCAATTTCAACATTTAACTGTGATATGTAGACTACGGGGTAATACAAGGCAGCACATTAGGCCCAATTTTGTTTCTAATATATATCAACAATATTGCAAAAATTCAGTTACAAGGCAAACTTTTTCTGTTCGCAGATGACAGTTTAATATTTATTTCAGGAAGAAGTTGGCTAGAAGCACAGGCCAAGGCATTGAACGATTTGATGAGTATAAAACAGTGGTTGGATCAAAATATTCTGTCATTAAACATCTTAAAAACAAAATTTATGCCTATTTCTTTAAGCATTAACTCAGAATGCCCATTCAATGAATTGAAAATTCATAATTGTGGAACTTACACAAATGTAATATGTGATTGTAAGAGTATAGAGAGTGTAGTGTCCTATAAGTATTTAGGTGTGGTTTTCGATCATCGTTTAAAGTGGACGGAACATGTAGCTTATTTACAAAAAAAAGTCAGAAAATACATTTATGTATTCAGAAGATTAAGTGATATTTTAAGTGATAAAGAAATTAAAACTGCGTATTTTGCTTACGTACAGTCTGTATTATCATTTGGAAACATTGCGTGGGGAGGAGCTCGAAAATCGGTCCTTGAACCTCTTTTTCTTATTCAAAAAGTATTTTAAAAGCAGGGTTTAGGATAAGTAAGAGATATCCAACTTACAATCTTTTTCATGAAACATCAATTCTTTCCTTACGTCAGTTGTATATAAAAAGTATATTAATAAACATATATAAACATTTTTCTACAATTTTCTCTTTAACGTCACATTCTTATAATACCAGGCACTCTAATAGAGTGGGGATCTCTGTCATACCATTAATTAAGTCATATTCAAATACTAACTCATTTTATATATCTCAGACCTTATTTAGAAATATATGTAACAAATTTAGTAATTTTCCTTTATTCGAAACCTTGTCTATTGAAATATTCAAACATAAAGTTACAAGTTTTCTACTGCATATTGGACTTGAGGAGGCCGAGACCTTGTTACTGTCCGGGTGTGGGCGGTCATGACCATTCTCGTACCAACTGTTTGCTCATGATTATGGTTTACCTACGACTAACTGCTACAGTAGACATTACTGAATACTATATTATCCCCCCCTCATTCCCATCTTCGGCTGTGGACTTGAAAAATAACCTATTGACAGGTACTGGAATGCACTGATGGCGATGAACATTGTATTAATGGAGACACCTTTGGTTAGAGATATATCAGTGCTACATTCCTGGGAGATAAGTTTCTAAATAAATATTAGGTATTAATAATACGACTCTAGCCTACGCACAGGCTGCTTGCCCATGTAGGCTAATTTCCAAACACTATGTTTAATACTTTTAGTTATTTATTGTACATATATTAATTATCAATTTATATATTAATACTAATTTTAATAGTATTGTAATTATACAGGAAATAAACTTTCTTTCATTTCATTTCATATTCTGTTCTACGATTTTTGAAGCCGTCCTTCTTATGGCGTTGGAAATTGTGAGATAAGCCTTTGCGTTTTTTGATAAGACTAAACCTACAAGAAAAGTATATGAGTAAACGTTTTATTTTCAAATGTACGTAAATCTGAATGAGCAAGTGATTTACGAACAAAATTCCACTTGTTTTACTTGCTTAGAAGAACTCAAACACACTGTAGAAGGTTACTTTGACTTAAGTAATTAAGTATTTTTTAAAGTAAGCAGTCTTAAAATGTTTGTTGTGGACAAAAATGTGGGTTCTGCACCGAAGTAGAGAAGTAGAAGAATATAGAACAAAAATACAATATATTCTTATAAATCTTTTTTTTGTTTTATATAAGTCTTTTTTTATAATTCAAATTGTATTTTTGTTCTATATTCTGAAATGAAACATGTAATAATTCATATAGGGAGGAAAGCACGTATGTAGCTCATTTCATTAAATTACGCGTATTAGTACGCTTTTCATTAAAACTTTATGTGATTAAACTTATTCAGTTTATACTGTGGTTTTATCTTTGCCATCAGAACAAGTCAAATGTTAGCTAATGCTCAGCTACATCCTTACAGGATATCCACATCAAAATGGCGCCATCATCAAACTGGACTTTTACTTTTACAGAAATAAATTTTCATGTACAATTTCAAAAGTAGGTTATTTTGATTTCTAGATAACGTGTGGACAGACAGACATACAAGAATTAAATTTTTCCAACCCCTCAAATGAAAGGTATCAATAACGCTCAGCCAAATATAGTTTCTTATGAGAATAGTGTATTTTTCATTATAATTTAGTTTCCAATATTTCCTAATTTAACATAAAAATGTATACTAATGCTTGTAGTTGGTACTTGTCTGAATCTCCCATATAACTTATAGCACAGGTGTTGAATCAAATCAAATCAAATGTAAACATTCTTTATTCAATTATTAATGTACATTGATGTGCATTAAATAGATGGAAAGACAAATATAATCATTAAAAACATCTAGTAATCCAACAGGCAATGAATGAATAATTAATAATGATTTATTTCCATCCTTAAAACCTATACACAAAAAATAAAAAACTAAGGAAAGAACTGTGAAATTTACAAGTATGGAGGCCAGTATTAAGCAATAAAAGTAAAACCAATAAAATTGTATTGTTTAAGTCCATGGCTACAGATATTTACAAGGGAGCGGCAAATTGTGATGTTTCTACAAAAAAATCTTACCAAAGAAGAGCAGTAAAAATACAACAAATAAATACATTTACTAAGTCAACTAAATTCCTTATTCAAGTTAAAAAAAATACAGTGTGAGTTAAAAGTATGGATGAATATATGCTTTGAGACTTATGGCTAAGCAAAGTAATACTGAAAACCATTTTTATGCTTTAATTCAATACCACATTCCTTGCGGTATAGTATTTATGGAGTAACATTCAAGAAAAAGCTAGATAGAATATTTCTTAAGCAAAAAAGAGCATTAACACTAATTCATCATTCAAATGGAAGAGAATCTTTTAAGAGTTTTTTTTTATAATCAGAAATTTTAACAGTTTATAGTTTATACATTTATGAAACAATCAAGTTTGTGTATGGAAATAATACAACAGTTGTCGATGGTAGAAGACACCAATAAAACACAAGGGTTCATCAAATTATTGAGTGTTACACAATAAAACTACTTTTAAGGGTCAACAGTTTTTGGACCCTGTTTTGCTTAGAATATGATATACATGCTTGTCCTATGTGGAATTGTTATATATTATCAGATCAAGCAACTTTGTTACTTGGAATTGACGAATAACCTCTTTATCATCAATACAAATTCTAGGATTAATTGGAATTTTTCCCTGACTTATCGAAAATGCTATAAAATTTTATTTATTTAAATTTAAAACGAGGTTTTTACATGAGTTGATGGTTTTATATGAGATAAAATTCAACACTTTTCTTAGTTTTACCGGAGAATATATCATTGGTATCACGAACATAAAGAAACACTGAATTATTATGCCATCCATACCACCCCGGGTAGACCCTTCAGGTAGCACAAAAATAATAGAGAACCCAAAATGGAACCTTGAGGGACACCATATTTTACTTCTGTGACGTTTGACTTCAAACTCTTTTTGTATCTGATTTTTGAACGTTCTTTGTGATAATTAATTTCTACATATTGTTTGCTTTCAAAAAGATATTATTTAAAACTTGCCAGTTCAGTCCCACACATTCCTTCAAAAGTACATCAATCGATTTATGATGTCCTACACTGTCGAAAGCTCTTAAAAATCTAGAAAAAGTCCTTCTACTTTTTTTATTTTGTCTATAAAATAAATAATGGATTCTATAAATTCAATCCTTGCAGTCATGGTCGATCTATTATATCTAAAACCATGATATTGTGTATCTAATAATTTATTATTTTCAAGATGTGAAAAGCTGGTTTAAAACTCACTTAAAAAATTATGGTTGCCTGTAAAGTCGGTTTTACGGGCGAAGATTTTACGTGACAACGTCTTTTTTCTCGGTAGAATATTTATTGATATGAATATTATTAAATTGCACAATAGGAACAAGGAATTGAATGAAAATAAGAATTGCACAAATTTTAACTATAGAAATATATTTTGTTTACTAAAACATTGTACATAATTTGAAATTAATTAAAATTTGTTATTGTAAATGGTAAAGTTGAATAAAACATTTACTAAAATTGGAATTTGAAATTCTTGCTAAACACAGTTAAATTCTAACTCCGCGCGTGGTGATTGGTCGGTTTAGTTCGTTTGTTTGGTCGCACTGTTATGACAGGTTAGAGGTTATAATTTGTTATTTTAAATGTTTGACTAGCAATACGCGCTGTTTCTTCTCAATCGACTGAATTACGATTGATTGCAGAGTGATTTAAACTAATAATTTACTTAACACTATCAACATTTGTCAATAGTATGACATAACCTATAAACTCAGTTTCTCAACTTTTGTGTCAATCTAACAATTAATCAATCAATCATAGTTTACGATAATGAAATATCAGTGTACAATTATTTACCTTTATTGTTGTAGTTGTTGTAAATGACGAATCTAAGCACTCCACATTTTCACGAATAAACATAGTTATCTGCTTTATCCCGTGCGGCGGACCCACAGTTATCTGCTTTATCCCGTGCGGCGGACCCACTGGACGGGCATCGTAACGTTACCGGGCGTTACACTTTTTCATGAGTGACTCCGAGCCGCAACCTAATTTAAGACGTTGTCACGTCAAAATTGTCTTTGAGAACATTGAAAGTAGATACACAGGTCTATAGCATGTAACACCTGTGGATCTACTTCAAAAATTTCCCCAAATCTCATTTGTTTAATAGTAGTAACTTTGCATATCTTAAAATTATTAGGAAAAACCCCCAGACACTAAAGACTATAGTTGTATTAAATATTGTTTTATCAAAAGTTAAATGAATTTTGTTACCTCCTATTCAGTAAATGGCTTAAACAGAATTTTCAGATTATGTCAGAGTCAATTAAGTAAGGTTGCACTTACTAACCTAGGGTCTGTTATATGACTCCCACCATGAGATAATGTAATGTATGTATTTAACTTTGACTGTTTACATGTCTTCGAATCTATTACATTGCTATTACATTCCACATTGCTTTTAATTCATTTTTGGAATTATATACTTTTTCACTAAAATCCGCTTTTTATTGATATCTATGTGTTGCTTCATTTAACGTTTTTTTAGTTCTAATTAATTATTTTAAATTTATATCTTTTGACAGTCTAAATTCTGATTATATCTCTACAATTTCGACTTTCTTAGTTTTCACCTTATAACAAATTCACTTACTTGTTTTGAACAATTTGTTGTTTCACACTGTTTTGGAAAATTTTCATTGAAGTAGTGTTTAAAAAGACAATAAAAAATTTCATGCTTACAATTAGCATTTTGCTTTAAAATTTCAACCAGGATTCTGACGCCAGATTAAAAAAAAACATAACTATATTACTTGTAGTGAATTCCCGTGTATATTTCCTTGTTAAGCGTTTATGTTTACAGTCAATATTTTTTATCTCCAAAAGCTGGCCATTTTAAATTTTCTACAAAGTACATCCATTAAAATTTCTAAACTTATTAAGAACTGTACAAGATTTGAGTGGATAGTGGAACGGTAAACACATAAGAAAGCAAAAAGAAAATCCCCTTTTAAAATTTCTGGTGAACAGCATTAAAAACATCTTTATATTAACAATGGCTGTATTTAGGAAAGTTTATTTCTTTACAGTGAATATTTTTATGCACCACGATTAAAACTCCTCCACCTACTCCCAGGTACAAGATCTTAAACTTGTCAGATTGAGATCGACTGATAAGTAAACGCCTCGTAACTCGCATAATTATCTGAGCACTTTGAAAAGTTATGGTAGTTACTTGTGTATGTTCATTTTAGAGCGTTGCGAAATTTAAATTAGTTTCCATTAGGAGTCAACCTTTCCTTAATATTAATTTACTTAACTTTTCGTTAACTGCCAAGTAAGCTGGCAGTTTACCACAGTTATTTCTTATAAGCAGCGATGTTTAGTGAACTCTATTGCCTCATCATACCTTAGCAGAGTTAAAAGCCGGCTTTATTAATATAACCTTGAGTTTTTTCTGTAAGAACAATGTTAAACCTCATGCAATGTTACGCTCTTACTTTCACTCGTAATTTTATGGGAGGAGTTAATTTTAAATATAATTGCATAAATAATGCCCATTCAAACATTTTTTAGTTTATCTTGTCAAATTTATGCTTATTTTAGTATTTAAATGTTGAGGTACAAAATAGTTTGGGATTTTTATCTGAACAACTAATACAAATATCGAAAATCCAAGATGCATGTTATTTATACTTTAAAAATCTCTTTTCCATAATTCTTTGACCCAAAATAAAGCTGTGAATTGTTTTGAAGTTTAACATTGTTCTTTTGGAGCTACAATTAATATGGCTATCAGTACAGTCTGATCTTAATTCATCTATTAGTATTAGAAATATAATATAAGCACCAACATAAAATTATAAAACTGTTCCACCAAATGGAGAGTATACTAAACCGTGCAAATAAGTCCGACACGCGTTTTAAGAAATTCACTATCACAATATTTGTTACAAATAATGCTCTATGAACCAGTGGAAATACCGAAACACAGTTCATATGCGGCTACAAGCAAGATGGCCGCTCTACAGCTGACTCTCTACATGTTGTCGTCTCTTCTCTTCTCCTACATACAGCTAACCATTACCAGCATAGCAAGTCCTTAATTTCATTAATCAAATTAATCATTGTTTTTTAATAAATGTGAAATACAGGGTGTATATTATGTCTGGAAACACCCAAATATATCCTTTAATAATTTAAATATAAATTTGAAATCTCTTACAATCGTGATAGAGATTGGGCATCTACTTTTTGGAACAATGTTTTGTTATGTCACACCAACGGGGGACGTCCTGCCGAGGGTATCGTGAATATTCTTAATGGAAGCCTATACCTTGTGATACATAATTTTAAAGGTAATAGCTTACTGAATTGAATGCCACAAACCGCATCTCAAAGGAATTATTCTATCAGAAAATAGAGCATTTTTAGTATTGAAAATTTACTGATGTTCAACAATGTAATTTTAACATGGTTCTTGCCACAAAATGTGTTACACTAATTTTTTAGCATTTTTAGCATTTTTTTAAATGTTCAATTAAAATAAAATAAACAATTTATTTTTAAGCTGGTTTCATTAGTACAAATTTACCAGTTTTTATTACAATGAATAAAACTTATGAGTCACTTTCTCTGATTACTTATGAATCTGTACTTGGTGTTTTCCAGTCAGCAGGAAGGTTTAAAGAGACAAAGGTCACTAGCCTATGAGAAACATTATTGTGTTATTAATCATCTGGTCTACAGGTTTCAGTTTGTTAAGCATGGAGCTTTCACTAGACAGGTCTAAGCTTGGGAATTACAAATGGACAAAGGTCATATCATTCCTGTCGAGTTAATCAGTGTCTCTGAAGCATTGCTGTCAACAAGTTATCTAATTACAGTAGTTCAGTTTTTATTTGGCATTTTAATGGAATTGTCTGAAAGAGAACGAATTACTCTGTTGATGATGCGAGGATATGGCGATCGTCAAAGATCTTATCGGGAAGTTTGTAATTTGTTTAATGACACTTTCCCAGAAAGGAATCCCATAAGTGTTTCAACAATATTTTTTATTTGTAATAAGAAATCAATAACATAAGTATTTCCATAACTGTACTGTAATAAAAAACTGGCAAATTTGTGCTAATAGAACCAGCTTAAAATGAAATTTTTGTTTTATTTAATTGAACATTTAAAAAAAATGCTAAAAAATTAGTGTAACACATTTTGTGGCAAGAACCATGTTAAAAATTACATTGTTGAACATCAGTAAATTTTCAATACTAAAAATGCTCTATTTTCTGATAGAATAATTCCTTTGAGATGCGGTTTGTGGCATTCAATTCAGTAAGCTATTACCTTTAAAATTATGTATCACAAGGTATAGGCTTCCATTAAGAATATTCACGATACCCTCGGCAGGACGTCCCCCGTTGGTGTGACATAACAAAACATTGTTCCAAAAAGTAGATGCCCAATCTCTATCACGATTGTAAGAGGTTTCAAATTTATATTTAAATTATTAAAGGATATATTTGGGTGTTTCCAGACATAATATACACCCTATATATAAATAAAATTACAATTGTTAATAAATTTAAATGTTTACTGAAAAAATTAAATAAGGCTATTGCCATTTATACAAATTAAATATATAGGCTCTATATATACTATATATATATATATATATATATATATATATATATATATATATACATGCATACATATATATATATACATACATACATATACATATATATATATATACACATATACATATATGTATATGTATATGACGTAATAAAGTACATAAAGGATTACAATGTCCATAAACATACAATTTTTACAGATTTTCTTGATCGTGGAAACAAGACAAACTCTACATCGGCGTTGCAAATATAATTCACTTAATTAGAAGTGATCATACACGGGCGAAGCTTATAAAAAGTGTGCGAAGCAGAGGGAAACAGCTAGTATGAAATAAACAAATTATAATTAAAATATATGGTATTATAATGTAAAATACGTCACAGTTATTTCTAGATTTGTACTAGAAATATATGTATATATATTGACAGATACGGCCAAATACAAAATAATTGAATCGGAAAAAGTAAGCGCTCTGTGGTGTAATGGTAGCACATTCACCCGGCAAGTAAGAGGTCCGGGTTCGACTCCCGGCGGAGCAAGTACTTTTTGTGATTCAACGTTTATTGAAATTAAATAAGGCTATTACCATTTATACAATTTAACGTAAATAAAAGTCGTTTGACAGGTATTTGGTCTTCCGATCATATGTTAGTTTGCTTATTTAAACGCATATGTGACAGATACGGCCAAATACAAAATAATTTAATCGGAAAAAGTAAGCGCTCTGTGGTGTAATGGTAGCACATTCACCCGGCAAGTGAGAGATCCGGGTTCGACTCCCGGCGGAGCAAGTACTTTTTGCGATTCAATGTTTATTGAAATTAAATAAGGCTATTGCCATTTATACAGTTTAATGTAAATAAAAGTCGTTTGACAGGTATTTGGTCTTCCGATCATATGTTAGTTTGCTTATTTAAACGCATATGTGACAGATACATGTGATATATAATTATATATACATAAATATATATATTTCACAAGCCTTATTTTCCTTTCACTCATTTCCAAAGATTTATTTACAATAACTTTAAAAAAACACAGATCACTCGGTTTTCAGTATAGTCAAACACTATTCGTTCATCTACAGTTTCATATAACCAACTCGTTGGTTATTGGGCAGCCTGGGATTCATTATTTCAGGAGACCCAATTTTAATCACTATGTGTCTTTAGATAAAAAACAAAATATGACCAATTGTCTAATTTTGTAATGAACCAAACAACGTTGGGATCGTTTCAAGCAATGATTAGTATTAGCCTAAGTATTTTGGTCACATCATACTAAATCTCCTAAAGTAGCTTAGTAGTACTTGTGTTATTTTGATGACACTTCTGTGTTAGATAACACTGGACATACGAAATACTCCATTATTGTAGTAGTCTGTTATAGTATTTAAAGCGCATGGTAAGCAGGCCCCAGTGACAGTAATACGTAACTTTCTACTAAGAAATACAATTAATAGGATTCACTCACGCGGACTGTAAACTCACACGATATATTGTCGAGTGTTGTAATGAAACAGCGTTGTTTATTGTTCAACTTTGTAAAAACTCTCCAAACGTTTTCTACACAGGTTTTAATTTAATTGCTGCGTGTTCTCCGTACGATTTAAATCTCTTCACTACATTTACCTTCCTCAGTCAACATTCCTTGGTAAAGTTTCTAACATGTATGTCGGAAAAGTAATTATATCAGTTGTAAAGTAGTTAGAATTAATTCAGCGTTTTACCAATTAGTATCCATGAAAATGAAACCAAGGATATGTTTTCTAAAATGCATAATTATGTAGACTGCAAATAAAATATTTCCTGTTATACTCTATATTTAGTTTGGTTCTAATTGACCTGTAAATGCATATTTAAAGGTTATAATATCGTTCATATAATTTGCATTTTTACATCAATATATTTGTTTTTAATTTCTTTTACGTATCATATAAATATAATAAATGAAATAATACTAGAAAAATGATTTTTGGGTTTATGGATCTTTGTATGTTTGTTGAGATATTAGAATTATACATAGACACATTCTTACTCTAATATTTTTACTATTCTAAAATGTTTATTTTACAGTTTCGTATTTGTATGAACAAAATACCATCTGTTTTAGCGTGTTACAAATAGGTATGACAGTAGTATTATTTAAATTTGATTACAGATGGCAGCAGTGACGAATTTAAATAATGTAGTTTATGTTGAAATAGTTTATTTAGAAATTAGTTTCCTTCGACATTGAAAGACAACATGTTATTGTGGCTGAAGAAACAAAATAGGAGTGCCTGGATACTAGTTTAACTCGACGAACTATGCACTCATTGACTTGTGGAAATAAACAAGCACAGTGACCACATGTCGTTTGCAAGTGGAAACACAAAACAATGCACCAGGTATATATACAAATTTATATAATTCCTAGATGGAACAAAAAAGTTTATGATATAGAGAAAATAAATCGAAAGCAAGTCCAAGTGTACTGTTATAATTTTGAAGATCACCAAGGGTTGAAGCAAAGGCAGCGAGCTGGATTTCCTACATATTGTAGGAATGTATTTTATTGTAGGGATAAAAAAATCATACATATTTTTAGAATATTAGGGCAGTTTGAAAACAGTATGGGCATGTAAGTAATTGATCACACATTATGTTATGTCCGGTACACGTAGTGGAATGATTTAGCACTAATATTGGCCTACTGATGAATAAGGCACATCCGGAAGTTAGGTTTTTACTCTATCCCTAAAAGGAATTACGATTGTGTCAGGAGTAGTAAAATGCCACGTTTATTATCTAAGTAGGGTTCTTATAAAAATAAATATAGTAATTGGTCATGGCATTAAGAAATAATTATCTATATTTTATTGATTGAAAAAAATATAATTTAGAATCAGAAGAGCTCCTACATGCGTAAAACCTGAAATAAGAGATAGTACTAATTTTATTTATAGGGAAACTACCATAAACAACTATAAACACTTTCTATTGTATCAAATTTTTCGATGCATGCTTTAAAAATATTAAAATATCGACTAACGTTCAGTGGTACTGAAATCATTGGGGCCATTCTATTAAATATTATAGAATGTTTCAGAGAAACTTTATTAAGTCTATGGTAATTAAGAGAGCTAGAGAGCTATTTCAATTTCCCGGTATAGGGCTCCAAAATACTACTTTTTAAACTAAAGGTCCAATTATTCGGAAATGGATAGACAATTCAAACATATTCCACTGATCCTAACTTATAATAAGTGTCTTTGATATGTTATTTTAAAATGACTTATCTAGGACGTACCAATTCTTAAGCAGGAAATTGCATACGAAGCCGTGGGTAATTGCTATTATACTTATGAACAACAATAAATATGAGTTTAGGCTTTAGTTTAGTTTTTATGCTTATGAGTTCATGGTTAACAAAGCACAATAACAAGCCTCACCTAATAAGGATTTCTATGATATGAGAGTTAGACGTTTTTTCTTTTCTTATATAGATTCTAAATAGAATAGTTTAGTTCTGTGTCTCCCTATTACCTAAGAGATGGATCATGATTCCAGTTAAAGAATGATCTTTATTTTACATATTATAATTGAAATATCAAGTATAAAACCATTTATGTCATTTAAAAGAATTCGTTATATTTTGTCGGTACATGAGAGATATATTAACATTATTTTTGAAAAAATGGACTAAAAACAATAATTAAACTAAGTTAAAAATTGTACACAATTTCCAGAATAACATTGTAGATTGTTTACTAGTACACTCTTATTTATTACAGCTTAAGTTTTACCAACTTTTCAATGGTTAAATTTCATTATTTCAAAACAAATTGACTTCCTCGTCAATATTTTAAGGTAACAAATCGTTTACGCCTGACATTTGAACCCCAAGACATTGTCACAAAAAGTATGATGGGCTATCCATATATCAAACTTGGATGACTTAAAGGGATCTGTAATTTTGGAACAGTTCATGGTTTTAATATGTTTTTATCATCCTACATAAATTTTTAACTTTTTACCGCTTTATTTTCTTGGGCCTGATTACAAGATCCCTAAGTTCCTCTTTAAATTACTAAAATTTCTCGCGGTATAAAAAAAATAATTTTCAGAAATATTTCTTAAGGAGCTGTGACTAAAATTTGATAAAAAGTCATAAAAAATTACTCAACCAAAATCCGATGAAGCCACCTTAAAATAATGTACTATTAAAATCATCAAATCCTTCTAAAATTATTAAAATATTTTACTGTGTATTTTTAACGTACAAGCTTTCTTACTCACACATTAAAAAATTACAGACCGTAAGTAAGTTTTAAATTTAAGCCAGGAATCCTATTGAAATAGGAATTAAAATAGGCATCCTAACATAGATGCCTATTCCAATTGCAGCCAGCAGAAGATAAAGTCTCTCGCCGGAGCCGCGGCTGTAATGAAAACTGTGACTAATTCAGTCACTTGATCTTCTTTTTCCAGGTGCGGAAAATGAAGCTCCACTTTCTGCAGTTTTGTGTAATTTTATTGCTTTAATAATATTGTCTGAACAGAGTTTTATATTTAAGTATTATATTTATAACGTACTAGTAACTAATTTATAGTTATTGTATTTGAAGGTTTTCATAGCTAGTTATCTTATCTATTTGTTTAGTATAACTTTTAAATCAGTTTAAAATATTTTAACAAAGAACTAGAACCTTGAAATATTGAACATATGTATTGGTGTACTTAACAATTACCACCACGAAATTAGATTTATTGTGAGATTGAACCCGTTAATTTGTTTTCATACTAAGTATTGCATTAAGCTTATTTTAATATTAAAGATAATTAAAATTTGATAATCTAATATTGCTGGTAATTTATTTAGTTTTCGGAAAATTAACTTTTAATTATTATGTCATTTGTAGACATGTATTATTCTACACTCAAACAGATTCATAATCTCAATCACATGTGCAAGCAGAGAAAAAAATGAGTAATATTAAATGTTAATAGATATCAAAATATTATAACATTATTAAAAAAAAAACAGTGGCCTGCATGCCAAATAATAAATTATTCATGTGGCAATACAATTATTTCTACTGTAATAATACAAATATCATTAAGTAAACTAATTATACTTGAATGAAGTTTAAGTATATCTTTGTGCCTTTACATTTTTAACAGTTACTGTATAAGTTGTTTAAATATAGCCAAATTTTATAGTGATACTATTTATAGTTTTTTAAGTGTCGTTAGAACTACGACAGTTAAGTCTAAATTACTTCACTTGTTTGAATCCAATTCATGATCAAAAGCGGCTCAGAACAACAAACACGTTTATCTCTTCTGTAGAGCCTTTTGTTCATTTCAAAGTTGTTTAATTGCCATTCTTCTATTACCTGCCTGCGGAAATCTGTGGCAAAGTAGTAATTTTTCTTTTTAGCCAGCATAATGAGATTTATTCTTCTTTTAAAGTTTATGTCTCTTTTAAAAAACAACCTAGATTATTTTTCGTAGAAAAAACACTATCTGCATATTGTAAAGAGGTAATTAAAAAATAAAATTCCATATCGTTACTTCTGTCTGTTATTTTTAGTGCTTGATATCGTTTTGTTTTAAAGTATTTTAAAATTTTTCATTGGTACACGTACTTTAGTTGCAAAATATATATGAAAATGTCCATACCAGTTAAAATATGAATATGACAACCTTTACTTTAACGATATAATAATATGTATTATATAATATATTAATATGTATTATATAATATATTATTTTTATCCACCTAAATACAGAGGATAAGTGTTGAGCTACTATTACAGTCGTATACCTAAATAGTTATAATAATCTCGACTTTGTCTTATGTAACTTACAATTACAGTTTACTACTACAATTCATTTACTTTTAAATTTTGATTACGTTTATTGTGCGTAACTACATGTAGTACTAATTTAGGATCATTTCTATAGAAGTTTAATAGTTAAATATAGGCTAGAACATATCTTATAATTAAGTTAAATCGCAAAATATTATGTTAAGCGTTAATTAGCTTGACCAATTCAGCTAATTCTTTTCCTAGAATATTCATTAAAATCCGAGGAATTTTTCTATTACGAGAAAGATAGAAAAGTTACATGTAATATTTTGAAATTCCAATAAATTTTAGTATTTATGTTTCATAATCCATTAGTAGCTGACACTATACAGATGTTGACTCTTTCAGTTCAAGTTTGAGAAATTGGCTGAAAAATCGGTTTAAATTAAAAGTTTATAGAATATTAAGTACACAGTTGTTGATCAGTATTGTAATGCAGATAGCAAATAAAAACTTTATATCTAAATTTTACTCCAGATTGTGCCAGCGACGAATTAAAAACATGTAATGTTATTTGAAAACTGTTATAAAACCTAACCACTGTGAACGTTTTCACTTAAGGTACTCCAAACTGGTGGATTATGGGAAAACGGTGAAAAGAAAGCTAACATGCCTCAACGATCCAGTCTTCCCAAGACTATAACGACTATTTTGGAATGATGCTTAAACTTTTTCCCTCTTATACCGGACATACATAGGAAGTATGTAAGAATTTCTTCCTAGACCGTTATGGGCTCCTCAGTCCTCCATATATATATATATATATATATATATATATTTATTTATTATGACATAAATATATAAATTATTTATAAAATCCTTCAAGTACGGTTCAAAAAGTCAATGAGCTATGTTAAAATAAATAAATACGTCCTTACAAAGTAACTGGAAATTTTTTTACCTTCACTTTTAAAGTTCAGTCTCTCACATTCTCTGGTGTTTGTTGTACAGTGCCCCTGGTTCTGTGCAGTGGCATGGTTTGGAGTCATTTTACCGGTTTATGTTTGGTTATTCACTTAAAACTTGTTCTGCTGGTAATTTTACTGTGGCTTTTTCATCGTTACACATTCATTAGTTTTAAGTTTTATGTGTGTGTTTAACGTTATCTCTTTGTTTTTGACACCTGAAAAAGAGGGAGGATTCTAATCCTCGTATTATTCTATGTTTATAATCAGAAAATAACCAAAATCCAGTCATGCTTTTAATTATTCATTGTCAATAACAATTCTTAATAAAGAATTAAACATTCTATTATGAGAGAAGTATTTCATAATACAGTCACTTTTTTCTTGCAACAATTAATTGAATGAAAATTTAATAAAAAAAAAAACTGCCTGTCTAGGATTTATTATTAACTTTTAATTATAAGTTGTTATAATCAGATCTGTTGTGTATTATTTCTGGGTAGAACATACTAATGCTATCAATTAAATGTAGTACCTTTTCATTACTACTAGAAAATGTATTACCTTGTACTATTAAATGATGTTGATAGATATAATAAAATATTGAAACTAAACCAGGCATTTAAGAAAAAAAAAAAAAAAAAAAAACATTATCAACTCAACTAGTAGAATTATAATGGTTAGTTCAAACACACACACAACAACCTATATCGTAGCGATATTTTACAGTCGTTAGCAGATTACATTTTGGTATTCAATTAGTTATTGGAATAATCGGAGTTAAGACAAATTAAGTCTGCTACTTAGGGACACACCAATCTCTATTCCTGACTTTGGAATTTGATGTACCAAATATGAAAGCCTTACTAAATTATTATCGTTAGATTATAATGTTATTGAAAGGATTTACTCAATACAAAAGTCAATGTTTAATACTGTAAATTAGTATTTCCAAAAATGAAATTACTTTACTATACTGTGATTATTTATTGATACATAAAATTCAGCTCATTATCCAATTCATTCACATGCTATAGCTTTTGGTCTTCTCAATAGAACATCAAAACTTGTGTTACAATTGTATAGCTCCATGTTTCTTAGTTATTTTAAATCTACATTAAATGTGTGTTCTCATATAATACAACTCGTCAATAGAATGGCGCTGATGTATTGTGGAGTAGGCTAAACTGAAACATATATTGGATTTCAATTCTACGTATCTATTACAATACGATTACCTGTATCGGAGAAACATCAGAATGCTGTTGTTATTCAGTTAGCTACAATACGCTATAACATACCGTACTTAACCGCTAAAAGTGGAGCTGATATTGTTCTCTTAGTCCTTTCCTGTAGTACATGAAAAGGAAGAATGCATTGTGATGATTACGAGAAGTTATTAAAGTGACTTTAACTATCTCAGAAACATTTAAAACTGTAAATACAGCAATGTATCTCCAAGGGAAAATATTGTATCAACTAGTGCATTGCAATGTTTGTCTCCCACATACTTGTCTGGGCGCAATTCAGCTTTAACTGTTCCCTATTGGTACAGAATTTGCTACAGCAGTTGTGACTGACTCTTAAACATTTAAACGTCTGAGTAGAGCAGTATAGTGTCAACCGCTTCAGGATAATGTTGTCTCACCAGGCCTGTGTGAGGCCGTTAATTGGAATCAATTTATATTTACGTATAATTTTTATCAAATTTTACAATTTTGAAAAAAATATAAAACTATAGAATAATACTTTGTTAAATAAAATAAAATATAAACCAGCTAATAATAGTTACAATTTTACTTCTATTATTTAATTTATTTTCCACTTAGTCAAAGATAAGATAATCCTGAAAACTTCTTAGGCAGAAGTAGGCTTCTCAGTCCTGTGTCTGTAGTGTCTGTGTATATTCTTGATTGGGAAACAGTTATATTATACAAAGAACAGAGTTAATTACAATGGCCAAATATATACACTTTTAAACATATTTTCTTGGTTGTGGCAACAAGGCAAACTCAAAATTAGCATTGGAATTAAAATTTACTCTAATCAGAAGTGCTCAAATAAGTGCTAGGCCTACGAAATAACATGCTACTTTTTTAGTAACTACTTTTTCTTGTGATGTATGACTGTTGAAAATGATTGAGAGGTAGCTAAGTAATTAGGGACTTTATATTAATGTTTGGTCTTAGATCGGAGCAATGCATTTGCCAAAAAAATCGGAAAAGTAAACCTGTAAAGTAATATAAACCCATCATGAAATTTACTGATTACATCCACGTGCCAAATTTGTCATAGATATATCCACTCATGTAGAATTGATCGATGCTAGCTTGTGCATAGCGTACTCTTTCAGGAGTGTGAGAATTTCGCCAAATACACGTTTGATGCTTATAACACATAATTTAGTTTAAATTTAAAATTAGATATGTTATCGCAACAGTGTTTCCTCCTATACTACGCATGAAGGAGGAAAGATGAAAAAATCAACTAATGGAAATGATTTTCTTATTATCAAATTAATAAAATACCACTAAAAATAATTTACATTGAAACTGTAATAAATTTACAATATCGAAAATGATGGGACAAAATTTAATTGTAAAATACATAGTTTTATTACCATAAAAATAAAAATACCAAGGTAAATGTACTTGTAGCTTTTAAGATCTATTTCATTCACCTGTATTTTATTGGATTTTATAGGTAAATGAAAGTAAGTATTTTACTATAAGATTTTTTAAAAGTACTGTTTAATTTTAAAACTATTATATTTTAACCTACTATAATTTTAAGAAAATTCTAATAATAATAACTTTTTGATTTTGTATCAATGATTTTCGTATGACAAATTAATGGTTACAATATAATATTCAGAAACAAAACAGAGAAAGGAAGTAACCAGGGAAACATAAGGTCATGTGAGTGAGTAATAAATTCACACAGACATATTGCGGCGTAGGGGACAATCCTACATGTCACATCATATCTGACACTAGGCTCGCTCTGTTACAGTACCTCAAGTCCATGACTGTTACTAGACGCGCGTGTTTCTCTTACAAACTATTAACACATATTCACCGTATATTTTAATTTTAAACATATGTATTATATGCTACTGCATTACAGTACTTGTAATAATAACATTTGAACTGCTCCGGTAATGTAAAGCAGTAGAAGAATAAAACTCAATTAAATGTACATTAATTTCTCCTTTAAGGGGATCAGAAAAAATTAAATTCTTTAATACTTATTTTAAATTATAGTAATGTATATAACATTTAGTTTATGGCTTGTTTTAAGCACTTCTGCTTTGTGTTTCTTTTTAATTAAATATTTTGTAACAAACTGCAAGTAAAATACAGATCGTTTTATACAGCCTGAGAGCTTGTGCTAATATCAACTAGCGCAGAAAAAAGAGCAAAAATACAAACATGAAGACCACATCCATCTCCCTAATGTTGTCATGGAGCTAGTTAATTCTCCTTTCAGAGACATTTCTAACCCTGAACTGTAGAGGAGCTACTCACGTGTAGATAATCAAAATCTGAGCAAGTCTCACACATGTTATGGTATCAGTTCTCAAAGTGTGTTTTTCTATACTTTCTATTCAAGAACTTGCAGTTCATAAAGCCATTTCATGGTTCAATGAAGGCGAAATTGTAAGGTGAGAAGTATATGACAAGTAGGAAATTGTGTCTGGAGGAAATCCTCTAATCTTCAGGACTTAAAACATTGCGTCGATAAAATTTCAAAAAAAAACCATTGATTAAATTAAAATATTTTTCGGAAGAATAACAGTTTGTTAGAAAGGGAATGAGGCTGCAGAAGATCCTGAAAATCCATGTTATGTGCCAGAAATGCTAGCCAAAGGTAGGTGAGTCTTAGAAATATAACTGCATTTTCACGAAGAAATAAAAATATAGGTAAATTCCCGAAAGCAAGTTTGTTAGCCATTAAGGTATATTTCATAAGTAATTGTAAGATATAAGTACTTATTTCTATTTTTGTGGATAACTTTACTATCGACATTTCAACATGGAAATTCATAAACATTTTACCTTTAAGGTGTTTTTATTTTTCTTTAATAGTAGGTAACAATAAATAAATATTAATTTTTAATAGGTTAAAACATTGTGCTCGAAGTAGCAGAAACGTAATATATTAACATAAATTTTTATAATTGTATCTCTAATAGTATACAAATAAATTTACCGAAAAATTAAAACAAATTATCATTGTTTAGATTCAACTCCCGACTCCCCTTGAATATTTGGTGGCAGAACTGCGTTCGCTTCAAGAACATGCAATCATAATGGAAATGACCACGTACATTCCTATGCAAGATTATTCTGACAGTGAAGATCAATATACAATAAAAAACAGTTTCAAACATTTTATCTATTTCCATTTTTGTTTTGATAATTAATTTGCAAAGAAAATCTTCGGTGCTTTTGAATTGCAATTGTAATAACATCGTCAACATTTCGGTCTTTTATTAAATTATTCAGTCGTGAAGAATAAATAAAAACTTATTATATAATCATATACACGAGTAAGTAAAAGCTTATATCTGTTGAAGGCAATTTATATGTAATGAAATTTTCTTTCATTAAATTCACAGTATCTCATAAATCCGTGACGTATCTCATAAGTACCTCAACAAACCGTTTTCTAATGATTTAGTTTCAGAATTTACCTTAATTATTGTTATATGATACTAGCAGTTATATGATACACCATGGTTATATGTTATATGATAACCCGCGATTTACTCGCTATTTCACGTTATACAATAGGGACATGATTGACATATTCTTTTCAAATGACATTCTAAAGGCTCTTGTGTTAAGTCCTATTTTTAAAGATTATATTTACTTGAAGATATTCTAACTTCCTGATCCAATTTAGATTTTAAGTTTGAAGAATATTAGTTTGTTACCCTGAAATAGGAGAATCAAACAGTTTTTTCTAACTCCTCTCCAGCATTTCATGATATTTGATTGAATAACTTCAACGATTTCAGCTAAAATGTAACTAGTTTAGGCTAAGTCGAAATCATTAGCTTTTTAGTAACGCACTCTTGATGTACTAAATGATGGGGCAAGTATGTATTTTTTTAAACCTAAGTAGGAATATTTTAGGTACATATTAATTCAGTGTTAATGTTTAAGAGCTTCAGATGATAAGCGAAACTGATTAATGAGTCTTATTTATGCTTTGAATTGTACGAGTACTCTTAGATTTGTCTGTACGTTATAGGGAAATTTATGTCTTACAAATGAATAGAGTTATAAGGTTTAAACTTATCAAAATATTCAGCCTAATTAAAACCTTGGTTCAAAAAGTTTCAAAAACACATCGTATCATGTTACAAAACGGAGGGCAAATACAATTTTCAAAATGTAATAACGATCTGTTTTAGATTAAAAATTAGATACCAAATTTATTTCGATAACAAATAATAAATGTGTATTATAGGTTTAACATAATTCCATTACTTTAAATACAATAATTGAGTTTTTAATAACGCTTAATTGCATATTAATAATTTGATATTTTGTTCCATTTAACAGTTGATAACTCTCCAATGTTATTATTTTGTACACTTGTTATTAAATGTGTTTGGATACATATTGTTTTGTCGAATTTATTTATTTAAAAATTTTGTTTTATTTGTATATCAATTATCACCAAACACAAGTTAATATTATATACATAGAATACATCACATGAAACTCACTTTATTCATTATGTTGTTATGGTAACGGGATACAAGTGGTCAGCACTCAAAAGTCCCTTGGTAATTAGTTTTAGCAAAATATAATACTTTACTCTAACTTACGATAAATGTGATATTTTTAATATCTGGAGTCTGAGCCTTAAAATAATTATGTCGTGTTTTCTAACTGGGGTGTTTTACTCGAACTAAGATTGAATTTGTGACATTTTGGATTTGTTAATGATAATACAAAGGCAAAATCAGAGTGTAATTAACATTCAGTCCTGTTAATGTAGATAGATGTACATAGTCATTGTACAAACCACCAGGCGTAAGCGCTGAATACATCACATAAACTCAGTTTATCCATTAACCTCGGTTGCTCTAACGATGACGGGATAAAAGTGGTCAAAGTGGTCAGCACACACCAGTCCCCGCTGATAACCAGACGTTAATGTGATCTGAATCACTCCAATGTGTGGTTCACCCAGCTGAGTGTCTACCCTCAAACGAACAATCCTCATGTCGTATATGAAACAATATTACAGTCATGACAAACAAAAAATAAAATTTATTATTATTATTACATTTAATGTAATAAAAGACAAGCTTAAAATATACAAATAATATTATTTAAATCAATATTAGATATACCAGCCTTCAGATCCATTTACGAATAATTACATATTTCACTACTTACAGGGCAGTGTGTTGTAACCGTGAAGTTGAAGAAGAACAGATCAGTACAAGCACCAATTATTAAAGTCAGCTTGAATTATGTTTCATAGTACTAATCTTAAGATTTAAATATTTGAAATTACATTGTTTAAGGCCAGTGAAATTAGCGTCTTAGTACGAGTGTATAGCCACTTATAGGGGACCAACGATTTCATATAAACGGGCTTAATAATAACTTTAAATTGCAAATAGACATTTTTTGAAGAAAGGTTTAACGCTGAACTAGCGTTTAAGTTAAGTCCATTAAAATCGTCTAAACATAGTCTTTGGTTAAAATACTATGAAGCCCTCTGTAAAAGCGTCGCAACGTATTATATGTTGTTTGCTTTCCAATACCAGTTCTCTTTACACTTCTATTTCCTTGATTTTAAATGTATGGTATTATATCAATTTATATATAATGTATAAATTGATATACTCTAAAACATATAGTAGAAAGTTTTCTATGTTTTATTTCTATAAAGTATGCTGCCTAATCTACTTAATGATTGCTATTAATGCACTGGTAGTGAATATAACACTAACAGGTAAAACAGGTAAAATAACTGTCAATAGCAGCGCGTAAGATGCCATTTACTGTCTCATACTACAGAAGACCGATCATTTAATATCATCATAACTATAACAATGGCTATTGTGTTGACGATGCAATCCCCTAAATCATCTATTAAGCAGCAGTGATTAAGTATATAAATTAAATTATAGCAACTGCATTTTGTATTTATTAATAATGATTAACCACAAACTGTGTTATTATTTGCATACATATATAGTATTAGGATTAAACATTATAATTGAAACATAAATTGAAATTTTACCTCAATCAACTAAAAATATTAAGAAAAATAAAATATTTGGATACTTGGGGTTAAGAATAAAAGCAATAAAACATATTACTCAGCCAAGTTACGATTTGTAGGTTAAATTTTATTTTGTTAGTAATTTATTCAATTTATTTGCCACCTGTAAATATCATTTAAAAGCATTATAAACGTATCAAACACACTGATATCAGACCTATTTACGACTTAAAGTGTACGCGTTCCCTTTTATAAATGCTGCAACATAATATGCAGAATATTCGCATGCTGTATTAACACTGTGTTCACGATCGGGAAGCTACAGTATCTATGAGAGACTGTAGAGTGGAACTATCGTGCAATGTTGGATAACGATGCACTATTCAAAAACAGCCTAAATATATTTTTAATATGTCAGATACAATTATTGAATACTGAATCTATTCTTCGTATATAAGTATAATACTCAATATATGAAGAGCTTCTATAAAAAGTTTTAAAGTACATAAATTTAACTTTTACTTAGTTTAATTAATATTATTTACTCTTCTTCCAAAACATTTTGTTAATATTTTTATTTCTAAAAACCGAGTTCTAATTAACTTAGAGACACTGGAGTTTTTCTGATGCCATAAGCTTTCAGAGATGTTCCCTATGTGCTGTAGGCTCTCAAGTGCTGATATTTTACAAAGTCATGACATCCGGAGGTAGGAATAAACCAAAGTTCCAAGACTTTGTGCAGTATGAACGTCTAGAAACTAGAAACATTCTGAGGTCGGCAATAATTGGTACAATCAATTGATAAAATAAAAGAGAATAATATTGTAGTTCCCTCCATATACTGAGATAATCCAAATCTCGAATTCCAAAATTTGGCCAGACGAGTTTTGGGAAGAATGCATAGACATTTTTATTGATTTCCCGTTAAAAAGTTATTTTGTACTAATGGCGTTGACATCACTAACCCCACCCACAGTCTGAAATTGAAACGTCCCAGTCCCTACATTACGCTACAAGATTAGGAAGGTAGACCTTTTCACAAACAATAGGTTGATTTTTTTCAATAACTTGAATCTTACTTATAATCTTTACTACAATACAAACAAACTAAAATTTCGCCTTTCACTTTTAAAAGTTTTTTGGAGCATTCCATATACATTTTAATTGATTTCCCGTGACGTTATAATAATTAAAAAGGAAGAACTTAAAACGAAAATTAAAAATCTTTACAGGAGTATCAACAACATTACTTTTAAGCAAAACTGTATTTTCTCTTTCTAACACGCGCGCGCGGCCACACTTACACACACACACACACACACACACACACACACACACACACACACACACACACACACACACACACACACACACACACACACACTCACACACACACACACACACACACACACACACACACACACACTCACACACACACACATGAGCATTCTCTTCAAACAAAAATTAAAAACCAAATATTGGTAAACTTTCATACTTCTTCAGAATTTTTATACGTAACATAGTATAAATATTTATAAAAATGTAATTATTAAACCAACAAGAAATATAAAGAAGAACAATGACCGTCATTGAATAATAAACGGAAATGCCAAAGCCTAATAAAAACACATTGCCAAGTTTTAATTCAATATTTTTTAACACTATAATTTTAATTTGTAATGCTAAAAGTTTTTCTGTTAAATTCATTTGTTAAATGGCCACAAATGCGCAACCACCTTACAAAATATCCCCTACTTAAAATTGACTTGTGAAAACGCCATTAAAACCAAATATTTTGCACGTTTTTGTTATTATATAAATTAATGGATAAAACTGTTAATTGTTCATTCCCATTTTGTTGCTTCAAGTCATTATTTGCACGAACATGAACTTTGTGAAAATAATCAATGAATAAAAATAGTTGTTAACTCTGATACATTTATGTTAAAAATTCAGCAATTCATTATTGCTTTCTATTATTCACTCTTAACAAACGCCACTAAAATATTGCTATCTCATTGTTTGGAAATATTTATGTTAGTCACTTTGACAACGGCCATCAATACCGTCTGGTTGAAGTACGCTGGGAACAAAGCTTCATGTTTTGACAGACTAAGCCATTCTGTGATTGTTTTAAAATTAATTGCGCAGTAGCGTAGATGGTTGGATAACATTTTTATAATAAAAATATTTTACTCTTTGTGATAGTAAATTAGTCAAATCTATACTTCTACAGAGTCTAAGACTTCTGTACAGTTATTAGCAATGCTTTTCTTTACTTTAGCTCTAACTCGGTGAATGTTAAGGTAATTTGTTATTTTAATTACAGATTGTCTTATATCTACCTGCAGGATTTCTAGAGGCAAGCACAGAACTTTTGAACATATATGAAATCATGAAATTTTCATCCACTTTAAACACATAAAATGGATGAAAACACTGTTGATATCTTAACAAGTAAAATTCTGGAGGTTAGACATAAATAGTTGTTATTTTATACAGCACTGAAATTAGCACTGCAGTACCACATCAATCTCAATCGGAATGCGATCATATGCGGTTTAAAAGTATGTGTTTTAAACAATGCCAAGATCGCTGCAAAATCCTAAGCACTTTCAATCTTTTCATGAGAAAGATTTCAACATAGCTCTCCTTGTTGTAAGTCTGATCGAAAGAAGTGCCCTACTAATGAGAATGGTTTTGTTAACTAACTACGTCATAAAATACCCTAAGTTCCTGCAAGTCTGTACCTTACTGGAAAATTTCGAATACAACTAACAGCTGGAAACTTGTGGAAAACAGTACATTTACTGATTATCGTACTTTCAACTGTGACTGCAATAATACTTGAAGGTGCAAATTATAATCAGGATAAGACTTGTATTAATCAGTGACAGGTTTAGACAGCCTCTTAGAGACCAGAACACAGCAAACATCAATCTCAGACTTAACTGTATCTCCAACATCTTAATGTTAAAAATTCTCATGATCGCCTACCATCTGTTTTGTGACGCCATGAACCAATCCAATGGTTTTCAGACGCAGTTCTCGCAGTCACAGTTAGCTGTAGGGTTTTCAGTGTTTTACGATATCTCTTATTCTACATTGTTTAGTTTACAATAGATTGCAGGTTGTTTTTGATGAATTTTACAACACGCTAATTTTACTAACTTACTAATAGCAAAGGCATATCGCACATTTTTATTTCCTGACATTTAAATTGTAATTGAGTTTAGAAGTTATAACAGTTCAGTGAAAACAGGGTTGTATAATAGAATTTCTTTGTACAATTGTAATGCCTATCAGGGCATATCAGGTAACAGCATACTTGACATACTATAAATGAAAAATATTAAATGGATATTTTAAATTTTTAATCAAACAAGAATACAAATAGTGAAATTTAATAAATATTGTTTTCTCTCCTCATTCTTAATCCTTACTCCCTTTATTTAGTTTTCTTTCTTTACTTATTAAACATATTATTTCCCTTCTCCATAACACTGCAGTACGGAAGATGTAGATCAAAGATTGGACCATTGTCCAGTTGTATCGTTAAAACAATAGAAATTCACCCATTGTTTATGGAAAAAAGTACTATAATCAGCAATTGTGATACAAATCACAAAAAAATCAAACTCAATATTGTTTTAAAGTGATTTTTATTCAAAACAATTAGTTATTAGTTAAAATTCATTATCCCTTGTATAAAAAGTTTTATTGCAATATATATATGTATATATATATATATATATATATATATATATATATATATATCCACACATAATATATGTGGATGTATATAATACTAGCTGTTACTTGCGGCAATTTGTTAAATCAAAGTCCATAGCCTACTTAGTCAAAGCTCTTATGATATAATATGATGATCCTCTATGATATTTATCTAAGTAGGCATACAATCAGGTACATATTATTTCTGTGTTCATATATATACGATGAACAGTTGAGGGACTAACTCTTATCTCAAATTTAGCGCGTTTAAGTGCATTTATAGTTCAAATTATTATATTTTCCATGCCAAAGTTCGGTTTTCATTGTTGTCCCAATCAAGAAATTATATACCAAGGTCTCGAAAACCTACTTTGATTAAAAAAACCCGCTTATTTCCTGCTCCTTTGATTTATTCCAGTCTAATATATTTCCAGTGCCATGGTTGTATTTGCCTCCTTGACCCGATGTAGGAAATTTATTTATTAACTTAGGACTAAGAAGCCTATTTTGCTACTAATGTTTGCGTTGACTTCAAAGTCTAAGTTATATCCAGTGTATATGTGTGTGTGTGTGTGTGTGTGTGTGTGTGTGTGTGTGTGTGTGTGTGTGTGTGTGTGTGTGTGTGTGTGTGTGTGTGTGTGTGTGTGTGTGTGTGTGTGTGTGTGTGTGTGTGTGTGATTTTACAGTTTTAAAACAAAATAGATAGTTATAGGGTAGGGAGGGAGGGAGGGATGGAGGGAGGGAGGGAGGGGGAGAGAGAGAGAGAGAGAGATTCAAAATAAATAGCTAATTTAAATAAACAATCGTTTAGATGTTATACATATATATTATGTCTATCGTGCACCATCGACTAAACGCTCAGTGCAATGAATGTCAAGATTATATTTGCTTACAGGGCTTCTCTTAGCTGTAGAAAGTCGTCTTGGAACATATAGAACATATACTTATTTAAATATTATGTTTAATAAGTAAAGAAAGAAAAAAAACAAAAAAAGAACTAATAAACATTAACTGAATATTACTTTTATAAATACAATTCCAAAATGTGTCAGCATTTTGTTGTGTTTTAGTAGAGCAGAGACGATATAAAATGAACGTAAACTGTTGACACAAGAAAAGTATCAATCGCCAGGTGTAAAGTGTCACGGTTTATGGGTCGTATTACCGAGCCTGTGACTCGTCCCGGCAGGGTAGTTTAATGTAATAATGAATTAATGTTGTTTCTCTTTTATCTTACAAAATAACTGGTATCTCATATCTATTACTTATTTCTAGAGATGAATGAACTCACAAGGCTACGTTTATATGATGTTTATGTAGGAGTAATTCGTTGTGAAATTGGTTTTAAGGACTTAAAACTTGCATAAGTTTAATAATTTGCGCTATTGCTGTTTACATGCTCGTAAAATTTCATGAGTTTTTAAAAGTCGTTTAACATATCACACTGACATAGATTTTACTTCTGGAATCTGAAGTCTATGATCGTCTGAAGAGATCCAAAAGAGACTAAATTTTTCAGAACGAACTCTTTGTATCGTTTCAATATCAAAGACACTTGGACTTTAAAATAGCTCTGTATATTTTACCCAGCAATCCAGTATAATCTACATGATGAGATGTTCTCATTGTCTCATCAGATACACAGCTAAGTGCTCTATGATGTTTTAGACACGATCGCAAAGCACGGCTTCTCACTCACTTTTCTACATATAATACAGCTATGGTGGATATGTATACATAACTTGTATAAATAAATAACATTTAAAACTAAATTCAAACAAAATTAGAACTTAAAAAAAATTGTAGAAAATACGAATGCTAATTTTAGCTGTTAAATTCAACATGAAGATTATTAACTTTAGATGAGAAATTCTCAGTAAATCCTTTAATACGCAGAAAAGTATTTTTATTTCGAAATGAAACAAATATTGTATCACTAAAACAATATATATATCACACATACAACGTAACCATGGTGGGAAGTGTTGGTTTAAATATGAATGTTGAGTTTAGCTCCAGTTCACTTTCTTCTTAATGCAGCGTCTGGAATCTTATGCTGGTTACAGACTTGATTCTTGGAATATGAAGCAATGTTCGTCTGACAAGATCTGAAAAACTAATTGTGTCTTTTCATATTGTTTCGTAAACAAAAGTTAAAAAGCACATCAAGTGGCATTTTGAACTTTTTTATACTCAACGAGTACAGATTTCAGGCGTTAACAAGCAATTATATACTACAGAGAAGTGTTCATTATTTAACTACAAAGCAGCATTAATAACGATTTAGTGATATTGAGTTGTATAACGCTTCTACTATCAGTTTGAATAATTACAACCACTAGCACAACATTTAAACTTGTTATAGACCATTAAACGGTTTGCTTTTAACTGCAATGATGAATAAGTGTAAAATATGACGCCAAAATAGAATTAAAATTTTATAATTTACTCAAAATACAGTCATTTTACCGTTCTTACAACAAACTTTTGGCTTCTAATGGCTTGATTTATATTTTAAAGTTTTGAAAAACTGTGTAATTGAAAAAATAATGTAACACTGTATTCGTACATATAATGACGATGTATAAGTAGACATCAACAGTTGGTACAAAAAAGTTAGTTTTCCTTAAAGCAGCCTTTTAACTCAAATTTCCATATAAGATTAGTTAAATTTTATTATTAATATTATCGGAGGCCATAAACGTTATTCAATTCAGACAATATTGTTTTAATTCTTTATGAATGAGAAAATGAAATGGATGCTATTGTGTTATGCATTGATGCTATGAACCATAAACAAATACAAAAAAATATTCTCCGTTATGTTATAAGTTTGAATCTCTTAAAACAAAACGTGTTTGAAAATATATTTAGCGCACTGAATAGAAAACATAGTAAATTTAATATTTGTGGAACCATAGAAACTCTGAAATCAAGGACCTCTTTCCTAACTTTAAAGGCATACATACTTTGAAATGGTTATCGAAATATCTCAGACACTCGGATTGCCTTTTGAGAAGTATCGAATCTGAAATCACTCAAGCATGGCGACGTCTATAACACCTTCTGCAGAAGATATAAAGACAATAGTAGAGATCTCCTTGCCGAATTGTGTACAGAACATGTTCTCTGGACCGCAAGTGTTGATGCGTGTCCTTTATGTCCCAAAAAAGTAAGGATTTAAATAACAGAATAATAAAAAGCGACATCGATGTTTAACAAACTAAGATGAAGTTGATAACTGGGTTATAAAAGGAAAAACGCACACAGTCCATAAATGTTTCACTAAGTAACTTAGATTTTTAGTGTCTCAATTAGCAATGAATTGTAAAAACGACGACTACCTGTTAAAGGTGATTGTTTAAACATTAAATAATAAAAGAGTTTCTCAGTTATATCACTGCTGAAAAACATAAGAGGGTTAATAATTAATTAAATTTTAATACATACTTTTACATTCCAACTATCTAAAAATGTATACATAAGTGCACTCGAATTAGTATTGTTCGAATTAGTGTCAGCAATTCTATAACACATTTGTAATATCATGTTTATAATATGTGCCCATTCAGGTAATAGACATTAAAAAGCTTAGTGTACAAGCTTAAAACTGGAACAAGTATAAAACATACTGTTATATTAAAATCTGTTCACTTTAATTTAAGCATTCCTCTCTCACTAATGTAAAGGAACGCTTAGTACATGCGATTGCTTAACCTGGTCGCATGATCACTTTTGAGAAGGTTAGATGGTTGATATCATTACGAAGAGACCATAATTTTCCAGCATCGTCTATGATTACATAACCCTCGTATGTTCTAGTGGTCGGTAAAGCAAAGTACTATGATGAATAATGTACTGACTGTCTCAATTGCGTCGGCGTGATACAATCCAAGCAGAAATAGGAAAAGAAGATAAACGTCGACTTATCATGATTTCCCAGTAGGCTGTTTTATTCTTACGTTCGTTCAAACACCAGCAATACTACTGTGAAGGTAGCATGTTACACTGCAGTCATGAATGTATGAACTCTCACGTGTTACAAATTTTGTCGTACATTAAGTGAATATGAAATTTAGTTTTCTCAGTGGTTATTATAACACAATAAAACATATTGGCATGGCTTATGGATTAGTCCAGTTACATAATTAATATACATGGTGTCAAAAATCTCCTGGAATGGTTAAATATTTTTGAAAAGATTTGAGATAGAGCTATCTAACTTTTAAAAAATGTACTGAACCGAGCCAAAAATGGCAGCCGTTCACAGGTGGCTTGAATTTTAAGTTAAGCATTGTAAATAATAAACTACTAATATTAGAATCATGACCATTTCATGCCTAGATTTTGTCACTGTAATGGGATTTAGCGATCATAATTGCTCTAGCTAATAATTGTAAAAACTCCTGTTATCTTGTTATTATATTTTATTTTATTGTTATACATTGTTGTTACGACCTATGCCGTAGATATCAAGAAAATAATGAATTTATGATCTATGAATTCAAGCGAATAAGATTGTTTATGGTAAAGTTAACGTTGAATGTATAATTTAGCACGTTTATTATAATTAAATAAAATTACATCTCGTATGATAAGAAAAGACAAGTTAGTTTAAACCTTACATAAAAGTACAAATACATTGTTGAAATACACATATTGAGAAATAATAAACCATGTTGAACTTAGTTAATAATTTAGTAATATGTTAATATTGGATAAATATTACAAATCGTCAATTAAATAAAATTTTTGGGAAGAAAAAAACACGTTTGTTGGTCACATTATGTCTGTTTTTCTGTAGTGAAACTGAAAAGATCTTACCAATTCTAAAAATATCTTACTTGTTTTACTAGATTTAGTTGCACTTACATAACTCTAAAATATTGTTAACCATAATCTTTCATCAGAGCTACAAACTGGTGTAGCTTTCCCTTTGAATTCTTGATTAAGAGATACAATGGCATGCCAATGTGAATATCAATATACATCATGGTTGGCTACCTGTTTTACTATTTCACTTGTTAAAATGTCATACGATTGTTCTTTAAGTTCGCAAGTTTTCTCCTTGCCATTATTGTTGCGCATAAGACCAATGTAAAAATGTTTGCTAACTCTCAGCCAAATCCCATGGAGTGACATGTACCATCATTGAACTCAATGCTGTGTATATAGAAATTAAGTTTTAAACAACATTACAAGTCTAAAGGTTAATATTTTCTCAAGATATCCTGCATGCAGACGAAAATGAAATCTTCCAGGCTCTCTGGAGTATGTGCTTTGATAAGGCTTGCAATAAACGTAGGCTACATATCTCCATGGTATTAATGCCAAATTATCTGCTCAAAAATGGTATATGATTAATTTCTTTTACCAGGTCAAAACTGAACGTACCTAAAACACAACTGAAATGCAAATCGAAATGAAAGTTTAATTAGCTATTACTACCAAGCAAGAGCAAAATTTTGCAAACTCTTCACAAACTTTTGCATGTTTCAGCAGTTCAACACAACAAAAAGACTAAAGCATTACAAGTACACCATCACAAGAAAAACATAAAAGGATTGAAAAGGGAAATTGAAGTCATCTCAAGATTTCCCATTGGACAATATTATGGTCACTATACTGCAGGAATAACAGTATCCAAAATGTGATCAGCACACTATCCAATATGTACCTTTTTGTAACAGAATTTTATGCACTTTAAACAAGAACAGTTATTCATAAACCTTGATACACCGTGTTATCCAGGTGTTATATAATTGGATTTTGTTACAGCTTTATTTAGAAATTTCTAATAACGGTCAAAGAATTTCGAGCACTTTTCATGACACTAATTATTGTGCTTAAGTGTGACATTTATTATTTGTGTCTTAATAAAAAATTGATTTGTTTCATTGTAAAGCTACTTAAATCCGGTAAAAACTATTATTTACAACAAACATTAGAATAAATAGGGTAATCGTTGTAATTGTGAGAAAGGTTTTACGCAGTTACCGTTGGATTTGCACGCAATTTTCAAAATCGAAGTCTGTAGCCTTTTTAATGGAAGAATTTACAATGTAATATGATGGAGGCTATGACATTTTTCAAACGGAGTAAGCATATGGTGCAAAAGTTAAGTTCGACCAAAGTTGTCTAATTCCGATATTTGTAATTTATGTTTCACCCAAGAAATTTCTAGTTCTAAATTTTGGTTTGATTTGTAATCTCGATTAATAAAATATAAGTACATATGCATGAGAAGAATATTTTGATCGAAAAGAAGTACAGAAAGTATGACTTTGTTGAACTCCTTTGCTGAAGTACTTTCCTTTCTTGATCGTATATAATATTTCTTTTATTATACTTTGTTAATAGTAAGGAATATTTTCTATTCTATCTCTTTAATAAACTCCCCATTTTAAATTGGCCCTTAGAAGAAATCCATGTTGTTTGTTTTATAACCGTACTAAAAAAAAAAAAAACAATAGAGATTAATGCAGCTTCTTAAATTCACTTTTCGCCATTATACGGAAAACCGGATATAACGGAACACTGTTTCAAAATAAAACGTGTAGTAGAATATAAAAGCGCTTATAAACATTCCTTACTATTAACTAGGGATAATAAGAGAAATATTATATATGAATAAAAGAGAAAATAACTTCAGCAAAGAATTTTACGTAAAATTATCGCTGTCAGCCTTTAATAGAAAAACATCTGTAAAAGTTAGATATAGCTGAGCACAGATTTTAAACCAAGCATCCAGTCGAATCTGTCAAAAAGAAAACAGTAGAAAAACTCCCTACTATTCAAAGTATTAAAACTCATTCAGTATATAATATGAATATCTCAAAAGGATATTTAGTAAAAATCGTATTATCCAGTCGAGTCACACTTTTTTACTTAGCAAAACTATTATTAGATACGATTTTGTATAATCAAGGCAAGCTTTGTGTCTCAGGAGCCACAAATGGTGACCATGATAGTACTAACTTAAAACAAGAGACTATTAACTCCTTTATGATCCACTTCGCCAATAAGGTGTAAGCTGTAAACATTAAAGTGAGGAATTCGCCACTTCACGGCCTTTAGCTTTAATAATCACTTGCAGAGCTGAGTTTAGGATTGCAATAGGTTTTGTTGGCGAAATTGGAAATGAAATATCTTCCGTTGAAATATAATATTGGTTGAATTTATTTTATTAATGTGCGACAGAAAAAAATACTTTAAGGTATTCTTTATTGAAAAAATATTCTTATAGAAATTTTATTTGGTGCTTATCTTCAGTTTTAAATGGTATGTAATAATAGTGGTATAATGGAATCCACATCTTTAAATTCTACTTATTAATTTCTTAGTCGGGGTTTTTTTATTTAAATTTCGTAAATTAGATTTGTGTGCGTGTGGTAATATTTAAAAATGTTTCGGATATTAGTACACTTAATATCCCCCTAAGCTGTGAGAGCCCGAGCTTAAGCTGTTATTGAGAGCTTATGAAGTGTACTTTAAATTAAATTCATGCAATTGGATAAATAAATTTAGTAGATCTCTTTTTTTCTTGCGTATAATTAATTATAAACAAATATTTAAGAAATTACAGTGCTTTATAAAGTTCAGAGAATAAAATTTAGCCATGAAAAGCATGAAAAATAGTGATAAATCTGTTTACGCAATTACAGGCTAAACAAAAGGCCTATTTTTTCTAAAAATATCGCAACAAAAATCTTGAAAAGTGGGTTTTGTATAGTACTGAAAAACTTTAAAAATGAGTTTTATTTTTTCTAGGGTTATTCAAAATTACGTGTTTTAATAGCGTATAGCAGTATGGCAGTAGACCTCTGCACATTCCATTCAATATTCTTTTTAAGAAGCATGGTTTTTGAAAAGTAGCAAAAAACATCATAAATTTATCAAAGTGGCTATATATAAATTAATTTTTATAATTATGCATTCAAATCTATGATAACTTGTAATTGTGTTAGTTATTACTTTAAGTACACACCATACTCATTAGTGTTAAATAGCTGCCTTCAGTTTCCTATACATCTGAAATACAACTAACAGAATTAAAAATCATCAAGTAATATAGCCTTATTTGAGATAACATAGCTTAAACTTTACACTTATACGAATTTTAGGTTGCCGATATTGTATATTGGATCAGTCAATTTTATATGATTAGTTATGTCAGGTTACATTTCAAAATTGATGTAAAATTTAGTGTGCTTAAATTTAGGATTTTAAAAAGTTTCTATAAACATCCTTTGAAATGCGGACATTCTGAACGACACTAGCAATATTTCTATATCACATGTAATAACAATATTTAAGCATTATTGCTAAAACAGATATCGTAATATCACGAGAAGCACAGCCACGTTATAAATCCCATTGTTAGTGGTTTAGCTAGGATTTTAGTGGCCTTTTAAATTAAATACGAAATTTTCTATCAATCCCAATAAAATATTATTTTTAATGCTTCCACTGTTATCGTGCATGTTACAGAACAATGACAAAATTGTTTATAATGTGTTTATAACTGGCAATGACACTAAAGTACTAGTGCTGATAGAACTTCGCATAAAATGTGATCAACCGCACTCGTACAGAGTATCGTGCTAGTAAATATTCACAGGCTGTAACTGCTTGGGTAACTTTGAGCCAGTTGTAAACTGTGGGAAATTCAGCCGGACGACTCCAATAGAGTGAGGTGTGACCACAGTCTGCGGTCACCTGAGTGTTCTGTCAGAGAATGGTGTGAATGTGGTCACGCTGAACAAACGTCCCGTCATAAAGGGTATACGACCACCACCACCAATATACTTTGTTTAAAACAGAATTCTTGTAAATAAATACAACCAAAACCTACAGTCGTTAACTCAGTTGTAACACCGAAAATGATTTGCAATGCCATTTTAAATAGGTGTCAATATTAACATTTTTCTAAAATATATTTTATGTTTACAAGTGTTTTACTAATTTAGGTTACTTATTGTGTTGTGATTATCAGAATAGGTTGAATATATCAGTCTACATTGTTGCTTGGAAGTATTTTTATAATACATTGGGATTTATTTTTTTTTGCCGAGAAATTAGTATTATCTCAATACAGAACTTGATTGGTCAGATACTACCGAAGTGTAAATTAGAATTTCCAGAAAATATCACCTTAATGCTGATGTGACAGAATGTCTTATAAGGTAAGTAAAATCTGTAAAAGATGCTGTGAAAATGGTGTATATGGCTTTTAATACCATTGGAATATTCCATTGTGTTCTATCATGCCTATTCCAAATTATAGTATCTGGATTGTTAATTATTGTCAGTGCTCTAGATTTCCTATGAATAATGCGTAATATCTCATATAGGAATTCTTCATAACATTGCATTTTAATAATGTGACTTTATTAATCATGGATATATTAATAATACATTTAATAATAATAAAGCCAATGCGCAGAGCATTGGGTACAACGGTTATCGCCAGATAACCAGATCAAGTAACGTCGAGCGTGGCTGCTGCTTGGATGGGTGACCGCTTAGCAATTCTGTCTTTGCAAGCTGCCCGCCTGCCCGGCCGATGGTTCGGAAGTCACCTTTATGCATTTGGTCTCCAGGTTAAGTGTTAGAGAGGGCTCCTTAGCCCTATCTTTGCCAGGTAAAAAATACATCTTTTTTTACTTAACTTTTGTGAATCTTTAATATCCAGGTTCTATTGGAATCTTAAGATATTATCAATATTGTCTTTCCTTTACCCTGCCTCACCCGATTCATGGAAATGCATGGAAAGATTCGAGAATATTGAGTCCAAGAAAGATCCCTATTCATTTTGGATCTCAAGGTCCAAGTTAAAAATAAGAATTAAAATTGTATTAACATACTAACTCAAACATATACATTGAACTAAATCCGTAACTATATAATAAAAAAAATTAAAATAATAAGAGTAGAAAATCAATGTTAAAAGTCGTTGCAAATATTTGATTTGCAGTAACACACACACACACACGCGCGCGCGCGCGCACACGCACATACACACACGCGCGCGCACACACACACACACACACACACACACACACACACACACACACACACACGTTATTTTAGTTTAACAGTTTTGAAAAGTCCACTACTTGACATAAATAATTCTTTACTCTAAACATATTTTAAGTTTGTAAGAGAAGAACAGCACGTCAAGTAGCAGTCAAGGACTTGAGGCACAGTAATAGTGCTGGCTCAGTCTTGGATATGATGTGACAAGTAGGATTGTCCCTTATGCTGCGATATGTCAGTGTGAATTTATCACTCACACACATGACCTTATGTTTCCTTGACTACATGGTCTTCCTTTCTCCTTGTTGTTTACATAACGTTGAGACGCTTTTGTTCTGCAATATATATTTTCTGGATGATCTCTAAGTATTTTATTGCAACCCTAAATTAGTTATTTGAAAATTATTACACGTCAAGAGAATAAAATTTTTTTGGTTTTAAATTAAAAACGATTTAAAATTATTATATCATACAATATAAGTGGGTAAAATTTCAATAACTTATTTCAATGCAATCTAAAAACTGTTGTACCAAAATAAATAAATAATAATGAATGTTTATACTGCTATGTTGGAAATTATTGTAAATAGGAGAATGTCTTTTTCTACATTTTCATGGTTAGGTTTGATGTATTTAAAAGTAAAAAATTAATTTTCTTGGTTTTAATTTGTTTCTAATTTATGCACTGTACAGTGAAAAATCTTTTTGTTATAAAATAATCTATCTTTTATATTAATGTCATTTTTATGGATGTTATTCGCTACAAATGTGGTTTTTGGAGAAATATTCCCCTTCTTGAAAATGTACGGGAGTGGTTGTGCTAGCATTGAAAACTTCCAAATAAATGGACACTACTTAAAAAAAAACTTTGAAATGCGTATGTAACTAATACATTTTCCAACAAATTTTTATTATTTAGCAGTTTTAAATTTGAGATTTTATTTGCCAACATTATTTCTCCAATCAAAAAAAGAATTTTAGTTTCACTTCCTTATCACTTCCCCTATATCTCAACAGTTTTTTATAGTAATTCATCACAAGTAAAAGTAATAACTTTAAACATCACCACGCACGAAAGTGTTTAAACTCCATTGGGATTTAAAGATAAATGGGGTAAAAATGGTGATACTTACAGGAGTAACGGGGTGAAAAAGCAATTTTTATTGGTTGACACATTTTATCCGTACGGACACACATTGGTGCAAAAGACTGTAGGTGTTCTACTTATGTCTTCTCAATCTTATAATTCAATTAATTCTTTAAAATATTTATGTTTTGTTCTTTAACACATGACACATTGTTTTATATTATTTACTTGTTTTTAATGGAGTAAACGTATACATGTTATGTAATAGCCCAACAAAGTTTATTAAGATTTGTAAGATTAGTTGTTTCTCTGTTACTGTTACCTTAATCTTCCTCATTGAAATAAAAAAGAGACAAATTAATAATATTGTTTGATTAATTGTAATCCTTATTTACATGACCATTCTTTGATTTCTATGAAAGTATTAATGAGAAATGGAACTACCTGAATCTCTTGAATTGAATATGTGAGTTACATTTGTAACCATTCGTTATTTTCAGATGGAGATAGGTCAGATCTAAAGTTTGCAATGATATTTACTTGAAAAGTCACGAAAAAGTGTGTTGCCGGTAAACACCCTAATAATATTACTGTTCTCTAATTTATGAGAGATCAAAGTAAAATATAATATTACAACGAAATATACAGGACGTAGTCCTACATTGGACCATTAAATATTTTTAAATTAAAAAAAAATTATATGTATATGTAAATTGATTCCGAGTAACGAACTGGTGAGACAAACATTATCCTGAAACTATACTGCTCCAATAAGAGGTTAAAAGTTAAAGAGTTAGTAATAAATATTGCAGCATGTTCTGTACCCACAGGAAATAGTTAAAGCCAGATTGCACCCACATCAGCAGTATATGGGAGACGAGCATTGTAACGTAGTAGCTGACACATTATTATCCTTGGAGACGCATTGCTACAATTATAGTTTTAAATGCTGCTGAGACAGTTACAGCCATTGTAATAACTTCTCGTAATCATCACAAAGTATTGCTACTTTCGTGTACCGCAGGAAGGTATGAAGAGAACAATAACAACTCAAATTTAGCGGTGTAATTATGAATTAGGGTATGTTTGTTTGTTCTCTTAGGACAATATGCTGAGAAATTTCACTTAGTTCTGAAACGACCTTTGTGCTGTTTCCGGAGTAACAATATATTACAGATGGGTAAAGTTGGGGTAGGGGCCTCCTACTGAAAAGATTTACGTGGAAGGATTTTTGGAACTAACCTCATTCATGTTTCCTTGGAAGAAGGCGAAGGCAGCTCTGGACCTTCCTCCCTATTCAAAGCCTGCAGGGATGGCACGCCCTTGTGAATGTGAATGGCAACAGCTCCTAACACATATTGAGTCCAACCAACTCCCACACTCTTTTTTGACTGCACAGTGTAGGTTCAACTGGAAGGTATAATCCACGTAGAAATGAACCCTCCTGGGGATAAGTACAGTATATAACAGGGCGGTGAAGCTAACTGAATAGAAACAGTATTCTGAAGTAGCATCGATACATGTAATAGATACTTAATATCGAAATCTAATATATGTTTCACTTCAGCACACACCACAATACATCAGCATCACTCTATTGATTTAACACGCATTTAATGTAGATTTAAAAGAATTTAACACAAATTATAAACAGATCAAAAATCAAGAACATTATTTCCTTACTTTTAAATAAATCAAACACCGAAAAATGTAGTAAAGTATTGAAATGTGATATCCTTGTAATTTTTAAGCCATTATACTCATATTTACATAAATTTTCAACATATCAATATAAATATTTATTATTATTTATTTATTTTAGTATGACAAATTTTAGATTGAATTCAAAAAAATTATTCAATTTTAAACCACTTATATTGTATGCTATAATAATTTTAAATAATTTTTAATATAAAAAAAACCAAGTAAACTAACTTTTCATTTTGAAATGTATCAAACACCGGAAAATGTATAAAATGTATTGAAATGTGAAATCCTTGTAATTTTTAAGACATTATCCTATTTATATTAGTTTCCAAGGCAACTGTATAAAGATACTCGTATATTTTAGTATAACAGTTTCTTTTATTGCCTGGAAAGAATCAATTTAATATTAAACCACTCATATTGTATGCTACAATAATTTTAAATAATATTTACTTTAAAATCTAGAAAATATTAAATCTCTTGATGTTGTATCAAAGATTTTCATGTAACTACTTAGTGGTTACAATGTCATACTTAGAGATACTCTGGAAAATATATATTACCAAACAAAAATATCTCAACGTTATATAAACAACAAAGAGAAAGGAAGACCATGTAGCCAAGGAAACATAAGGTCTTGTGTGTGAGTGATAAATTCACACTGACATATCGCAGCATAAGGGACAATCCTTCTTGTCACATCATATCCAAGACTGATCCAGCACTATCACTGTGCCTCAAGTCCTTGACTGCTACTTGACGCGCTATTCTCTTACAAACTGTTGTTTTTGTAAATAGTTATTAAATTTTACGACAATGTGGTAATAGGTTTAATAACATTTGAATTGATCCGTTAATGGAAAACAGAATAGGGATAAAAACTCAAATAAAATGTTTTTTTAGTATTTTATTTTTGGAGTTCGGGAAAAATATACAATATTCCAATTCCTTAATGTAATTCTAAATTATAACAATATTTGCTAGTTTGTAGTCAAAACATTTTTATGCAGTTCTGATGAGTAGTTTTTCTCATTAATGAATTTTGTCAAATATTGTTACTACAATAATTTAGCTTGTTTAACGCAGCCGAGTGTTGTTATTTCTATCCTCCCTCTATGCTTTCAACAACTACAAATGTAAATACTATTAAATTAAAAGTAGTACTTAAATAATTTAAGCATATAACTGTATTTTAATATTATAATGTTTAAATAGAATATTACTGTTTTCCTTTTGACAGGTTCGATAAAAATAAATAAAATAAGTTTGCTGCACTAAATTATTGGAACGTTTACAAGGTTTACATTACATCAGGACACATTCTCTTAATAAATAGAATGTGTTTGATGCAATGCTTTTCTTATATGAATTTTCTCATCGTAGTTGCCAGTTTTCCTTGTGAGGATAGAGACAAAAGTCCTAACTTAGTGCGGCTCTAGAGCACATGATAAAGCTATGTACCAAATCCCATGTCTCAATTTTCAAGGTTTTTGTCGGTCGTTGATGAGTCGCTCGGTGAGTGTACTTTCAGTCAATCAGGAGACATTTATTTTTTTCAAATAAATGTCATAAAATAAATTTAAATTTTTTACCCTTTGTTTTAAATGTTGTACTCCGATATTCACCCAGCATTGCAACTTTAGGCAAGTCTTGCATACTGTTAAATGGTTTGGTAATAATTACCAATTTAATTCCATATTGTAATTATTACAATGTGGAATTAAATTAGACATCCAGGCTTGCCACCGATGTATGAGCGATCTATTTAAAATTAGTTACAGCGAATACAAGTTGAGATAATTTACCAAATATGTTAGTTTAAAGTTTTAATTTTTAAACTTTAAGTTTCATATATTTTATACTAAGTACATGTAATAGCTAATTTTACATCACTCAGGTCATTGCAAATATTTCCCAATATGGTAAACTGGTAGGTAACATATTGTGTAGAACTTAATTTTATATCATAAGTAGTGCATGTGTAATATACGTTTTTATTTCTTAATTAAAATTTGAATGATTAAGATTAAATTAAGAACTAAAATGCTTATTTTATTCCATGCTTAGTCCAATAAACATTGCTCTATCAGATATATTTATTATAAGTTAGCATAGATATAAGTAGTGTATAATAATGTATAATCATATGTTAGTGTTTCTTATCTGGCCTAAGGTATTAAGTAAGCTTACTGATACTCTCAATCAACCTTATACGGTATTCTATATATAAGGCCTAATTAATATCCTGGCCTTCTCTCAGGATAATACACAAGTATTAGAAATAATATTTAAAATATTGTATTTATTATAGAACAAAGATAATTATATAAGTAACTCAAAAGTTATTTTACTATTGAAGAATAAAATGATAATCTTAACAAAAAGTAATCATTTTAAAATGTGTGTTAATTTGAAGCGAAATTTCAAAGACGCTATAATAAATATTATCATAAGATGACTTATTCTCTGTGTCGCTGCATGCCTAATCTAAGGTGTTGCCTGGATATATTTTAGTCTAGGATTAATTAAATTGTTCTGTCTACTTCTGGCTACACCACCAAGTTATAAATTAGTGCGACTATAGTGTGTTTTGATATACAGTAATTTGAACCTGTGTCTTTACAATATCTATTTGTATGTCAGTGTTTACAACCATGAATAGCATTTTCTTTAGATCAACGAGTTTTCCTTTCGCAAATGTTATGGAAATATAGACATTTTTTTATAAAGGGTTTGATAAATTACACTATCAAACTTCACCATTTGTTTTGTCAGGTCAAAATAAGTCAGAAATATAAAGTGATATCATTCCTAGTTTACCGTTTGTGTGTCTGTCTGTCTATGTGTTAGAAGGAAAATTATATCTTAAAATGAAGTAAAGTTATTAACTTCAAAATATGCAAAATGTTTAGTCTAGTTAAGACCTGTTTTTAAAATAGTTTTTGAATAATATCGTACCAGATTTCAACATTGTGGCCATATAAAGTTTTTAAACTGTAATGACACTTGCTTTAGATGACCATTTTGATATTAATTTTATTTCGATAATGAAAAATGAATGATTATTATAGGTACTGAATACCATCCCTTAATCAAATTAAACTAATTGAGTTATTAATGTTGTTTTATCGCTTAATAGTAATTCGCTAATTCTTCCATTTAACAGCTGAAATAATTATTGCAATGTTGTACACTCGTTAGGAAATTTGCATTACATATAGTCATGAAAAATTGATGTCTTCATTTAGACTGATTTGTTTATGCACTGTAACCAAATATCAGTTATTAAGTATAGAATTTAGTTCTGGCTGGAATAAAAAAAATCGTATTCCCAAAGCAGTAAATTGGCCCAGTGAGAGTTTTAGTAATGTAAGGTTGATGATAGTGGCTGTGGTAACAAACGAGGCGAACACACCTCCTCGTTTTGCTAATGTCCTCATCATTACGCAGCCAAATATCTCGCCCCGCCACTTTATCATTTCCTAATCTCTGAAGGATATTTATAAAACCAAAATTTCAACCCAAAGTTTCCAGTACGAGTCATAACTGATTTTTTGAAAGCTAATGATCAGTCCAAGGGTGGAAAAACTACATTCTAGCATGTATGACTGCGTGATATCCAGAGAACAAACTAACACATTTGAGGTTAGATTTTTTTACCTGAAGCTTCATTGGTATATAGTTAACATCGCTTATGAAAGATTATGCCACTCCATGGGACTTGGCTGAGTGCTTAATGAACATGATTACATTAATCTTATGGGTAACAATGATGGCAAAGCCAAAATCGCAGAATAAATAAATTGGAAAGAAACTGTGTGCAATCATATTTTCTCATGAGTTATTGCCACTCATTATCTGCAACTTTTATTTTGTTGGGCGGTGGTTGGGCCAATAGCTGTGCAGAACCTCTCTAGGCTACAGCTGGTGGCTGTCGTCCGCTTTGCTAGGTTGGTAACATCTTTGGTAGTTGCAGCTGTTTTCTGTACGTGTCTTTACTTGTTTCCTTACCTATTTTATTCAGATAGAGGTTTCGCTCTCTTCTCTTGTAACCAGCGCTGGGGGAATACATCCTGAATATTTCAGTGGAAAGAGAATTTTTATAATTGTTTTGGTTCTTCAAAGGTGGCTGATCCGACCCCTAAAGTGCCGACAGTGTTAAGTCTTTGCCTTCCAGAAAAGGTTCACGTACCTCACAATTTTATATTAAGGCCCAGTATTGCTTTCAAATTTCAGTGAACCAATGCTTAACAACCAAAAATCCGTTGCCTTTCTAGAAGTAATGTAGATTCTTATCAGAATGAAGTTAGTTGACTTGCTATGCTGGTTATGCACATTATGTATTAATGCTTTTATAGTAATACATCACTAGTATGATGGTATCGTTTCATGATAAATCAAAATCCTCTTAAATGAAGTATTTAGCTGTTTCAACAAAATAGATGGTAAAAGGCAACAAAATAAAGCAAAGTTATAACAAACCAATATAGACTGCAGCAGTCAACAGCAACATATCAGAGTGAGCCAGTGATGTGATAGGGGAGTTGAGCGTAAAATTGCAGAGTTTTATTTATTGCACCAGCCTGCTGGAATAACTCACAGATTATTGCATGAGAAGTATTTGAATCCTAGTATATATGTATTTTTACACGAATAGACCAGTAAATATCAATCAGTTGATATTACTTCTGCTTAGTTACTTACCATTCTTTTCCAAACAGAATGTTACATTTAGGACAGTTACCTGTTCACTTCAAGAGCAACTGTTCCAGATTGAAAAATGTTTAGTTAAAATTTATATGATTAACACAGTTTCCGTGGTGGACGTACTTCTCTACATGATGTTGCAGCCAGATGTACGTCATACCTGTATGTTTACGTCACACTAGTAAATTTATGAAAATCCTGTGGAATACGCATATCATGTGGCAACATATTTCTTAAGACTGTAATCATTTATTAATTCAGTGGAATTTAATAAACTGTTATTACATTTTGAATCTAAAGAAATAAAAAAGACTTTACTGTACTTGTATGTATCAGAAAGGAGTATTGGTAACAGTTTCTAATTATAATACCAAATTAAAAAGAGTCCTGATGACATAAATTTGCATTTCACCTCTATAAACGATTCGTTTGTTTTTATCAGGAAACGTTTTATAGTGTCCAATATTTAGGAACATTATTACAACTCATAGCCACTGCGGCTACCAGACAGTACGAGAATGTCTTTTTATTAATTTTTAATGTTATAATCTAAACTGTAATACATTATAAAACCAATTAAGTCATTTACTGGACTACTTCACATGTGGTTACTATGTATAACCACTACAGGTTGCATGAGTGGTGTTGCTTGGGCTGCGTGTTAGTGTATTATGACGTCTATAATTCAGTAGCAATCTTCTGTGTCTTAGCTACTGACCGCTGGCAGCCGAGATTAGCAGTCAGTCTGCTCTCAGACTGCTATGTTCTATTACAAACAGCGGCAATGTAACGTTCCTTCTTTATCTGACAAGAAAAAATATTACATACACATTTTTTTATAAATAATTTACACAGACATTAAAGATAGAAAGTCCTTTAATGATTTTAATTTTTTTGCCTTAATATAATAAGTGATTTATATTTTTTAAATATAAAAATAACAAAAAAACTTTGATTGATATTTTTTACTTGCAAACAAATGTCTGATTTTATTTTTCATGTTTAAATTATTCATAAAAAACTATGACCTAATAGAAAAAATTGATATCAATGTGTTTTTTTTTTCTGTAAAATAACCTACAAAATATATCAGTTAATCTGTTACTTTAGACTAATTCCTGATTAATTATTAACACTGGTTAAAGCCATGTTTCAAACTAAAATAAATATGTTTAGCCTGCATACAGTAGGAGAGGATATCACTATAAATAATTTCAGTAGTTCGTGTTCAACTCTACTTTATGAGCGCACACACTGGCAATAATTTTGTATCCTTAATTGTGAATGTTCATCCTATTTAAACGTCTTTATGTAGAAACAAAAATTACATAAGACACTATTTAATAATATGAACTATTATCAAGTGGCATTGTTTGTCAAATTCATCGTATCATATATTTATTTGACCTAATAAAAAAACATACTATACCGAAGTACCACATGTGTTAGATTGCACAACACTGTAAAAAGGGTTCAAAAGTGTGGCATCTGCTACATAAGCGATTTAAAAATTATTTATTAAATATTTATGGGATAAAATATATGAGAAAATATTTTAGAATTTAATTAGTGATGTCAAAGTATAGGTAAATTAAATTACTTAATTTCTCAAGAAAGGGTGTGCGGATGTAGGATGATATAGTGACATAGCAGGTTTTCCTGGTAGTCTAGTTTTTTAACGTGATTACAATAGGGGTAGTTTGAACATTACTTAGTTCTCTCTCATCTTGTTATTGGATAGTTGGAGGCCAATCAAAGGCTTGGTTTTTAGTTACTTGGTTTATTGGTAGGGGTGGTATAAATAGCTACAACACGTTATTTTTCGCGTCTTTTTGGAGTGTTATTTTGCGGTTAATTGAGTTGGTGGTTTTTGTATTTTTAATAAATTTACTCATATGTAAGGGATTTTGTGTAAGTAGCTCTTTTATATCTAATTACGATTTTCAGATGGGGGATTCTTTTACGGGGATTGCATGAATTTTCATACAAAGGGAAAGAAGAGGATTCGAATTTACTTTATAATTAACGCAAGTTGTCAAGACAGAACATATCATTTTGATATTATTTATAAGATACCGTACTGGTAATAAAAATTTAGTATTGAACAGACAGAATGATTGTTATATATCATGATATAAAGCGTTTAACAAATATTTTTGAGTGATAAATGTAATTAAATTACAGTTTAAACTTTGAGACTGTACCAACAGCAACAAGTTGTGAGACAAGTGGTACAAAGAAGTTTTCAGGATGTTATTAGTTAAGTTTTATTTAGACTCTTTTATCATAGAGATATGTATTTTTATTTTTTATAAAATAATAATCTTTATTTTATTTTGGTTTTATAAGAAAGTTAAATTTTTAGTTCGAGTTTACTTTTTTAAGCGAAAAGTTAAATTTGTTTAGTTTATTTTATTTGAAGAAAGAAAACCTTTATAACAAAAGTGGTTGTGTAAGCTTTTGGGAATTAAATTGAAATATCTGACAAGTACAAGGATTGTTATTTTAAGTCCAAATTAATGAACTGCCAGTTGATAAACAGGTTTTAAAGTGAGTTGAGAATGTATTCTTCTGTCCAATGAATATAATTCATTAATATTTAATTAACTTTATAATTAAGTTCATTTAAACTAATCAAAATATTATGGACAGGGATTTTATAAAACTTGCTGATCTCTCTACAGTAGGTTTGAAAACGAACGCTTGGATTGTCTTTTATGTTTTCCTGTATACTAAAAGAATCCTTTTAAATGTTTTGAATACTTACAACCAACGAAATGTGAGTCCGATATCATTAAACGGACTAATGAAATAATCAAAGTTGAATATTCTCATTGTGTTTATTGCGAAAATCGAATGTAAGAAGTACGAGTGGATGAAACAGAGTCTGTCTGTACAAATCTTCCTTTATGCTATTTAGCTTGATAATCATTGACAACGGTGATTAAACAAAATTCCTGACACAACAGTCTTTGTTTTGAATTCGGAAATATCTGATCATTGTGCACATGAAGTCGTGGTTCATGAGTGTAAACTAGAATCTCAAAATTTAAAATTTCACGAGTCTTTTTAAATTTCAAAACATTTGATAAATTAACCTACAAAATGAGACTTTAAACTTTGGTAATAACTTTGGATATATCAATGTCAGTTGTTAGCCGTACAGTGATTGATTTAATTCGTATTTGGATGCTACATGTTTGTAAAAAAAATAAAAAAGTCTAAAAACTCAAAAAATAACATGGCTGATAAAGGGATTTATTATTTATCGAGAGGAACTTAAAATCTTTCTCTAACTGTAAATGAAGACTTTAAACTTTTTTAGAGGTTCTATAAAAAAATCTTACGTGGATCTAAAGTCTATGACATTCATAGATCCTTGGGTGAGTTTGAAAATGTTTCAAAGACAGCATGGAAAATTATTAATTGTTCTTCTCAAGATATAGGTCACTCAAAGGTTCCAAGTTAATTACAATAAAAGTTAAGTACACAATTGCTAAAGATCAACTATAAGTATCCAATGAATTCTTTTCTTCTGTGGCTTCAGTAATCTCGTCATTAGCAGGAACACAATCTTGTAGAAGGCGTATTCTGGAAGCAGTTGCATCCATGGCTTTGGCCCCTGTGTGTGAGGGGGAGGTTTCATGCATCATACAGGCAATGAATTCCAAAAAACCATGTGGCAGAAAGGTTATGTAAGCGTGGTTATTTAAACGCTGCTTCAACTACATATTGGGACCACTTACAAAGTTGATACATTTTTCATTTGGATCCGGAACTTTTCTATCGTTTATAAAGACAGTCTAAGTCATTTCAATCTTCAAAAACGACTATCCTTGTATTGCAAGCAACTATCGTCAAATTCAATTCTCCCCGCGTTTAGCAAAATCTTTGAAAAGAGTTTCTATGAAAGACAAGCTAGTTTGAATCCAGAGCAATTTGGATTTGAATCCAGAAAAAATAGATTTACAATCGATGCCGTAAACAACCTTTTGGGCAATGTTGTCGATGGATTGGAAAGGCGAGAACATGTGCTCAGCATACTTTTTTTACCTAACCAAACATTTGACTGTGTGCCTCATGAGGTACCGTTGCAACAGTTAGAGAAATGTGGCGTCCGGGAACTCCCAAAGTTACGGCTTGCCTCTACCTAAAGGAGCGAGATCGGACTTTAGAGATTTTGATGTAAAATAAATTAACGCACTGTTGTGCAATATAAGAACACTTGTCCTCTTGTAGACAAGCATGCAGCTCCCATTTAGAACCTCCATTGTTTGACTATAGCTGATAAGCACTGCTTGCAATCTTCCCAGTGAGAACTTCATTCATGTAGTTTTTTAATGTGTTCTTAATTATGCTAGTATAATATGCTATTTTAAAAGTTGGTTTTCTACTTGTTCAGATATTTAATTACTTAACATAATAAATATATATTTTTAAATGCTTTGTTATCAAATCTATACTACAAAGAACATTATTTTTTATTTTCTATTGATTCTAAAATTGTGTTTTTTTATTCTAAGTCTTTTCAGAAGTGATAATATAGGTTTGCCAAACTGAACAATCTACAAATAATATTTTATTTTTTAAATTATTTCGCAATACATTACAGCAATACTATAGCATTTAAAGAAATATTTTGTATTTTCTTCATAATTTTTGTAAAAAATTTTATTTTTTTCAAATATTTCTTGTATTTAACAAATATATTAACAGTCGTTATTTTATGGACGAGTAAACGATAATCCTATGCTGTGATCCAACAAACTGACATTACACAGTGTGTAAATTTAGGTATTTATAAACGAAAATCTTTTACTATTGTATAAAGTGAATTTAAAACATTGAGGGTATTTAAAAACTATTTTTGGAATTATTGGGAATGAATAAAATATTTGATAATGACATTCATAATAAACTTCATAAAAAAACATCATTGGTTAATTCTGTGATAATAACTTTCTTTACGACACTTAATTTTCCGTTTAATGTCACCTGCTTTCATTGCTCACAGGGTCGCATCTTTCATAAACTCGCAGTTCAAGATAACGGCTTAACTGACTTAAATTTCCATTCTTCGTGTAGGAAACTTTTCTCACATTTTATTTCTGTTGCGAGAGAAACATGATGACGTAAATGACATCAATCCAGGAAGGAGAATTTTATGGTTTATTTCATATTGCACTATCCTAGAATATCCTATAGTCATGATACAGTGTTGAAACTATAACTAAGAAAACAATAAATATCATGTTAGTGGTTTCTCTGTTACCACCCAGCTCATAATTTCAGAAGTATTATTTCTATACTTTGATATTAATATTTCAACTAACTGCAATATAAACATTAAAGTTTTGCAAAGGTTTCTAATAGGTAAGTAAAAAAGTTATATTTAAATTTAGATTTATGTAAATTTGTTTTAAAATTTAAACAATCCATTTTGTTGTCAGTGTAAATAGAGGTATGGGTGTGGATGAAAACACTCCAATACCTATTACCAGAGAAATAGGAATGTTGAGGCCTTTCATGGCAGGATTTACATTTTTGCGAAAGTTTTGTTTGTTTTAGGGCCTAAACCGTGCAATCACTTGGCAACGGTTATAAAAATTTAAAATCGGAAAAGCAATAAAATAATTTTTTAATGAAATGGTTTTTAACATTTATTTTCATGTTATGATAATTTAATAAAAATTAGAAAGCATACGCTTTCCTATCATATAGAACTAGTTTTACAACAAATCGTAAATTAATTGATTTCTGTAAAAGGTAATTCTTACAGTTCTGCAATGTGTACCATTTCTTTTTATCTGATTTTGCTACTATCATGCCGATAAAATACTCGTGAATACTATCGGTTTGAAGACAGCCAAATAATCATGGAGAAAAGAAAAGTTTTCATATCCCGGCAGACAAAAGAAATATTGTGCTAGCCTATTGATTGCTAAGTTTGAACAACGATCAGCCAAACTCCATTCATGGAAATTCTTCATAATGGAGCACTTTCTTTCGTATATATAAATTAAATTTCATGCAAAATGTTAAGTGTATGAATTATAGTTTTGAAATATCTTACGGATAGTTAGGATAATTATTTTCTTATTTTGTCAAATATTAAAATGTCCTATGGTTGTATTAAGTTTATTTACAAATTTATTTAGCGTGCTATTTTATCGTTGCCGTCATGGTGTTCAAATTTTCAAATTCTTGAGTGATAGGCTTTGCTAACGCTCAGTTATATTTAATAAAGAGGTAGTTGTATTTGAAAAGTTCCGTCTTATAATGAAATGAATGTAGATATAACATTTGTATAGCTGTAATAAAATATACGAGTACTTAATAGCACCTGGACATAATCGCTGTCTTGAAATGTATAGAGCTTAAAAATGTGCTTCTGACTTAAAATTTAGTATTTTGTGGTGAAGATATAAACTGCAAAAGAAGCGAATACTGTTACATAAAACGTGGTGGCACTTCAACCTTGTAGTTAACAAAACTTTCATTTAAAACCAGAAAGTTTTAACCTATGGGAAGTTTTTCAGTAGAGTAGATGATAAAGTTGTCAGCAGCCTACTTGACTGCTTTAGACGCGAGTTCACAACTTACATAAGTATCATAATCAGTGCTTTAGTAGTTCTATTAGGTTGTAGTTAACGTCATCTGCTATAGACACCGGCAAGTTCTGACCGATGTCAAGTTTTATTGTAAAGCAGTCGATGAAGTTGTGAGCTGTTGGCTTGATGAGTGATCCATCCCCTTCAGAGATTAAAATCCAGCGTACGCTTAGTTTGTTAAGTTTTGCTTCTAATGAAATTTTTCTTAATAAATAAAAACTAACAAGTTTATTGTTTTTAAAAAATTATACGAAATTGACCATTAAAAAATACGCACAATGAGGGCGATGGAATGAGAATGCTCAATCAAGATCCCGTACATGTATTGTTCAGTCGTATTACCACAGTAGTGTAAGTTATAAAACATAGGAAGTTATACGATTTTCCTATATTGCCTTCGGTACATAACGCTTGAGTAGGCTCATTCAAGATCGGCGTGTATGTAGTTTTCACTCTTATTACCACAGGAGTCGATGTGTAAGTTAGAAAACATAGGAAGTTATACGATTTTCCAATATTGCATTCGGTACATAACGCTTGAGTAGGCTCATTCAAGATCGGCGTGTATGTAGTGTTCAGTCGTATTATCACAGCAGTCGATGTGTAAATTATAGAACATTCGACGATCTACGATTACCCACATATAGTCTACAGTGCAGAACCTATGGAGAACCTTCTCACCCTGTGTATAGCCCATTGTCATATAATTTTGATAAAGAGAAAATGAAACCAAATTAGATCAAAAATTATATGTGAGGCCGGGAATTGAAAATTAAACGCCATTAATTGGTTAATTCGTTTCTTTCGAAGCGTGTAAACCTCTTAAAGTCTGAATATCTTAGACTAAAAGATCAGTGTTACTTTTTTGAGCACAATATTGCTTTAAATTTAAAATTTAAAATGATGCTGTGAATTCTATCACCTCAATATGTAATGCGTTTTGTATATATATATATATATATATATTATATATATATATATATATATATATTTATATATACAGAAATCAAATACATTAGAAACAAAAATGCTATATTTAATATTAAATTCTGGTATTTTCTCATGTGCTAGAACGATTATGTAATACGTATTGATACATATAATTTAGAACTCGTTTTTTATAAACTCTGACACAAATTTATCAATTGATGCAACGTATTACATTTACCGCGCCTGTATAATATTACGATATCAGATACGTCTTAAAATAACATGATCAGAAAAGGTTTAAGGTTATATTTCTTTTTACATTCCACCTAATTTACTCTATTTATATTTATTAAAATATATTCAACCAGTTATACACATTTCAGTAAAACTCTAGAAGTGTTGTTAATTAACGTTACACATTTTCAGAAACTACTCAAATGTAGAGAAACTCAGAGTTGTGGCTCCGTGGTTTGTGTGAGCTTGGTCTCCATTTAGTTGACATAGGTAAAGTTTAAATAGCAATCTACTTTATTAGTTTGATGATTGTTTTACTTCTCATTTATTTTAATTCGGAAACTCTGTATCAATGGTTTACAAATACTTGACATAAATAATTAGTACTGAATGTTTTACTTTAAAAAGTTATATCAAATTATTCCATTATGAAACTAATGTGAATTTGACTAATGATAGTTTACTAGATCTAAATAGTTATAATACTAGTCTAATAGCAGATTTTCAAAGTTAGAACACTAGAAGTATATATTTTGATATAGTCGTTTCCTATATCTAGACAAGTCGGCCCGATATTAAAAAAAGAAAGAGGATATTACAAAGTTATGGAGAAGGAGAAAAACTTTAATAGAAGAATAGGTCCATACCCATAAAAAGTATGTTGATATCCTTTCAAATATAAGAAAAACAATCTTAGACTATTTGTCATAAGAAATGGTGCGCCCATTGTTAAAAAGGGGTTTCACAACCATCAATGAGAAAAAAAATTATTTACTAACAAAACTCGTTCAAGATACAATGATATTGAAGGCTGCAGTGCCTTTCCTTACATATTGTGTTAGTTAGGTGCTCCTACTCGAACCTTTCCATGCCCTTTCATATTTAAAAAAACGAGATGTGTTACCAAACATGTTGGACAGTCTTACATCAGCGGATAAGTTAATGATGAATCCTGCAAAAGTAACCGATGCTAGGAGTTTGTTTAGATTTTGGATCCATCTGATGTACAATAGTATGAGGGTTTATTTGAAGGTTATCATGAACGTTAAGATATATAAAATAACATTTTACTTGATACATGATTGAAAAATACTAAGCAGACATTCGTATTATATTAGTAATTTGATAAAGTATTTACCCTCTCTACTGATTTTGTGGGAAAGAGATGGTACATGGAAAAGGGCTTATAGGCTGATTAAGGACGTATAAAATGGACGAATTTTATCTCTAGAGAAAGGGCATAAGTGTTACTTTTAATTTCTAAATTTGTATGATATTTTCAATAATAGAAAACGCTTTTGTTTTTTCAATAATAATTTAAAACACAAAGTAAACACAATTTTTATTTTCAATCCAAACCCTCTAAACGTATTACATAAAACGGTACAGTTAGTTGCAAATTTTAAAAGCACATTTTTCAATTTATGATTTTCAAAGATCAGCCCGTTTTACACCTACCTACTCTATGTTATTGAATGCCCACTGCAATCAAAATGCATCTACTACCGAACTTTTTAATCGAATTGCAGTCTAAGATATATAAAGTACCATATTTGAGTTTTCCAGTTTATAACGACGAAGAGAATAGATAAACTGAAGTAAGTTACTGAGAACAAAAAGTGTATTCTGGCTATTTAAATTCACTTTTTTTTAAATTTATACGCTGCCACAGTTGAATTTGTGTTGCTGCATCGTTGAAGAAAATATAATCAATTAGGCTTGGAAAACTAATCCACATGAATAAGCTTCTAAGATATTTATGGTAACAGGATTTTGGATATTTGCCATCGTTATATGTTACAAAAGGTATACCACAACGTTTCGAGAATAGCAATCCTTTTATTTCCCTTGTTTTCTTCTTATTTTCTTTATTTTTGTATGAATAAACGGATAGGATATATTCCAATCCTTGAAACGTCGTGTTATACGTTTTCAACATTTAACGATTGTAAATGTCCGAAATCCTGCTATCCTTTCAAGCCTTCCATCGTCAATAGCAAAATTTATACAAAGAATGTTTCTGGTGCTATAATTTATTTTAATTTTTTACAGCTATTAAAATAATTGATGCATATATAAGCCTAAAAAGACCGCTGCGGTCATGAAGCATTTACTTCCGTCGCTTGTATTCTATTTACAGTATAAGGGGAAATGTGAAAAATTCTTGAAAAAAGTTCATTCCTGTTAGACTTCAGGCCTAGTATGACTATGGCCTGAATAATATCGGATCGTTGAGGCATATATGTGTTAATTCCTCTGTTCTATGGACCAAGTAGCCAAGCAATGTCGAATACCTTAGGTGCAAACATTTTCAACCTTTTTTTAAGGTGGGTTTCGTAACAGTGTTATAAAGCATTTCCAATGGATTTCCAATTTCCATGCATACTGTTGGATTCGTCACCGGTGACACCTTTTTCACCGGACTGTTCTTTTTAATTCATTTACTGACTCCAGGTCTAAATAATGTAAATACTATGCAAACTTAATATAATATTAAAGACTGGTATACAACGTATCTTAGTTCTCTTTGGTCAGAAGTAAGCTTATCTGATCTGTGGAGTATATTTTCTTGAGTAGGAAACATAAAAATAAATTAGCTATGGAACAAAACATACTAAGAAAAAGTAAATAACAATGGCCATAATTATAAGATTTTTGATGTATTATCTGCTTGTGACAACAAGGCAAACTCAAAATTGGCGTCGGAAATATAATTCACTCCACTCAGCAGTGATCATAAACGTTTAACATACTAAATTGCGTGCAAAGAAGGGAGTAACTGCTAGGTGTGGAGGTATAAGAGACAACGTAGTCTAACTTTTAAAGACTGTTCTAAAGCTATCTAAGTTTTCTTTTGAAAAAAAGTAGACTTGTCGGCCATCTTTTATATATCGAAAAGGTTTCACTAGTTTAGATATAATCTGGTAGAGCATCGAAACATTTTGGCCCAAGATAAGTTATGTAGTTGTTTTTTTTAAAGAATTCATGGAGATGCATTGGCACCATTGGATGGATTTTGAATAGTGTGAAATAAGGATGTATATGTACTGAAAAGAATGACAGGGTTTTTAGAGTAAACACACACATTGAATATATGAATAAGGATGGAAGGTTAAGGAAATGTTCACGAGGGAATACATCTGGACAACTCTCCCGACTCCCGAGACCAAAAATCACCCTCACAACCATTTTCTGCAGTCTAAAAGCCTACATATGAAATATGTTTGTAATGATTATTTACAATATACTCACTTATATTTTGCTACTAATAGTTTTATATATATATATATATATATATATATATATATATATATATATATATATATATATATTAATGAGGTTTTAATGCTAATAAACAAATCAATAATTTTAAAATTACTTGGAACTATTTTTTACTTGATCTATACTAAGTGGAGATTTATCTTTAAGTATCTTCACCCATTATATTTCCTCGAATTTGATAACCTAGCTATAAATATATGATTGATTATTTTATTTATTGAGTCAAAAGATATCTCAGTCTAAATAAGTAACTTATAGAATAAGTCGGTCTGTCTACAATATTAAGATAATATAATAATGTTTGCAAGGTATCTGAACTTTACTGTAGACTAATTTGATGTCTGAATCACTTGGTCTCTGAAAACGCCTGACACTACATTATGATTTTAAAATTTATTAAAAGTTTTAAAATAGTCCAACCAAAGTATTGTTGTATATAACTCCAAAAGCTAGAAACAAGTCGTTACAAATTGCCGACTACATATGGATATATAAATTTACAATTCAAACAAATATTTTTACAAATTAAAAATGTATATACATACCTATGCCTCATGAAATAATTTAAAAGAATGCGTATATGGATGTTTTCAGCAGACATTTTGTACACATATTTTAATCCATAACTGCCAGGCCTCAGAAGAAAAAGTGTTTTTAAATATCAAGTCATTAAGCAAATTGAGATTTTAAAAATTTACAATTTAGAATTTATGAGAATTTTATTTTTGTAATACATAGTAAAAAATTACTTTTTACTTCCGTAATAATACAATAATAATACGTAATAATCATAATAAGTCGCTCGATACTTTTAAAATGATATGTGATATGACTTTTTAAAATCTCAAAAATCTTTATATTCATATTATTAAGATTAAGGAATTGTATTAAATATGTTAAAGTTTATAACAATTTTTTATCTAGACAGTTTATATGAGCAGACATAAATTGACCCAATTTTAAGAAAGCAATGTCGAGTATTAAATTAGTTTACAACCGTATGTGTAACAAAATGTATTAATATCTTTTCATCAAAGAAATAGAATATTGTAAAAATATTGCATAGGTTATCTTGTGAAATTAAGGTTCTTAAACCTTAGACGGTCAGTAAATTAGTGGAGTATCGTTAGAGCGACATGTCGTCATTACCTGCTGCTGCCATCAACACTGAGTCCGGGCAGTAAACCATCGTTAGCTGATGAGCGCTGAGGTCCACTAAGTGAAATCAGCATTACAGTGACCTTTATTACCCGCAGGATATAGTAAAGTAGATGAAAATGATATGCTGGATAATGGTAAAACATTTATTCGAGTAGATAAACAATAAGTTTATTGATAAAAAGATAAACAATTATCCTTAACAACAAGTCACTGTTATTCAGTTTATTACTTTTTGCCTACATAATTTTCATCACAGGAACATAAATATTTTTCATGCCGATTATTACTTCACCTTTTCTACGCTTAACTTTAATATTTTGCTAAAAACTCAGTGGCAAATATATATTTTGGCATATTGACAACCGGTAAATATCAGTACTTTATTTATATAAACAACTGATACTAATACACTCTCTAAAACACAATTAATTAAATTAATAGCGCAGCAGAATGAACCTACAATCCACGTACTTCATTATCCATTCCATGACGAGCCTTCATGGGATTAAGCTAATGCCCTTTAAATATTATAACATCATCAAGAATTATTATTAACTAATAATACTATTTGTCGTTAATATTAATAGGAAAACGTTATAAACACGTAAAATAGCTTGGAACCTACATTACTGGATGATAAACTTGATGACTCATCTTAGGACAGGCTATTTTAGCTTATCATACCTGCGTGTTACACGTTTCGCTTAGTGTAGGTTATAGTTAAAATATAGTTGATGATTTGTCCAAAAGTTATGCTACGCAACGAGCAGCAACGTCATAAAAATCATTCACTCATATAACGATAACCGCTTTACCACTAGATATGGATATTGACAGATGAATTAGTGAAGGGCCTTACACGTATATATTCCTGACTGTTGCTCTTCCCAAATGGAAGCCTATAGCACAAAATATTGACGGAAAAAATTTTATTTTATAAAATGAAAAATCGGAGCAATAGTTTTAAAAATTTACTATCTGATCTCTTACTCTGTTATAAATATCTGTATAGAGAAAAAAAATACGTCGACTGATTAAGTAACTTATTTTTTTCATTCACATAAAAGGAAATATTTAGTAAATATAATGTCTACTGATGGTTTCAGTTGGGCACGTAAGTTTTAAACCGATAAAGGCTAAATAAAATAAATAAAGTACGTTGATTGGACTATAGTAAGTAAAAACATTCGTAATCACATACAATGAAAGCTGACATGTGTCAAATCAAATCAAGTTTTTGGTTGTTCATTAAAATACAAAATTGCATGGAACATTGTCAAAATAGTATAATACATATAATACAAACGATATTACATATAATATTATTCATACGTGCCGTTTAAAATTTAGCCAGATCTTAAAAAAAACTTAATATACCTATTTAAAAATACAATTTATAAACTCTCACCGTCAGAGGGGAGCCACCAAAGAATTCTTCCAAGGAATATCATACTCTGTTTATGAGATAATTGAGTTTTCTTTTTTATATGTTGAAATGCTTTCACTAGTTTTGATATAATCTGGTAAAGCATTTTATCTTGCCTATATTTTGGCCTAAGATATTTGGTTTTTTTAAGAATTCATGGTGATATATTGGCACCATTGGATAAGTTTTGAATTGTGTGGAATAATGGATGTATATTTAATAGAAAGGATGGCAGGTGTGTAAAAGTAAACTCACAAATTAAATATATGAATAATAATGGACGGGTGAGGAAATGTTCACGAGTGAATACTTCTCGGCAACTCTCACAGCTACCGAAACCACAAATCACCCTTACAGCCATTTTGAAAGAGGATAACGATCAAGTTACCTAGAGGAGGATACCAAATGATGCCGTTGGAATAAATAATCTTAATACACCATTTTAAGAATGGATTTATTTAAGAATTTAAGATAGAGTAAAAATGCAGCTATTTAATTTCCTAAATAAGTTGATAAATGCGAATTTTTTAGTTTGTCAGGATCTATGTGCATCCCTTAGAAACTACCTAAGGAGCTGCAGGTTATGAATCTAATTCCGTTAAATAATTATTTACAGTGCCAAAGTGTAGGATCTCAGTTGAAGTTTTATGTGGTCCAAAATAAAGCATGATTTTATCTACTTTTAGAGACAATCTGTGTCTTTAGAACCACACACCAAGCTTCAGTAATACTGACTGTAGAGAAGCATCAAGTAATTGAGTAGAATTTTCGCTCGCACAATAAAACTTATATCTTCAGCGTATTACACCAAGTGATCTTTTAAGTGGGTGTTAAAATCATTTGCATATAGCAGAAACAAAAGAGGATCTATAATAGGGCCTTGGGGAACGCCAGAGGTTATAGGAAGGAACCTAGAACATGACTTGCTCAATGAATTTATCACCTAAACACATTGGGTTCTACCAGAGAGATATGATTCAAAATATTGCAGCAAGACTCCTCTAACAGCATAGACCTCCAATTTTCTTAGAAGAAGTTGATGATACGTAGTGCTCAATACTCGACTCAGATCGCAGAAGAACCAAATCTAAAAGTGTTTAATCAATGTGTAATTAAATGAAGATAACCTTTTATAACTAGTTTAAGTATCTGCCAATTTAAAGCAAATGATTTCAGCACAGAACATCGCTTGAATACATTCATATTAGTAGTATTTTTATAAAAATGATACCATGGCTTTCTCAGAAATCTGACTTCTAGAGATGTACTTTTGTTAAGAGGAAAATACCGAAAAACTCACTTTATTGGAAATTTTGTTCCGAAGAGACCAGAATGCATGATGGGTATGTTAGGTGGTGGGTTGGATAAGAGAGAGGTAGGATGAGGGGGGTAGGGGTCGCTTTTGATTGTCGAGATCCTCGAGGAGGGATAGCGGACACTATATATCAGCCATATCACATTGGAAGAAGGTCCAACCACTCCAGTAAAAGCAGGCAGTGAAATCACTCCCTAGTGCTCAGAGTAGCAACTCAATTTAACACTTAGGAAGCCCTAGCAACTGCAACACTCATATCCAGCAATAAATTACACCTACCATCTACCCTTGCTCCCCACTATCTCGTCATTTGCGGAAAGTGATGTCCCGATACTGCACATCTATAAGTTTGCCCACATTTAAGTAACACATCGGTTTTGCTTCACTTAGTGTTGGATTTTCTGAAATAAAAACCAGGCAGAAGTGATTTATTTACGTTAATAGTATTGTGAAAGATTTGTGTTTTGGCTTCCAGATTGTAATATTAATTAGGAAAGAAGTGATTTCTTCCAAAGATTAGTAACCAAAATCTTCAAAAATCATGTGGCAATTTTGCATGAAAAGAAATACAGAGTTTTCCAAGTATTGAATTTAAAATAATTTTAAACTATTTGCAACTATTTGTGAATAAATGGCAAAAGGTATTACGTTTAAATTTTAGACATTTTCGTACAAATTTTTAAAATAGTGCCTTGTGAGATTACACTGGTTGTCTTAAACGGACAGTAAAGTAGTGATACATGGAGACACAAGTTGTCATTAAATGCTGCTTCCATTAACACTAAGTACGGGCAGTAAACCACCTTTAGTTGATGAGCGCTAGGTATCACTTTGTGAACATTTCCTCATAAAATCAACATTAAAGTGAACTTTATCATCCGGGGTAAATAATAAAGTAGAAGAAATATTTATAGAGGATACTAGTAAATATTGATCTAAACGCTAGACAGGATTTCGGAATTTTACTATCGTTGCGCAACAGTAAATGTCCAAAATACTGTCATTATTCCAAATAATCTATAGGTATAAAAAACTTAAATACAAAATCGCATTAAACTTTAAGAGGTTGTTTTATTTTGGTTATTGCTGCTTCGATAAACACACGATGTATGAACGTAATAACCAAATGTTATTTAATTTGACAATACTCTTTGCTATTTGTCTTGTTAGTTACACTGTACAAATCTGTTTTCACATATAGTGTAATTAAATTTGAATAAAATCACTGCTTTTACTAGTCTTTAAATTTTACAAGTATAAATATTCCTTGGGAAATCTAACAGGTTGTTTCAGGAAATGGTTTCCGGTAGTTGGCCTATTCTGTTCTTGTGGTTCACCAATACAGAGTTCAAGATCTGTGCATCTTTCCATAATAGACTTTCAGATTAGCCCATCCAATATAGCAGAATAAATTAGTTCACCTATTGGTATATTTTTTTTTTTACCTATTCAATTAAAGGCCAATTCTTCTATTTTCAATGTCGTGAAAGATTAAACTTGATAAACATATTCAAAATGGTCCGTAGGAAAACTAAAACATAAAAAATATTCCATCAAGGACACAAAAAGTACGTACAATAGATTTCGAAAACTATTGGAAATTTAACTTGAGTCGTACTTTCTCCAGAGCATTGTTCCTCCTGCAGGAAATAGTCTTTGGAAATAGTCTATAATTCACTAACACAGCCAATACAGTGCTTATACATTTCCAGAAACATTTCTAGTCTTGTTTAATAGTATTGCATGTATGATAATAGTATAATTGCAAATAGTTAATTATTTTACAGTGAAATTTACATGTATGATAAGTATTTGTTGAAATATCTTAAGATGCCCATGATTAATCCAGTTTATCTATATTTCCCTTTGATACTGCTTAGGAAGTAATGAGAAACTAAACTCCAAAACTTTAGATTCATAACACCTCAAAACAATCCTTACCTAACTAAGTGATTAAAAATGTTAGTTGGCCTCGTGTGTTGTTTCCGGTTTAACATCTGTAAACTGAGGACATCAGAGACGCTAAAGTAATATCTCGGATGTTTTCGATCGTTATATATCCGAAATCATATTTTTAACATTTTCCATTTTAACTATCCAAAGTAATTAAGTATTAGAATTACTTTAAGCAACAAATCTTACATCAATATTATAACTAATAATGCATAAGATTTGACGTCTGTAAATAATTTCATTACCCAAAAATGTTTATTTCATGACATATAGATAATCTTGAATGCGGGCATTAGACGAAAATCTTAGCACAAAAATTCTAGTCTTTTAAAATTTATTTTAATTCAACCCTATTAAGATGTCGGGTTTGCTGAAAATGGCTGATTTTTGTCTTTTTATTAATTATATAACTGTATGACCCCGATAGTCAACACTAGATATTTAAATATCTGTATTTTGGATATCGTGACTTAATTTTCACCTTTAGACCACGAGAAAAATAGATTTCAATGCAAACTTAGACAAACATATAAATTTATAGTTATATAACACATTAAAAATAAGACATACGCCGAATTGAGAGAATAAACACAACAACACAGAAGAGTGTATATGACAAGAGATTAAAATAATACATTTTAGGCTTTAACATTCAGGTTTATGTAGCTAGTTCATGACTAAAACTATACATAGCTTGAAGTGTCCATAACTAAAACCTTGCAATAGCTCCATGAACAAAATATCCCGCCTCTGTGATGACTATTCAGGCAGTATCAAAGGTTCTTAAGGCCCTCTAGCATGCTAATGGTACCCGGACAATTGAAGTGATCATAGTAGCATCACTATGCCACGTGTAACTAACTGTCATTCAGAAGAGACATCATAAATTAGAATCATTTTACACCACTTACGAAACATAAGTATTAAAATTATTTTAGATAATGACCGGTGACTGTTGTGTTACAGTATGAGGGTACATTGTAGCAACAATGCTGCGTCCTCTGAATAATCGATCTTATTAATCAAAAAATTAATTATATGTCACTTTATATAGTGGTAAATAATAACATGTCCCGTCATTATTAATAGTAAAAATATGCAGTGTAAAATTATACCATGTTAAATTTTAGTTGGAAGATAAGAAAAACCATACGGGCATACTTTATTATACTTTTAAAGTGTTAAGATTTATAAAACCCCATATAAAAATAGTGTGGTCTAATTCTAAAGATTTTACAGGTATAAAATTCCATGTGGACATATTGTTGTCTACTTCTGACCGATTTAGCGGATATAACATGAACTGCTCTGTCCCAATCCTCTCTCTGAAATGCTCTGTTGAATTCTTCTGTGAACTTATGAAATACGCTTAATAACCATAAAGTCATTGTATTGTTGAAGTCACTATAGCAGAATATGTTATAATATTATAATATTTATAACGCTCTGTCCATACTATATTGTACTATGTAAAATATCTTTTTATGGCGTTTAGGGACTACTTATTACATTAGAAATAGTAATTGTGAATTACCAATAGAATGTGTAAAAATTCCATAATTAAATTCCTAATACACAACAAGTGTTATGAAAATGTAGTTTAATTTTTTTTATTGCTCTAATGTAATATTAGTTCTGTAACATGGTGCTCTTTACCTCCGGTACAGAAATATTATATAATAACTAAAGATTCGGTTGTTACTATGTGATAATCATTTTGAAGCAACAATCCAGAAATAACTAACTTATTATGCGACAAAGCTTCTGTAACAATGTTCAAATTAGAAATACCTTAGTGAAGGAAGGTAAATGGGCAATAAATAATGAAATACTTTACAATTGCATAATGCGGTGTTGAACTTGTTATGTTAAAGGTGATAACATTGTTCTCACAACAAAAAAACTTATTCATTTATTTCAACTAGGTACCTACTACTTTAAAAGTTCATATCTCAGCTGTAGTATGGATTAATAACTCATCTCTGAATAATGAAAGTTAAATTTAAAGGATAAAATATATTTACTATTGAACTCATAATTAAAACAAATTTTAATACATATATTACATCACCATGTTAGTGTACATCTAATCTAATTATAAAACTTTGAATTGATGATGGCCAATCCAATGGATTCAAACCCAATAGGTGAACAAACTTAAGTAAATTTTTATGTATAAATACTAAAATGTAACTGTTACAACTATTACTATCCCAAAATTATGTACAGAATGTATATTCTGTTTGAAAATACAATAATGAATAAGAAATACTTTATTATTTTCTGTAGAATATGATTAACAACAATTAATTACACCAACCTAAGAAAACATATGAGAAATACAAACATTGTAAATAAATTAATAGCTATTACAACGGATACAGATTAAGGAAGAAACTGTAAAGAGGCTTCATGGCGGGTTATTTCGCAAAGTTGTAAGCTCTGAAATGGTAGGGACATTAGAAGGACAAGAAGAGACGTTCACCCCATCTGTTGGTACAACCCTCACAGTAGCGGAACTTTTACATTAGGAGAACTTTCACTAGGTTACACATACTTGTCCTCTTAGCTCGTATCATACATTCTTTTAATGTAGTGCTTTATTTGCACTTTTTTCACGTGTGCAAAAATTGTAAATGTTTATTTGCGTTATTTATTATTATAAATAAGAACTACAAACAATTGACATATTTAAAACCCCATAAATACTAAAAATAATATTTACATTATGACCAAGGTCTTGAGCAGAATGGTGGTTCACATTGGAGCCTACTGCTCCTTGATAACACAACACGAACAGCAGTACACTACGACTCGGTGCGCGGCCTGAACGAGCGGCATGCTGCAGCGTTGCTTGTCAACCTTGGATTAGATAGTGTTCCAATAAGTGAGGGGCAGACTTTTCAGCAGACAGAGTCTTTTGAATGTGGTGTTCACGTTCTTGTTAACGCTCGGCTGTTGCTCGGCCAGGTGTGCGACCGATTCGCATTGACTCACAACACACTGCATCACACTGACACCTCTGAGACACATGGTAGTACTAATGCCACTCTTGTACCAAGTTCTCAAAGTAGTAATAATTCTAGGTCAAATTTGGCAAATGATAAAGTGTGGAAAGTTGTGAAAGGTAAAAAATGTGCCAGGCAAAACGTAAATCCGAATAAACATAATCAAGTACCTTGTAAAAATAGATTTGTAGTTTTAAGTAACCACACTTCTGTTACTGAGTCAGTTGTTAAGGTTGTTAAGAGCTCTTCAGGTGTCTGGAGTAAAAATTCTGGTCATGTAAAATGCAAGGAAAAACGTAAAACAGGCTCTTTGAAAAGCAAAGATAAAAGAAACCCCTCTAAAAATAAGAGTAAAATAAATGTTGAAAGTAGTAGTTGTACAGTAGGCCTAAATAATGCAATGGTTTTGAGTGGTTTGTGTGCCACTGATGACATGTTACCGGCTGTAGAATGTGCAGGCCAGACTACTCTGGAGGACAATCACTCTCTCAAACCCGTTGAGCAAAGTAATGCTGATTATTTGCTTATAGGTGATTCAATTCTCCGATATTCGGGGAAGCTTTGTAAGGAAAGTGGTTGTACTGTTAGGGTACACCCTGGGGCGAAAATCAAAGATGTAAAAAATAAGTTGATGGGTTTCTTGCAGCACCAACCTAAAATAATTCATTTTCATGTAGGAACCAATAACTTGCCTTTGAAATATAACGGTGGTGCTGGGTACAATGGGGGATGCGGCAAGCGCGAGGCATTGCACTGTATGGCGGACCTGTTATACACAACACGAATCCGTTTTCCAAACAGTGTTGTTTTAGTTGACAGCATTTTGCCAAGGTCTGACATAAGTGGAACTGCATTAGCACAATTTAATGAGCAGTTGGAGCTGATGTCTGGAAACTTTGGTGTCGTTTTCTTGAACTGGAATCAGCTGGTGCGAAGGTACCATCTTGCTCGGGATGGCAGACACCTTAACAGAAAGGGGGTGTCTGTGTTTGGAGCAGCACTTTTGAATGTCTACGAGCAGCTTACATCCTGTGAAATGGCTTCGGATGGGGTTTTGTCTAGCGCTGAAAGCGCTGTGACGAGTGGTGTGCTTCCAGTTGATGTTGTCGGAGGTTGCTTGTTGAAACCTGTGGCTGACGGTGTGGACGCCGTAACGAGGGGTGAGCTTGAGGTGGATGATGTTGAGGTTGGGTTGCTGGAAACTGTAGTTGACGGTGTTGAAGCCGTATTGAATGTTGAACTTCCGGTTGACAGTGACAAATCTGGCTTGCCGAGACTTGTGGATGATGGGAATGTGGTGCAGCCAAAAAACGGATATGTAAACTTGATAAATTTATCAGGATAGCACATCTAAATATGAACTCTCTTTCCACGGGCTTCGAAGAGATGCGTGCCGTGGTAGAGGATTTAAACCTGGATGTTTTTGGTGTTTCGGAAACTTGGCTGAATGAAAGTAAATCTTCTGATGAGTTTGCGATGAGTGGATATTCATTGTTTAGGAGCGACAGAAAGGGAAATGCAGTTGCCTCCAGAGGTGGTGGAGTGGCACTATATGTGAAGAACTGCCTACAATTTTCGCTGAAATCACTTCAATTTGAAGAGTGTAATTTTCCAGAGCATATTTGTGGAATATTGAAGTGTAAAAGTGAATCTTTCTGTATTTGCATTATCTATAGACCAGGAGATATGCCTTACACTTGTCTAGAGCCCGCTCTCCACTTTGTATTTTATGATATGGCCCAGTACGCAGATAATATTGTTGTAATGGGTGACTTGAATATTAACTTGTTAGATTTATCATCCCCAGAGACCCGCTTTGCAAATAAACTCTTTAAGAGCCTTGAGGTGACTCAGTTGGTTAAAGTTGCTACAAGGGTTACTAAAACCTGTGCAACTTTGATTGATCACATTATTGTAAATAGCAATGTTAAATACGTACAGTGTGACGTCGTGGATATGTCAACCATCTATGACTCAAGAGGTGTTCGAGTATCTGATCACAAGATGACATATGTCGATATAAAAACAAAAAAATCAAGAAGGCCTCCTAGATTTGTTACTTATCGTGACTTCTCCCGATTTGACATTGACAATATGATACATTGTACGTCCAGTATTAGGTGGGAAGATGCTATGTCTATGAACAATGTAGATGACATTCTAGATTTTATTAATTCTGCTATTATTCAAGTTTTTAATGAAAATGCACCTCTAGTACATAAGAGAGTGACCAGAAAGAAATCTCCATGGAGAAATAAACAAATCATTCAACTAACCATATAAAAAGATTATTATAAGAAGAAAATGCTATCTACACGAAATGAAACTTGTAAAAAAACATATTGTATGGTTAGAAATATGCTCAACAATGAAATAAGACGATCAAAACAAAATTATTTTAGAACTGAAATGGAGAAATGTAAAAGCTCTAGAGACTTTTGGACTAAAATAAGGACAAGTGGTGTCACTGATCCATTCGATCCAGCCATACCCAACTTTGTAGGCCTAAAAGATTTGGAAGAAATCAATAAGTATTTCGTTGGTATGGGCTTAGGTGTCATGGCAAATGATGATTGCGTACAGTTCTATGAAAGAAACAAATCAGAGAGTGTCACTTGTGATTTCTATTTCAGGAGTGTTACAAGGAGAGAAGTGCAGGAGGCTTTGAATAGCATCACATCAGAGGCAGTTGGAGCTGATGGCATATCAATAAAAATGATTAAAATGATAAGTCCGTATTGTATTGATGCCATAACACATTTAGCTAACCAGTCATTGGCCACTTCCACTTTTCCGGATGCATGGAAGGAGGCAATTGTACTGCCTCTTCCCAAAGTCAAAGCACCTTCATCTGTATCCGAGCTGCGTCCAATTTCGGTATTGCCTGCCCTGTCGAAGATAATGGAGAAGCTGGTTGTTTCACAAATGGTACAATTTCTGGAGTCAGAGAATATCATTCCAGCCTTACAGTCTGGGTTCAGGAAGGACCATAGCACTGCAACTGCGCTTTTGCTCGTTTGTGACGAGTTGCTTCACGCAAGGGCGGATAAGAAAGCATCTCTTCTTGCAATGCTGGACTTTTCACATGCATTCGACTCAATAGACCACAGGATGTTGTTGGCTGTCATGCATTTTTATGGTTTTCGACCAGAGGTGGTTTCTTGGTTTGATTCCTATTTGGTGAATAGGAGACAAAAGGTTAAAATTGGGATGGATTTCTCCTCATCTTTAAATAGAGTTGCTGGTGTTCCACAGGGAAGTTGCCTTGGGCCCATTCTATTCACCCTGTTTTCCGCCACTATGGGTTCAGACTTGCAACATAGTCGCTTGTATTCATACGCCGATGATGCTCAACTGTGTGTTTCATATGATGCCGGAAGAGCTGACTCAGCAGTTTCCATTTTGAATGCTGACTTAAGCATAGTCCATGATTGGTCTGAGAGGCATGGGATTAAACTGAACAAGGAAAAGTGTAGTGTGTTGTCGATTCCTTCCAATGTGGGTTCGGAGACAGTGGGTGAGGTGTTGCTTGGCAGTGTCAGACTGAAGGAGTGTGAATCGTCAAAGCTCTTGGGCCTCATGCTTGATAGTGGCCTCACACTATCTGGTCATGTAAGTGCTGTTTGTCGGCGAACACTTGGTCGACTGAGAATGCTATACAAGCATAGGCACATGTTTCCTAGAGAGACCAGGCTTCGCCTTGTCCGGGCTCTTGTGCTCTCTGTGATCGATTATTGCCTCCCTGTCTATGGCAACATTGTGTCTAAAGGAGATTTAGAAAAATTACAGAGGGTCCAAAATATGTGTGTAAGGTATGTATGTGGTTTAAGAAGGTTTGACCACGTTTCGGAGGCTCGACGATCGCTGGGTTTGTTGACTGTAGCTGATACTTGTACCCTGCGCTCCTCATGCCTGGTTTACAGAATCCTGACCACTGGCAGGCCGGGATATCTGAGAGAAAAACTAAAAAGCAGGTCTCAAGTCCGATCTCGCAGTACTAGACAGGATCAAGTGTTGGAGATGCCTCGCGTTCGCCGTGAATTTGAAAGAAAGCGATTTGCGTACTTTGCTCCCAAATTATATAATGAACTGTCCTCCAGCGTAACAGGCCAGGGTGTATCTGAAACGACATACAAAGAAAATATATACAAGTATTTAATGTACAATACAAGGTGATATAGCCATATATAACTGTATGTCTAATATTGTGTTTTATTTATTAATAACTATAAAATAAGCTTTTAATTTTTTAAGAACTATAATAAGACATGAGTCGTTTTGTAAACCAGCAATTATTGATGAAAACCGCTCCAAAATAAAGTCCTTATTTATTTATTTAAAACTCAATAAAATATTCACTTGTTAATACTAGTGGACTACTTTTAATCGAACTAATTTAGATTCTACTCGTGTAGATTCTGTGCAGTTCACTACAGGATAGGCTGCTATCACAGTCGATAATATCGAAGCAGAGACAAAATCTATGAGAAATAATTGCTAAATATAAACTGTATTTCCATTGAATTTCGTTGAACATCTCATACGATTTAACACTTGCTATAAAACTATTTTGGCTAATGAGGTGGAACCAGAGTTCTTTCTTCCTTAGCACCTACAATTTAGTATCATAGAGTACTATATGTTTTTATGAGATACGTATTTACACTTTGCATACTTTTAAAATGTTTAATTACCGATTGCACATAATAATACAACTTACTTACATTATTCCTTAAAAAAGTCATTTCCGCATGTTTCGATGAGTCAGCTCATAACGTTGAATATGCCTGTACTTTCCTTATTTTAAAATATGTATAAGGTCGTTGTAAAAACCATTTGCTTGGTTTTCTCACAAGGAATGATTTAATTGTTTATGTAATTTAGAATTATATATATATTTTATAAAAGTGATTAAAGAAGTTAACCCAAAATTTATGCTCACTGAAATAGTTTATGAATCTGATAAAAAATAGTTTATTTTATATATATATATATATATTTATATATTTATATATACATATATGTATATATATATATAAATATAAATAATACATATAGATATAGGCAACATTCTGTTGATGTAAATATCATAAAACAACCTTTAATAGGTTTCAGTGTTGTAATTGACTATCGATAAATGCATAATTAAACCAACAATACAAAACTAATTGGACTTCCAAAAGTGGCATTAATTACACATTAGTCAGTGGAAACCATTATTCGTATAACTACATAAATATTTATATTTATTCGTTCTATGTCTAGTATTATTAACTGTTTCAGCCAAATGACCTTAAATGTGACTGAAACACTGTTCATTATCATCAATTGTTTGATCACACAATACCCACAAATTGTTTTATTAAATGGCTTCTTATTGGTAAGTACACCTTTTGATTCTAGTTTAGAGTTTAATTCAATATTTGAGTTTAAGTTTTGAACTAAAGTTAAGAACGTATAGTAATTTATAAAATAAAGTGGTTAGTCGACTAATGTTGAGAGCTACTTCAGTTGATTGAATACGAAAATTATTGGGCTGAGCTCCATTTCACCTCCGCTTAGTGTTTTTCACACAACCCGTGACACGTCCGAGGAACCGAGTTTCTACACACAACCATATATATGGCGGGAAAGATTGATTAAATGTGAATATGAGAATATCATTGCACTGAGCGGAAGGTGAAATGTAGGTAAACTTAATATTCGCATTGAGCCAAACCTTACCATTATGAATAATATATATGATATGATTGGTTACCTTTGTTACATTTAACTTCAGATTAACTGATAGCGAGCAGAAGAAATGTGGAGCCTGTGAAGAAGTTTGTAACTGTCATTATGAAGTGCAATAGTAGAGAAAATATCATGTGGACAGTTCACTGTCCTAGATAGAACAGATGAAATACAATTATTCTATCACTGTTTTGATATTTAATTGCTGAAATTGTATTCTGTGATTTCCGAATTGCTCATGAAAATGCTATTGATAGGCTGAGCTACTGATTCTAAAAGAGAGAATTCGGTTCGTTCTGAGAACGTGTTTTATGCAGTGACTCGATTTATGTTTCCTCCAGTCAGTGTGGACCATCAATTATTTGCTAGTGCTTTTTAAAAATACACCCTCTCTTTAGAAGTAATATCGCTATGGAGAGTTTATCGTAACGTATTTTTTCGATGTTTACATTTGTTTGTTTATTTGACCTCATGTCTTTAGGTTTTTGTTTACAAAAAAGGTAAATTCCAACCATTAAAATAGATAACATTTCCGACGATTCATCTCCAAAATCCTTTTATCATATCCATTGTTATAGTTAAAAGTGACATTCATCGTCAAACGTGCTACTTAATGAGGTAAACTACGATTTGGTGTATAATCAATTGTATTCAATTCAAAATCACTCATAGGATACACGCAGAGAAATGTTGTCTCCAACATAGCTAAATATTTGTCATAATAAACATAAATATTTGCCTGACACTTTATTGTATATTTTTTAAATACTTGAACAGAAATTGTACTAATGTGACATATATGAAGAAAATACAACCACTATAACCTTTATTATGAGGTTCAAAGTTTTTTCAAATTTGTTCATTTTTGTTAATGCGCATTGCAGTATTGATAAGTTATACGCGATTACTCAGCTGATAAGCGAAGTTAAGTATATCTAGTCTATCGATTCATCTCAGGATAAAGTGGTCAAAGTGGTCATCAAACATGTCATTAGAGCGGATCAAACGCTAATGTGAGCTGAACTCTCCATCTGTGATTCTCTTCTCTTTAATCTCAAAACTGCAGAACTGGTCAACGTGGACCTATTAGGCTAAGTGTGTATGTAATGACAGAAATAATAACAAGAAATAATATTTTCAAATACCTTATTAACCCACCACTCGTAATTAATTATATAATAATAAACTTGTGATTTGTGAAACACAATAGAGAATTACCTAACTGAGCCTTACAAATCATGCTAGTAACATTATAATGGATATGAGCATACGGAGAAACTATATATATATATCAAAGTTCTTTTAAGAGTTGGCGTTAGTAGAAAAAATAACCCTGAGTTTAACTACATAAGACCAATGATAAACCTTAAACACGTTTACGCAATCTTTTTGGTCGTAGGATCATGGATGATCATTTTAAACTTACGATGAATACGTATGTAAACGATTTTTACAGTTTCTGGTAAGGTTTTTTAATTTTAGTATTTAAAACGTAAAGTCCAAAATGTGTTAAAATTTTTAAACAAAGAACAACAAGAAAAACGAAAAATCTAAGACTTCCAGATCATTCTAGTAAGATTTTAATGGATATGAGTATACTCGTATCATATGTATACAGAGACACAATAGGTATATCAGGATTCTCTCAAGAGTCTGTGCTACCAGAAAATAATAACCATGAGTTCAACCACATAATACAATTTTAAACCTCAAATATTTAATCTTACAGTAATTATTATGTAGTAAACGTTGTACGTTTGAATATCTATTTTCTAAAAATGATTTTTTTGTCAATGAGAACCAAACATGGATCTTAATATATATATATATATATATATAGAAAATAAATGTGTATCTCATTATATACATTTATGTATTCCTAAAATGTTCGAAAATATGCTCTCAAAAAGCGTCTACTTCCTGTTATTTTAATTGAATTCCGATTTTTCCAACGCCATAGTAGCAATTTCATTGCTGCCTTGATAAAGAAAATATACAAATGAATAGGTCCTGGACAATATTTTCCGGCGAGCAAGCGTCTACTTCCAATAACTGTAATTTACTTCCTCTCTAAGGTATTTCCAGTACACGTCGTCTTTTTAGTTCATATACTCATGTCCTTTCTAGGACATTGGGAAAGTGAAATACCTACAGTATTTCTAGCGGTTAAACCCTATTTTAATCCTTTTAGGTATTTTATCTTCTGTTAAAAGCTTACGCTACGCGTTCCACCACTTTAGATCAGTTAACAAATGTGGTTTTCTAAAGCTTAGAACTATTTTTAACTCCTTTGAGTAGTTTATTTTTATGAAATTGCTTTTATTGTTATTTTTAAGTCGTATGATATGATTGTGTAAAATTTAATCTTTCTAAGGCATCGGGAAGTTGGAAAAAATATTCCGTTCTTTTAAGGGTTCACATCGTATTTCAATCCCTAAGCGTGATTAATGATGCCAAGTTTAATTGTTAATTTACCTTTTAAAGAGTTTTGCAGGAAAACCTTAAAACATTTTAGTTCATAAATTTGTTGGGTCTCCTCTTTATGTAATTAACGTTGTATTTTATTTCCACACATTACTGTACAATAATATAAGTGTGAGGTGATGTGGACGCTGAAGATAGGAAGATTGGTAAATGAGTGAATGCTGTGTAAATGCTGAATTGTTTGTATAAATAGTGACATCTTTGAGTTGTGAGCAAAATTCATTCTAAATAATAACACATTATTCACGTGCTATACGAAGAGATTGATTTGAACTTCTTGTTTTATATGTATTAGAAGGGAACTGAAACTCAGAAGTCAGTGTCAAGTGATATTAGTAAAGTATATATTTATATAGTTTCAAGAAGGTTTATTTTTGTGTTTTATTACTTTTTTTGAAGTGCCTGTCATTTACGTTACTTTTACTAACTATCTTTAATTAAGTACAAAGGTAAACGAAAAAAGTATTATCAGATAGGTTATCAAGCGAAGATAAAAATAACAGGGTAATTCCACTCCCCAGATGTCTTCATCTTTAGAAAGGAATTCCTTCACTTTGAGTTATCGAACGGATAGTGTATTATTATTCATGGAGTTTAATTTGTAATACACTGGCGATATAATGTCTCTTTAATGACTGACAAGTCAATATACTCGTAATACTATCAACAATCCGTAAGTTCTATTACCTTGAAAAGTTATAACAAATATCTACAAGCAATATTTCTTAACATTTTGATTCGATTTTTATGTGTTGTAATTTATTAGAGTTTATTTTAAAAATATATTCTGTTATATTCATAAATCATATAACATATGTAGTTATTTTATCATTGCAACTGCATAATTCCAAACATGTTTATTCTTGCTTAAAAAACATAACTTAGGTGACAATGAAAGACATGTTTTATCATTGTTTTAAATTATCTGAGAATTCTTCGAAGTGATAGCAATCTGTTAGCATAACAGAGTTCCATTTATTCTTCTGGTGTCGATCAGTCATGAATGTCGATATTTGCTTCTACTTAAACATAATCTACACAGACATTATTTATTATACAGGGTGTACATAAAGTCCTGCACGGGTATAATATTTTCTGAACGATAACAGATAAAGAAACAAGATTTGGTACATCAATACTACACCTAAAAATCTACTTTTTGAAGGAACTATCAGTTTTCTGTAATATCATGGGGACGTCCCGCAAGGAGTCAGAAGGAAATCTTAAATAGGAGCATAGGTCAATATGGACATCATTTTAAAGGGCTTATCTAGCAGAGTTTAATGCCGCAAACCGCACTCAAAAAGATTGATCCAGTACAAAATGGCGGCTGTTCAAAGATTTTACTTGGTTACATTTTATTAGTAGCCATAACCCCAGTAAAGCAAAACTGCAACCAAACGAATACTGCAGCTAACTACTACATTATGCTTGTCAGTTGTACAGAAGTGAATTATGACATTAGTTATCCTCAAGAGTTACAAATTTGGTCCTAATATATTGATAACGGGGAAAACCTGATAACAGTAACAATTAGAAATCTTAGCGAACTATGACGATCGGAAACACTTCCTGTTTTTCATAAAGTGTTGAACAGTTCTCCCTACAGTTGTTCTAGAAATTGGCTGCCTCTCGTGAAAGTAGTCATTAAATAAATGGCATGCTTCCTCGTGTGATCGACTGTTATTTCCCCAACCATCATAAGAAGTGTTATACGTTCACGTTCGTCAAGCGACATAGTGTAGTTGAAGAACTACAAGCAATACGACAAACTCTTTTGTACTAAAGCGCACTGATAAAATGGATGGACAGCACTACTAAAACAAGAAAACTAGAATAGCCTACTATGAATAGACTGGCTAATAGGAAAGTCCTAACTGCGACCCAAAGATAAGAGATTTCTAATCGTTACTGTTATCAGGTTTTCCCCGTTATCAATATATTAGGACCAAATCTGTAACCCTTGAGGATAACTAATGTCATAATTCACTTCTGTACAACTGACAAGCATAATGTAGTAGTTAGCTGCAGTATTCGTTTGGTTGCAGTTTTGCTTTACTGGGGTTATGGCTACTAATAAAATGTAACCAAGTAAAATCTTTGAACAGCCGCCATTTTGTACTGGATCAACTTTTTGAGTGCGGTTTGCGGCATTAAACTCTGCTAGATAAGCCCTTTAAAATGATGTCCATATTGACCTATGCTCCTATTTAAGATTTCCTTCTGACTCCTTGCGGGACGTCCCCATGATATTACAGAAAACTGATAGTTCCTTCAAAAAGTAGATTTTTAGGTGTAGTATTGATGTACCAAATCTTGTTTCTTTATCTGTTATCGTTCAGAAAATATTATACCCGTGCAGGACTTTATGTACACCCTGTATAACATAAAAAAATATCATATGGCAGCTTCAGAACATTTTGAGACTAAAGTCACTTTACCTACCTAAACACTTGGAAATCTGCAATAATGGCTAATTTTATGAAGAATGTCAACGGTTTTTTTCGTATTTAAGAAAAGTAATTAAAAGTACAAGTAATTATCACTAGTTTAAATAATAAGTGATAACTACTTTCTCTTTTTGTTTTAGTAAGTTTATACTTTTTTTTCTTTTTCAATTATTCTGCCATTGTAATACCAGACTGAAAATTACAAGGAAATACATGACAAGTTTTCTCTTAGTTTCACAAAATTTACGTTGAGCAAACCATTCAACTCATTTCATGGATTTTTCATTTTATGGTACTGAAATTATTTTCATAGGAAATTCGGGTAAAAGCCGATTCATATGGAATCCAATACTCTTGTTAGTTTGAACTGTTAAGTGTTGAATACGGATTACCATTCTAAAAGACAATTAACTGTAATAATCATGGATTATACCATAAAACGGCTCATTGTTTCAAAATGATATACCACTGTTTATTAATACGACGATTATATTAACTTTAACCATAAGAAGGAGTTAGTTTTCCTTAGTGGTATATTTAATCTTTTTCCGAAGTACTTTTCTATAATAATATTTATTATTTTCATACCAGGCAGATTAATTCTGTTTGTTTTTCTAGTCGTCTATCCTGAGGGATGACGTTAATTGTTAGCAGATTAAATAAGGCAGTTAATTTAACAATTTTGATTCGAAGGTGGTCAGCATCCTTTCTCTGTTCTCTTAGGTCAAGAAGCTTATTAATTGCACTTAGTTATATAAGAATAATATTAGCGCTGCTTCCGTAGTGACAAGATATTCAGGATGGGCAAGGTTAGAGGGTAGGGACAGTCTCCTATCGAGATCCATGGGGAGGAATTAGGGCACTAATCTAAAAGTCATGTCCCCACCAAAGAAGGGGAGGCCAGCTCTGAACCAGCCTCTCCAGTCAGAGCAGGTACACCCTTGTTGAGGCTAGCAAGAACCTCTAATATTTAGGGAACGAACCTCACCAACACCCGCAGTAGACTATACCTATCGAATTATCCTTGCACCCAGAATCTCAAAATTTGCGGTTAGTGATGTGCTGCTTCTGGACATCCATAAGGTTGCCCATATTTAAGTGACACATCGGTTTTTGCTTTGCCCAGTAATAGGTTCAACGGGAAGGTATAAACCAGCCAGAAGTGATCTGTTGGGTTAGATTAGCATCCTTACACCGTTTATAATTTACTTATTATTTCTGGTTCATCGTTTTGGGAAAAGTTATATTGGCATTTAATAGTGATCGCCAGGAAGATAATTGCTGTACCAGTGTCGATAAATTTTCACAAGTCATTTATTACTTGTTTCGTTTTTAAGCTAAAAAATATTTCACATGTTGCAATGTATAATAAAATGTAATGAGGTACGTGATTTGTAATTCATTATTTGGTCTTACACTTTTCAGTTCTAGTATTTTTGTTTTAATAATTTGCAAACTTTGCGCTTGCGTCAGGTGTAGATGCTTGTATTTGCTTAATTTGCACGGTAATTAATTTGTAATAGAATGCTCATGCAATCGGTGGCAAAAGCCTAGACGGCTAATACATTGCTTGCACAAATTTAAATTTATTTGATATCTAAAGATGTCCTGACTAAAACACACACACACACCCACACAGAAACGCGCGCGCGCGCCTACACGCACACTACAATACGATACAATACAATACAATTTCTCTAGACTTGACTAAGGCTTTCGATTGTGTGGATCACACCATTCTCCCCAACAAAGTGCGCAATAATGGTATTAGAGAATTGCTGCTGAATTGGCTTCAGCCATACCTCTTTTATAGGTAACAAGTCTCAGTGAAAAATTCATTTTCTCGTACAACCAGTCTTAAATATGAGGTCCCTCAGAGCTACCCTCGGACCATTCTTTTCCTGCCGTACGTAAACAATTTGTATAGTAAAATTTATAAAGGACACATATTCCAATAGGCAGATGACACGTCTCTCTCTTTCACATGTAAATCAAAACTTCAAGTTTAAATTCAAGCTTACGAAGAATTAAATTTATGTACCCATTACTTTGAAAACATAAACTTGAAACTTAACTGTTCGAAGAAAAACTACATGGATTTTGGTAGAAGCACTGCATCATTTCAGTACAGACCCTCTGTGATGTTTGACGAGATGGTTCTAAGTGAAGTTGACTGTAAGAAACTCCTGGGAATACACCTCGATAGAGGAATAACCATAGACGAGGAACCATATGGGCAGTGTTTTTGCGAAGCTATCAATTAATATATATCTCTGCAGATTGCGTGTATTAGTCCATTTATTGAAATAATAAATTTAAATTTAAGCATTATATTTGATCAATTAATATAACAGCTTAACTAGTTTTCTTTGTTAAAACTAATATTATTATTAATTAGTTTTAATATGTAATTTTCTCTGCTACACTTCTATACACTCAAGTACACAGAAATTTACACAAATTATGGGGTTTCTGGAAAGTAATTTTTCTGTTCTTTATACATTTTTTAATTCTTTTTTACATTTCTCACATAAAAATACTATGAATTTAATACTTTTTTTATTAATACTTAGTTCTGGCTTATGTTCAATAAATCAAAACGCATTTTATTTGGTAAAAAAATATAACATATCAAATGGATATTCCATGAGAGCAAGCAATAAAAAATCATGCCTTTTAATGAATTTGTAGCCAATTAAAAACGATAAAATTCCATCTCTTTGTAATCTCTTAACATTTTATAAATTAGCATATTTTAAAGATTTATTAATTTTATTTATATAAAGTTTATTTTTCTCTTAAGTTTTGAATAATGAAAAATTAGTTTTGTTTGTTCAAAAACGAAAAGTAAAATTGCAATGATCATTACTTTTATAGTTCTTGAGAAACATTAATTTTCTATAGGAACAAACAACTAACACTGTCAATAATATTATTTAAAATTGCTATCTTACAGTCTTAGTTGGTTTTGCACGTTGATACTTTTTACTACGCATTACTATATAACTCATTAGGAGAGTTAGAGTAGAGTAAGTTAAGAAAACTTTCGTTTTACAAATAAATATAAAAAAACACACTGTAGGCTAGGCCTTATCAGTAGGTTCAGTTGCTTCCATCCACCAATGAAACGTGTGTCTATTCCTTTCATTCAATCTCTTCTTAATGCTCTTATTTCTCCCCACAATAAAACACTAAACATATACTATGAATAAACTACTATGAGTAACACACTACTAAACAAAACAGCAGAAACTTTGTTTTAATTTGGCACAATAAAGTAACAGCTGTTTTAGTTGTGATACAGAGTCTGAAAATACCATAGAGTAACCAGAGGTACACGGAGGTAAAATCTTTCCAGAAGACCATAGAACACAAAGTCATTTTGTTTACTATACGGAAATAGTTTAATCACAGATAAAACTTGTAACTAAATGCACTTACATGTATATGCAATCTGCTTGGCTCAGATTCAGAGCATGCTTTTATAAAAACAATTGTTAAGGAGAAAGCAAATTTTGTTGCATAAACTATTAAGTTTTTACTATTTAGTATTATGTCGAACAATAATCTGCATTGAAAAATAGAAGTTTTTTATATTTATAGCCTCATTAGGGGTTGAATCCCTTGTTTACATTAATCAAATATAATTTATCAGAACGTGAAAGTAAATCAATTGCATTTAGTTGTAACGATATTTATTTATTTAATTGTAAGTTACACAATGCAAGTTGGGGTTACTTAATTAGATTGATTTATATGATTGTAATACTAATTAAATACTTATCCTCTGTATAATGAAGATGAAAATGTAATTAATTAATTGATGTCGTTAATTTAGAGTTACTCATATTTATATTTTAATTTTAAGGGACATTACATAAGATTTTTACATTTACAGGACGTGTATCATTGGAAAAAATGTTCAATACTTTCAAATATAACGATAAAATGAATTAAATACAACGGACTGAAATAAAAATTCTATTTTTGGCCTTAATCTTTCTTGTATTTTCCTCTCCAAATAGTATTTTGTGTATTACACACAATCTAGTTATATTTGGGAAAAGGGACATTAAAATTAAAAGAAGACAAAATCTCATTATAACGGCTGAAAAGAATAATTACTACTTTACCACAGATTTCAGCAGGTTGGTAATAAAATGGCTTTGAAATGAACAAAAGGCTCTGGAAGAAGAGATAAACTTGTTTGTTGTTCTAAGCCGCTGTACGTCATGAAATTTTGTCATACAAGATAGGTAAATTTTTTTTTCAATTGTATAATATTGACATAAAATAGTATACATATAGTTCATCACACATTAGTCATAAAAATAAGTAGATTATGAACTCATATGCAAATAATAATAATAGGCTTTGAAATAATTAGACTACTATATTAGTTCAAAAAATGATATGCATAAATTATATTGGATTATAATTAGTTATTTTATTGTCTATATGGCATTGTCTTTTGGATCATAAAAATAAATAATGGATGCATGAATTATTGTTTACAATGTATTAAGATTTATTTTTACACATTTATAGGTTTATGTGATTGGGATATGGTCCTGGATGTAAGGAAAGTCAATTTACCCTTTTTAACAAATGAATGCTTTTTTATAAATGTATGTATTTATTTATGAAATGATATACGTTTTAGTTCTGCAACTTCATTTGTTAACGTAAACAATGTACATTACCTATCTACAAATATATAACTAAAGTAAATTAGCAACAAGATTAATTTATTACAATTTTAATTATCTTTAATATTACAATAGCTTATGCAAATATTTAGTATAAAAGTAAATTAACTGGTTTAATTTTGTAGTAAACTTACTTTTATGGTGGCAATTTCTAAGTATATGAATACATTCAATATTCAAGTTCCTAGTTGTTTGCTACCTTTCTTTAAACTCATTGCAGGGTTTTACTCAACAAAGAGGGAAAAAGCGAGTTCCAAAACCAATAAACATTATTAACTAATGCCTTATAAATTCATTAATGGGTATTTCATGGGATCTAATTTTCAAAGAAGTCTTGAAGTTTTTTTATGCGTAAACACTTTTTATTATAGCTTGAGGTTTTGTTAAATATCGTTATTTCAAAGCAACCTGACTACCGTGTTGATATTTAAATATAAAAATTGTTTACGCCTAATATTTGAAACCTAAGGCACTGTGTGATTTATGTAAATGGGACCAACTCTTTTCAGACAACATTATTCATTCTATAAAAATTACGCAAAACAGCTGTAACAGGAGCTTCATTTTCCTCACCTGGCCAAAGGAAGATCAAGTGACTGAATTAGTCACAGTTTTCATTACAGCCGCAGCTCCGGCGAGAGACTTTGTCTTCTACCCAATTGAATTGCCTTCTTTTAGGATGGACTAACTGAAATAAAAACTTATTTTGTCACTCTATGTCTGTAATTTTTAAAATATAAGTGTAAAGAAGTTAAAAATATAGTAAAAAATAGTTTAATAATTTTAGAAAGTATTGTTGATTTTAATAGAAAACTGATTTAAGTAGGTGCAAGATTTTGGTTCGGGTTGTTTTTTTTAACTAAGTTTCAGTCCATGTCCGTAAGATAAATTTTCTGAAAAATGACTTTGTTATAACTAAGAATAATTTTAAGCAGTGTTTAGTGATTTTATATTCAGACTCAAAGAAAAACTGTTAAAGATACACATAAGAAGGTTCCATTGCTTGTATATGAAATATGTCCTGAGGGAAAGATGGGGTTGTTTTACAGATATTAACTTTCATAAGTAATATTTTACAAAAAACAAGAACATTTCTCAAATTTAATTTCATTAAAAAAATTTAAATGAGTCTTATTAAAATAATGTTAATTAGACAGTGTTCATGTGGTCCTGGTTACATAGTTACCCAATGTTTGTGCTTTAAGTGGCTGCAATTATTTGTAAAGAAATAAAACTTTATCTTTTTCTGTCTGCAGATAAATTATCTTAAAATGCTATGACAAAACGAAAAACAGATTTCATCACGGATATAATTCGTTTACATGAATCCGATGACTTAATTAACTGTACATTTTAACAATTGTCATTGTTATAGAAGCTAATGCAAAGTGTTATGCTACTATTTTATGGTTAAAATGTCCCAAACTTTACTATTTTAAGTTTTCATGCAATGCATGTTTTTTAAACTAAAGTTTCTTCTTGAAATAATATGTTAGAACAATATAAGTGGAAATAAATATGTAAATTTGGAAGTAGAGTAGTATTTAAAAACCCTCAACTATTCCCAAACGACTGAGCCGTTTAAGACACCCAAGATCGAAGCATGGAGTGGGTGGATAGCCTATTATACTTTTTCAATTACTATATAAAAATATTAATATTGTAATTACCACGTCATTTTTCGTGTGATTGCTTTTACATAACGATGTTTAACCTTTGAAAACCTGGTATAAGTCAAGCTATAATAAATAAGTAAGTAATAATATAAAGTATCTATCCTACAAGGATACTCTGGAAATGGCGTACAATTCTGCACTTATGTAAATAATTACTTAAGTGTACAGCCTCTTTTCCCAAAAGTAAATGTATATCTCATTTATCTAAAAAGACGAATACTTGTAAATTAGATAAATAAGTGATATTTAAATTATTGTATTTCGTAAAATATGGATTTCTTTGAAGAGAAAAAAAAAACTAAACTCTTTGAAGGATCTCTATAACAAGAGACATAATTACTAACTCATACACAAGAGATATCCGTATTTAGTGAGGCTTGTTGCTATCTTTCAGTAACCATGAGCTCATAAGCCTAAGAATGCTTATTAAACTCATATTTATTGTTGCTCATAAATAAAATAGAAGCTACCGTGGCTTCGTATGCAATTTCCTGCTTAAGAGCTGGTACGTCGTAGGCATGTCTGACATATTCTTGTTCTTGTTTATTGTTGTTCACAACATATTCTTGTTCATGTTCTGACATATCAACCACTCTGTGAAAGTCATAATCACTGGACGATATTTTAATTCCCTGAACTGTTTTCGAATAATTAGACTTTGAACTTAAATAGCAGTATTTTGGACCCATAGACATAGTCGAGTTTCTATGCAACATTCCATAGTAGCTCAATGATTTAGGTAACAGTTCAAACACGTTATTCGATAATATTTTAATATTTTAGAAGCATGTTTCCAGCATAATATATATTATTCCAGTGTTTATCGTTTTTATTGATATAACTCTCCCATAAGAACTAATAGGGATGTCTCTTTTCCATGTTTTGTTCTTGTAGGATCATTTCTAGTTCAGAATTAATTATTCTTTCCCCGTTTAATTAAATTTAAAAAAATATATCTTGATGCCTGATAAATTACTATATTTCGTTATAAAAGAAGCCTACTTAGGTCAAAAATGTCTACTCCTGTTACACATGTAACATATCTCGCTATAAGGGATAGAGTGAATACCCTAACTTCCGGGTGTGCCTTACGTTGCCGGACGTATCTGAACATACAGGCCTGTAATTGTGCCTGTAATGTTCTGACACATACCACAACATAATCAAACCATTCCAATGTCCTAATACATGATTCTTTTAAATCCATGAAATATATGTCAACTCTTTTAGGGTGACCCAGTTCGCTGCCTTTGCGTATACTCTGTATTCTACAGAGGTATGAATATATGTATTTCTATAGAGGTATACTGTTGTTTTTTATCTAATGTTCCCTTTTTCTTATTTTCGTACAAGAATTATATACATATTTATATATCTAATTTATACTATATATATATATATATATGGTTAAATAAGGAATCAAGGATCCTTCGATTTTTTGTCATACAAATGCCTTTCTGTCTGGTGCATTACTTTTTTACATTACATTACATTACATTTTTTACATTCGTAAAGGTCATAGGGTCACTGCGCTTTTTTGTCTCCTCGAGTTGTATTCAAAATAAACTAAATTGTTGTCACTCCTGCCTTCTACAATAGAAGCTAGATAATAATACTGTCATTGCTACTTAAAGCACACTAAAGCAGATGTATTTTGTTGATACAAATAATATAAAATTGTGGAACACGATTTTATTTAAAGCTTTTTAATTATTTTGGAATAAAAATTTACGTCATGTCTAAGCAATTATTCGGGGCCAATTTCGGTTCAACTCAGGCCCAAAGATATGTGTGATTGCGTATCAAACATCCTAACACTCAAAAACCATTCTTCTCGTTCTGTCACACATATAATATTTGAAGCATACGTAAAATTAATTCAAACAAATTCATTGCTGTAGAAATTTCAGATTGTATTAAAAAAAATTTGAATGTGTTATTGAAAAAGTAATAAATGTCAAGTAAAGCTGAAAACCTTTTATTTTCAGACGAATAGTATACATACTGGTACAATTTAGAATATATATCCTTCATTTGATTTTAACGAGAAGAAATTGCTCACAAAGTGATGTATTATAACTTATATAATTACTTTGTCGACATACAAATTAGAAACTTTATCAAGGAAAGTTGACTGAGAAATGTAAATGCGGTGAAGAGATTTAAATCGCTCGGAGAACAAGCAGCAATTAAATTAAAACATGTTTAGAAAACGTTTGAGGAGTTCTTGTACAGATGAACAATATACAACGCTTTAATTACAAGTCTCGACAGTATACCGTGTGAGTATTCGGTATGCGTAAGTGAAATCAATTAATTGTCTTTCATCAGTATGAAATTACGTTTTACTCTCAGTGGGCCCTGCTTATGATACGCTTTGAGTACTATAATGGGCTACTACTACAGTAATGGAACGATTTATGTGTGTTAAGAGTCCTCTAATTAAACAGAAATGTGAAAGTGCCTTTGTTTGTTTGTTTTGCTTTGACGCTTAAACTATTCAACCGATTTTAATGAGCTTTTACACATGGACATTATTCCGGTTTTTGGAATGAATATAGGCCTATTTTTTATATCGAATATCCGTCCGGGCTACACCCCACTGTTTTTTAAACTAGTGAAAACCCCCATTTTGGTTTCCAAAGTTCAATAATATTTATTAAAAAAACCTGCCAAATGTTATCAACTATTCTGTGTAAAATTTGTTATATTACAGCACAATCGATCTTTCATTAATTTTTAGTACTATTAATTAGTTGTATTCATTAATGCTATTTTAAATTTGTTCACATTTGTAATGTGTAAATTTTCCAGGAGTAACCACTATTTCCGTGCCGTTTCTAAACTTAAGCGGTTAGTAAATTACTCTACCTTAGAAATATACTTATAACTCTACCTTATAAAACGTCCTAAAACATTATTAGTTTGAATCTGAAGACTCTTTTTGAAGCAGTTGACAAGAACTATGCTTGATGAAAGTTCGTTAGATTGTGCTTTTGAACTTGTGTACCAATTAAAAAGAAACAAATAAGACGTACATAATCCCATTGAAAATAATAACCAATTGATAATTGTAACTGCACATGTTTAGAAAATATTAGGAATAAGATATAAAAGACACAGCTACTATAGAAAAGTAACCATTAAAATCGACTTGTACTGTTCAGTTAAAGTCTGTTATGAAACCATTTTGACAGAATTAGGGTTCCCTTATTTGTGATATATAATAACTTTGGCAACATGAACTATGGAAAGAAAATACTAAGAACGATATAAATATATAATTGTATAATGCTTAATGATATTGTAATCATGAATGGACAGATAATTAAACGATAACTTTAGTTGGTTTTAAGTATCTAAAACATTGAAACGTCAAATTATAGTAATAAAAACCTAAAGGGCAAATAATGGCGTTTGTTTTTAAACCTACTGACACCTTTTTAGAGTTGTTCAATCTAGCAGCTGTGGTACTTGGATAGAATATTTGTTTGGTTAATGGGATAAATAAAAATACAATCCATGTATTTTACAAACAATGCAAATAATTAATATTACTAAATATTGTATTGTATAATTCTTTTTTATATTGAAATTCGTGTAAAAGTGATGACAATTCGCAATTAAGGATGACAAATTATTGCCTGTGTTTTAGCGCTCGTAAAGTAGAGTTGAGCACGAACTACTGCGGTTATTTATAACGCTGTCCTCTCCTACAGAATCCGGGCTAAACATATTTCTTTTAGTTTAAAACTTGCCAGTAAGTTCTGACTCAGTGGTGTTTGTTAATCATTAATTTAGAATTAGGTTAAAGTAACAGATTTACAAATCGGTCTTGTAGTTTATTTTACAGGAAAAGAAAGACATTGATGTCCCTTTATTCGATTAAGTCAACGATTTTGACTATTAATTTTAAAACAGATTAAAATAATCATATAATTTTTCAAGATTTATTTGAATTTAGATATTTAAAATGGATATATATATATATATATATATATATATATATATATATATATATATATAATAATATAAAAATGTTAATCACTTGTAAAATATATTACATGTAGAAAGAATGTTCTATTGTCACTGTTGAGAATAGAACATAGCAGTCTGAGAGCAGACTGACTGCTAATCTTGGCTGCCAGCAGTCAGTGGTTGGGACCCACAAGATTGCTACTGAATTATAGACTTCATACACTTGCTCGCAGCCCAAGTAACATTACTCATACAACTCATAGTGTATTATATATAGTAACCATATGTGCAGTAAGCCAGTAAATGACCTAGTCGATTTTATTACGTATTGACGTTTTTACTATAACGTTGAAACAAATAAAATATTAGCTTGCAGTTAAAATATATCTCATTTGATGATAAATGTGTTAATGTAATAGCTGAAGAAGAAAACCTCTCACTGTCTGCTAGCCGCAGTAATAATGAGTTGTAATGATACTGCTAAATTATTGACGCTATAAAACGCTTGCTGATAAATAAACAAAGTGTTCACAGAGACAAGGTGTTAATCTCTGTCACCAGGACTATATTTTAATCTTAAAGTGATGTACGAGTAACATACATCAAAGTTATGGGTTGTAAACATTTTGTATTATAATGAGAAACCAATACTACCTTTTGATACATATAGTGAAGTTTATTTTATTTATTCTGAGTTAAAGTGTAATAACAGTTTATTAAATTCAACTGGGGTAATGGATGATTAGAATCTTGAGAAGTATGTGGCATAAAAGTCAATATCACTATAGTAAAGGGTTTTAATAATTTGGTTAGAGTAATGTAAACGTAAATCTCATAGCAACATCATATATAGAAAGTACGTCCATACGGAAACTGTGTTAATGAGATAATTTTTAATTAAAAAGTTTACAATTTGTCACATTTGCTCTTGGAGTAAACAGTGAACTGTCCAAAACTTTCTATCTGACCAACATTTAGAATACTAGTTTGTCAATCTCATTATACACACTGAAATTGAAACAGAATTAAACAGGTTAATTGTATTTAATACGCTTCAGGTCGAGTTAGAATGAGAACTGAATTGTTCTTTTCATAGCTAAATTTTGTGACAAGGAATATATTTTTAAAGTTACTAACTTTGTCAAATGTTTATCTTATGAAATGTGTTTCCGTTACAAGTTAACAAGGAATGGAATATATTTGATGAGTAAATATTTTTTCGGTTGTAAACCGACACTCTCAAAGGCCGCATGAACATATGAACATACACAGAACTTTTCCTGACATTTTACTATAACATTCACCGTTTCTAAAAATTCATATTTCTACCTTAAAACTTTATGATCAATTTAGCATTATTCACATGGTTCCGTATCCGACTATTTATAGTTTTCCGTAATAACGTGGAAACACAATATTGAGATCATTTTAAAATTGAGTATTGATTGTTTATTTGACAGGAGTAAAAGGTTCCAAAGACCTGCTCAACATAATAGAATCAAATATAGCAGAGATGTAAGTTAACTAATATTACGTTTTATAGTCCATTATCGCGATTTTATTTTACTGGGTTTTCTGAAAGCTATCATCCAACGAGCAGCTGCCTGCCTTCGGTAAATTAAGTACAGGTTGAGAAAGATACATTAAAAATACAACCTGATCTATCTTCTAGTAATTATATTACTTAATATTTAACAAACATATTTTTTTGTCGAGACTATATTGTATTTGTGATTATGTGTAATACGTTTCAGCTGGTATCGAATGTTCAGAACAAATCGTCTACGCATCAAGCTGCCGATGTAGGGTTTGTATATTTATCAGTGGAAGTTAGAGAGCAGTTGGCAAGTACTTCAGTTGTTTGATTACTTGCTGCCAAGTTAGTTTGACATCGACAAGTTCATCACATGTACTCAGATACGTAAAGATTTTGTAATTCCAGTATTTTATTCCACTTTGTAGCACTTGGTGTTTTTTAGAGTTATAATTTCTTGTGAGTTAGCCACTATTGTATACGTGTACTTAAATTACACTTCCGAATGTGGTTTTTAAATTCATTGATAACGATCTCATATCTTCAGAATCTGTAAAAAAACTAATGTCGATATCTTTATAATCGAGATTTTTATTGAAATATATATTTAATATTCCTTAGAAAATGTACTCGGTTTATTTGTACAATTCCTAACTTCTGACAATGAATTATTTGTTTTGAATATATTGATTACACCCACGCTATAATGTTAAAGGCCTACTTTTCAATACAGCTGGGTTCTGAGAAAGTCATCGCTACTCTCATTGCTAAGTCAGCCGATCTTCTTTTGTAATAATCTCCACCCCTGTATAAACTAAAAAACGTATTGCTAACAGAATTAGGAGTTGAATATAGTTTTAAAATAATTTTAGAGAAAATAATTAATTATGATGTCAGTACTGGACCTGTTAAAAACTTTATATAAGAAACGTGCCGTCAAGTACATATTATAAATATACAGGAATTATATAACATACAAAATAAGAATTTATATGTATATATATATATACCGAAAATTGGAATTGGTGCCCTGTTTAACGTACCGGAACCTAGAGCTTCCAGTGCCGAGTTAGGCTGTGGCATCATGGTTGGTAAAAACTTAAAATTAAATCTTTGCAACGATTTTTAACAGTAATTTACCATTCATATTATTTTTTATATTATATGGTTGCCGCCTTACAGTAATTAAGCATACGACCAATGTAACCATTTTATAATTAATAAGTATGTAAATATGAATTATATTTTGACCTTTAAGATTTGAAATTGAGATAAAAAATGAATAGAGTTCTTCCTTAGACTAAGAGGAACCTATCTGCCAAGTCTCATGATTCTTGAACCATTGTAAGCAAAATCAACACGAATGGTGAGGCAGACTAACGTAAAGACATCGAAAATATTTATGAATGCAATGAAATCTGGATGTTAAATATTCACGCCTGTGGAATACATATAAGAATGCAAGAAAACACGAGAAATTTCTAATATAGCCATAAATAATTAGTAACATATAAAATATGTAACATTTTTAAAAGTTATAATGCAATGTTATGAAGAATTCTTTATATGACTGGTTAAGCAGCGGTAATTCATAGGGACTCTAGAGCATTACACATAAGTAATTAACCAGACACCGTAATTGTAATTGACGTAACAGAGTGCATTGGAATAGCCTAAGGTTTCGGAAACTGCATAAAACCGTATCATAGCAACTTTAAATTTGAATTAAAAAAGAGGTTTATCATATCATACCAAAAGCGATATATTTTTAGAAATACTAATCTACGCATACGCATTGACTATCATCTGACCAATCTCAATACTGTATTGAGAGCATTGGTTTCTCGACAAGTTCAATATTAAAATCCAAAATATCTAATAAAAAGTATTATGGAATTAAAGTTCTAGGCAATACTGTAGGCTGATATATATACATATATATATATATATATATATATATATATATATGTGTGTGTGTGTGTGTGTGTGTGTGTGTGTGTGTGTGTGTGTGTGTGTGTGTGTGTGTGTGTGTGTGTGTGTGTGTGTGTATTCTACCGATATAAAAACGATAATTAACCAAAATAACTAATCTGATACATGTAGATATTCGTTATATTATTTACTTGTATTTTTTTCAAAGTATACTGGTGGTGGTAGTCGTATAACCTATAGGACAGTCATATATGACTGTGCGTTTGTTCAGCGTGACCACATTCACACCATTCTCTGACAGAACACTCGGGCGACCACAGACTGTGGTTACACCTCACTCTATTGGAGTCGTCCAACTGAATGTGGAATAGGTTACAAATTACTCAAAGTTTCTGAAGTAGTTACAGCCTATGAATCGTTACTTACTGCCAATACTCCGAGCTACCTGCGGTTTATCACAGTTTATGTCAAGTTCTATCAGCACTAGTCCTTTACTGTAATTTCCAGTTGTAGATATCTGGTAAGCAATGATGTCATCGATCTATAGCATTCATGTTGACAGTAGAAGAATTAAATAAATTATTTATTAGGGGATGAAAAATCTCATATGTATGTAACTTAATAAGTGGAGCTTTAGCTATTGAATATACATGAGGTTTAAAAAGATGCTGTGGTTCCTTGTAATGGAACCCGTGGTTGCGGTGGAATTTGAATGAATGTTCATGTATGTCTCCTGCCATACTGTTTAAAAATTATTAGGAAAACATAATTTTTGACGACCCTAAAAAATTAAAGCCATTTAAGGTTTCTGAGTGGCATACGGAAGTCACTATTCAAAACACGATCTCAGAAAAGAGTTTCATATTTATACTGTAGTTCTAGAGACATACAGGCTATATATGCAGTCGTTTTAATTACTTTAAATTTTCTTTCCTACAATTTCCAAACCAACGAAATCAGGTACTATTTTTTTTATTTACGCAAAGATGTAAGATACTAATCTAGTTTCATTACATCTCATAATATAATTCATTAAGTTGCATCTATTTCTTCACTTCTAAATCTCTCAATAACAGATTTAAAATTAAACTAATATTAAATTAAACAGTACATTATACGATTAGAAATACCGAAGTGACGTACTAAAGTAAAAACTAATTTAAAGAATCGTTAGCTTTACTGGTTATACTATTTTAATACTATGTTTTACAATGGTTTGACCAATATTCTAATCTAAACTGAAACACAATTTTTATTATATTCATATTCTCAATAGTAATAGGTCTATTCCAAAGTACAGTGGAAGAGATTTATATTTCCAATTTAACTTTGTAAACATATTGTAACCCTACTAATGCAAGTGATTATAAACGTAACAAGTAGGAGACTGTGAAACGGTCAATTCTTCAGTTTAATGTCTACAGCTTACATTTTATTGGCGAAGTGGATCGTAAAAGAGTTGCTAGTAGCTGGAGTTGTTTTATGTTAGTGCAATAATGATCACCATTTGTGACTCCTCAGAGACAAAAAGCTTGCCTTGATTATAAATCTCGAATTTAATATCAGTGTTACTGAGTAAAAAAGTGTTTCTTGATTCGAAAACACGATGTTTGCTGAACATAGTTTTATTTATAAGAGTTTTGTGGGAGATTCCACGATTTATGCTTACACAGTTTAGATACTGTATAGATATGGTATCTCGTTAACAACCTACTCATTTTTATCAATGGTTTCGTTAATTGTGAGCAACAAACCATCCTCCAAAAATACAATACAGATTAACAGATTTTGTAAAAGTTAAATTACGGCAAAATACGGGGAAAAGTCGCTATAATAGTGTTTTCAACTACAAGGGTAAACATGCAGTTGAATTCGATAAGACAAAACACTAACACAATTTCGCTAAATAATATCCGAGGAGGGTAGGGTACGATAAGCGGACCCAGTTTTTTATATCGCAGAATGTAATCATCGATACCTAATATTCGCATCTCAAACCCTAGACTATCAATCGATATAAAAGTATCTATAGTCCTCAATAACAATCATATGTTTTAAATTAAAATATGGATTTAATATTTACAGTGACGAAACAAATTATTATAAGCAAAATTAGGAAAACTGAAGACGACCATATTTGCTCCTCTCACAGTTACAGTTGTTTCTTTCCCATAAATTTCACATGATGGATTTTTCGGTACGAGTCCAACATGTTGAAGCCACGTAAAACATGTCTTATCATCTTTCAAAGCAATGTCGTGTAGTTTTCTAAAATTGACTGCCATTTTTAATAATCAAATGTTACTTATATGTAAAATTGAAATATTACCTTACGTGTATTATTTGAAAGTGTTTACAGCTGTTGATATAGATTATTTAAGTTATTTGTTCAAAACAATTAATCAGTATCAATTGATTATATCGGTGACTACGATTAAGTAATATCGTTTGCCAATTTCGATATAAAAAACCGGGTCCGCTTATCGTACCCTACTCTCCGAGGATACTATGTGAAATTATAAAAGTAATCAAGAAGAAAATGAATTCTAAAAGGCAAATAACGTTTCATTATCAAAAATCTTTTACTTTGATCTAAAGAATGTGATCATAGTTTGTCGTTGGTTGAGTTTTTTTTAACTCACTGTATGCTTATTATTAGTAGTTTCAATTTATTATCTGTCTACTGAATATGGATCTGCACAACGAAGCGGTAATATTTCAAATGCCATTCGTAATTATTTGAAGCGCTGGAAATAGGAAAACATAGTTCATAGTCATGATATGGACCGCGAAAGCCTAATTATATGCTCACGTTATTTCATTGACGTTAAATCTTATTATGATATATAATTAATATTTATAGCAAGTTTAAAACTATAAGTTTTCATTTTTAACGGTCAAAACGTATATTCACACTCTTTAAACATATTAATCACAAAGCTATTTTGCAATAATTAATCATTCAAAATTTATTATAAGTTTGAACTTGGAACCAGCCTCAAAACGCAGCAATTGCATAACAAGATCACTTTAGTTAATGAGTGTGTGAGTATCTTTAATTTTTAAATTTTAAAGATAACTGACTGCAGTTCAATATTCATAGTTATATATAATTGTTAATATGTTTCACTAAAATTCTCTCATATTTTTAATGATGATCACATTGAATCGTACATTTTTTGAAAATAAGGGTTAAACTAGGATTTATTTAGCTTTAAAGTTAAAATTAAACAATACATTTATTAAAAACGGAAATAATATATTTCACACTAAAGCCCACAAAACTTCGGTTACACAAAAAACTAGATAACACAGTTGATCGAGGGTTATGTATACAAGTGTTTGTATTCACGGTACATAAACCCTATTACATGTAAATGTTACCTGTTATTGTAAGAGTCCATGTTGGTTAGAGTACTGGTGACATTCTGGTTACTGTTATTACAGCAGTACAAGGATAATAATAATGCCTTCTGGGAAATCTTCAGCTGACCTTTAAATTCATATTCTTATCTGTTTTTGTTACGATCGTTTACTGGTAGGTCTGAAAATTTTACTTGCCTTATTATTATTATTATTATTTGATGTTATATTTTTCAGCTCCCTTTAGAGAATAAAGGTTATATCGACTTTGCATAACTTTAACGTCTTAAAATAACATCAAATCTTCATTTTGTTACTCTAACTCTCCGTAGTCTTTCCAGAAATAACAACGATTTTTCAATAGATCGTTGCTAGGACTAAAGCAAATGGATTTTGAGATGTAGTTTGTCCGGGGAATTGTAGCTCCTGTAGGATTATAGACTATTTCCACAAACACATTTACAAACACAGCCCATATTTGTTAGGAAAACAGATACTGGTACTAACTTAATTTGATTAGCTGTACTATAAATTTCCTGAAACATTTCTACTCCTTTTGTATGGTATTACATGTCTAATCAGATATATCATAAGCTAGTTATTGTATGTGGTTAATTTATTACAATGAAACTAAAATGTATGATAAATATTTCTTGAAAAGTCTTGAGATATTCAGCACATGAATCCAGTCTTTATACATTACTCTTTGAAATTCCTTAGAAATGGGTGAAAATCTATATTCCTTAAGTTTTCATTCATAATGTCTCAAAAACGTCCTTTCATAACTAAGTGATTAAACTGTAAGTTGGCCTCGCGCGTTGTTTTCGGTTTAACATATCTAAACTGAGGGCATCAGAAAAGCTAAAACAAGATTTCGGATATTTTCCATCGTTATATGTCCGAAATCTCATTATCATTTCAACTTTTTATCGCTAATAAAACACTTTAAAAAGAAGGCTAAAATATTTGAAAAATATAATTATGTACACACAGTTTTCAAACTGTATGCACCGGAAAAACTCAATTACTATTTATGTGACCGGCCGCGTAATGGTATAGACTAAGTTTGGTGAAAAACTTAAGTTATGATATATTATCGTTATATAAATACTGGAACTTTTGATTTTTTAGGTGGCTGTTACTTTAAATTTATAATTACTGTCAAAACATGCCCTGTTAAATTTTAAACAATTGGAAAGGGAATAAACAACTCATAATCTGTCTAAAATCTAATTAATTAAATTTCCAGCACAGAAAATGAAGGTATAATCCCTATATAGTTTATATATTTTGTCCAACGTTAAACTTTAATTGGACTATGTAAATTCCTTTTGAACATTATGAAATTATCATAGGCTATTAACACGTTAACTTTAATTGTATGTTTAAATAAAGTTATATCATAAAAAAATTATATCTCGAATTACACACTATTGCATGACAAACTCATTGAATGTTAGGTAGGGAAATTGAAACTTTTGCTTGATTATTAGATAGTATACATCTTGAGAGACAGGGAGGATTGAAAATGTATATAATTGATGATTTATTGTTATATACGTGAGTTCAAAACTAAAAATATGAGTTGATGGCCACCAAAGGTAGTCAGGATTGTCTGAAATCTTGGACTATTACACAGAAAAATCAAATTTCCTAGAAATTGATTTTAAAACCGTCTCAGAGCCCGAGGTAAATTTGAGTCAGACGTTACTGATTGTCTGAATGCTAGCGAAGCAAACTTGATAACAGCTGAACACGAGGTGCTGGAACAATTTAATCTTCTATCCGCACGATATTCTAAAAACACTAATGACCTATAAACTTGAAAATGTTTACATGAAGCTGAATTTCTATAAAGGCAACACTGAGTCGATAGGATTCACTAGGATTTGGTTGTAAGTGAACATTTTTACATTGCTCTTGTTGGTTACCATGATAGCAACAATCTACAATAATATGATATTTAAACATTTAGACACACGTAGCCTATCAGAATGAAATGACCTGTAATATTAAAGTCTGGCATACATCCTTAACGAAGCCTTTTATGCGATGAGTGCTGTGATGAACTCCTTACACAAGTAACATTGTGTATACAAATATATTGGTTATATACAAATATAACCAATATACTTGTATCACCAATAAATATTGTAATTCTTTTGCTGAAATTCTAGTAAAGTGTTATTAAGTATTCTTTATATTTTAAAAGTATATGAATAAATTTACTTGGTAATTTAACTAACTAACTAATTCTGACAGTTATTATTCAGAGTCCTAAAGAGTTATTATCAGTCCTTGCCTTATTTGTAATTAAACACCTTGGGCCAAGGAATTTATTTGTTTAAACAGTAAGTAAACTATTAATATACTAAAGTAAATCTACAGCAGGTGTAGTAATACCTAAATGTATTCAACAAAAGCATTGCATATTTATCAGTACTTGACAGAGGTTGGTACTATTGTTTTACTCTCGTATGGTGTGCGACTTTTACTGATATTGTTTATTGGACTTCGTGAAGTATATGAAATAAAAAAAAACTAACGTTAGAATTTCCACTAGCATTGTAAAATATATATCATTTTGGTCCTGCTTTTCTATTTATTTATATCCAAAGTAAATAATATATTAAAATTACTACAAGCAGTAAACCTAACACACCAATATTATAACTAATAATACCTACGATTGAACGTTTGTCAATAATTTCATTACCCCAAAGAGCTGACAAATAGATTACCTTAAATATTAGTATTCGAGTTTTATATTGTATGTTTTTATTATTAAAACATAATTTCCTAAATCTGATCTCGAATATTCCACCCTATTTAAATCTAAAATATCGAGTTCCCTAAAAATTACTGATTTTTTTCTTTTTATGAATTATTCAACAAATTAACCCGATAGTCTACACGGTATATTAGAGAAACAAGTATTTTGAATATCGTGATTGAAATTTACAATCAATTTACCTACAACCCACGAGGAAAACAAAGTAAATTTCAATAAAAACGCAGACGAAAAATTTAAATTTTAAGCGTGTTTTAATAAAACATTCTGTATACAAACATTACAAATTGGACATTCAACAAAATAACGGAATGATCACTGCGACACGGCAGAGGATATATGGCTATACCAGTACCTAATAGAATAATTAATTTTACGCAATAACATTCGGGTTTTCGTGACCAGTATCATGACTAAAACTATACACAGCTTGACGTAGCCATAGCTAATACCTTGCAACAGCTCCGAGAACAAAATAGCCCGCGTCTGCGATCAATATTCAGGCAGTATCAAAGGCTCGTAAGGCCCTCTAGAATGCTAATGGCTAACTAAAATTATTGTTGTAACATCACTGTGCGTGACATTTTAGAACATATTATTTAATTCAGAAGAGACATCCTTGAATCATTCTACTTCACTTATGCAACACAATTATTACAATAATGTTATACAATGACCGGTAGCTATTGTGTTACAGTATGCGTGTTTACTGTAGTAACAGCGTTCTATAAATGAAAATGGAACTTATTGATCAAATACAATATTGCTCTAGAGGTAAAAACACTTTATTCGCTTTTTATAAAATTGAGTTAATACAATATCCATATGTACATTTTTTCTCTATATAGCGGTATATAGCACTATGACCAGTCATCTTGAATAGCACAAGTATGCTGTACGATATAACACCATGCGTACTTTACTTAGGAGGTAAAACACCATATGGAAATAGTGTTGTATTCTTCTAAATATTTACGAGGTATAAACAACATGTGTATAAAGTGTTGTATACTTATAAAGAATTAAGAGATATAAAACATCATATGGACATAGATAGTGTTGTTTAATTCTGACCAATTTAGTGATTAGTGTAACAAAAACAACTCTGTTGAATTTTGTAGTAAAATTGTTAAAAAGCGAGAATAGTTTGTTCATATTATTGTATTGTTGAATTAACCACGGCATAATATTTTATATTACTTTATCCATTTAGATCTTTTAGAAGTAGACAACATTATGATTATATGTGTTTTATACTCCACGTATATTTTGAATTATGTAATGCTATGTCCACATTTGTTGTGTAATGTTTACAAAAATATTTTTTACGGTGCTTAAGAACTACTAATGATATTGAAAATAGTAATTTTATATAATATGAATTATAAAAATGTGTCAGAATTCCATAATCCAAGATTTTATACGCAGTAAATGTTATGAAAATGAACAAGTAAATTTTAGGAAAAGTGCTATGTTGACATATTATAGTTTTTTTGACGTCTTGTTTTTTACTCCTGCGGTACGAAAATATTATGTGGTAACTTCAGATTCGGTTTTCACTAGTATATACGAATTTTTAACTAAACAATACGAAGTTAGCCTTTTATGCGCATAGCTTCATTCATGAAGCATGAATTAATGTTTAAATAATAAGTGGGTAAGCGAACGAAGGTACCACGGCAATAATGTATAAAATAATTAACTATTTTATAATTACATAATACTGTGTTTCTCTTGGTACGTTAAAAGTATTAATTTGTTCAAGTAATAAACACATTGAAGGTCCTTTATTGCAATTAGGCAACTACTAATTTCAAAGTTATTTTATATTCCAGTACTAAAATGGATTAAAATCACATTTCCGAATAATAAAAATAAAAATTAAAGGATACAAATAATTGTACTATTGAACTCAGCATTAAAAAATAACAATTGATATACTACATAAACATGTTTGTTTAAAAATTATAAAAAATAATTATAAAATGGTGAATTCAATATGGTCAATCCAATGGATTCAAAATTCTAACATGTATAATCTAAAAATATGTTGATATGTGTAATTACTAAAATCTAACTGTTACAAGTAATAGTATTCCATAATTTATTTACATAATGTATATTATCTCTTAAAGTACAATTTGTTCAATATAAATTATTTTTATATTTTCTATAGAAGTTGAATAACAGCAGATATTAATGTTACAAATGTATAATAACACTTGAGAAATGCAGAATTCTAAATTAATGACTATTACACCGGATAAAGAAACTGTGGAGGAGCTTCATGGCAGGTTATTTCGCAAAGCTGTAACCTCTGTAATGGCAGAGACATTAGAAGGACGAGAAGGGACGTTCACCCCATCTGTTGCTACAACCTTCACAGTAGGGGAACTTTTACATTTGTAGAACTAGGTTCACATATTTGTCCTCTTAGTTCGTATCATAGATTCTATTAATTTAAGACGTCTTTATTCCTAAATTTTTACTTAGACAAATTTTAGCGTTAGTTATTACTTAAACAAATCACAAAAATTACCCATATCTAAATCCCCTAAATTTATTTCTCCAGTTTACCACAATGAACACAATAAAAGCAAGTATTTAACAAATTGTAGCAGCAATGGCGATATTATATATTGCCCATTATTATAATATAAAATAATAAACTCAATAAAAATTTACTTACTTGTGCTTATGGATTACTTTTAATAAACAAATGTTATATTCTTGTGGTGTGGATCATGTTGAGCTCACGACAGGGTAGGCTGCCTGGACAGTCAAAAAAATACGAGGCAGGGACGATATCTACGAAAAATAATGAATAAATTTAAACTTTTCTTCCATTGAATTTTATTTAAGAGCTCACAAGATTTTAATACTTGCTATAGAATTACTTTTGGTATTAATTAAATTGAGAGATTAGTATTTATATATTTGATAAAATATATAATCAAAAAGTTCACGTAATAATACTAAACATTCACATCACAATATTCATTAAAAAGGCACTCTCCGCATGCTTCAAGGGGTCAGCTCGGAACACTGTACTTTCCTTTTTGTAAAACATAAATATATATTATATACATATATAAGTTATTTAGGTGATACAGTTAGTAATACTCGATATAAAACTAATAAATAAAACTATTTACGTAGTTATATGTATGATTTTTGCCAATGACTAGCATCTAATAAATGCCTCTTTTACAAACTCAGTTAGTTTTGTATTGTTGGTTTAATTATGCATTCATGCAACAGTTTTTAATTTTGTAATATTTACACTAACAGAATGAAGCTTTTATGTATATTTCGTTTAACACAAAAAATGTGAATCACACATCCATCTTAAACAGATATATTGAGTGTATAATGATTGAAACGCATAGTTATAAAGTTAACTACCAAAAAAATACACATTATTAATACAGTTTAGTCTATCAGAACAAATATTAGGTATTCGGATTATTAAGGAACATATTTACTGACACCTCGAAGACAGGAAAATGCAATCAATGCGATATCAGTTCGATAATGTTCACCAGTTGGATCAAATAAACTGTAGTAGAACCCTGTTTAAATAATGTGGAAGACAGACTTGGGAGGAGAGCAATGTCTGGGCCGATAATAGAGGTTTTAGTGGACGAAAATCTCTCCTTAGAGCTCTTCTGCGTCTCAGTAATAACATATTCGCTCTTTTCCTACAAGAAGGTGACATAAAGTGAAGTAAAATATATTATTTGGGAAAGGATAAGTAGCAAAGAATGCGTATATTGTTTTAATTCTGTACGTGTTAATAAGTTAATAAACTGCCCTACAACAAAAATGTGGCAAATATTTAACTGTTTTTGATGATGCAAACTATATTACAAGGGTATTTTCACATCAGATAGACTAATAGGATGAACTCATTGAGTTATTCAAATCGCATTAACGTCTGTCCGTCAGTAGGGACTGATATGTGTTGACCACTTTGACCACTTTTATCCCGAACCATTAAAACAAAATGAGGTTAATGGATAAATTGAATCCATGTCATGCATTCAGCTCTGATACCTAATTGTATAACTAAACACTATATCAATTTGAATTAACATAACTGAATATGTTCTCAGCAGGAATTGTTTATAACGGTAAAACAAGTCACTTTCATAAATGAGCTATGTTTATAAAACCCAAATAGCTTTCTAAATTGAAATATATATTGTTAATAACAGTCACTAGGAACTTTCCGCGATTTACTTTCGTATTAAAGATACGTCTTAGGCATATACTTTTTAAATGGCATAATACACTAATGAACATCTTCAAAATGAGAGACGATCACTGGAAGATATATATGTATCTCCTGATACATTACAGAATAATTTGGCTTTAAATTTATAAAGCATTGTTCGGAGCCCTAAAATCGCAGAGTAAAACAGGTTTTATGAGTACCAGTGAAATATATAAATTTATCTACATCATTCCATAAAGCTTGAATGAATTGCTTTAACAGTTTCAACTATTTTAAACTAGAGTAGAGAAATACTAAGTGAATACATTTTAATAAGAGCACTTATAATGTATTATGATAAGGTCCTTTGATACAAGGTGGGGCAGAATGGAATCCCTAGTTCAATCAGTCACCGAAGAACGCGAAGGTTAGTTAGTGGAGTGTAAGTAGTTGCGTTTGGTGAGGGAGAAGACGCCATTTTAGTTGTCACCATGAAGTGTACTGGCGAGCATCATGGTTTTGGGTAGAAACATTTTTTTAACAACGATAGTGTAGTGACGACGCAGAGGGCACTTAGTAGGTGATTTGGTTTGACTCGTCATGAAAGTATTCCTGATGCTAAAACCATAAGGAAATGGATTACAAATGTACAGGCGACAGGATCTACACTTCCTAGAAAACTAAGTGGGCAACCAAAAAGTGTGAGGACACCGGAAAACATTGTGGCAGCGAGAGTGTCTATTGAACAATACTCATTACGCTCTGCGAGGAAACATGCTGCTGCTTTCTGAATATCGACCAGAACGGTAAGGCGAATTTTACACTGTCACCTTCACTTACACCCTTATAAGACGATGGTTGTTCAAAAGTTGGGCCCACAAGACTGGGTGAAACGTACAGATGTTTGCAATGTCATCGCTGGAAGAACGCCAGCTATGTTGGGCAGTCTTTAAACATTTTCGAACAACTTAATGTGTGTATCGCTCGTCAAGATCGATATTATTTTCAAAACCTAATGAAAAGTAAATGGAATTATATGTGGTTTTCACAAATAAAAAGCTGTTTAAACCATCTTGGATTGTTTTACAATTAACCCTTCAAATAAGGAGGTATTAACCCTCATAATCCTTATAATCAATCTGCCCCATTCTGTATTTTTAATCTGAAGTATATATATGTTTAAGGTGTATACTCTTTGTTTTTTTAAGAGAATCAGATATCAAATAAAATTGGAATTGGCTCTTACTTCAAGTTTAGCTAAAGCGCTTCGAAGCATTTCTGGTTGAGATCAATGATATTTCAATGCCAGTATAGAGTAAACCGTGTTTCCACGATAAAAAATATTTAATACTCGGTCTGAGAAGCCTAATTCTCAAACTTTCTACTTTCCAGATTTGTAATAATCTTACTTTCAAAATTATTCCTGGTGCCCCAGTAGAGCTTCTACTATTGTCCCAAATCAAGAAAATATATATTTACATTGGCCTGAAAGGTCTGGTGGTCAAAGGCACTACTTCTGGCCTTTGAAGTCAAGTTAACTTTGGTCAAAATGCATATACTTAAAACGATTTTAATTAACTTCCGGTTTAGGCTGATTCCGGTGCCGTAGTAGCGTTCACGTTGTTGCCCTGAGAAAGAAAATACATAGGTCTGTAAAGTCTTCTCCAGTGTAAAATCATACATTTCCACTCTCCTTCAGCTACTTCCTTTCAAGATATTCGTGGTACATTTAGTCTTTTTAGTTCATATAAACATGTCTTTTTAAGGGAATTAGGATGGAAAAAACCCATCCCGAATGGGGGTGCATTGATTATTATCGTTAATGCAGATTACGGTGTCCCAGTTTCAGCACAAAAAGACAATATTAATTTTTTCTCCAAATCTTTTCTACATATTATAAACCTTAGCTTGGCTTACGAAATATTTATTGATCATTTTAGCTTCCCACTTCATAAAGCTTGCACATTTACTTGGAAAAATAACTATCGTCCTATTTCATTATCATGCGTGTTTTCTAAGGTACTGGAGAAAGTCGTTAAATAAAAGCTTTTAAATTACATTTATCACAACCATATTTTAGCGGAGTGTCAATACGTGCTTAAGGCTGGTGTAGATGGAAATAAATAAATTTATAAACCATCAGGCATAGGTGTAACAGTAATGCTCATGCATGGTTTAGGAGTTACTTTGCGGACAGACGATGAATGATGATGAGCTTCCTGTAGATTATGCTGTAGTTCAAAATAGTTTTTTCCTTCTAAAATTAAATTCAGTTTTTATTTTACGCAAGATTTTGACAATGGATTTATAAGCATAACTAGATTGCAGTAACAGTTATAAAAGTTACTATTAACATGGCTTTTATCACTAGCATATTCAATAGGTAGTGGTTCTGGAAATATTAGGCCTACTGTTTGGGCTTATTTACAATTTTATTATTATAAAGTAAACTCCCTTTTCCCTACGACTTTAAACACTATCGCTACCATAGCCGTATCGTCCTAAATATAGGGAATTTGTGTGTGGTGTTTGTGTTTGGGGAGGAGGTATCGAAGTTCCTCTGTCCCATTCAATGGAAAGATGAATAATTAATTACAGTGCCTACAATTGTTGTTGTTCTGTCTGGGTAACTTCCCCCTCCCAAAGTTCACCACATCGTACCTCCCTTCCTGCCCAACCGCTACTATAGAAAATAGAAACCTAGTTCTGCAATCACGATAAATCTGAAATATCAGTTTTGTTTTAATTATACGATTTTTGATCTTATCACGTCACTCCTTGTACTTGTTTTCGCTTACGTGGGTTTTGTGCAGTATATATGATGCACAATTACAATATTATTAAGTGTTTTCTTTACTGTTCTATTTTTTACAGCAGTATGAACAGAGTATTTGCTATCTATTTCTGAGGGATACTAACCATACGTGGTATATTGAGCTTAAACAAGTGTGTCAACGTTACTATAAAGACATATACATTGTAACAAGAAATACGATACGAAATACGATAATAGATAGTGTTAGAACTGAAGACAACATATGGAGTACTGAACACCTTCAACATTAGTAAATATTAATTTTTATATGTATTGGAACTCGCTTTATTGTCTCTTTGTTAAGTAAAACGTTGCAACGAGTTTAAAGTAATTTAGCAAAGAACTATGAACTTGAAATGTTTAACATATATTATCATACCTAGAGATTTGCCAACATAAATATTAGTTTAATATTAAATTCATCCCGTTAATTTGTTTTAATAATATGTTTACATTAAGCTATTTCAATATTAAAGATAATAACATTTTTTTTATCTAATTTTGTTGCTAGTTTATAATAGTTTTATTTATATTTTTATTCATACAGTCATGATCCCAGAGTTAAAGTTTTCATAGATATGATAAAATTGTAAAATTCATAACAAACACCGTGGTCCGCTTGGTTAACAACAAATTATTCTTGCATCCATTATTAATTTTTACGATCCAAAGAAAATGCCATGAAATAGACTAACTAATTATACTACAATATAGTTTACGCATATAATATTTCGGATTTATTAAAGTTGTCTAAATATTGCAAAAGCCTATTATGGTTATTGAGATATGATATAATTATCTACCTATTTTTATGACTATTACGCGAAGAAATAAATGTTTGTATATTGTAAAATCAAAAAGAAAGTGATATCTAAATTATCTCTTTTGTATGAATCCAGTTCATGACCTAAAGCGGCTTAGAACAACAAACACATTTATCTCTTCTGTCCAGAGCCTTTTGTTCATTTCAAAGTTGTTTATTTTACATTCTTTTATACCAGCGGAAATCTGTGGCAAAGTAGTAATTGTTCTTTTCAGCCGGAATAATGAGATTTATTCTTCTTTTAGTGTTAATGTCTCTTTTACCCAAATATAACTTGATTATGTATCGTAAAAGAACAGTAATAGTATGAGTTTGCGTGATAATTTTATAAGAAAACTGTTTTTTTTATATATGAAAATCATCAGTCTGTTATATCTTTTCTCTGCAGATAAAAGTGTTTATTATTGTATAGAATGTTTATCTTTCTTTAAGCGTTTGATATTTTTCCATAAATGAAAATATCCTTTTGTATGTATATACTCATTACTATCTTAAATTTATGTTTTGGAAATTATCTGCTGATAATTGTACACTAAAAGAATACCTCCCTTAAGAGCTCACTGTAACAGCGCTCAGGCCTAGGTAGAAGTCAGCAGCTATAAAAAGTATTAGTATAAAATCCTATTTTATAAAGATATGATTGTATTGAACTGAATGAAGCGATAAGTACAAAAACGAAACATAATATATTTAATTTGAGTGAGAAAAAGCAGTGCAATTGTTATTGTTTTTTCTATTGGAAAATAATTAAAATTAGTAAGAAATTATAATTTTCATGTCTTTATTGACTTTTTTGTTAGTTTATTTTACTTTTTTTGAGCCAAAGTGAATATCGAGTGTCATGTTTTACGATGAAAAACTATTGTTAAGACAACTCAATAAAACAATGCCCCTTCGCACACTATGAGCTCTTCGAGGTTTTAAGGGTACAGGATATTTGGGTGACTGAGAAAGGAATATAACGAACGTATACTCAAAGTGGTTTTGGACCAAAGACTTCAAAGAACATCAGATAAGAATCTTTATGCTGAATAAATCTTTCAGTCCTGTAGAGTACTAAACTCAACTAGAGTTTTTAAGTTTAGTTACCCTAATTCATGTTTGTTGTGGTAGTACGCTCTATTACTTTATATTTATTTATTATTTTGGATATCCAGTACACTAACCTGTTTTGCTATGTTATCATAATTATTTGTCTTTAAATTTTATGAGTATCACGCATTTACCCCTTATAAAACTCTATAACAACTCTATTTCAAAACGCTGATCCATTGACATTCTACTATATAAATTTAACACCACTGCCAATGTTCATTAGTTACTAATTGCTATAGTAAGCCGTAATACTACGAACTTTAAAATTCACCACATTTTGTCAGTGGATGGCTTAACGCTCTTAAAACTTGTTACTTTGGTTGCATCACAAACCGGAATACATTTCACTAACAAGAACTGACACGTGGAGAAAATTTGTACTGAAAGTATTCCATTTCTGTACATACACCGTTTATTTCTTATGATATTTGTAAAAATCACCAATAAATATACGTATTGTGAAGACAATAATACAATACTACAATATTATCTGTGTTCATCAACGTACGTGACAGATGAATCTTACCCAACATATGTGATTGAAATTATATAAAATATCAATAAACATTAAACCACAAAAAGTACATGCTCCGCCGGAATTTGTGATTCAATGTTTATTTAAATTAAATTCTGATATTGCAATTTATATACATTTAATTAATGTATATTTTTAAATTGAAATAGTAGAATTTCAATTATTCATGGTTCGGAAAAAAGAGTGGCTATAGAGTTTAATATGGGGTAGATGCTTACTACTGATAGAATATCTTTTAAGGATAAATAATAATAACAATATAAAAAGTGTTCTGGAAATCCAAAATAATCAAATGAACATAACATAATAGCGTAGGCTACACATGAATCTGGATAACTAAAAATGCAGAGGAAACTTTACACAAAAATGTATCTTACAAATAACTTTCCGACTTTCATCAGCCAGTTAGGTACCCATTTCATTCACATATGGTAAACAACCCCATTATTCAATTCGTAGTGTTAGAAAATATCAGGTGTTCTGAAATGTCTACATAGTTTAAAATTTTATTTGACAGCAACATTTTGCCTCGAACGGTTTTTAAATATCTAAATATAAATCGAATCATAAATAATTTATTAATATTTCAGCTATAACAAAATCAACCTACTTATTGAACTGAGCCGGAAGGACTATTTTTAGAGAAAACTGTTTCTGTATGTCTTATACGTTTATACAGTACATCTTTACATTGATTTGAAAGCTATTTGTAATTCAGAGTCATAACGTAGCTGTTGAAAGCCGGTGTCTGTGGAAAGTCTAATTGTGGATCGACGTCTGTTGACACCATTATACTTATACTATATATATTCATTAAATTTGTATAAATGGCTCTGTGGTGTAATGGTAGCACATTCACCCGGCAAGTGAGAGATCCGGGTTCGAGTCCCGGTGGAGCAAGTACTTTTTGCGATTCAATGTTTATTGAAATAAATTAAATTCGGCTATTGCCATTTATACAAATTTAATGAATGTAAATAGAAGTCATTTGACAAGTATTTGGTCTTCCGATCATATGTTAGTTTGTTTATTTAAACACATATGTGAAAGAAACGGCCAAATACAAAATAATTGAATCGTAAAAAGTGAGGGCTCTGTGGTGTAATGGTAGCACATTCACCCGGCAAGTGAGAGATCCGGGTTCGAGTCCCGGCGGAGCAAGTACTTTTTGCGATTCAATGTTTATTGAAATATATATATATATATATATATATATATATATATATATTCATTAAATTTGTATAAATGGCTCTGTGGTGTAATGGTAGCACATTCACCCGGCAAGTGAGAGATCCGGGTTCGAGTCCCGGCGGAGCAAGTACTTTTTGCGATTCAATGTTTATTGAAATAAATTAAATTCGGCTATTGCCATTTATACAAATTTAATGAATGTTAATAGAAGTCATTTGACAAGTATTTGGTCTTCCGATCATATTTTAGTTTTGTTATTTAAACACATATGTGAAAGAAACGGCCAAATACAAAATAATTGAATCGTAAAAAGTGAGGGCTCTGTGGTGTAATGGTAGCACATTCACCCGGCAAGTGAGAGATCCGGGTTCGAGTCCCGGCGGAGCAAGTACTTTTTGCGATTCAATGTTTATTGAAATATATATGTATATATATATATATATATATATATATATATATATATATATATATATATATATATATATCAATGGAATTCTGTAACAAAGCTTAATGCTTTATACGGTAATTAATTTGCTGCTCAATGTAACTGCAATATATTATAATCGTGTGTTACATTTCATTATTGAAGCTCTTATATGATGATAACGATTTTTTAATATTCCTTGAGGGAGGAGTCATCTAAATTATCTATAACGGCTTCTATAACATGTTTTACTTTAAGGTTATGGCTGACAAAGAAATAAAGGAAGCAACTGTTGTTAAGAGAGTTAAAGTCTCAATAAAGTTGACAACCCCAGCTTACATTGTGTTCAGTGTGTTCTGACAACCCACCTCCGGACGATACCAAAGCAAAACACGATGTCGCAAGCAATGCTTTTATATTTATTATTTATACGATTTGTTTTATTAATTAATAATGTAGGATCTCTGTATCATTATAAAAAATTCACCTTTCAAATTATAAAAATATTTTTTTTTATTTCACCAAATAATGAAACTTATGTTGTCGATATGTAATTTATTTATTTATTTTTCACGTATGAACCCGTTTGGACCACAAAAAGTACGGCCGATTCTGTTTTGATTATTTAGCATTTATTTTTACCATTGAATGGGATTTATTCTTTTTTTGGGACAATAAACTTTTCCAGTTATTTTCCCTATTTCCCTCTGAGCAATTTTCCAGTCATACAGAGTTTGCCTTAACGTTTTTTCTTAATTGAAATGCCACACCTACCGCTTTTAGGTATTCTTTTATTGAAGCTCTACTATAACACTTGTATGGATTAAGTACAAAGTGAATTATATATATACATTCATAATAATGCTTATAATACTTTTATAAGCAATTACTTAATGTTATATCAGTTTTTAGCGCCTTTTACACTTGACTCAACTTAATAGTAATCAGTGTATCACATACAGCCTTCAGAGATTTTTTTGGTACATACTTTTATATACGTTGATTACTATCTGACCAATTTCAATCCGTATGAGAACAAATTGGTTCCTAGGCATGTTCAAAATTTAAATCCGAAATATGTAATACAAATTTCCAAAAGTCCTAAAGTGTGCCTATAACGGTTATTAACATAAATAAAAATAAAAAGCTATCATTTATAGATACTTTGAAACACTTGTATTTAGATAATTAACTTGTTTTTTTTAAACAAATTATTTTTGTGGTGGTGAGTAAGATGATTCCACTAAAACTGAAAACACAGATAGCCGATGAATACGATTACACCTCATTGTACTGGAGACGTCTGGAGATTACTCCACACTGTTATGTTTTAGCGTAAACTTCCTCTTCCACTCAACCACACCCCACACTGAGAAGTGTCACAGTTTAAACGTTCACAGTTTAAATGAAAGTTTATGCAAACTTTACAGTTCATTTTCGATGTATCGTGCACACAGACAGACATAAATGATTGTGCTCCTCGAGTGATAGGCTTCGCTATTAGTCGCCAACTATTGCCTCACAAAAGTAATTCCCCTGTGATTGTGTTCCGGTTCTCGCTCCACCTCTTATGGAAAGAAATGCTATACTCCTAGTAAATACGAACTAAGAGACATCATATACGTAAATAAAAAGAAAAGTCGACGCTTAGTAACATAGCAGTCAACTGGTTATCAACAGTTTTATGTTAGACAATTTCCCTTTAATGTCACTTGGTTTTATGGTTCAGTATGTCGTACCTTTCATAAAACAGCGGTTCAAGATAAGGTTTAAACTCACTTTGAGAGTCTCGTTTCTTTATGACTTTCCAAAGGTAACAGTCTTATCATGATTTTATTTCTTTCGTTGAAAGTTTCGTTTGTTTCGTATTTAATTGACTGTACAACAATATAAATAAATTTCTAGGAGAAATTTTCTAGCGCAATGTTACATTACGCATCCAAATTTGAATTTTATACTTGTTATAGTTTTATATTTGGTAGGCCTATAATAAATATTTTATGTATACGGTAGAAGTATGACTAGCAACTGTCATAATACGCTTCTCTGAGGTTAGATGCAAAGTTTCAAATGTATAGCCCATTTAATTCTTGTAATTTTCTGTAGACATTTAGACAGAAAAAATCAAACAGAAAAGATGTAGACCCAAATATTACGCAACATAGAACTCTTTTTTAAAGAAATGAAGTTTACATACTCGTATGGAATATATATCGACGTATATATGTTACGTGATATATTTAGATTCGTTTCATTAAATAGGGCATGATATGAGTGTTTAAGTAATAAAAGTCTCCACACCAAGTCACTATAATATTTTGTATGTGATAGGATAGTTTGGCTATATGTTATATGTTAGAATCTTTTGTGGGCATATTGATTTTGTTTTTAAATGGATTTATTCTGTTGTTTACGTTGCTCTCTCTCTCTCTCTCTCTCTCTCTCTCTCTCTATATATATATATATATATATATATATATTTATTTATATATGTATGTATATATTTATATATGTGTGTGTGTGTGTGTGTGTGTGTGTGTGTTTTGTAGATTTGTGTGTGCGCGCACGCGTGTGTGTGTTTTAAACGATTGAACTTTTGCAGTATAATTTTCATTTACAATTTGATATAAAAATGTAGCACTAACTTTCTTACTGCCCTTCTAATGGACCCATCGCAAAGTTAATAGTCGAAGAAATACACTGATTTTCCAGGTATCTCTATCTTAGAATTTAAATGAACAAGTAGATTTCTACTCATCGGTGGAACCTAATTATAGATATTCTGATGATGTTATTAACTTTATTAACTGTTTACTAGCTTTTGCTTTGTTAAGTATTAGTTGAGAATCTCAATGTGGACCATGTTTTGTCCCATTAAATCTGCTCTAAATTAGTTCTTTATTATTTGATTGCAATAATTTTCGTGTCAATAGATATTTGATACGCGAAACTCTAATATATATATTGACACAAATATATGTGGTTTTTATACAGACAAAATTTAAAAATCTCTCCAGAATTGCCATTGCAATAGACAAGTGTCTATGAAATATAGCTAAAAACCCACTTCAGGATACTTGCTAACATAATATAAGTACAAGAGTGTTGCAGTTGATCAGCAGCGTCATATAAGAATTAAGAAAAACAATTAATTTTCCTGTAATCCGGTTTTGACTCCTTCCACTCTCGTAGTTTATTAGCTGCCACATAGTGTAATTAAATGTATAGTAGGATTACACTGCTCTGGCTCCAATTGTAAACTCATATCGATCTCACTCATACCACCCACAATTCAACCTAGTATTATTTCTTAATACAAATTATTTTGGAACGGCCAAATATTTTATTGTATTAGTATGAAAACGTGGACTAATGTGTGAGTGGAACCTGTAGAGCTCTAATTATTATTTTTCTGGCGTTTATGAGGGCCCATTTAATGTAACATTAATCTAACGCAGCGCCTATGACAGCGTTACATTTCAGACGCTGGACTGAGTGGAAGATGAAATAAAGCTGAACTCAACAATCGCAGTAGTATCCTGTTGTACTATTAAAAAAAAATAATATTTTCGGTTAATTCTTGTGATTGAAATACTTGTATGGTTATAAATACTTGTATTATACACTAAGTGTCGCGTTACAGCGTTTCCCAAGGCTACGTGTAAGATTTAACGTCAACAGCTGTGTAACTTTGTCACATGTTGAAATGTATGTGATCGTACTAATTTTGCTTAAACATATATTTATTCTGCGATTTTCTCGTTGCTACTGTGGTTACTCACAAGATGTGTATAAAAATGTTCGCTAACACTCCGCCAATTCTACGAATGCATCATCATCAAACTCGATGTTGGGTCTGTAAAAATAAAGGCTTAATCACGCGGTCAAATAGACAGACAGACATAAAAAAATATGTTTTAAAACTCCTTCGAAATATAGGTGTCGCTAACTCTGAGTTATATATGAATAGATAAGTTTGCTTAGATTAGAAAATTTAAAGTTTTGGATTCAAAATTAAGCTATCAAACAATTAACATAAACATTGATGATTCATACTTTACAATAAGTGCACAAGCAATGAATGAACTTCAATGTTGGCACACCATTATTTACGGAACAAAATTGACAGCCCTACAAACTTGAATCACAGAACTCTTGCTTTATTAACACAACGGGCTTTTGACAAAGGTATTATTCCCCCGCATCTCTGGTAATAAAATGTTTTAATAAGGACTGTTTAGTTTCTTAATATCAAACTTGGTTTTATCACACTCGTATTTATACTTCTGTGAATTCAGTCTTGGAATAATTCACAATATTATCTCTTCATAAAATCTTCTATATTAAATATGTTTTAATATTTTTATGTTTCATACATTTATTGTTAAGTGTAAATAAAATGTCTCCAAATATTTCCAAATAATTACGAATTTTTTCTTTAAATTTTGGGATGCGGAAAAACGTTTTTTGGTGTATGTTACTAGTTTGAATAGAACATCTTTCACTTATATGCCTTATTGGTACAGGATATGATGCAATGTTCTCCATTATTCCTTTTTGTGGAAACCCAGTTTTATTTATATTAAATTTACTTCTGTAATTTGAATATAAAGTATATAGCTTTTGCGGCGTAAACTTATGTGTTTATTTTATTCATAAAAACGCATTATAAATCATTGACATGCAGTTATAATTTGTAATACTGCATGGATCTGTTAGTTAGAGTACTATAATGGGAGTTTCGGCTGTCTCTGTATTGTTTATTTCACGTTTCTTTAATCAGTCAGTATCAAATATACAGAATATTTTGTATTGTAAAAGAAATGTGTACTTATTACTTTTTAAACTAATAAAGGTATTAAAGTTATAAAGTTTACTATCGATATATACTTTAAAAATTGGCATTTAAACAAACAAAGTTTATCTTACAATCACAATTACAGTTAAAGCTTACAACTCATAACTTTGCCAGCGGCTTGATTGCTTCGAAAATTAGTTTTCTGTCATGTGTAGATTTATGTTACTGGTTATTTCTCGAAAATGTATGTCCACACATGTATGGAAAAACTATCAATTGTGGTTTTCATACTGCAATTATATATTTTAGAAATAAAGTGATGGCAGTGGTTTTTTATTTTTGGTAAATATTAAAGAACAAATAAGTTATTCTGCGAATTTTAAAAAGTAGGTAAAGTGGGTGCTAAGTGCTTAAGAATTTAAGCTCTCATTTTAATTCCATTGTGAAAATTATAACGTGACCGTATGTAATGACTACAGGCCCTGATACATAGGTCGATATGGCTGATTTAGGAGGCCAAAATCAAATGTGTTACTAAAATAAAAGCAGAATGTCTTGAAAATTCGAAGTATAAACATTTTCAGTCACCGTAACTAATCTCTTGATAATCTTTTTCATGTCACTTATAAAGGCATATGGAGTCTCTGTTATTCGGAAAGAAATTAAATACGAAATAGTGGGTTGGTGAATGCTAAAACAAGCACACTATTAAGATATAGTATTTTTTTGCTTTTATTATTCCAGCCACAATTTTGAAAAATCACTCAATCCAGTTCGTAAAAATCTGTTAAATTTTGGAATGTATGGATAAAGTATTCCTAACTTCTACCCTAGTTGTATTAAACACCTTTATCTGTATCAGCTGTATACCACAATGGTGTTTGAAGTGTTTCCCGTTCAGTACGAAATCAACTATTCACGAAAGGAAAATATATTAGTTACGTTATAGTGCCAGGATTTAAGAATGCAATGAACTACAGTGAATAATTGGATTGTAAATATATAATGTGGATAAATGGATAGTTTGTAAATTATACTAAATTAGAACAAATATATATATTTGACACATTATTGCTGTCCATTGCTGTTAATTGAAATTAATCAATTACTTTAGAAGTTTCCCATTTTGTAATATATAGAATGAATGTTTTTACTATTGTATATAAAATCACTCAACGCAACGTACAGCCAGTGGCAATGAAAAGTAACAACTTAAATATTCACCTGGCCTGTCAGAGTGTCAGGGACTTGGACACAAGAGAAACTTGTTACTTTGCGAGTATCACACGGAATAGATTCCACTCTGGTGTGGGCAGGACAAAACATATTGACTGTAACTTCGTATTAATATTCATTGGACTTTGGACAAAGCCGGTAATCGTAAGGTACTTAGTTGGATCATTTTTGATAGTAATAGTATATAAAATATATGAAAAATTATATCACTTGTAAAGAATTAATTTCCTAAGATAATGCTGTAAAATAAGCCAATAAACATTATACGTAAACTTTAAGACAACCAATTTTTAATTAAATAAATAACGTACGAAGAATAGACAAAATCGGTTACACTTTTTTTTTACTGAATGTACATCCTAATATTTGGCGAAAACATGTTAATTATTGATAATATTTTTGAAAATAATTATGTATAGATTTTATTTATAGAAACATTCTTATATTTTTTCCAATAAATTACATACTAGTAAAAAAACTGTAGTGTCATAAAATCTGAAACTTAACAATAATTGCGAATTAATTTATGTTACTCTACAACTTGTGTAACAAAAATATTATTTTCATAGGTTGGCAGTACTAACAGCTGTTCAACAATCACAATTACGAACTTGTTTTGAATCATTTATATTAAAGTGTCATACAGATAAGTTAAGTGTAAATATTGATACAGTATAAAAGTTAATTAGCCGTTTCAATTTTCTAATGAAGAATATGCCGACATAATGTTCTGTTACGGATATGCTAATGTAAATGCGGAAGCTGCTCGACATGAATATCAGGAAAGATTTCCTGCAAGGTGGATTCCGAATGCGAAAACCTTTTCTTCAGTGTTTCAGTTTTTAAGAACGAATGGATCATTTGCAACAATCTCGTTTTCGATTGAACGGCAGGCACATCATCGCGTTAACGATGAACTTCAAGTGATTCAACATATTCATCGAAGCCCGGGTACTAGTACGAGGCGAATTGCGTATCGCACTGGTTTATCGAGAAACAAAGTGTGGCGCATCTTGCGTAAAGAGAGACTTCATCCTTTTCACCTGCAAAAGGTACAGCATTTGCTGCCGACAGATTACCCTTTACGGTTAAACTTTTCTCATTGGCTTCTAGACAATGCTGATAGGGTGAATTCAATTTTATTTACTGATGAAGCAACTTTCACGAGAAACGGGTCCTTCAATTGTAGTCATTTATGGAGCGAAGAAAATCCACATGGTACCGTATAAACCTTTTTCCAACACAGATTTCACAATAATGTTTGGTGTGCCGTTATTGATGACAAAATTCTAGGACCATTCGTTTTTGAAGGAAACCTTACAGCAAATATGTACGAACAATTTCTGAAAAATGATTTACTGGCTCTTTTGGAATATATCCCTTTACAAAAAAGATTAAAAATGATTTTCCAACACGATGTTGCAACTCCTCATTTTTATTTAGTAGCTAGAAATCATTTGAATGCTAATTTCTTGAACTGGATTGGGCGTAGTGGACCAATCAATTGGCCACCATGATCGCCTGACTTATCGCCTCTTGACTACTTCTTATGGGGACATATCAAAGCTATGGTGTATAAACGTAAATTTGATACCAAGGAAGAATTACTCTTTAGAATTCGCAACGCATTTGACAGTATAAGAAACAATCCAGACATAATTCGCAGAGCCACCACAAATATTTTACGTCGAGCAGAGTGCTGTGTGCATTGTGAAGGAGGGAATTTCGAACAGTTACTAAACTAAAGTTAGTTATTTTGTTAGCATTTATTTTTTTCAATAGTAAGTGAAAATAAAAGTTTATAAAAACATGTACGTTCAGCAAGAAAAAAAGTGTAACCGATTTTGTCTATTCTTCGTACGTTATTTATTTAATTAAAAATTGGTTTTCTTAAAGTTTACGTATAATTTTTATTGGCTTATTTTACATCATTATCTTAAGAAATTAATTCTTTACAAGTTTTGTTAAAGAATTTTACGTGTTTGTTACACATTTAACAGAGTTAATCTACTTGAAACCTAAATGAAACTTGTTTTTGGACACCGAATTTTGCGTATTTCTTCAGATATCTTAAAAATTACTGCAGCTAGAGGTCTGGTACCAATTTTATTCAATTTTTCAGTTCTATTTGCATAATATAAATTAAATTTTACGCCCTGGGTAACGCCCAAAATAATTTAATAGGGCTCTCTTTTAACCGTGGCACTGAAATCTGGGCGAAATCTTTCACCCTGTATAGCTCGCTAACTAAGCGTTTCTGGACCTATGTGTATCTGAACTTTTTTCATTATTTTCACCGTAAGAACAAGTCCTGACAGTTTCTCCGTTTCTTCATGGTACACCCTGTATATATTTTTTATAATATGGTATCATGGTATAAAAGAACTTAACGACATTCTTTTTAATCTAAATAAATTTAGCATTTTAAAATTTACATGGTCTATCTCATCAGATTCAGTAACATTCTTGGATACTGATGTATTTGTTGAAAATCATAATTTAAAAACAAAAATTTCATGTCAAAGACAGTACCAAAATGCAATATTTGCATTTCACCAGCTGCCATCCAGTTCACATTGAAAAATCTATCCCCAAGAGTTTATCAATAAGAGCAAAAATTCTTTGTAGCAATCAATCTGACTTCCATAACTACATAAACAGTCTGTCCCATGTACTTTTTGAAAGGGGGTATCCAAAAAATCTTGTTGATAGACAAATCAGAGCACCTAAAAATATTTCCAGTGCTATTAATCCTAATGATCCTAAATTTATCACCCAATATTTTCCTGGCCTTCATAAAATCAACAAAATTCTAAAGGTTTCTTTTCCTATTTTGGAATCTTCCCCTGAAACTAGAAATTTATTTTCTAAGCCTCCCAAAGTAATTTTAAAAAACCTCCAAATTTACAAAACATTCTCTCTAGACCGAAATTAAAGTATGAGGGCAATCCAAATGTAATAGCATCAAATGTAACGTGTGCAATCCTTGTAACAAGCCAAGATGCGGCATTTGCAAGATGTTAATAAATTCGAAATCGTTTAAAAGTAGTACAACTGAAAAAGAATATCCTATTAAAGGTAACATTGATTGCACTACAAAAACCATAGTTTATCAACTAACCTGTAAATTTTGTCCCAAAGACTATATTGGAAAACCCATCACTCCATTAAGAGTGAGAATGACCAATCATTGATTTGATGTTGTTCATTAAAATTATGAGAGACCATTATCTGCTCATGCGATTCAACACAATCAAAATAAATTAGAAAACTGCTTCAGCCTAAAAGGAATTTACCATTTAGAGCCAAACCCTAATCAAAATACCAATCTGATAAATTTAAGAAGTGTTGAAATCGCACATCAATTAATTTTAAAATCAAGGCAACCAGATAGGTTGAACCTAAAATGATTCTCTTTTCCTTTTTATAACAAAAACATTTTTAGTTCTATGTAAACATTTACAAATATTCTACACACAGCTGATTGGAATCTTGTTGTTTATGGTATTTATTTGTTAAAATTTTATTTTGGTTATGTCTTTTGGTCTTGGTTTGAGTTCTGTTTATATGTTTTAATTCAGTGTGGTTCTGACGAAGGGTTCTGTAAACTCGAAAATTAATCATGAGCACTGAATTTTTGTTTCTGTTTTTGTGTACACTTTAAAGTACTTAGAAGAGTATATATAGAATGTATGTATACATTCTATATATATATGTATGTATACTTCTATATATACATACATAGAAGTATGTATGTATATATAGAAACTTTATCAGAAATTGTGATGAAAACATCTATACAGTTACAGCTTGAACTTGAGTGCTGTTTACATATAAAAACATTATACACGTTTATTTTACTGACTTATTATTGCGAGGCTGTTTATTCATATAGTTTGAATAGTGCATATTTTCGTTACATATGACCTTACATTCTGCTCTGAGTCGGTCAATGTAATATAGATCTTGCAGGAAGTTAGACAATATAGGCCACTTTGCAATAAAGCAGAAAAGATAGCATAACATTTAGATTAAATCTCAGTAATTTGAATGACTGGGTTATTTTGCCTCATTTTGGTTATTTCAAGCCGCACCTCTAAAAGAGGATAAGTTTTTGATAAACACAGCCTGGACTCTGAGATTCCGAATTATAAGAAGACATTAAAGTCGAGTTTAATATCAAGAAACTAAGTCCCTTATAAAAAATATTGTATTTCAAATAATATAAGATTTCCAAATAACGTAACAGACAATATGAGGTGAGCAGTCTTATTTCTACTTCTCATTTCTTATTTATATTTTTTTATAATTAATTTAAGTTTAATTTACTTTTTATAATCGTTGAGACTACTTAATAAGGTATTTGAAACACAAATTAATCAACATTTGCAAAGAACCAAGTGCAAGAAATATGGTTCTTAAAACATGCAATTGACTTTTGAACAACCCTTTTAACAGATCAATACCATTTTCAATAATACATCGATAATATAAGTGTTATAATTAATATATAGTAAAAATTTCAATACAGATTGACACCATTGATTTAAAAAATATTTTAGTTCACAAGTAAAGCACTGGGTGGTTTATGAGTTGTAATATACCCTCCAAAAAGAGTGTCAAGAAAATCTCCCCCCTTATAATTTTTGATCCTTAAGAACTAATAAATATGTGTTAGCTTGAAAGAAACTACTGAGTGAAAATTTAATGTTGGCCTTTCAAATGAGCTTCAAATGTAATAAAAGATTTATTACAAAATATGTGTTCTTTCTTCTTATAATAGTTATCAAAGACCACATTAATCACCAAATGAATATTTATTCGTATAATAGTTTTAATATTTTCTACTAACAAGGAATACTGTTATACATAATAACGTTAAACTGTTATTTTATTACGTAGGACGCAGTTTATAGTCTCTTGAAATATTGAGAAGCAATAAAAACACATGGTTATTTGGAAAAGATTGATGAAGCAGTTCTTGAGACAATGGTAAAATTCAAATAAAACGTGAGAAATAAGCAAATTCTATTGTTCATGTCGGAATAATATTTAATTGTCGGAAAACTCTTAAATATATACTGAAAGGATATTTTTTTTAAACATAAGTTTTTTTACTGATTAACTAAATTGAATAATGAACTTTCCTATATTTATTACTTCTACCTGCTTTATAAAATAAAATGAATAAGATTTAATGAAAGGTAAAAATACAATTTAAAACATAGCACATGGTGTAGTAGTTGAATATGTCTCACGTTAAATTTGTTTTAAAGTAATGAAATATCATTGTCATTAATACAACTTAAATATTCATCAAACAGAATTGGACATTGTCCTTAGTATCCAATCTGAAACATTTTACACATTGTTGAAGTGCTGATGTCAGTAAAGTTGTTACAATCACAGTCCAGAGAACTAGAACTAGAAAACTAATTTGATGCTTCATGATGAATTAAGCACGTTCGAGTCCTGCGTTAATTGTTTTAATATTACAGTAACTTTAGGTTGACAATACGGACAAAAATTTAAAACACAAACAATTATACACAAAGTTGATTTTAAAGTTAAACTTATGTTAGTGAATTTGGGGCCCAGAAATTTGGTGGCATAGTTCTTTATCCCGAGAAATCCTTATTCTCAGTAACACGAGTCACATACTGATTTTAGGGAACTGTAGACGGGATGGCAGTAATGTTCGTACACCAAGGTCAATGAGTTAAACTATGATAATTATTAAGTACAGAATACATTGTTAAACTGTAGTTATCTGTGTCCACCACAGTTAATGCGTTAAAATATGATAGTTTATAACTGCAGAATACGTTTTCAAGCTATGATAATCTCTAACCACAGTATATTTTGTTGATACCTTCACTCCGACTCTAGTCGTATTCTGTGACTTTAGGATAGCTAGAATAGTAGTAATGTAAGTTCACTACAGTCAATACGTTCTACTATGATAGTTTAGAACTGCAGAATACGTTTTTAAGCTATTATAATCTCTAACTACAGTATATTTTGTTGATACCTTCACTCCGACTCTAGTCGTATTCTGTGACTTTAGGATAGCTAGGATAGTAGTAATGTAATTCCAATACAGTCAATACGTTCTACTATGATAGTTTAGAACTGCAGAATACGTTTTTAAGCTATGATAATCTCTAACTACAGTATATTTTGTTGATACATTCACTCCGACTCTAGTCGTATTCTGTGACTTTAGGATAGCTAGAATAGTAGTAATGTAAGTCCAATACAGTCAATACGTTCTACTATGATAGTTTAGAACTGCAGAATACGTTTTTAAGCTATGATAATCTCTAACTACAGTATATTTTGTTGATACCTTCACTCCGACTCTAGTCGTATTCTGTGACTTTAGGATAGCTAGGATAGTAGTAATGTAATTCCACTACAGTCAATACGTTAAACTATGATAGTTTAGAACTGCAGAATACGTTTTTAAGCTATGATAATCTCTAACTACAGTATATTTTGTTGATACATTCACTCCGACTCTAGTCGTATTCTGTGACTTTAGGATAGCTAGAATAGTAGTAATGTAAGTCCAATACAGTCAATACGTTCTACTATGATAGTTTAGAACTGCAGAATACGTTTTTAAGCTATGATAATCTCTAACTACAGTATATTTTGTTGATACCTTCACTCCAACTCTAGTCGTGTTCTGTGACTTTAGGATAGCTAGGATAGTAGTAATGTAATTCCACTACAGTCAATACGTTAAACTATGATACTTTAGAACTGCAGAATACGTTTTTAAGCTATGATAATCTCTAACTACAGTATATTTTGTTGATACATTCACTCCGACTCTAGTCGTATTCTGTGACTTTAGGATAGCTAGAATAGTAGTAATGTAAGTCCAATACAGTCAATACGTTCTACTATGATAGTTTAGAACTGCAGAATGCGTTTTTAAGCTATGATAATCTCTAACTACAGTATATTTTGTTGATACCTTCACTCCGACTCTAGTCGTGTTCTGTGACTTTAGGATAGCTAGAATAGTAGTAATGTAATTCCACTACAGTCAATACGTTAAACTATTATAATATATAACATGAGAATACGATTTTGTACTAAGATAATCCCTAGCTTCAGAATAAAACTAGTATATTATCTAATCTCTAAGTACAGAAGAGTTTGTTAATACATTCACTGCGACTCTAGTCGTGTTCAGAGTTTAGGACAGCCGAGGTAGTAGTAATGGGCGTCCACCGCAGACAATGCGTTACATTACGGTAATCTCCATAAGAAATTCACCATAGTGAATCTTGAATTATAGAGATGACATGAAATGATTTTAACTAGACTTTTAGAACGTATAAAGGTTGCCAAATGAAGTAGAGGGAAATGATTGTGTAATTTATCTGGAGTCGGACGGTCCTTGTTTCATCTACAGCTGTCAAATGCGTTTTTGTAGTTTACATATCTTTTGAATGAAGAAGATTTTTTGGGGTTCGCAATTTCGTTTTATAGTTTGTCCAGCTTGGTTTATGGTGTAAAAATATATTTTAATTAATTTTTTATACAATTTTTGCTCTGTGTGGGTATAGCACAGATGTATAAATATTATATAAATGTCAAAATTGTCCATATTACGCATTTTAAATGAACTATCAATATTGTGAATTAACTGAGAGGAAATATTTAAAAATTAGTTTGTATGGTTTTCTTACTTTTGATTAAATATGAAGCCTTAAGTTTATATTAAATGTAATCATGTATCATAAAGGATCGAGAAGGCACTGTGGATACAAAAAATTAGATTTTAATTACTCTCTTTATGTGCCTCAAAGCTTTGTAAAACCCGTATCTATAAACCTTAACAAATATAAAAATGTGTTGGCATATAATTTATTAGACATTTGAAACAATTCGTAACAAATTTTATATTTTGTCTATGTATGAATGGACCTGAGGTAAAATATGCTTGAATTCGAATGGAAGGTATTTTAAAACTTTTGCTAAATGAGACTTTTTAACTTTTGCTTTTAATTATTTGTTAGCATAGTGGCTGAATAAGTTCGACTTTAACTAATAAGCATCTAGAAACTTATTTATATATAAACATTTCAGTTTTAGTATGTAAATAAAGCTATATTCAGAGAGTAGATATTGCTCTGGCAAAATTCGCGATATTGTATTGCTGCAATACTATCACACATCTCATGGGAAATCTTGAGAAGTTGATCGTTATCATTCTATTTGTGTTTGTGATGCCATTTGTTGTCATAGTGTGTATTTTGATAGTCTTGATACATTGAGTTACAGTGCAAACTATATAGCTGAGAATTTGATCTTTTCACAATGTTATTTAGATACAGATTTCATTCACTTCCTGTTACTATTTCAGTGATATGCTGGCTTTCACAAGATTTACCCAATATTTACACATATCGGTTAAAACTAACTAAAAATATGTATGATGTATAGTAATTCTAAATTACCATGAAATTATGTTTTAAAGAGACGTATTAATGACAAAGTTGTATTAAAAAGAACAGATATTAATGTACAAAAGATTCAACTTCAGGTGACACGCTAAGACGTATATGCTGTAGTTCCAAATAGTGTCGTATTTACTGTTATTATGATTTAAAGAATTTCTTAACCATTCTCAAACACTAAATACTTCAGATTGTCTTAAATGAACTAACGTCACTAAATTTGAATATTATTTTTAGTTTTCACGAAATTTAAATTGGTAACGCTTATGATAGTTTGTATACAAAATGGTATTGTTGTTTCGAAAAGAAATTGAACATAACTTTGAAAAGGATCATTGCGAAAATACGAAATTTAATGTTTTACATCTTAAACACTCGTATGTAAAGTAACGTATGTTAAACTAATGTTTGGCCTCTTTAAACAATGCAATGTTTATTCCTTTATATAATTTTACAGGCACAAGTGAAGTCAGTGTGTGTTCACTAGTGTATGGAAGATGTTTAAGAAATATTAAAATAAATCTGTTCCTTTTAATTTCTAGGGTTGTGCCCTTAAAAGTTATTTATATACATACAATTAGCCAAAACGAAAATTAATTACCAAGCGTAAATAGGTTCTTTCTCACCAGTGAATGATGAGAGCAGATTTGTGTCCTTTTATGTGTCAGCCTCTATAAACGATATCCTTCAAAATAACGTACTTGAAGGGCTGAAATTTAGTTTTTAGCTCCACCTCTACTATATATATATATATATATATATATATATATATATATATATATATATATATATATATATTACAAAGCTGACCGGCAGGTGGTGTGATTTTAAGCTGGGGGTTAATTATTGGAACGTTAATATGAAATTAAACAAACATTTTTACTTTACACTTAAAATTGCGAAGTTTAAAAGCTTTCATAATTATACATTAAAAAAAAACTTATGAAAAAGCAAAATAATATATTGTTACTATTTTTAAATATCCTGCAGTATCTTATTTGTTTTATTTGTATAAAATAAAAGAGTTGCATTTATTTTTTAGTCGTTTGTTTATTCTTTTTTAAAGGTTAAACATAGATCTTACTGCAAAATTTGTTTCAATAAATTATTGGTGGTTGAATCATTAACTGCTGGTTTCCAATAAAATAGAGCAGTTTTACTTACGGTACTTAGCAACTGCAATAATGATAACTGTTTCTTTTTTAAATGAATAAAATAGTGCAATATTTGTATTTAGGTTATGTGTTCTTCAAACTCTTGATGATTAGTTACAGGCGGCGGAAAAATATCTGGGATTATCTCGTTTATCTCTTTATAAACTCCCTAGAACAGTACTTTAATAATATCCGTGCAATATATGAATGTTGTACACATATTGACAGCATAAACACTCGAGTACCCCTGGGCAGTCTGGACATCTTCGTTCTCACTCGCTTCTTATTATTTATAAGGAAGGTTTTAGGGAAAAACAAAATTGTATAAATTTGGTATTTGATCATTTTATGCAAATACGTTATTCATAATCAGAATAAATTGTTATGATAATAATTGCTAACATAATCTGAACAAAATATCAAATACATATAAAAAGAGCTATAGTGGTGTTTTGCTTGAATTTTAGGCACGTAATAATTTTTACCATTCAAACTCAAGGGTTTCATAGAAGTATACATATAGAAGGAAATAAAATAGTTAAACACTCGTAGTTTTGACACATTTCTTCAAAATTATTTACTTAGATTATAATATTAGATATTTATTCAGTATTTCATGATTTGCTTATCATTTCATGACACTTTTTTAGTATTCAAATGATATGAATTTTCAGTAACTAAGGTTTAAATTAAAAATATGTTTTTTCATTCAACAGCTTGATCTACTTAACTTTTATGATGTGTTGTTTAGCGAGCTGAAATAAAACTTTTTCATACAAAAGCGAATGAAAATTAATGCTAGAACGGCGAACTGAAAATATTATATGTATATTACTGAAATCGTGGAAATATTCTCGCCAGAATTCAATACAAAATCGTTTAGAATTGAATAAATAGTTATTTTAAATTCCATTCACTTAGTTTTTTAAACTAAAAGGATTATTTTTATAAATCCAAATATTGGTTTTTGAATACACAAAGTATATGAAAGCTTTGTTTTATAAATATAAAATATGAACTATTTAGTCAGGTATCTGTAAGTATAAAAGTCAAATCCCTTAATCACTCACTCACTCTCCAAATCATCACTAATTAACACTGGACATAGATTTAAAAACTAAACTATTTTCATATAGATCAAACATTTGGGGTTGGAATGGGTTTGCAGCCCTGTAAGAACTATATTTTGTTTTGAGTTTCTAGAAGTTCTGGAATTACGAAATTTTGCATATGTGTGCCCCAAACGCTCAACAGGCAAAAGTAAAGAATTTTTATACAAATAAAAAACCACTAAGTGCTAGAATAGCTTTTCAATCCTAAAAGACTACATATTTGTTTTTTTATCTTCCCAATGGCTTAGAAAGATAAAATTTAGAATACATGCGCCTCGTGGTGTAAATAGAAAAACAAAAGCATGTTCATAATAATCAACAACACCTCGGTGTTAAAATAACATTGCATTCCTAAAAGGAGTATATATATATATATATATATATATATATATATATATATATATATATTCATTTTTCAACTTCCCACTGTCTTATAACGGTAAAGTCTGACACATATTTTTATTGTGATCATAACAGGCTGTGGGCACCGGAAATGTCTTGAACCGAAAGTAAAATACAATGACTAGGAGTAGTCGAATGTTTTTACTAAGGACTTTTCATACCTAGGTATGTATATACTTTCTTGGTTAAGACAAACGAGCAAACGCTTCTACCGTACCAAAAATAACCGTACTAAAAAATTCAGATTGCAAGTACCGAGGGATATGTCGAGGAGTTTTCATTATGTCATTTAAAATAAATACGCTTATGACGTATGTGTCATTCAATACGTAATCGCGTGTAAAACCGCGAGTAACTGCTAGTCTTTAATGCAACTATTAAGATAGTTGCGTTTATGTATGTCTAACTTTTTGTTTTGTAATATTCCACATGAGATGCCTAAAGTTACATTTCTTAATGAAATTTTAAGCAGTTATTAACCACTTTTATAATGTCACATTTTCGATTATCTCCTAAAATCTAAAACATTTAATAAAAACATTCGGAAATAAGTTAATAATTCTCAGACAATTCACTTAAAAGTTAGTTCTTACAGGTATTTCATACAGGGTAATGTCTATGATAGATGCCGTACTGGGAATATCTGTAAACGCTGTACCTTCCTTAATTTATAATTGAGAATTGAACTAAACCTGTTTTAGAGTATTACTTATGCATGGCTTGGCTACTATTGTTATAGCCAGTATCAATCAGTAAATCTATTCCATATTGCTAGAATTTATACGAAATTTTTATAGAGATATTTTTAATAATAAAATGTAACGGTTAAATAAAATTATGAAAATCTATGAGAAGTGTTTAACAGTTACAATACTGTAATAGTTCACATTTCAATATCTTATAGGTTTTTATGATAATGGTTCTTCAAAATTTGGGAAAGCATAATTATATGTCAGCGATAAAAAATAGTAGAGCAAAAATAATTTTGAATCCTCAGGTAATTCATAAGTAATTTTGCCAATACAAATTTTACTGAACATTATTTTTGCCATATAGTACCTAGTTATAACATTAGACTCAACGTAAGCAATAAAAATAAGATAATGAAAAAATAATTTGTTGTTAAAGAGATATTACCGAACATGGTACAAAAAATATTACCTACAATTAATTTTATTGGCGCAAATATAGACGAGCGGTAACAACGAAGGAGGCCGTAAATTCTTCAGTTTACTGTCCACAGCTTACACCTTCGTGACATAGTGAGTCGTTACTAATCTCTCACTTTATGTTAGTATAAACATGTTCACCATATGTCGTTCTACAACTAAAACAGAGCACCTTAAGTTTGTAATATTGATGTTTTGCTTCGTAAAATTATTTGGTATTCCAAATTCGTAACCATTTAAGTTTTTGTGCTACTTAAGACAGGATAAACAAAAACAATTTATTACAATTTCATCAGATATTGCAGACAAATATGAACAGAAATTTTAAGTGATTTTGTAATCAACCTCAATAAAAACGGCTAAAGAAGATAAAAAACTAATTAATACTTTTACAGTATTTACATTAGTTATACCTTTAGGAAATGACGTGCCTTTTTATTTACTTATGACGCATTATATTTTTAGTTAGTTATAATACATATAATACATTGATATATATATATATGTGTGTGTGTGTGTGTGTGTGTGTGTGTGGTGTGTGTGTGTGTGTGTGTGTGTGTGTATTTTTATCTTAATAGTTAATCTTAATATATTTTTCTTATTTAAATTTTTATAAATTAAGACATGCTACTTCTCCCAGTCATCTTTCATGCACATTACAATAAAAATTTCATATCCTTATATTAAACAAATTTTGTTTGGACCTGATTATAAGACGCTTCAAACTTCTACAAACTTCTATTGCAATTAATTTAAACAAATTAAAATAAAAAGGTTCTTTTCCATTTCCTCATTTTTCGCAATTTTGTATATATATATATATATATATATATATATATATATATATATATATATATATAGTTAAGTGGTAGAGAGGACTTTAATAGTCCTACCTTCGCCTCTAATAAAGTCATTTTTCATTTCATTTTATTTTTATACTCTCATGTTGTGATTCCTAATTTAGGCGTGTCACCACATCGCTCTAAGAGGTGATTATTTGTTTTAACCCAAATTGTAGTATGTTATGTATTAGATTAGATATCCACCTGAGGAAGAGCGCATATTAAGTACAGATTCACCTTATTAAACAACGATGAATGATTTCAAGAAAACATCTGCTGGTTTCTCATATGTTATCTGATTCTTCACTATCGATTTCTCTGTCGTATTTTTGAATGAAGATTTTGTTTCAATTTCAATTTTTTTTGACAAGAACATAAAACTCCTTATTATATTTTTTACATTAAGCAGCTTTAACGAATTAAATTTTCATATGAGAATTGTTTACTTTAAATATTTAATAAAACTATGGAGATCTCAACTCTTATATGTAATTTTTCGTGCCCAGCGTCGTGTTTATGTTCGATATTTTTCACCTATTATAAAACAAAATTAATTGTAATTTTAGAAGGCATAGTATAAAAGATACGAATTTTTTTCAGAATATAAAAACTATATAAAGTAAATAATATTAAATTAATTTACTTTCATAAATTACTAACTAGTATATCTGAAATTTCAATTCGACGTATGACATTGTTTTGTATATTTATATAAAATATTCTGACTGTTTTTCGCTGCAAACATACATCTAATATTTGAAATGATATATTTATGAAGTATTTAAACTGTTGGCCACACTGCAATTAAGTATGTCACTATAATTATGTATTCTCACATAACATTGACAGGCTATTTTTCCATTGTTCTGCATACACTATCAATAGAGAATGTGGATTTTATAAGGGTATAAATCATATATTCCTTGAAGTAATGTGATTTTTTTCACGGTGAACCATAGGAATATAATATTTTTCTTTTTAAATGCAGATCATTTGGTAAACTTTGGCACTGTAAGCAGATCTCTTTAAATAAAGACTGAGACAGAGTTCCTAACGTATGTTAATAGGTAAGTCGACTGATAAAAACAGTTTTTAAAAGCATTAATTCTGAAAGACAATTATATCTTGTTACTATACATGCTTAAAATGTAATATAAGTTGCTCTATTTTCTAATGAGGAGGCAACATCGACCGTGGTAAATGAAAAAATCTGCTCAATTAAATATGTGTTAAAATTAAAAATTTTAAATGGTTATTTACGAAATGAAAGGCTCAAGACTGTGATTTATGGTGCTTCACAACGAGACCAGTGCCGAAGTTTTAACCACTTAGTCAAGAATTAAAGTTAAGATGGTTCATAATTTTAATTCTAAAACTAAATACTCAAAAACAGTAATTTTAAAATACTTTTACCTATATCGAGTAAAAATACTGTCTCAATAAGAAAAAATTTCCAAGTTATGAATTTTTAACGTAGCAGGTTGGTTGAAAAACGCCAAAAATCTGTACACGTTTTCGTTTTCATCGACCTAAAACTGTAATTTATTGTTTCTAAATAATTCTTTACTTTACATTTAACTTTAATATTTATTTTTCGGGTAAATGTGTTATGAATTGTATTAAGTTTAAAAATCGGGTTTCTAATATTTATCATCCAAGAGTATTACGGAATCGATAGCCAGAAGAAGGTTGCGATTTAAAGAATACTTTTAGCTTCATGTCACGGCTTCCAGTATCAATTGGCTTTACAACCTACATAATTTATGTTTAGTATACGGTCAGTACTTCTTCTTTGTGTTGTCATATTGATTAAAGTTTTAACAATTATATTTTTAATTAGTATTACACCCGAATGTTTTACTGGGATGAACGTCAAGAAACTGTTACAATCTATCAAAACTATGAAATCGGACCTAAAGGCACTGGATCTGTGTGTCCTGAGAAGTAAACAAAGTTAATCTTCCAGGATTTAAAATCAACATACAGTTATATTAACTTTCATTATGTCCGCCAGAAGTTTTAAAGATCTGAGGAAATCATCATCAATCACGATCATTACTGTTTGTACTTCTAAGATCCATAAAATAAATTAAATTTGATTTGAAAGATTGGATAACTTGACAAAGACTATTCTAAAATCCAAATTATATGGATAGTGAGTAATTAATAGAAGACGGGAGGGAGTGCAATTGTAAGTTTGCAGTCCTCAAAATGTACGCGTAATTGATTTATATTAAGGATCGACATATATATATATATATATATATATATATACATATATTAAGACGAAATATAGAGAATTTTTATGTTCTTTTCTTCTATTCTTTTCTATTCTTATTGAAGATATATATATATATATATATATATTAGTTTGCAAGATACCTGACATTCGAAACACCCACGTACTGAGGAACATGGCGCCTAAATAGCAATTTGATTTACGTCTCAACATACGTTTTTCATTAAAACAGTTAGGTAATAAAATATGGAAATCCTCTAAACACTTTCCTATAACTATTACGAGTCTGGATTATTATTATATAACCTAACATGAAAATATATTAAACAAATCCACTGGCTTAAACGTCGCAGTAGAGGAGGCAGGCCTACTAAAGCGATAAACCGTGACACTAGACTAAGTCTGAGCGGTTGGTACGTTTATCGCCTCGTAAACATTGCGCTTTTGAAGCAGATTTTATCACTGGCATATAAATTTGTGATGTAATGAATCGAAGGAGTAACATAAAATAAGAACCTTTCTGGGCGACAGTGTTTAAACCAGTTCAAAACTATCTAACAGAAGAAACATTGTCGATACATATACAAATATTATATATTATATTATATGGGAGGATTAAAACCAGACCTTCTTGACATTTTTTTGTGTTATACAGTAAGTGTGCGCGAATCGATGTCTGTCCGTTCCGTGTGGGTAAACATTTCCGCAATTAAATTTAGGTGAATAAAAAACTTTTTTTATTACGTTAAATAGTTTTGCTGGCATGATTTAGGTGTTTTATTGTTTTAGAGTATTTCACGAAGTAACGCACGACTAGATTGAAGATTTATTAAAAGCAACCCAGTAAAAGGAAAGCCGTTAGAAGAAATACAATTTTCATGTAGTATACTGTTTTTCCTGTTTAAACGAAGGATTAATTACATCTTATAATATTTTAGATTTGAACTATTTGTAATTAATGTATGTGATTTTTGACAGTAATTCACTTTGTAACAAATTCTATTTGAGTTAAAATAATAACTGAAACATAAACGAAACTGAACAAAATCCCACAATTTGGGTTTAGCACGAGGTGCACAATAGGACTGTGAGAATTAATTTAATTTGGGTTCGGTTAATTATTTTATTTTAATAATATATGGGCTTTAATTTCATTTTAATTATATTTATTTTTTATTTGATGAACCGCTTTTATTTTTTTATTGAGAAGAGAGTATTTTTATTTTAGTTTTTTAAAAATATTCTTATACTTACGAAAGGAAGTTTTGAATAACAAATTTGTGTCAAATGTAATTAATAATATACGGATTGAAAATATTATATCAAAGTGTTTAAATATTGAAGTCAAATAATGTTTTTGAAATTGACTGTACTCTGAGTTTAATTAAAAAACACTCTAATAATATTTAATATTCCTACACGTAGTTGGTGTTCACTATTTATGTATTTATCAGTCATAACTAATAAAAAAATATTTTTATACCAACCTAAAGTTAGGTTATATTTTTTATTGACTGGATAGTTGATTAAAACTTTATACTTGACTTTTATTTGGGTTTTAGTAACCCAAGACATTATAAATTCTAATATGGCTATTCAAAAATACGATTGAAATAGTAAGAGAAGTCGGTGACGATTATTCAAATAAAATTTTTATGTAACTAAGCATAGTAAAAAAGTGGCATTTCACAAAATTATTAAGACACTCATGACCCATATAAGGTTATAAATTCATAAATGTTGGAAAAAAGGTTCTCGACGATGAGTAAGTGAAGCTTATTTACAAGCAGTGCTAATCGTTATGGAAAGCATGTAGTCTATGAACGCTCCGTGTTTTTCAAATTGTTCAATTGAAAAATTCTTATCCTGTCATTGTAGTATTAAATTTCCTAACTTTTTAATTTTTTAATATTTGTATTTTGTGATTATCAGTTGATCCTCTTTACACCTTTAACTTCTGGCACTGTCATGTCGAGATACTTTCTTAATGTAGAAACCTCATTATTTATCACAGCTGGTAAATTATGTTCTATGAAATTTGTAATTGTAAATAATAATAGTGAAATAAAACTTAAAAGACAATGTATTCTTAAATGTATAAGTCGAAGTAAAACTTTTCATTGTACGACTATGCCCTAATATAATTGCTTGCATAGCTTCCCGCTGAGAATTCCAATCGTGTAGGATTTGAATTTATTCCTATTATACCTTAGTACCTTAGGCAGTATACTAAAAGTTTAAAAGGTTTTTTTTTTTGTTAAGATATTTCAGTACTTAATAAATTAAGGATACATTTTTGTTTAAATGCTTAGCTAACAAATTAAACTCTATAAAATTATTAATTAGTATTTGTTATTGATTGAAAAAAATTTTTTATTATTTTTAATTATTTTCATCAGTGAAAATATAGATTTGCTAATATAAAAATCTACAAACTATGCTCGATGCTACTGCATGCCTCTCACTAAGATTTGGTTGTTTGTAAGTGAACATTTTAAATTATTTCCTAATACATTGAAACAGAAATATTAGGTGTTTTAATTATATATTTTATTTATATTTATAATTCTTGTATTTGAAAGAGCATATTGTTAAGAGTTTTCTTGAATGAAACAATCGGCAAATATTGCATCCAATAAATATTTATTAAGTCACTACAGCTCTTTATAAGGCCACTGGCATTTCCAGAAAAGTCAAGAAGAGAATGTCCAGAACACACTAGACGAGTGGATAAGGGTTACAGCGCCCATCCACCGCTCAGATAAGAAAGGGTGAAGATGACCGGATCAAAGAAAACCGATCCAACCCACTAACCATTCCCCTTCCAACAACGATATTCATATATTATCCTTTTGTATTGGGGTTTGGCCTGTTGTCTTTGAATATTCTCCCACACTCTCGCAAGGATATAGACATTATTTCATGGAGGAGTAAACGATGCTCCTATGTTGTGTATTGACTGTACACAGTGTGTAAATGTTGATATTTCTATGAACAAAAAACTTTTATTATTTACAAAAAGTGAATTTAAAACATTGTAGGAATTAAAAACTAATGTTGGTATTAATTTAAACAAAATATTTGATCATTGATAGTGATTAGTTAGAATACAACATCTAAAGAACTATTCAATTGGTAATTGTGTAAATAATAACACACGACTTATTACCTACTTTATGTTACTCAATTTTCGTTTAGTGTCACCTGCTTTCATTGCTCACAAGGTCAACCTTTCATAAAACCGCAGTTCAAGATAAAGGTTTAACTGAGTTAAATTTCCTTTCTTCGCATTAGGAACCTTTCTGAAATTATTTATTCATGTCGTGAGAGAAATATGATAACTTAATAGACATTCATCCGATATGATGAATTTTAATGGTTTATTTTATAATCAACTTCCTTAATTAATTAGTAGCCTATACAATGTACAATTGCTTGACAGCTTTTCAAAAAAAATTGGTGAAGTTTCAAAATAATATATAAATAAATAGAATTGAATATTTTAATAAATTGCATGTGTACATTTATTAATAAAATATATAAAAACTGATTTAGTTATCTTTGTATTGGAAAACGATGTTAAATGTCATACTTTATTTAATTATTTTGCTTCTTCATAAAATAATATTTTGACAAACTAAGACTCATTATACACACAGTTACCATACGCTCTCGTAACGTATATAACTATTCCCACAGCAACTCATAAATTCATATTTTTTTGCAAAAAGTTTTAAGTGTGCAACAATGTTTTTATTATTTTATACTGTAAAAAGGTTAAAAAAAACTGTAGTGAATAACAAATTCAATTTACAATGCAACTTGGATTTGGGTTCTATTTTTGTCAAATTGGCAAAGCGTCCCTTAAGACACTCCCTTGTGTTCATAACTACAAGGTATACGCCATACCTAGTGTTGTAATTGCGTGCGAATTTTTCAAGTAATTTCTTCTGGAGATTTAATCGATTTCCTTTCAAGAACAGAGTGACAGACAATCGTACAGATAATCAATGTTAACATACTCTGGCAAGCAAAAGAACAATTGTACCAGCCAGCCAACAAGTTGAGTTATATGCTTGAAGGACGTACATTAAAATCACGTAAGAGGAATGATTCATCATAGAACATATACTTTTCTATATGGAAATGAAACTTCATGAAAATATTCAATAACTGCTGACTAATAAACTCTCTGAACCGTAATTAATTAAATTGATAGCGCAGCAAAATGAAGGTGTAATCCACGTAATTAATAGTTCGTTCCATGACGAGCCTTCATGGGACTAAGCCGATTCCCTTCGAATATTATAACATCATCATAAGTCATTATTAACTAATAATACGACATATACATATAATAATAATGCTATTGCAATTAATATATGTTACGTACACGTACAAAAAGGGTGAAATCCTCATTAAAGGATAATTGTTATAATTAATTAATTATATATTATATTAGAACAGACATTCTTTGTTTGAAGGTTATATTTGACGATGGAAGGATTGTGAAGGAAACAGGATTTTTCCGGACATTTGTCATCGTTCAGTGAAACAAGAAAACAGTAATACTACGTTTCGAGATCTGCAATCTGATCTCTTCTTCAGGTAAAGAACTAACCTAACACATAATTACAAACTAGGTTAAAATAAACAAATCTTACTAAAGCGTTGTGGCACGCCTAAGTCAGGAATCACAACCTACATGTTGTTTGTCAACTTCACTAACTCTGAAGACATGCACTTAATACAAAACTATACCAAACACTAATAATTAAAACTAAACTACGGAATACAGGTCACAATACGTCTTCACTCGTCTACTAACCACCTACGACTGACCAGAGGGACTAGCCAATGGTAATCGTGACGGCTGGCTAAAACAAGATGGCGGAAATACAAGGGAAGGGGGACAGGAATGGGACCTTTCGTTATTATTGGTTCATGCGAGATGAACTTCTTAAAACCATATTGTGACTCCGCATTGGTTTATTACAAATATCCGATCCGTTTGATACTTTTGGTTTTCTCTTTAGTTCATTTTTTAGAATTGGCAACCAAAGCGGCCTAATCTCGACTGATGGTTGACTGATTGGTTGGTCTGCCAATTTAATGTAATGTATGTTGCCTCAATTAATTTCCTTTTGAAGAAATGTGGTTCCCGATGTATTATGTGGGCTTCATCCCAATTCATATGATGGTCTTCGGACCAACAATGGTGTGCAATTTTTGACTTTTCTGTGAAACCCTTTCTCGTGTTTTCTTTGTGTCCTTTTATCCTTACGTGTAGTGGTCTTTTTGTCTCGCCTATGTATTCCCTATTGCAGCTACATTTTATACTGTAAACACAGTTTTTGGAATCCTGTGTGCCATTTTTTGGTTTTGTTTTTACGAGACTTTGTCTAAGAGTGTTGTGTGTTTTAAACGCGGTTCTAATGTTGTACTTTCTACCTACTCTTCTAATTTTCCCCGATAATCCCGGCACATAAGGGATTGAAATAAACGCAAATTTATCAAAATTCTGTTTTTCTGACTCAGGAATGATTCTTCTGGTTCATTTGCACTTATTAATTACTAATTGAGGGTATCCATTGCTTCTGAGATCCGATTCAATTTTCTTAAATTCTTCTTTTAGTCCATCTTTATCTGAGCACAAGCTCTTTGCTCTATCAAACAACGAGTAGGCTACTCCTTCTTTGACAGATTTTTGATGGTTGGATTGATATTTTAAATATTTTCCTGTGTGTTTTATCTTTCGAAAAACAGTTGTCTTAAGGACATCCCTATCTCTTAATACACACACATCCAAAAAGGGAAGCTTGTTTTGGGCTTCCACTTCCATTGTAATTATGTATTAGGTTAGTTCTTTACCTGAAGAAGAGATCAGATTGCAGATCTCGAAACGTAGTGTTACTGTTTTCTTGTTTCGCTGAACGATGGCAAATGTCCGGAAAAAATCCTGTTTCCTTCACAGAACAGACATTTTCAAAAATTAGCAAACTTGCATAATCGACATTTCGCCTGGTTAAGATTTAAGTTAAAACAAATGGATGATTTTTCGAAAAGTTAGGAAAATATAGTAATCAGCAAAATTATACAACTTTTATTTAAATACATGAAAAAATAAATCATTACGGAATAATTAAACAGAAACATGTGTGTATCACAGTGAAACAAGACTATATTCAGAATTCAATAATGTTTTTTAAATGCAACGGTTCTGTCAAAACTTTTTTATGAAATATATTTTTGCATTCTTTCATTGCAAAAATATTATAAAAATACATAATTTTATGAATGAATATTTTGCTATAGATAATATTCTAAAATACACTAATATCTGAATATCATCTGATATCTGAGGGAGGAGGGTAGAGCTGCTTGATTGTTGAGATCGTCGACGAGGGATAGGGGTCACTATATCGCAATCGTGTAATATTGGAAGAAGGGCCAGCCTCTCTAGTCAAAACGCGCAGTGGTATCACTCTCTTATGTTCAGGATATAGAATCCATTTATCACTCAGGGAGCCCCACTAACTGCAACAGTCATCCCCCGAAGTAAACTAGACCTATCCATATACCCTTGCTCCCATTATTTCGATGTGGGTAGTGATGCCCCGCTCCTGCACATCCATACGGCTGCCCAGATTTAAGTAACATATAGGTTTTAACGTACCCAGTGTTGGTTAAACTGAATGAAAAACCAGCAGAGTGATCCGTCCTGGGTTTTATTTGTGTTTATAGAATCTGAAAGATTTGTCCTTTAGTTTCCAGATTCTAATAATAATTACGAAAGGAGTGATGTCTTCTAAAGTCTTCTTTATAATAGTAATCAAAATCATCAAAATTAATGTTACAACTTGCATGAAAAAATAGAAAGTTTTCCAAATATTGAATTGAAACTAATGTTAAATTATTTGCGACTGAGTAATTAAGTATTTTCGACGAAATTGTAGAAATAATTATACATATATTTAAATTTGTGCTCTGTGAGATTACTCCGGTTTTCTTAAACGGACAGTAAAGTAGTGGTACAGGGAGACACAAATTGTTATTAAGCGATGCTGCTATTAACAGTAAGTACGGGCAGTAAAACACCTTTAGTTGATGATCGCCGAGTATCACTTTGCGAGTATCTTCTCAATAAACCAACATTAAAGTTACCTTTATCATCCATAGAAAATAATAAAGCAGAAGAAAGATTATAGAGGATAAATGTAAATAATGATCTAAAAACGTAACAGGATTTCTGAAATTTGTCACTGTTGCACAATAGTGAATGTCAGAGAACAATCTTTATAAGAAAAAGAATACTGTATCTTCAAGAAATAACTGATGCTGTGGTCACTTCCGCATCGATGAACACCCATGATGTTAGGGATGTAAAAACCAAACAGACAAACTCTTTGGTATTTGTGTTGTTAGTTATATCATATAAAACTGTTTTCACGTACTGTGTAATTAAATTTGAATACAATTACTGATTTTAAAAGTTTTTAAAATTTGCAAGTAATAAATAATGATAATAGTAATAATAAATGTTCGATGTAAAGTCTAATATGTTTCCTCAAAATCCTGAAAAAGTCCTTTCATACTCCTCAAAACAATTATTTCATAGATAAGTGATTAATAATCGATGATTGGTCTTTCACGTTGTTCCCGGTTTAACATCTTTGTAATGAAGGCATCAGCAACGGTAAAATAGGATTTCGAATGTTTTCCATGCCCAAAATCTTATTATAATTTCATGTTGTCCATCGTAAATAAAAATTTTTAAAAAGGAGGCTAAAATATTTCAAAAATACATATGTATACGTAATGTTTCGACGCAGGGTACACTGTAAAATATCAGTTAATATTATGTAACCGGCCGCGTAGTTCTAAAAACTAATATTGGTGAAATACTTGTTTTTCATTTTGTTTCCATAATTACTGTCAAACCATGCCCTGTTCAAACGTTAAAAATTGCAAAGCTAATAAATAACTCATAAGCATAAGCTGTATAAAATGTAATTAATTAAATTGGCAGCTCAGTTATTGAAGGTATAATCCATGTAACTTATGTATTCGTTTGTCCGATGTGAGCCTTAATTGGATTATGCAAATTTCCTTTGAACATTATAAATTTATCATAGTTTATTATTATATTAACGCAAGCTATTATTTGTTTAGGTTTTATTACAATAAAATAATTTAAAACAATTTTTAGTATCGCGAATTCCAAATTTTTCAAGACTCTGTCACCGTAAACTCTTGCGCAGAAAACTCATTTCTCATCAACATTTCTGTGCTTAAAATATATTATAAAACCAAGTCCATCTCAGAGTCCAAAGTACAAATTGAGTTGAACTTCACTGATTGGCTGATAGTTAGCAAAGCACACTTAATGTCAACTTAACAGTACTTAATACATCCTCAACTAACCTTTAATGTGATACACGCTGTGGTGAACTTCTTACCTTGAATGTAAACAATAAATATTTACATTTATTACTAATATCCTAATAAAGTGTGTTATTTGATTTTAAAAATTATAAAAGTATGTGTAGAAATTTACTTAGTAATTTAACTAAGTAAGTCTGACAATTTGTATTCTGAATCCTAGATAGTTACTTTATGTCCTTACATGATATTTAATGAAATACCTTGGTTAACTTAATGTCTTGGTTTACAGAGTAAGAAAATATTAATATAGTATGTAAATGTACAAGAGAAGTAATACATAAATGGGTTCAACAAAAGCTTTGTATATTTATCAATACTTGAAATAGTTGCTATTGTGTTACTTTCGTATGGTGTCCAGCTTTTACCGGAATTGTTTATTGTATTTTGTGGAGTTTTATGAACATAACAAAAACTTAGGGTTTGGATTTCCATTAGCATTGTAAAATATACGATGTATAACTCGGAAAAGGAATTGAAACAACATTTTTATCTCCTTATACTATTTATTTCTAGCAAAGGTAAATAAAGTATTAGAATTAATTCAAGCAATAAACCTAACACATCAATATTATAACTAATAATAACTATGATGAGACGTCTATCAGTAATTTCGTTAGACTAAATTGTTTATTTGATTATGCATAGATTATCTTAAATGCTGCGAGCATTACACGAGTTTTATGACCCAAATATAAACTAGACATGTGCACCGTATTTAAATTTAAAATTAAGAGTTTACTGAAAATGACTAAGTTGTTGTCTTTGTATAATTATACTACAGTATGATCCCGATAGTATGACACGAGATGTAAAACAACTACTATTTCGGATATCGTGATTGTATTTTCACCTTCAGTCTACAAGGACGACAAAGTAAATTTCAATGCAAACAGAAAACATGTAAAAATTTAAAGTTGCATAACACAAATTAAAAATAAGACATACAGAATAATTACAACTATATAGAAGAAGTGAATAAAATAATAATTTTTATGTTCAGACATTCGGGTTTACATGGCCATTATAATGACTAAAACTATACATAGATTGACGTAGCCATAACTAAATACCTTGCAATAGCTCCATGAACAAGACATCCCGTCTCTGGGATGAATATTCAGGCAGTATCAATGGTTCGTAAGGCCCTCTAGAATGCTAATGGTACCCGATTAACTGAAACGATTATTGTGACGTCATTATGCGACGTGTGACAGACGTTTCATTTTTAAACAGATTTGTTCATTCAGAAGAGACATCCGAGAATCATTGAATACCACTTTTTCAACACAAGTATTAAAATTATTTTAGATAATAACCGATGGCTGTTTATTAAAGTCGGTGTTTACACTGCAGTAACTGCGGCCTCTAAATAATCGATCTTATTAACACATGTTACTCGGTTAACACCATGTCCATGAAATAGTATTTGACACTATATATTACTATAAAACAATATGTTCAGTCATTATTAATAGCAAACATATGTAGTTGCAAATAACTCCATGTGCACTTTAGTTGAAAGTTAAGAAACGCCGTATGAACATAGGTGTTTATTTCTAAAGATTTAAGATATATAAAAACACTATGTGGAAATAGAGTTGTCTACTTCTGAGCAAATTAGCGGATATAACATGAACTGTTCTGTTGAATTTTGCTTTGAACTTGTGAAATAAGCATGAATAACCTGGAATTACATTCTTGAAGTCACTATAGCAGACTATTTTATAACTAATATATACTAATATAAATATAATAACTAATATAACCAATATAACTAATAACTAATACAAAAGTATTGAACTAATATTTACGATTAAACACTATGTCCACTTTGTTTTGTAATTTGTAAGAAATAATTTTTAAGGTGTTGAGGTATTACTTATGGCATTGCAAATAGTAATTACATATAATATGAATTACCAAACAATGTGTAAAAATTCCATAATCAAATTACCAATACGCCAAATAGTGCTATCAAAACTTTGTTTTATATTTTGTAAAAAAGTAGGCTACTACTAAATTAAATTTGTTTGACTTCACGTTACTTACCTTCGGAGTACAGAAATACTTACGGATACTATAAGAAAGAAATACTTATAAAAAAATACTATAAGATTTTTTTTATTTATTTATTCCAACGGTTTCCCGTTACACAGACTAGATACAATATTGTAAAGTAAATAAACGTAATATAGTAGTAAAACAAAATAGAAGGTTAAAATAACAAAAATGTAGGGGTGGGCCACTATAGCTTAGTTAAAACTAGTTGATAGGAGAAAGGTGAATATAAGGCATAAATATAAGATATGAGAGGAATAATTTAATTAGGAACAGCAAAAGTATTCGAAAAACAAAAAAATAATAACAAAAACAGTAAACAATAAATATAAATCGGGTAAAAAACAACAAATTTAACAAAAAAAAACAGGTAAAAAGACACTGTTGAATACGTCTCTCACTCTAAACAAAAGAGAAAACAATTTAAAAATAAACAAGGAAAAGAAAAAAAGAAGTTAAGGCTGGTCACTAGGTAATACAAAGGTTTAATTAATCTAAGAGTTAATCTATTATGCGACATAGCTTATAAAGCATTAATAATTGTTTAAATACTAAGTACCTAAGTGAAGCAAGGTAGTAGGGCAATAGTTTAACAAATAGTAAACACTTACATAATACTGCGTTACACATTATAATGTATACTGTATATCACATTTCCATATTTGTGTATTAAATATTTACCATAATTATAAAATATTGAATTGAAGATGAAAAGGCCAATGAATTCAAATTTCATATGGACCCAAACTGAAAGTAAGTTTTTATGTATAAATATATAAAACGTAACTATACAAATTTTAGTACTACATACTTTTGTGCACAATGTATGTACTCTTTTTAATTATATGTTACAATACTACTGCTTACTACTGCTGAAAGCAGTAATGTTAAAATTTCACTAAAAGTTTAGTAACAATATCACTAATGTCAGAAAAACTGGAAAAAAGATAAAAATTTTAAACCAGTAAATGATTATGACACTGGATAAAGATTCAGGAAGAAACTGAGGAGGGGCTTCATGGCGGGTTATTTCGCAAAGTTGTAAGCTCTGTAATGGCAGAGACATTAGAAGGACGAGAAGAGACGTTCACCCCATCTGTTGCTACAACCCTCACAACGGCAGAACTTTTACATTAGAGGAACTTTCACTAGGTTACACATACTTGTCCTGTCAGTTAATATCACAAATTATTTGAATTTGGCCGTCTTTATTCTTACTTTATTCTCTAGCGAAAAAATGTTAAATTGATATCAGTGTTAGTCATTACTCTATAAAGAAAAACCATAAACATTTAACATATTTAAATTATCCTAAATTAATTTCACCAGTTTACAACCAATTAACACTTAAAAACCAAGTAATTAACAACTAGTACCAGCAATGGCGATATTATATTAAATGGTTCTTCTTAATAAATAAAAAAATAAAGTAATAAAACTCTATAAAAAGCTCAATGGTTTGTGCTACAAGACATCATTTAATCGAAATATTTTAGATTCTGTGTAATTCAGAGCAGTATAAACTCTCACAGCTGAAAAACTTCGACGCAGCGATGAAATCGATGAGCAATAGTGGGTAAATCTAAAATCTATTTCCATCGAATTTCGTTGAACAGTTCATAAGATTTTAATAATTGTCATGAAAGTTTTATACTGAGTGTGGTGGAACCGAAGTTCATTCTTCCTTAGGACCTTCAATCTACTATGACAGAGCTCTACAATACTTTTGATTAGAAATAAGTATTTATATTTTTATACTTGTTCAATTTGTAATCAACAATTGCTCATAGTAATACAACAGGTTCACACTTATTCTTTAATAAAGCATTCTCAGCGTGCTTCGAAGGGTCAGCTCGGAACGTTGTATACGTCTATGCTTTCCTTCTTGTAGTATGTATAATATCGTTGTAAACCTTACAATAAAAAAGATGTAATCTTGCTTTGCTGAGCTGAACTCTGTATTCAACTATTCACTTGTTTGTGAATTCAACTATTCAACCAAGGAATTATTTAATTGTGTATGTAAGGAATTATTTAAATCTGACCATGTTGTGTTCCTACTTAATGCAACACAACTTACTGGATACGCAAATCCTAACATTGTCTTATCTGGTTATAATATTCTAACAATAATTATGAATAAAGAATTTAAATAAAAATTTTATTAATTTCAGCGCACAATACAAAGTAAAATGTTATAATTTATAATTATTTATTGACCATTAAATGGCAAAGGCCCTTAAATTAATTTAGAAACGTGTGTGTGTGTATATATATATATATAATCCATCCGATCATGTGTTAGTTTAGTTATTTAAACGCATATGTGACAGATAGGCCTATTGCCAAAATAAAATATAATTGAATCGTAAAAAGTAAGGGCTCTGTGGTGTAATGATAGCACGTTCACCCGGCAAGTGAGAGATCCGGGTTCGAGACCCGGTGGAGCAAGTAATTTATGTGATTAAATGTTTATTGAAAAATTAAATAATGCTATTGCCATTTATACAAATTTGAGTAATATATATATATATATATATATATATATATATATATATATTTAACTCAATTGCTACTACCACTACAATACAGAGCTCTTATATTTGGCCCCATTTCTGTATTTCAATTACCAGACTATCATAGGATCAGAAGACCAAATATCTGTTAATACATTCTATTTACATTTATTAATTTAGTAGCCTAATTTAAATTTTTTAGTTAGCCTAACATCTCTAGAAGAACGTCAAATCTTAAAAATATGTTTGTCCAAATTAATCTTAAAAACAAAAAGGGAGAAAAATGTTTAACGGCTGTAGACCCTATCAAAAGCCACATTGTGGTACATGCAAAATAGTGTTCTCTCGTAAGAAGTTTAGCTATAAAATAACCAATAAAACGTATCCAATTAAAGGAAATATTGATTGTAATTCAAGCAAAATATCAGCTAAATTGTAATATTTATAATAAAAAATTTATTGGCCAAACCTCTAACCATCTTCGTGTCAGAGTGGTAGGTTACCGTTACAGTTAGGTCATGGGGATGACAAACCCCTCGCTGTACATTCTAGGGAACATAATCAGGACAAAATTGAAAACTGTTATACATTATAAATAATGTTGCTTTGCACACTAATTAAAATATAAATAGATTTAATTTGAGAAGCAGCGAAACTGCTAATCTACTTATAACGACTTGGATTGTAGATATTAATATTCCAGAGTATTAATATTTAAATTATCAATAAGACATCCAAGACGATATAAAATATTTTTTGATTAGTAAGCTCCTAGTGAATATTAAGTACAATTTATTACTAAATTTGTTAACTATTAAATATTATCTGGTTTGTCTAAAATAAAAATCACAGTTCTAAATAAAAATAATGGATATATTTTAAACTGGCAAATTAATAAGTTCAACGTTTCAGAATTTTTATCACTCTATTTTCCACAATGAATTGACAAACCTTTTGTAAATTTAAAAATTCCTTTGGCAAGAAATAAAAATATTAATCAAATATATTAAACTAAAAATCAGAGCTCTCTTCTAAAATAAAATAATAAGGTTTTAAAACAAAAATCAAATACCACTGGGAAATAACTAAAATAAAAATGTTCACTTCTAAGTTCACTCAAAATTCTAAATAAAAATTTATACTTCTCTGTCCCCTAGTTGAACCTTAACTTTTAAGTCTCTGCAATTCAGACTACAACTCTCTCAAACAATTATTAATGTTCAATTAATTTCCAATTAATAATTCTCAATAAAACAGTTCCAGTTAAATATTAATAAATTACTACTTTTCCAAATCTCAATTAAAGTTATTAACAAAGTTCAATTTTAATTCACTTCTCTTCCAAGCATGAACCAAAGAAAAGACAAACATGATTAATTTAATATCAGATCTGGTAGACTATTTCAATAAAACGTACAATAAATTTTGTGCTTACCTCAAAATCCCTCGCGGAAAAAAATGTAAGAAACACGGTGCACTGTAATCAACTTAATCACGAAAATAACCAAAAGAAGGGCGAAAATTATGAGCGGGCGCTTAAATACTTCCCTTTACAATCAAATTTGCAGGACATCCGCGGTGTTCTCTCATTGGTCCAGCTGTATCAAACAAGGAGAACAATACTTGCAACAAGACAAGTTCTAATCAATTCAAGGCAGTCAACCTGCCTTTCTAACAATTTAAAACTACCAGTACTAACTTGCCAAAGGATTACATGTTCGTTTTTACCCTGAATTTTCACAATCTAATCTAAAATTAAATCCCAATATTTCGATCTGAAAATATTTATTTAATTTAAGTTTAATAAAAAAAATCAATGTAGCTTTTAAAACGCTACACTACTTGTTTGAAAATCAAAGCTTTCTTTAGGTTTGAACATTCGTTAATTTCTAAAAAGATGTATTTTTACTCTTTGGTATTTCTGATGAAAAATCAGCTGTCAGGTATTTTCCACTGTCCTATATATAAAGGCTTCTTTGTATTAATGTATATATCACAAAACTGCATTTAATACGTTTTACTGGTGTAATAAATAACGGATAAAATCATAATTAAACCAACAATACTAAACTAATTGAATTTCCAAAAGAGAAAATTATTTGTATACTTACATAAATAGTTAGGAATATTAGTTATATCTCGAGTATTATTAACTGTATCAGCCAAATTAAATTAATGTGATTGGTTCACTATTATAATTGTAAAAAATCACGATATTTTTTTATTGAATCATACGATACTCGCAGCATTTTATTTATTAAATGACTTCTTATAATAATAACACGTTTTGATTGACGCTTTATAGTTTATTACAATGTTGGAGTGTAATTTTGAAACTGGCGTTTCGAATGTGCAGTATATTCTTAAAGAAATTTGTATATACGCCATTTTGAGATTAACTCGGGATGATTAAATGCGAAAATTATTAGGTTTATCTCTGATTAGTGCAGCGACTGAAATATAAAACTGTCACAGACTCTTGGAATCTACAGTCCACGTCCATGTAAAGAGATCCAAAAGTAAGTTAGTGGCGAAGCAATTCAAATCGAAAATTTTGCATAATTAATGCATAAAAGACATCCAGAAGGAATGCACAAAGGTGTTTTAGACACGATTCCATGGCATATCAGAGGAACCGGGTTTTCTAGACATAACATATCCATGGTCTGATGGAATATTCTTCCACTGAGCGGAAGGTGAAATGTAGGTAAACTTAATATTCAAACCTTACCGCCATGTCTTTTTTATATAAGATGATTGATTGGTTACCTTTCTTACATTTAACTTCAGTTTTACAAATAGTGATCAGAAGAAAGCTGGAGCCTGTGATGGAAGTGTGCATCTAGGAATGTTCTCAAAAGTTGAGACATACGGACAGTTCAGTCCTATATAAAACAGGACTTACAAAGACAAAATCAATGTTTTTAACTTGAGATGCTGAAATTGCATTCTGTGGTCTTTGAAATACGCAAGAAAATGCTGTTGGTAAGCTAAACTACTGTATTAAATACAAGAGGAATAAAATACTGTCTTGGTGGTAGTATGGTTGTGCGTTAACTACATTTTATGTCTCCCATTCTGCTTCTGTATAGTTCATTGACTTATTTGTGCAGTGAAATGGTTTGTACTTTGTCCATTTTATCTGGACCCTTAGCTAGAGTTTTACAAAAATACATCTCGTTAATTTTTTAGCTGTGGCTGTGAGTACTTCTACGTAACATATTTATTCGTTTTTCAAAATTTTGTAAGCTTGATCTTTTGTCTTAAAGATTTTACTTATGGAAAAGGGAGATACATTCCAATTCTTGAAATTAATTTTTCTATTTTTGTTACATTACCTACGGCAAATGTCCAATAACCTTTTATCATATCCGTTATTTCCATCTCCGTGGAACTTGAACCTCTTAGACTAAGGTAGTATTTGAATCAAATATATATGCAGGAAAATATTTGCTTGAACATAGTTAAATATTTGGTTTAACAATCTGTTACGTTATTATATTTTTGGAACATTTTATCGACAACGTCATTCGTACAACATACATAAAAAAACTAAAACCGGTTTTATAAAATTCGAAGTTTTGTACAAATCAAATCAAATATTGTAGATTAGAAGCAAAATCTCTCTCTTATCACGCAGTCAAATAACTCGAAAATGTAAAGAAAATTATAGTGTATATATAGACAAAGCTAATTACAAGAACGAATATTTAAAAAATGCCTTACTAACCTGGTATTCATGCAAAGTTATCTGTTAACGCAATTTGTGAATCTCTAGAGAAAAGTGCCCAACTAACCATTCCAAATTATAGTTAAAAATTGTAGTATTTATTAGAATGTTATACGTATATAGAGCAAGTACTTTTTGTAATTCAAAGTTGATTGAAATTAAATTCGGTTATATTTATACAATTTTAGATTTAATTCATGTATTAATGTGTGTGTGTATGTGTGTGGTGTGTGTGTGTGTGTGTGTGTGTGTGTGTGTGTGTGTGTGTGTGTGTGTGTGTGTGTTTTTATCGAAACTAGTTTAAGAGTCGGTTGTAGTAAAACGGCCTTGAAGTTTTCCCACGTAAGACCAATCTAGAGCTCATGCACTTAATTTGTGTTGTAGAATGATGGTTCATGTCTTATTTTAAAATATGTTTAAAACAAATGGGTGTTATTTTTATCTTGTAGAATGTACTCTATTTGTGTATTTAAAACATAAAATACAAAATATTCTATTTCTGAAAGGAAAAGTAACAAGAGAGTCTAAAAATCTTAAAAACGAGGCGGCATTTCATATAATTTTACGATTGAACATCTGCTCATAAAAGTGTTTGAGTTCTAATATTTTTCTAATGAAACTATAATTAAGATCACGTTAGTGCAGTCACCTTTTAGAAGGATTCTGTATGTATGATGTTTTGTAATGATTGTATTTATAAAGTGGAACATTTTTACTTAATAATGCCATTTATTTGAAATTTCTCTATAAAAACACATGTAGCTCTACTTTTAAATAGATATTATCCGCTACAATACATTTTGGGTGTTTTTATCATGAAGCAACATATTGACTAAAAGTACGAAGACAGGAAAAGGTGATGCAATATCTGTACGAGGATGTTTACCTGATGAAATAAACATACTGTAATAAAATCCTGTTTAAATAATGTGGAAGCAGACTAGGGAGGAAGCGATGTCTGGACCGATAACGGAGGATTTATTGGGGTATAAATCCCTCCCCCCTACAAGTCTAAAGTAATAACTCCATATTCAGTTTTTTCTACAAGAAAGTGACAGTAAAGCAAACTGGAATATATTATTAAGGAAAGTAATAGCAAAAGATGCGTACGTTGTTTCAATTCAGTATTTGTTAATAATGTTCTCCACAACATTAATTTGGAAAATATGTAAATGGGTTTGATGATGCAAACTATATCAATAGAGTATTTTCATACCACATAGATTAATAGGATACACTCATTGAGTTATTCAAATCGCATTAAAATGTGTCTGTCCGTAGTAATTGGTATGTGTTAACCACTTTGACCACTTTTATCCCGCACCATTAAAATAAAATTAGGTCAATGGATAAACTGAAGCCGAGTGACGTAATCAGGTCTGATATCTAATTGTATAGCTGAACTATGTCAATTTGAACTAACAGAACTGAATATATTCTCAACATATCTCGTATGGGTCATAACAGTAAAACAGGTCGCTCTTGTATACGAGTTGAGTTGATAAAATTTAATGACATTTCTATATTAGAAATTTATATTGTTATTAGCAATTACCCGCAACTTTAAACGTGTTTTCCTATCGAATCACAGGTACTTCCTAGACATATACGTTTTAAATTATACAATAAACACTCCTGAAAATAAGTAATTATCACTGGAAGATATTCCAATGTCCTGATAAATTACGGAATTATCTAACTTTAAGTTTAAAGAGCATTGTTGTGGGGCTCTGAAGTCGCTGGGTGAAACTAGGTTTCATGAAATGGTTTCATTTATTCTTTAGATTTAAAACTGTGTAACTTCAATTCAAGTTTTACCCAATTTGCAAAGCGCGTAGTGTATTTGTTAGACACAAGTAAAAATAGTAATTTGACAGATTAAAAATATATTACTTTTCTTGGTCCTCATGATAAGCTACATATCTATTTCTTCCTTTCACATTCGTTTCTTATATAACGCAAAATTGTGTTATTTGAAAAACTTTGATAAGGGTGATGGTTCAGGACTTAGTTTCGAGCTAGGACGCGGTAGCAGTTATAAAGGTAGCTTATCGATTTGTAGAGCTTACAGATGTGGTGATTGGTAAAACATAACGAAATAACAACCAGTTGGAGTATGTCAAAAAATAAAATACTTTTTTATAAATAAGTCTGATTAAGCTTATTTGATAACAAATTAAATACTTTACATTGCCTAGGTTTACGATTTCAGTCTATCCACCAACAGTCGATTGTCTACCAAAACTTTCGACAGCGTAAACCATATCGATTCAGCCACAGGGATCGATTCTTGATCCTTTATTATTCGTGGTGTACGTGAACGACATTCATTCTGTACTAATATAGCCACGGCCAAATTTATGCAGATGAACTGCAAATCTATTCACACTCTAAAATTGACTCCATTAATGAATGTATAACCAGAATAAATAGTGAAATTAAAAACATCATTATGATGGTCCAAAAACCATGGCCTGAGACTAAACCATACAAAAACGAAACCAATTATTATTTATCACTCTCGTTTATGAAACTCAATAAACTTCAATGTTATTTTAACGGTAACTGTAATTGGTAACACTTTACCGTACTACGACAAGGTGAATGATCTTGGTTTGACTGTAAACTGTAAACTTTAACTTGGACTGGCACTGTTGCGGAGATTTGTAAACGGATTTTCGCATCTATTCACTCACTCAACCAGAACATATCAAGCTGCTCTTGACTAAATCACTTTTACTTCCACATTACAATTACTGTAACTCCGTGATCAATGATATGACCGTAGTAATTAGTGAGAAGCTGCAAAGAACTCAAAACTATTGTATACGTTACGTTTACGATGTGAGACGGGAGCAGCACATCACACCTTACTATATTTAGTCAAATATTCTAAAATTAAAAGATCAAAGATCCATCAAAATTCTAAAACTAGTTCATTCAATATTAAAATGTGGTTTTCCGTGATATTTTTCTGAGTATTTAAATCTGTGTCTCATGTACAGGTAGGTGTAAGAAGCAATCGCTCTGGCTCTTACATTTTAAGAATGCCTCAACACAGGACTGTAGTGTTTGATAAGTCATTCCATGTAATGGATTGTAGGTTTTGGAATGCCCTTCCCCAGTTAATTATTACTTCCATCGATAATCGTTCCCGGTTTGTGGCGAAACTGATATGTATCATTAAAAGTATACTTTTATTTTATATGTTTTAAGGATTACAGAAGTAGTTAATTTATTAATTTGTTAAATTTTCATTTATATAATTATTTCACAATGTTTAAATATAATTATTTCCTTAATTTATATTCTTAAGGTAATATTTAGTTTTTTTTTTAATTTTACTTTCTCGCAGGTTAAGTGTAAGAAAGGGCCATGTTGGCCCTAACTTTGCCTTTAGATATCAAGAATTTTTCTTTTTATTTGCAATCATTATACCAGTAGAATTTCTTGTTTTATTATTTCCCAAAGTATAACTCTATATATAAATTTCAAATGCCAAATCATATACAAACTTGTTACATGTATTGCATTTTATCTATTTAATATTATTACTTATAATGTGGGTCGCTTGTTATTTTCTGACTCGTATTTTTTCAGGCTGCTGTCTATTTAATTTCCTTTTTACGTTTGAAAGATATCAATGCCGTATCTTATAAATACTACATGGAATTTGTATGTAGTGTTACTGTTTGGGGTAAGGAGGGAACGCAAGTTGTTCTGTCTCTTTCATCGAAATGATGAATAATTAATTACAGTGCCTATAATTGATGTTCTGACTGGGTAACATCCCCCCTCCAAGTTTCACCACACCGTACCAACCTTCCTGCCCAACCGCTATTACACAAAACAGATTGTCTGGTTTTGCAATCACAATCAGTCTTAAAAAACAGTTTGGTTTTAATTATACAATGTGAGATCTAATCACGCCACTTCTTGTTACTGCTCGCGCTTTTAGCAGTTTTGGTGCAGTGTAGATGATACGCAGTTACAATACTATTAAGTATTTTCCTTATTGCTATATCTTTTTGCAAAACTATTAATAAAACACATTATTTATTATCAACTACTAAGGAATAATAAACATACTTTGTATATTAAGTTTAAACACGTGTGTTAAAGTTAGACAACAATTGCAAGTTTTGTCAGGGATCAGCCTGGAAAAAATGGACTTTTAGTATTTCAGTATATGGGTAGATGCCTAAACCAAACCGTAATTATTAGAACCAGTTATTTTCATATGTTTCCAAATGAGGACGACAGATAATAGGCAATACATATGACCTCATATATTCAATTTAAGTGGTCTATAAAAAGCATGGGATTAGCAATAATAAGGAGTGCGTTAATGTGGATAGCCTGTGTTATCTTTATCACCAGGATAGTTGTATTACTGTACATTTTTGTAACTGCAGTATGTAATGTATCTTCCAGCTTTATTACGTAAGACAAACTAGTATAATCCACGGAATACTGAATAAACTCGACGGGGAGTCAAATCTCGACCTAAGAATGATATTACTCTGTAAATATATTCAATTTTCAAAATTAAATGAAACTTTTTAACAGAGCGCTGCTTTATTGAGGTATTTTAAAGATATTTTTCGAACTAAAGCATGACACTGAATACCTAATTTGGGAAAATTGAGTCAAATGAACTAATTAAAAAGTTAATATTAATTTTTTCAGGTAGCCTCTACCTGAGGAACATACGTACCATACTATCACTCCATATTTAGATGGCATCAACATAATACACCTTCATAATCAGTGTTCATATTCATGTAAGGATTCAAACTTCGAACAAATATGATTATTTTAAAGAATATATATAAATGACTGTACCAATAGCTATTGTGTTCCACAAACACCTTCTCACCTACTAAACAACCCTTAATAAAATCTTAAGTAAATTACTTCTGTTTTATTGCATACTCACTGACCTCCAGAAACCTATTCAACCGTTTTCCAGGTCTTTGAGCCCTATCATCGATTAATTACATATTTAATCGCACAATGGGTACACATACATTAAGAAGAAATACTAATTTTTTACTTCTAAAATATACGGCAACATATTTATATAATCCAACCCAACAAAAAGAGAAATAGAAAAAAGAAAAAAAACGGTTTCAACAAATTATAACACTGTTGAAAATTAAAAAAATAAATATTAGTACGTATTATTATAGTTTTATAAGTCTAAATTATACGATGCCATTATCACCAATAATATTATTGACACGTATGATCATTACGACATAATAGTTCATAGTCTTTATAAATGTGCATTTAACACATATCTTGCAGTGTTAAAACTGAATTAATTATCCATTTTTGTGGTATATTTAAATTTCTTTCTAACTTTGATTGATTTAAATAGTTTCTTTGTGATAAAATTACGTTAATAAGATCCAAAGAAATATCAAAGCTAGGCTTATTTGTTAGTGTAAAATCTCGTTTACACATCTTGTGCCTCTACTCAACCATATTGTCATAAAAAAAACCATAACATATGTTAAATAAACAATGATAGTGACGAAATTATCTCTTTTTATATTTATTTTCATATTTGCTGTCTACAATATGGTTTATATATTGTATATAAGCACTCATCCACTTGTAGTCATTATTTTTAAGCTTTATTGTGTGTATTTACAAAACGTAAAACCTTTCGAGTACAACTTTAAATCACACTTAACAGTCATATTACTGCGACATACATAAATTGAAAGATAAACTTAAAAACTGTAATTATGTATTTCAGTAATGTTGTGTTTAAAGTAATAAAAACATTGATATAAACTCACAATTACGCATAAAAATATATTCAACACATTAACTCAACTGTTTCTTCCAACATTCACCATAGAATCTATCGAAAAAAATCAAGTTTATATAAAGTTATCATCAACATAATGACTTGCCACATATTAATTCTGAATATCAAACAAAAATTACATTGGTTTTATCGTAACAGCTTGGAGTAAACTGTGTAAAGAACATTACACCACGTTAAAATTATCAGTCAACAAGTACAAAATGTCGTGGGTTATTGCTCGTGTTACCGTGCCAGTGACTTGTCGCGAGAGAACAGTTAAATGATATTAATTACGAATAATAGATTCTGTTTTTTAATTGAACAATATAATTAAAATAAATATGTGTTAATTAATCTACAATGTACATACATTTTAAGCACCCGAAATGCGTCTAAGGATTGGTAATGTATCTAATATTTGACTCAAGATTCGTTTATTAACAAGCGTTAGCAAAAATTCTTACTCGAGGAGCTGCGAAATTGCATTCTTGTCTGTCTATTTGTCTGTCCACACAATATAAAATACAAAATTTTGACTGAAGCTCAATTTACAGAATCTATTACGTAACGCATGACGTGGCGTACTCCTCACTTATCTTTACGAGTTGAGTAAGACAATGTGTCATAAACGTATATTAAGAGAATGGTTAGAACTATACCAAAGAAACCAAATGTAATCCACCAAATGTAAAGTCACATACAGGGAATCTATTCAAAATCATTTCATTAAATTTAAGCCAAAACGGGAGGTCCTGGAGTCGAATCTGAATATTATAACACTAAAAGACCTTTACATATAGGTCTTTTTTAAAGCTACATTTGACATAAACACTAAAGTAAATTTTGTTTTTAAAATAATTACGATTTCAAAATGGCGGACCACAACATAAAAAATGTAGGGTTTTACATAAAAACTTGTATTTCCTACAATTATAAATATTAAACACTGAACATTATGAATATGCAATAAATGCACTTTAAGGTCATATGTCTTATTAGGTACTGTACAAAAAATTGTGAAGATTATATCATTACTAAATGTTTTTTGGCGAAGCATATTAATGAAATTGTTCAATCATTAATTGTTTTAGGATTAAAACATATCCTCTATTCCTAAATGTTTACGGTAATTATACAGTATGCAGCCCCGAAAAGGGAAGTTTTTTTATTATAGCCATTTCAATATTTAACAAAATATTTATTTTTAAGATAAGGCAATAGTTTGGAAATATTTAAAAAATAAATAAATGCAAACAAACCTCTTGCAGGACTTTATACTATATTTTTTCATACTTCAATTGTAAACTTAAACTTTGAATTTTTGTACTTACAAATATATTTACGAATTACTATCCAAAATCTCTTAAACAAACGTGTTATCTCATATTACTTGCCTATTTGGCAATAGTTTATTCTAGATAAATTAATTTTTCATTTGAATTTTAATTTTGTGTACAGAAACAAACGGTACATAGTTTTAACATTTCAAGTGTAATTATAGAGCAAGCAATTATGCACTACTTCAGTTAAGTACTCTATGCACCTCTTTTAGCTAGAAAGCTGTTTAAAACTGCTTTTAATGAATTTTTATAGCTCTTTCCTGCTCCTTTGTTTGGAATGACTCTGAATTTATAACTAATAGTATTATAAAATATATAGAAATAGACTAGTATTGCATTTTTTAAATGCATCAAAATGAAAATGTTTTAAGAAAAAGGTTATTTTATACAATTAAAACGGGCTAGAAATTGGGAAAAGTTTTGTAAAGCCACTAAAACATAAATAAACATACGTTACCTGTACAAAAGCGTCTTTTGAAAAATTAATATTTAATAATATTTAACCAATTTTTAACGTTGAAAGTGCCACATTTTATCTTCAGATAACCATTAAAATAGACTTACATTTTCGACTCCTACCAAATATGTATATTGATCTTAATGAGGTAGGGTACGATAAACGGACCCGGTTTTTTATATCGAAGAATTTAATCATCGATATCTTATATTCGCATCTCAAATCCTAGACTACTAATCGATAAAAAAGTATCTATAGTCTTCAATAACAATCATATGTTTTAAATTATAATATGAATTTAATAATGACAGTAATCAAACAAATTATTATAATCAAAATTAGGAAAACTGAAGACGACCATATTTGCTCCTCTCACAGTTACAGTTGTTTCTTTCCCACAAATTTCACATAATGGGTTTTTCGGTACGAGTCCAACATGTTGAAGCCACGAAAAACATGTCTTATCATCTTTCGAAGCAATGTCGTGTAGTTTTCTAAAATTGACTGCCATTTTTATAATCAAATGTTACTTATGTAAAATTGAAATATTACCCTACGTGTATTATTTGGAAGTTTTTACAGCTGTTGATATAGATTATTTAAGTTAATTGTTCAAAATAATTAATCAGTATCGATTGTAATATTTATCATAATTATATAACGGCACATATATAGTTTAAGGAGTAACTTAAGTATAATCAATATAAGAATTATTTTAATTTAAATGAAGTTGCTCTAAAACAGAGATGTCTAAAAAGGGTTTCAGCGTTCTAGTGTTCAGAGAAGGTATTTATAGCATGCAAATAATTATAATAGCTGTTCATAGCCTGAATAACAAGCCCAATGATGGGATAAACATGATACTGTCGCGTACTAATTCTAAATACATAAATTATACATGACACACGTTCAGGAATATTTAAGTTATTCTCTCTACTGAAAATTTATTATCGATGATTCTGTCTGTATGTCCAAACCTTATTTATACAATAAACCAAGCTAAAAACTTGAAATTGTGCACGAAGTCTCATTTATATATAAGAAACACTGAGTTTGATTATTGTGTATGTATCGGCTCGTTTTATGTGTAACAATAATGTCAACGAGAAAAGAGCAAAATAAAGAATTTTTTAATGAGTAAAAGAATTTGAGATTTTAACGTGTACTCGTGCGTTGTAATAACAACCATACATAACCATAAATTTTATTATTTAAACACTGATACGAAACCTAAGTCAATAAACAAAAGAGTAAACGTGTAATTTGGCAAGATATCGCAAGACATAATTTAGAAATAATAATCAATAAACTTACATTTTTGCATGACACTTAATTTCTGCATAGTCAAGAAATGATGCTGTTGCTATTATCAAATAAATAGTGCTATTACCAAATTACAATCGATGCTATGATGCTGTTGTTCATCCATACACTTAGGTTGAGATCAATGAGCATATAATAAACTGAACAATTCATGATCTCTCCTTATTCCTACTAGTTAATAATCACTTGCAGAGCAAGAGAAATAAATTGAAGCTACACTATGGATATATCGTGAGATTAGCAGCATGTTTGTAAGGTCATGTACACCCTCATGAAGGTGTAAGCTGTAGACAGTAAACTGAGCAATTCACGACTTCCTTGTTGCTACCATTACTTAATAATCACGTACAGTGCAAGATAATTAAATTTAGGCATACCATTCGGCCTACACTATGGATATATCGTAAGAGACTGATAGAACAGTAAAATATGTTTCATCAGTATCTACTTAGGTAATAATTTTATGTAGATTATGAGTGGTAAATATGTTATTATTTTGGCTTATCACATATTATAATCAGGAGAACAACAAACGTACTTTTATATCATGTTTACTTTAAGTTAGGTTGAAGTCATGCTTTTTTTAATGTACCTGAGGAAGAGATCAGCTTGCAATCCATTACAACATTTCCATCGTCAAAAACAAACTTAAGGCAAAAAATTATAGTTTTATTAAGTTGTTCTTAAATATATTTATTTGGTATGCATTTCGTTAGTTTTAATAACATCTCTTTTTTCTAGCTTCACGAGTAATAGTTTCGCTAAAACTCAGGGAGTTTAAGTTCCTCTAGATATTTGTGCATCTTTATGCAGATGATATTCTTTAGGATATTTCTTTTGACATCGATCAATAATAAAGGCTGCTTCAATTTTTTAATTATTATTTTGTAATTAATTTATAGTTAATTTTAACTGTAAAAGGATGAAGTCGTCTCTTATTTAACTTGCATCCTATTAATTTTTACCTTAAGAGCCTAGTATTTTAAAGATAAAAACAATAACAATACAAAGAACAATAAATATCACCATTCGTGTTGAGTACAGCTTGGGAAATTATTAGTAAATATGTAAATATGTTGAAATCAATGAAAAGATTTTTTGTGTTTACGTTTCATAAACCCAATTAATTATAGAATACATTTTTTAATTAATTCTTGGAGGTATTTGGTAATTGTATTTCTTTCCCAACTTAAAACTATCCACTATTTAACCTAATGTGACTGACTACATAATATTTATTGTAAATTATTGGAATTTATTAATATAAGAAAATTCACGTGTTCATATTATTGAAAATTTAATGTTTCAAAAGTTGGCTTATGCAGACCATATTCGAACGTTACGCGTAGTCTGAAACTACTCAAATATAGAGTAACTCAGAGTTGTGACTTTGTCTTTTGTGTGAGCTTGGTATCTATTTAGTTGTTGAGTTTAGATCAGTTGTTCACATTCCTCTAAGTGCAGCGTCTGGAATCTAACACTGGCACAGATTTGATTTCTAAAATTTTGAGTCAAGGAGATCCAAAAAAGTTCTATTGCGAAGAAGCTCAAACCAACAATTTACATCGTTTCGACATCAGAGACGAATCTAGGTGAATTGGTATTTTCATTGTCTCATCAGGTTCACAGTTGAGTGCACTGCGATGTTTCAGACACGATCTTCAAGCACTGTGGAACAAGCGAGTTTTCTACACATTACGTAGCTATGGTGGAAAGAGTTTATACGATATGGATATTCAGTTTAGCTCTATATCATCTTCCTCTTAGTAGAGCTTCTGGAATCTGATTACATATCTTAATATGTTTGCCTATTACTTTAGTACAAATTCACGTACTTGGATGTTTTTAGGAGACTTTAATGTACCTGTAATTTAATACATAAGTACAAGGCCTCAGAAATGTTACTTTTCTGAATAACGAGGTCTCATTAAAATTAGTTTTTTGAGTTATGAATTTCAGATAATTTTATCGTCATAATAGAAGGAAAAAATGTTCTTTTTTATTCTCTGTAATTGTACAGAACATGGATCAGCCTGTTTAACCTTACAATATAGATTTTTGGTAGAAATAAAACTCTCTTCTTATTTATGTTAGTACAGTCGTTAAGGAACTTTATAATTTAACAACAGTATTTAAACATTGATACAAGGAGTATCAGATTCGTCAGAAAGTAACGATAGTCTTAACTCTAAATCCGAAAAAGTAACTTCCTTCCTTTTGTTGCAATATCACATAAAAAAAATGCCTATGATTGTATTTATTTTGTTTTGGTTTATTCTACCATTTAGTCTCTACTATCACACATACTTACAATAGCAATGTAAAAATGCTAAACTGTAGATCTACCCTTACTTTTGATCCTCTTAAATAAAAAAGTTCTTCTTTTCATCCAGGAAAACGTAACTAACTATGTACAAAATTTCAAGATTCTTGAAAACTTGTTATCAAGAAGTATCCAACAGACAGACAAAGACACGTGACGAGTACTTAACAATTTTACAATCAATTCTACACAAAAATTAAAAATATTATTCAACGAAGGTAAAGACTTAATAACAAATTTCAAAGGTGTGTTATGAAATTAAGTTTCTTAAATGCTAAATAAGAATGTAAGATGTATTATTAGAGAGACATAAGTCGTCATTACCTGCTTCTGCCATCAACACTGAGTCCGGGCAATAAACCATCGTTAGCTGATGAGCGCTGAGTTTCACGACCTGTATTAAATAAAGTATATAATAAAGATAGTAATAAAGTATAAGAATCTACAGAAGATAAGGGTACAACAATAAACTAAATAGGTCAAAATTATTATTTATATATAGGATAAGTTAAACAAATATTATCACACAGTAATTGTTATACAGTTGCGTTAGTTTTTTCTTCATTGTTTTCCAGAAAGAAGCATAAAAACCAAGCAGTCAAAATTCTGCAAAAATGATTATTTTAATTTTAATAATAAACAAAGTGTTACGTCCCTATATTTTCTGAACGTTAGGCTACTTAAAAAAGCTGTGAATATATAATTGCATATTTGATGTAAAGATTATTGTAATCAACATATGATTTAGGTTAATAATAACAAATCTAAACTCTTAGTATTCGGTGAACACAAAATGTTTTTGGTGCCGATGACTAATTCACTTTTTTTACACAGCTTTTTAATACTTCGCTCAAACCAGTATAAAAAATATATTTTCGTATATTTAAAATACGTAAGAACCAGTGCTTAATGTGTGAAATTATCTAATTTTAATTCCTTATACCTGTCAAACTAACCTTTTAAAAAACATTCAACTACTGCAAACTAATTAACTCACTAAAACGTAATTAAATTAAATGATAGCGCAGCAGAATGAAGTAATTAATATTTTAATTCATGATGAGCCTTCATGGGATTAAGTCAATTCCTTTGAATATTATATAATCAACATATGTCATTATTAACTAATAATACTTCTTGTTATTTTATTAGTAAATTGTACGTTCAAGTAAACTAGTGTAAAATCCACATTACTGGATGATTGATTACTTAATGATCTTAGAACATAAAAGTTCTAAACTTAGCACACTTGCGTAATACAAATTTCGCTTCGTTAAGATTTAAATTAAAATAAATTTGTCAAAAAGTTAGGTTAAAATAGTAAATAGCAAAATTATACAACTTTTCTTGAAAACAAGAAGAAATATAGCCTTACGGAATATTTGAACAAGTACACATATGTCACAATACAAAATAAGGATAATAAGAAAATTCAACGATTAATTTGAAAATGCGATGATTCTATTAAAACTCTATTATGCAAAATATACAGATACTTTAGTTTAAAATAGGTTATATACATTTTATGAACGAATGTTTGGCTATAGATATTACCCTGTAAGAGCCTAATATTTGAAAATGTACTATCACTGGGTCCGACTCCATTTTTTGTTAAATAACACTTGTCATTGTTAATGGATAACAAATTTGGATGAAATATATATAAAATTTTGAAAGATATCTTAACTTACTAGGTGTTAGGGGTAAAAAGCAGTTTACCTGGGGGTCAACATGTTGACATTCCAATCACCAGCAATGGACGGAGAGGATGTTACGGGGACAGGATCGTTCAGAGGTCACCCATCCAAAGATCAGCCATGCTCGACGTTGTTTGACTCAGTTTTCTAGCGTAACCACTGTACCATTAAACATGGTCATTGACAAGCAAATTAGTAAATAACCATACATATACACCTTCCTGAATGGAAACCTATGGCTCAAAATATTTACAGAAGACAAATTTATTTTAATTAAAATATATTTGATTGTTTTACGACGTTAGAAGGTTAGTTATAATAATTCTTCATAGAGCAATATAATATATTGGAGCAATAGTGTTTGACATTACTGATCTGATCACTAATTCTTTTATAAATAGAAAAAATTACGTAACTTTTCTTATTCATTTTTATAAAAGGAAATATTTACTAAACGTACAGTCTACTGACAGTTTCAGTTTTAGCATGTAGCTCTTAAACCGATAAAGGCGAAATAGAATAAATAAAACTCGATGCTTGGAGACTAGATAAAAACATTCATAATTACATACAATGAACCTCTAATTTCATGTGTTGATTCAAAGTAAAATTAGATGATGCTATATTTTCTTTAAGTATACGTAAGCAAATAACTGCACCACAGAAGACTCTTTAAATATATTCAATACATAGTGTTTTCGGAAAATGAAACTATGGTTCCTTACTTGAATGTACAGATATTTTAGGTTCACTAAATCGGGTTTCTGGAGGTAAACTTCTTAAGAGCAAAATATCCAGGAAACTCGATTTAATGGAAAATTTTTCCGAAGAGACCTGAAGTCAGGATATGTATGGTAAGGGGGGATAGAGTCCACTTGATTGCCAAAATCCTTGAGGAGGGATAGCAGACACTATATCTCAGTCATGTTATATTGGAAGAAGAGTCAGCTTCTCCGGTCAAAGTGGGCAGTGATATCACTCTCTTATGTTCAGGATATAAAATTTATTTAACACTTAAGGAACCCCACAAACTGCAACAGTCATCTACTGCAGTAAACTAGACCTATCCATCTACCCTTCCTCCCATTATTTTAACATTTGCTCATAGTGATGTCTCGCTCCTGAATATCCATGGGGTTGCCCAGATGTAAGTGACATATCGGTTTTGCTGTACACAGTGTTGTGTTGGTTATCTAAAATAAAATCCAGGCAGAAGTATTCCATCCTGGGATTTACGAATTTGTGTTCACAGTATCCTAAAAAAGGGTTGTCTTCTAGATTCCAGATTATAATATCAATTATAAAGAGACTGATGTCTTACAAAGGCTAATTTATACTTGTAATCTAAATATTCTAAATTCATGTTACAATTTGCAAGAGAAAAAATTACAGAGTTTTCCAAACATTGGATTTAAAAGAACGATTTGCGATTAAATTGACAAAAGTTAATTCAGATGAAATTGTACATTTAATAGTACAGATATTTTTATAATTTCATTATGAGATTACTCTGGTTTTGTTAAATAGACAATAGAGTAATGATACAGGGACACACAATTCATCATTAAACGCTGCTGTCATTAACACAAAGTACGGGCAGTAAACCACCTTTAGCTGATGAGGGCCGAGTATTAATTAGTGAGCATCTCCCTATAACATCAACATTAAAGTTACCTTTATACAGAGGAAATAATTAATTAGAAGAAAGATTTATAGATAATAATATTAAGTAATAATCTAAAATCCTAAGAGTATTTCTGACTTTTACCATCGTTGCACAACAGTAAATATTCTAAATACTGTCACGATTACAAATCATCTATAAAGATTGACAAACTTAAATTGAAAAAAAAATTCTAAAATTAAAGAAGTAATTTTATTTTGGTTACTGATGTTTTGAGGGAACGTATAAATCAAACAAACTACACTGCTTGGTATTTGTTTTGTTAGTTAGACCGTCCAAAACTGTTTTATCATATGGTGTAGTTAAATTGGAATACAATCATTGCCTATAATAGTTTTTCAATGTTACAATATACATTTTCTTTGTGGAATCTAATGTGTTATTCTACGAAATTATTTCAGATAGTTGGCCTAAACTGTTCCTGTGGTTCAACCACACATTTTTCAAAGTCTGAGCGTCTTTGTTTGATAAGTTTTTATGTTAACCCTCCTAATACAGCATAATAAATTAGTTAACCTATTGGTATACTTTAAAGTATTCATTTGCACCGTATATACCAAATAGTTACAATAATACATAGTTTAAAAAAATGGAAAATTTAACCAAAAGCTATTATATGCAATAAGTTTAGTTTTACATATGTAAAATATAATATTGATATAATGTTAGAACAAGTAATCCCTGAAGTAACTTGAATTGGACAAGTTGTGTTCTGCAAATATTAAACAATGGTATTCCATTGTTAATAACTAATTCTTTGATTAGTCCAGAGGTCTGAAACTTGTTCCCAGTCTGTTGAATGTGATTTATTGCTACAACAAAACTACTGGAGAGCTCTGCTTACTTTCTAGTGTAGTTTATCCTTGTAGGCAGAGAGAGTTAGTTCCAGATTGAAAGAAGACCCCAGTTTACGGATATATACATTTTATTACAACTTTGAACAATCAAGGTATTGTTTTAACTTAAATACAAATTCTTAAATATCTTTACTGTGTTAAATTTGAAATATCATTAAAACTTCACTAAAAAGTGTTAAAAAACTGAAAAGTCAATTTGTCTCAACAAAGCATTAACATTTTAAACTATATTAAAAATCTAATATGATTTGTAATTTGTTTCTTATTAGGGTTTTCGGTGAACCGGACAAGACACCCAATAAAAGGTGTAAATTGTGTTAGTTAATTTTAAAAAAGAAAAAGTTTTTTTGTTGGGATACCAATTCAAGCTAAATTCAGTAACTATAAAATAATTTGTGCTCAAAAATTATTCTGAAATGTGATCTTACCAAAATTTATGTATAAAAAGTATAATTTAATAATTGAGTTGAGTGTGTACAAAAATCAAATTGTAACTTGAAGATTACTACAAGATAAATAACAGTAATAAAATAAATTTTCTAACATGACAAGATTGTAAATTTATTTGCCAGAACACCATCTCCGTTTAAATATCACTATTTATTAATGATCAATAATCTGGTTATAATTATTTGTCATGGAGTATCTTCACCAGGGGATACAGTACATTATAATTAAATATACTTTTCTAGTCCAACCATATTACACATTTACTGGAAAATGATTCTTTTTTCCAATATCTTGAGAGCTTAAACTTGATAAATATATACCATATATACCTTAACAGGGACACAAAAATTTGGTTAGATACATTTTTAGCACTAATCCAGATGGACTTCGAGTTTTAAAGGCCATGGCGCCTACTGCATGATTATACACCATTTCCAAAAACACATTCATTAATACAGCCATTGATTACGAGGAAACACAGTTGCTGGTAAAACTTAATTTGATTAGTTGTGCTATAAATTGCCATAAACATTTCTATTCCTGTTTTATGGTACTACGTGTGCAATAAAATATACAATATTCCAATTAGTATAGACTATATGGTTAATTTATTGCAATAAAACTAACATAATTTTTATAAATATTTACTTAAATATATTGAGACGCCAATGACTAATCCAGTCTTTCTACACTGCTCTTTGATACTGCTTAGAAAATGGTAAAAATATCATAACTTCTAAAATTTAGTATCATAACATCTTAAAACAATCCTTACATAACTAATTGATTAATTATTTTGGTTGGCCTCGAACGTGATTTTCGGTTTAAGATCCGTTGACTGAAGGCATCAGCAAGGCTAAACTAAGATTTCGGATATTTTTCATCGTTATATGTCCGATATCCGAGTCTAATTTTAAATTGTCCATAGTTAATAAAAAGTTTTAAAGAGAAGGCTTAAATATTAAAAAATTTAATTATGTACTCAATGTTTTGACGCAGCATGCACCGTAAAAGCAAGTTACTATTTATGTCACAGGCCGCGTAATAATAAAAACTATGATTGGTGAAAACCTATAATTACTGTCAAACCATGCCCAGTTGAAACGTTAAACAATTGAGCAGCTAATATACAACCCATCAGCTGTCTAAAATCGAATTAATTAAATTTACAACACAGTAAATGGAGGTATAATCCATATAACTTGTGTAGTTGTTGGCACAATGTTGAGCCCTAATTGGATTATGCAAATTCCCTTTGAACATAATAAAGTTATCATATGTTATTATTATATTAACTAAAGTTATTATTTGTTTAGATTTTAATAAACTTGTATCACTTTCAAAATAAATGCTAACGCAAATTCCACATTATTGCATGACAATCTCATTGAATTTCAGTTGGAGAAATGTAACTTGTTTGCTTGAATACTGGATATATGCACATTAAAAGTGACAGGGAGCACTGAAACTAAATATAACTTATGATTTATAGGTATATACGTAAGTTAAAAACAAAAAGTATGCGTTGATGGCCGTTAATGATAGTCAGTATTATCAGACACCTTTGTACTGTTTGTTGTTGGAATACCTATTCAAATAATTTCTCAGAGTTCGAGGTAAAAATTGAGGAAAACCTTACTGATTGGCTAATCGTTAGCGAAGTAAACTTGATGTCAACTGAACTTGAGTGACTGGAAAATTAATTTTTCCCTCTATGTTTTCTATCCGCACAATTCCTAAAAGGGCCTGGCATATGTAAAAAAATGTTCACATTAATTTCTATAAAGGCAACATCAAGTTGATGTTAGTGCTCTTCATTCATTATGATTGTAAGTTAATATTTTTACAATGTTCTTGTGGGTAACTATGATGGCAACTGGCTACAATCAATATAACATTTTAAAATGTGAAATATTGACGCATGTAGTATATCAGAATTAACTATAGTAAAACTTAACTACAAACTTAAAGTTTGGCATAAATCCTCAATGAAGCATTTTATGTGAAGTACTCCATGTATATAGTATGACCAAAATATATTGTAATTTTCTATTAAGATTCTAATAATGGTTTAGTTAATTAAGATTATATATATATTAAGAGTTTATGCATACATTACAAGTAAGTCTGATAATTATTTTTCAATATCATACAGCTATCTGCCCTCACATCATTATTTGTAATGAAATATATTAGGTCAGCACATTTCTTGGTTTACAACCTATTTTACTATACTAAAGTAACTGTATAACGGGTGCACTTATACATTAATGGGTTCAAAAAAAGCATTACATATTCATCAATACTTGACAGGGGTTGGCACTTTTGTGTTACTCTCATATGGTGTCCGGCTTTTACCGGAATTGTTTATTGTTTTTCTTAGAGTACTATGAAAATACATATGACACTAACATTAGAATTTTTCTTAATATTATAAAATATATACTATATAACTCACAAAATATTGAAATATCATTTTGATCCTCTATACTATTTCTATCTTTCTAAATTAAATGATGTATTAGAGTTACTACAAGCAATAGACCTAACATATGAATAATATAACAAATAATACCAACGATTACACGTTTAATATTAGTTTAATGACAAAATATTTTACACATAGATAGTCTTAAATTCGAGTATTCGAGTTCATATCGTATGTTTGTCTTAAGAAAACATAAGGTTCCAAATCTAATCCTCGTAAATACCATCCTATTTAAATTTAAAACGTCGGATAGCTGAGTTTCTTTACGAGTTATTCAACATTATGCTAGTGCACACGAGATATTTAAGAAACAACTATTTTGGATATTGTGACTTTTCGTGAATTATTCTTTCAGTCCACAGGGAAAATAAAGTAAATTGCAATTTAAAAACTTTAACACGGGTATATACAGGCAATATATAAAGTGCTTTGTAATGAAACATTCTAAATTAAACGTTACAAATGTGACATAAAACGAATTGATGAAATAATCACAAGAATACAGTAAAGAATACATGATAAGTGAATAAAATAATACATTCTTTCAACGAAATTCGGGTTATATGACTAAAAATATACAGCTCCACGTACTCATATCTAAAACCTTGCAATAGCTCTATGATCAAAATATCCCGCCTCTTTGATGACTATTCAGGCAGTATCAAAGGTTCTTAAGGCCCTCTAGCATGCTAATGGTACCCGGGTAACTAAAATGATTGTTGTAACACCTCTGTGCGACGTGGAATAAGACGTGTCATTGTACAACAGATTCTTTAACTCAGAAGATTCGTCTTATTTTTACTTCACTCATGCAACACATATATTACAATAAGTGTAAACAATTACCGCTAGCTCTTGTGTTAGAATCTGTGTGTACATTGCGGCTCTCTGAATAATCGATCTTACTAATCAACTTAAAGATGGCCAAATCTGTACAATGGAGGTAAAAATCACCTTCTTCGTCTTTTTATTAAATTGAGTTAATACTATGTACAAGATGTACATTTGTTTTCCTATATAGTGGTATAGAACACTATGTCCAGTAATCATTAGTAGCGAAAATATTCAGCAGGAAATAACACTCTGTGTACTTTGATTGGGAGGTAAGACACACCATATGGACATTGTGTTGTATAAGTTACTTGTAAATATTTAAGAGGTATAGAACACCGTGTGGATCTAGTGTTGTCTACTTCTGAGCTATATAGCGGCTGTAACTTTGATTCCTGCTATGAACTTAACAAACAAGAATAAGGTGATGATTTCGTTGTATTTTTGAAATAACTGCGGCTGAAGATTTTATAACTTTTTATCTAGTAGATTATTTCAAAGTAGACAACACTATCTCTACGTGTGTTTTGTCCTCTGTAGAAAATTTTTTTTAAGATTTTGAGAATTACTTGAGTTGACATTGTAAATAGTAATACTATATAATATGAATTATAAATACTATCGTTTATAAATTAAATTCTGAATATAACAATGTTTATTAAAATTTAATTGTAAATTTAAAAAATTTACTTGGTGGTGACGTGGTGTTCTTTACCTCCGGAGTACAGAAATATTATGTGATAGCTACAGATTCGGTTGTAGTTATCTAAAAATAATTTTTAATTAACAATCTATAGTTAATCATTATGTGACTTAGATTCTGAGGCATGAACCAATGTTTAAGTATCTATGCAAAGAAATGTAATAGGGCAATATTTTGTCAAATAATTAACTAAACTTGAAAATTTCTGTGTTGGAAATAATGTTAAAGTTGTTCACACAAGAAACAATATATTACATGTGCTTTATTTTGATTAGGCACCTGATAATTTAAAATTTCATTTATGTTCCAGCAGTATTTAATAACTTATATAAGAACAAAATAAATTTAATTATACGGATTGAAATATTTCTACCATTGAACTCATCATTAAAAACATTACAATGTATTCACAATGATTGTATACAAAATATCTAGCCTAACAATAAAATGGTGAATTAAAGATGGCGTATGAAATTTATTCAAACCCCCATCCAAAGGTTCAAATACATGTCTAAATTGGAAGTAAATTCTTTATATTTAAATACTATAATATATCTTACTATAAGCATTAGTATTCCATACGTACACAGTGTATATCCTGTGTAAAATACAATAGTATATCAATATAAAATATTTTCTGCAAAATTTGAATTACATTACAAGTTCATAACACTAATCTAAAAAAGTAACTAAGACAAAAAAATAATGGCTGTGACACTGGATAAAGATTAAAGAAGATATTATTGAGGTGCTGCATAGAGGGGTCCTTCGAAAAGTTGTAAGCCGTGTAAAGGCAGAGACATTGTAATGACGAAAAGAGAGGTTTTTTCCCATATGTTAATACAACCCTCACAGTGGTGGAACTCTTTCACTGTTTGGAACTTTCACTAGGTTGCACATAATTGTCCTGTCAGATTGTAAAGTGTTAAGCTCTGTAATGGCAGAGACATTAGGAGGACGAGAAGAGACGTTCACCCCATCTGTTGCTATAACTCTCACAGCGGGAGAACTTTTACACTGGGAGAACTTTCAATAGGTTACACATACATGTCCTGTCAGTTCGTAAAGTTTAAAGCTCTGTAATGGCAGAGACATTAGAAGGACGAGAAGAGACGTTCACTCCATCAGTTGCTATAACTCTCACAGCGGGGAGAACTTTTACACTGGGAGAACTTTCAATAGGTTACACATACATGTCCTGTCAGTTCGTAAAGTTTAAAGCTCTGTAATGGTAGAGACATTAGAAGGACGAGAAGAGACGTTCACTCCATCAGTTGCTATAACTCTCACAGCGGGAGAACTTTTACACTGGGAGAACTTTCAATAGGTTACACATACATGTCCTGTCAGTTCGTAAAGTTTAAAGCTCTGTAATGGCAGAGACATTAGAAGGACGAGAAGAGACGTTCACTCCATCAGTTGCTATAACTCTCACAGCGGGAGAACTTTTACACTGGGAGAACTTTCAATAGGTTACACATACATGTCCTGTCAGTTCGTAAAGTTTAAAGCTCTGTAATGGTAGAGACATTAGAAGGACGAGAAGAGACGTTCACTCCATCAGTTGCTATAACTCTCACAGCGGGGAGAACTTTTACACTGGGAGAACTTTCAATAGGTTACACATACATGTCCTGTCAGTTCGTAAAGTTTAAAGCTCTGTAATGGCAGAGACATTAGAAGGACGAGAAGAGACGTTCACTCCATCAGTTGCTATAACTCTCACAGCGGGAGAACTTTTACACTGGGAGAACTTTCAATAGGTTACACATACATGTCCTGTCAGTTCGTAAAGTTTAAAGCTCTGTAATGGTAGAGACATTAGAAGGACGAGAAGAGACGTTCACTCCATCAGTTGATATAACTCTCACAGCGGGGGAACTTTTACACTGGGAGAACTTTCAATAAGTTTTTCTGTCAATTTGCTTTAATTTAGAATGTATTTATTCCTACTCACTTATGCAACAATGTTGTTTATTATTAATGTCAATTATTACTCAATGAACAAAAACCAAAAACACAGAATACGTTTTAAAATTCTATTTGGTTTTTCCAGTTTACACCAATTAACACTTAAAAGCCAAGTATTTAACAAAGTGTGGACCTGCACACTACGACATTATACTAAATAGTTTTGCATATAAAATAAAACAATAAAATTCAATAAATCGTTCACTTACTTATGATATTTGACTTCTTTTAATAAAAAGAATTTTAATCAGTATTAACACATTATGGTTTTTGTGAAACTGAAGTACAAACACACATTCTCATTAAAATACTCTTTTAAAATGCACTCTTTGCATGCTTTGACGGGTCAGCTTGGAACTCTTTATACGTCTTTAATTTCCTTCTTGTAAAATATGGATAAGATCGTCGTAAACCTTAAACAAGGTAATATGTGTTCTTGCTTTTCTACAATCATCTCTATATTCACATATTTCCTTGGTTTTTATATATGCTATGATATTAATAATGTTGGATGAAAGCATGTTCAAAAATACAAGTGTAATTAAATGGCTAAATATGTATTAATTATATATTAGTCAGCAGCAAAAATTATAAAATATTGACATTTATTAGCACTATTGTGAGTATTAATAAGCGGATCAGCAAAATCGCCTGCTCAGTATTATAATTGTATTCATAAAATATAATTTTAATTGGTTCTATAGACCAGATGAGTTGCAATCACAATGAACCCTTATTGCCATGCCTGTGTTGTATGAGGAGATTGATCGTTTAATTAATTTCAGATTTACTGATAGTGAGCTGAAGAGAGCTTGAGAATGTGAAGGAAGTGTGCATCTGGCATTGTGAAGTATAGAGGATATGAATTACTATCACACAGTTACTGCTTTTAACTTTACATGCTGAAATCGTATTCTGTGGTTTTTTAATGCTCATAAAACTGAACTTCATAGGTTGAACTACTGAATAAAAGCAAGACTGTCTTGGTGTGACTGTGGTGGCGCGATAACTAAGATTTATTTGTAGTGTTCTGCTTGTATGTTGTTCAATGACCTAGTTCTGTGCAGTGGCACGTCACCCTGTACCATTATTTATCTATATATGTTATTTTATATTTAAACATTACAAGCTGCGTTCCAGTAATAATGACATATTCGTTATTTTCGTACAAAAAAGTGACAGTAAAGCGAATTAGAATATATTGATTTAGGAAAGTAGTAGCAAAGTTTCCATACCTCGTTTTAATTCAGTAAATGTTTCATTAAAATTCCCTACAATATATTTTGGCAAATAGTTGACCGGTTTTATGATGCAAACTATATCAAAAGGGTATTTTTAAATCACACAGACTAATTGGAAACACTCATTGAGTTATTCAAATTGCATTTCAGTACAGACTGTTTGTCAGTACAGACTGATATGTATGACTTTGACCACTTTTATTCCACACCATTAAAACAAAATGAGGGAAATGGATAAACTGAATCCAAGTGACTTAATCAGCTCTAATATGTTGTATTTGAATTAACAGAGCTGAATATATATTTAAAAGATCTCGTACCGTTCATATCGGTAAAAACAGGTTGCTCTTATGTACGAGTTAAATTAATAAAACTTAATGACAGTTCTCTATTAGAAATTTATATTGTTATTAGTAGTCACTCTCAGATTTAAATATTCATTTATACGTACAGTATTTCATACCGAATAACAAGTACGACATGCACGATTTAAATGGCATGAAATGAATAACGAAACTAAGTGATGATCACTGCAATATATTCCGATCTACTGATGTATTACAGAATAATTTTACTTTTGGGCCCTGAAATCGCAGAGTGAAACGGATTTTATCAGTAATAATGCAATAATAAAATTTCTCTAAACATTTTCTGAGTGTTCTAAAGCTCTTAGAAGTGAGATAAAAAAATCATATGTTTCATGACATGGCTTCATTTATTTTTCTGGTTCAACAGTCACGGCAGTGTAAATTCGCATCTACTCGTACTTATAACATTTTGTATGGACAATATTTAGTATGTAGGAACAATAACATATTTTGGTATAGGTTTAACAAATTTAAGAATAAAATATCCTTCCATATCCTTCAACTTAGAAATCTGCAGTATTCGCTAACTCTACACAAAGACTTTCAACGGTTTGCTTCGCTCTAAGAAATAATTGCAACTACAATCAGTAGTCTCAAGCAATAATTGACAACTTATGTAATTTCTTGAAGTGGAAAACTGCTGGTTACTCGGCTATCCTAACATGGGATTGAAAACGACTAGGCAATTTGTAAACGTTATATAAGTTGTAAAAGTCATTGTTATATAGTAATTAAACTGTATGGTAAATTGATATTGTTTTCCCAGAACTTGACGGGACACGACAGATAATTAGGATAAAAGCCGGTTCATATGGAATAATCAAATAATACTGTAAGCTTGCACTGTTAAGTGTTGAGTATGAATTACCATTTTGAAAGTTAATTAATTATAATGCTCTTGGACTATACTGTAATACGGCACATGAATGAATGGCTTATCAATGTTTAATAATATTATAATTATGTTAACTTCAATAAGAAAAAAGCTAGTTTTCTTTGTTGATTTAAGTTAATTATTTATCTTTACATATTAATGAAAATTGGTTTTGGTCTCTCTTATTTGTTAAGTGGTCTATTATATTAAAATTTTGTAGAATTTGTTGTTATATCATACGTTAACTACTTGCTGGCTTTAAAATATATTTCTCACACTGCTCACTGTTATCCAATTTTTAATTCCTTCCGCCTTACTTAGAATAATACTAACAAAATGTATATGTAATTCAGGCCAATATTTAAGTGATATTACCTTGCCACTATAAAAAAGAGCTCATATTAAATATGAGCTGGATTAGAAGACTATTAACTGGTCACATATTAAATATATCACTCGTATTATGCTAATCTAGAACAGTTAAACTAAAATTCAGGTTTTATCTCCTATCTGCAAAGCTCGCAGGGATATTTGTTGGACACAAGTAGAAATAGTAATTGGACAGATTTGAAAATATGATATTACTTTTCTTGGTCCTCATAATAAGCTATATACATATTTGTTTCTTGTCACAGGTACATTCCTCTCTTATTTCACACAAAATTTTGTTATTTGATAAAACTTAGATCAGGGTGACGTTTTATAAATTAGTTTCGAACTAGAATGCAGTTGTATTTATAAAGGTAGCTCATGGATTTGTAGCGCTAACAGATTTTTTATGCAGTGGTGGTGAGCAAAATATGACGAAATAACAACCTGTCGGAGGAAATCGCAAAATTAAATACTGTTCCATAAGAAATACAGATTAATCTTTTTATATCATTATAAAGTACTTGTAAGCCTTATATTTCCTATGTTTACGTTTTCGGTCTGTCCACCAACAGACGCAATAATTGTACTATTAGAATATTTAGTTTTTTATTTGCTAAAATATCACTATATAAATAAATATATATACATATATATTATATATCTTTTAGTTCTGTAGCTATAGTTTTTATGGTTTATATATATATATATATATATATATATATATATATATATATATATATATATAAGAATCATTAATTTTAGTGTGAGTCGCTTGTTTTTGTTCTTTCGGGCTGCTATATATTTACTCTCCCTTTTCCTATTAAATGTTACCAAACATTACTGATACCAATGCCGTATCGTCCTAATTATTACATGGAATGTGTACGTCGCATTTTTTTCTGTGGGGGGAGGGTCGAAGTTGCTCTGTCCAATTCAACGAAATGATGAATAATTAATTACAGCCCCAAATGCTGTTGTTATGTCTAGTTACCTTCCCCCTCCCAAAGCTTGCCACAACATACCTCCCTTCCTGTCTAATCGCTACTACACAAAACAGAAGCCTGATTATGATAAGTGTTAAATAACTGTTTTTTTTTATCATACGATGTGAAATTACATCTTATCATATCATATCATATCTTATAACATCACTCCTTGCACTCATTCTCGCTTTTCGTAGTTTTGGTGCAGTCTAGATGATGCACAGTTACAATATTATTAAGTACTTTCCTTATTGTCACATTTTGTGTAACAGTAAGAACAGCGTATTTGCTACATATTAAAACAATAAGTAAGATATCATTAATTAAATAAAATTGGGGCTGAAGACAACATATTCAATACTGCACTTCTCCGACCAAATATAAAATAAATATTTACAATAATAAGACTAAACTGTCATCATGAATTATTATTGTTTGGATTTCAAATTATTAAACTGTAACTAATTGTACGTTTTTTATATCACAAGCATCCAAACTATAATAAAACAATATCACTGGGTAGCAGGTCACGGAGTTCTAACTATTCGTAATTGGCTTCGTAAGAGAAGCTTATCAATCCAGGAGCTGAAAAATTTCAATTTCGTACGTCCATATGTTTTTATTTCCGCACGATATCTCGACAAAAAGCTTACCTGTAGATTTTTCATGGAGCTCCATTTATCTTTATGCAACCTTTAGTTCTATAACTGAGCACGTGACTCCATAGTTTTTTAGCTGAGCGTTAGCTAATATTATTATATAGACCTTATGGTAAACCATGATAACAAGGAGAAAATATTAAAATAAATTATTTTGTAAGCTAACTGAATTCTACCTGTAAGATTTTTAAATATAGAGTAAAAAGAAAATTTGTAGAAACTAAATGTTAAAATTTAGTGACTTTTAGTTTTAAGCTGTTACCCGCGGCTTTGCACGCTTTTCGTAAGCATTTGCCCGTGTATGAGGTCTTCCGATTCAAGTGAAATATATTTCGAACGCCGAAGAAGAGTTTGCCTTGTAACCACGATCAAAGTAAATATACCAAAGTGTATGTTTATAGCCACTGTACACGTACATGTAATTTTTATAAAGTGGTCTAACACTCAAGCTTTCAGTTAAACAAGAAATTTATTGTATACAAATATACATCATAACTTAGCGCCTCCAAATACTGTTTGGGTATTTAATATACGTAACTTTCTCTTAATTGCAGTTTATATTGTACATAAGCTTTGTATATCTTGCAGTGCCGCCTGGTGGTGAATTACGTCAGTGGGCATAGCATATAAACCATCTCCATTGCAAATTGAAATACTTACAAATTTTTATAATAATCGGTTAAATAGTTTCTGAGTTTATCAATGTAATACATACAATCATCCTCTTTTATATATAAAGGGGTTTATTTAATTAATTATATTTGTGAAATGCTTAATAGGATTCTGTAAACATAGAGTTCCACATCTCATACGTCATCACAGAGCCATCCATTCCAGGAACAGCAAGCAAACACGAAATTACATAATATCCAAAGGCAGGGTTTGATTAAGCCTGAGGTAACAATATTATACGGCCTCTACGAAGCAGAGGTATCCTCTATATTGTATTTTATCATAATTTGTGGACCTTCCGAACTTTATGGATTAAAGTGTGTAAATTTGACATGAATCTGGTTGAGTGATTAAAAGTTTTCTCTAGCATCAGCCTTTTAGTATTTCAAATTTATATATAATTAGATTCCTATATCAAACCGTACATTACTAAAACCAAGTATTTTCATATTTTTCATACTTAAAATGATAATAGATAATACTCAAAACCTCATATATTAAATTTAACTGGGCCATAAAAAGCGTGGGATTACTATTAATGATGATGGTGTTAATGTGAGTAGTGAGTGCTGTATTCATACACAGGATATATGTATTACTTTAAATTTTTGTGACTATATAATGTATATTACAGCTTGATTACGAAAGATAAACTAATATAATCCATCGCGCATAGGGAGGGCTGAATAGACTCGACGGGGAACCATTTAGTTTTAAAAAGCCAAACCGTTCTCTCGATCCAAAGATGACATTACATTTTGGATATGTATTCAATATATTTAAAAGAAACGAGGCTAGACCTTTTTAACAGAGTATTGTTTTATTGAAGTATTTTAACGATATAATTCATAATGAAAATGACACAGAATACTTAATTTGGCTAATTATAATCAAATGAACGATTTAAAAATTATTAATAAAATCAAAATAATAATTTCTCAATATATTTGTTTTCCAATTGGAAAAGTAATAAGATTTAGACAGATCTCTCTTACTCGTGTTAAATATATTGTTTCCTTATTGTATTTTTTTTTCATTCATCCTAATACGACTAGATGATTATAAAATAGTTTTTATAGTAATATGGTTTTACGCCTGGTGACTTCTACCTAGGCCTGGACGCTATCAGAGTAAGGCCAGGTTCTAAAAACCTGAATTATGGGTTTTATTTAAAATAAAAATATTTTTCAAAGCTTGAATCCTTTCATGAATATGAGCACTGATTGTGAAGGTGTGGTGAGGTATTACCAGCTAGAACTGGAGTGACAGTACGGTATTTTCCTTAACTAAAAATCAAAAATTAATTTAATTTAATTTAATTTTCTATACAAATCGTGATAAGATGGCCAAAAAAAGATAAGGACAAGACTATTCCAATTAAGAAAATATGTATGTGTGTATATATATATATATATATATATATATATATATATACATGAGTAAATTCATGAATTCTGATTTCTCTTTTATCGATATCATTTTTTAAAATTTAATACAAATAAAATTATGTATTAAATTTCGAAGCCGGTATTTTCTTATAAATTAATAAATTGCCAATATAAAAGGTGATTTTTTTATTGGTGCGGTTTTTAAAAATAAATAAAAAAATGAAAAACAACTTGCATTGACATAAAAATGCATTTATTTGAACTAAAGTGTCATGACATTAACATTTAAAAATCATTTCTGGCATATGGGCTCCATTTCGTTCGCGTAGAAAGCCCAATCGAGAAGTCCAATTTTCGAATACTCTTTCCAGCAGCTGTGGTTGAATTCCGCCAATAACTCGACGAATCTTAGCTTCCAAGTCATTTAAAGTTTGTGGCTTGTCAGCGTATACTTGAGACTTAACATATCCCCGCAGAAAGTAGTCTGTTGGCGTGATATCACACGACCGTGGGGGCCAGTTGACACTGCCAGATGATACGTTCACCAAATGTTTCTGCCAAGAGGCCAATTGTGTCGTTTGCCGTGTGGCACGTCGCGCCGTCTTGTTGGAACCAGACATTTTCTAAATCCACTTCAAGTTCGTTTAGCTGAGGAAAGAAAAAGTCCCGTAACATTGCCCGATAGCGTTGACCATTTACCGTGACAGTCTGGCCAGCATTGTATTTAAAAAAATAAGGGCCAATAACACCACCTGCCCAAATGGCGCACCAAACGGTAAGTTTTTGTGGATGAAGGGGCATACCAACAAATTCTTTTGGGTTTTCATCACGCCAAATCCGACTTTTCTGTTTGTTGACAAAGCCGCATAACCAGAAATGAGCCTCATCACTGAAAAAAAATCTTGCCTGCGAAACCTGGGTCACGTGTTATCTTATGTTGAGCCCATTCAACGAAATCAAGACGCTTGCGATAGTCTAATCGTTTCAGTTCTTGCACCAACTGAATCTTGTATGGATATAGGCGTAGATCCTTCCGTAAAATATTCCATAGAGTTGAGTAGCAGATCGCTAATTGCTGCGCACGATGACGAATCGACACACTTGGATCCTCTTCAACACTATGAGCAACAGCATCAAAAGCCTCTTCGGTCCTTACTGTGCGGCGTCTCTGCCGATGCTTGTCAACAAGAGTGTGGATATTACGAAGACGATTAACCAAAGCTCGAATACCTGACTCTGATGGACGATTATGAGGTCCGTAAATCGGATGAAGAGCTCGGTAAGTTGCCCGAACAGAACTGCGGTTTTCAAAATAAATTTGCACTATTCGCAAACGCTCTTCTTTTGTAAGTCTGTTCATGGTTACTATACAATAATACGCACTAGACAATACAAATATCGAAATGACATAATATATAATAAACAAAGATCAGCTGTTTTATTCAAATTTAATTGTTGTGTTTAATAGTGGTGCCAACTTAAAAACCACACCAATAAAAAAATCACCCTTTATAAGTACCAGTTCTCTATTTACTCCTTTAGTCATTTGTTCTTCTGAATATTTCTTGATTCAACTATCATAATTAAAAAATCAATTACAATAATAATTTGATAACTTTTAAGACCCACCAAATTTTATAGAGTAACATTAGAGACCTATAGATTGTGTCATTATTCTTCTGTTTATAATGCATCTAAAATAAGGTGTCACTTGCTAGTGGTTTCGATTCAAAATTATCTTCAAGCCAACCTATTTTTGTAGGGGGATTAAAATGTTCATGGAACAAAAAACCCTTAAGCTGGTCATATAAACATGCCCCAAAGTTCATCTCTATTTATAAGAAAATTAATAAAAGGGTTGGGACTCTAGAACTACGGCACATGACATTTTCTTTAATCTCAGGCAACATAACAGTTCCACTACCTTTTTAAGTATATTGTAATTCCAGCAGGCTTTACAATACTTATTTTGGTACATTTCTGAAACTTTTATAACCACTGCAAGATTTTATAACTAAATATTTCGTTTTATGGGTAAAAAATAATAATTGTAAGCACTTCTCAAAAATTCTATTTTATTAATATAATTATAGAAATTGTTTTGTGGTGAGTTCATATAAATACATTTTGGAGTTCAACGACAGTTTTTAGTGCTGTTAGCTCGCTATGACTTGATGCTCGTCACTATATGATAGGAACGATAGCAATGACTAATATAAATTAATTTATGTTACATGACTATGTACACTTCATCCAAAAATCTAAATTTTAAATACTTTTTATCTAAACCTATAAAGATTGAATTACGTTATGTTACTTAGATAATTAATTATGGTCAGTATTAGGTAGATGTTGAAACCCTCAAATGAAACTCAGGCTTCATCAGATAACTGCCGTTTACTGCACGTGATAAAACGCGCTGATGGCAATAGCTTCTAATGACGGTGTAAAACTAATGAGACCTATACGACCACTTTACTATTAGTATAACGAGGCCAGTATAATGTCATAAGACGATACGAGACCTGTACGAGTACATTATAGTTTGGAAAATGAGGGCTGTAAAGTCTCATGAGACAATGCGTTCCTACAAGGTTATATGAGTAATTAACTAATCGTTAAACGAGACCAGTGCGATCTCATGAAATAATGCGCTTACTCAGACCTATAAAATTAACTTACTTATTTATAGCAAATGTGGCCAATGTAACCTCATCACAGGATTTGAGATTAATCCACTCGTTTCTAAAATTGTAATTACGGTGTACCTCATTAAACACATCAAAAATGCTTTTGTAAATTTTATTACGAGTATGAAAATAAAGGCGAAAAATTAAATAGATAAAAGTATAAGGTTTGAATACAGTGAATGTGTAGTTTTACTTTTTATAAGTGTGTATATTATAAAGGGCTGAATGGGTATCAGTGTAAGTAAGAACATTGAAATTACTTTATCATTTTATAACAAATAAATATTTATACCTAAGTAGCTTTTAATATATATATTTTCATAAGTAAAATATGGAATAAGATTTAATGTTAAAACTAAACTATAGACGAAACACAATTTAAATCATTAATTGCCTAGTGACAAAGATGGTTGTAAATCTTAACGGAACGTTGCACACCTCCACCGTTGAATATGTTGTATATATTTTGTAATTTTACTTTGTAAAATCAAATCTGAGAAAAAGTGGGCAGATTTCTTTTCATCTAATGAGATGGAAGATAAATAAGTACAAATAAGAGTGTTTTCCTCAATGACAAATATAGGCGCTTCTAATGATCGGTTTTTAATACAAACCCGAGATTGAATTTTACGACGAACTAATAATCTATGCGTGAATCAGTATACTTACTAAATATCTACAATAACTTAACTGTACAAAAAACGTCGTAACCTCAATTATGAAATCTGTGAAACTAACTTCGACATAGTTAATAACTACAAAAAACTACCTCTAGATACCCATAAAACGTACCCCAGGTTACCCCAAGTTGTTCCAAAATTCAGTTATTCATTACTTTTCACTTTTGTTAAATATTAAATTATATTTCAACACTCCACATTTAACACATTCAAACAAACTACTGATGGCAGTAAGATAGTCTATGAAATGAACCGTGAATGTCCTCATTGCTTTTATGCAGGAATTTAATGTGGTGGTTTCTTTAATGTTTGAAATGGTTCCATGTTAAATGAAAAATATCTCAATTGACCTTGGGGATTAAGGTGAACTGGTTTTGTGAATGATGCAGCCCTGGCGTAATTCTGAATGTTTACGTATTATTGAAGAGTACCTGCGGGATTCGAGTGTCTTTAACTATCTGCGCGAATCTGTTGAACCTAAATAGCCGAGTTACTAGTATTTTAAAGAGGTCTCAATGGAGGAGACTATGAAGTTATAGACCCTCATTTTTTGTTCAAGTTATTCTGATAAAAGAGTACTTTCATAGTTTTAAGTAAGTTTTTAGGGAAAAGAAATTGGGTGACGACCAACATCAAACTTCGTGTTCCAAGATTAGCATTCCTGATAATGTTGAAGTTTCCGTACCTGAGAACCCATAATTTTTGGAAATGAGCTCGACAATAATTTTCCAGTTTATGTAATAAACCCTTACAATGAAAACTTTAGGGAGGAGGTGATTATGATAAAGTCCTGGACTCTGATAAAGTCTGGAGGGTGAAGGTAATCTGGTAATAGAATACAACCATGTAAGTTTTTAAGCAGCAGTTTTTAGGGAAATGAAAGTGGTTGGTTATCTACATGAAACTTTTCCTTCCAAGATTAGTATTACTGATAATATGCAATTTTCCACACCTGAAAACTTTAGTTTAATAATTTTAATATTCTATATATCTTGTACCTTAAATCACAGTGTTTAAGAAAAATATGCATGAACTTAATATAATTCTAAATGTGTCCAAGACTGACCTTTTAGACCATAACACTTTTTATGTAATATGTGTTAGTGACCACTGGTTGAATAGGAATGAATATTCCTTGTACAATGTAAATGAATATAAGCTTAGAAAAAACTTATGTAGAGAAACATTTAAGAATTGGTATGTTGCTGACTGTGTTTATGTTTCATATATACCTCTTGACCTTAACAATCATTGCTCTGAAAAAAGGGTTGAGGCCTGTAAAGTCAGGTTAGTTGAGGTAACCTGATTATTGTCAATTTTTATAGATTACCTGATAGTGAAGTTTACTGCTTTTTAGAAAGCCTTGAAGTAATTTTAGCAAATTAAGCTCTATAAACATGATGCAGTGGTATGTGTATTATTATTCTCATTGTATACAGATGAATTAGGTTTAGTACGTTCAGAAGGATTCTCCATACTTCTTTGATGTCTTTATGTAGTATCCCTTCTTCATGAATAAAAGATTAAATTTTCGTGTTTTCAGATGATAAAATCTACAGAATAAAAACATGGTTCGACTGTAAAACCAAGTGACGGCAATTAAACGAATGTAATATTTACAGGTTAATGTCTGTGGCAGGTCTTATATATAACCATTTTGTAGCTGACTACTTCACTAACTCGTTTTACAGCAACAAATCATATCGGAGAGAAATTTCGGTGTTAAAAAGAACAATTACGCAATATGTAGGGTCTCCTTACAAACTGTGGGGTTTTATACATTTTTAAAGGACAAACATTTAATGTAACCACGGTCTAATTCATACCGTTATTTATACATCTGCCTGTTGTGTCTCCATACAGTTCTGGTAGCACAAAAAACTTATTTATGTCAATCCAAGCTAGTGACTTTAGTACAAACACTTGAAAGCTTAATTAATTAATTTATGTTTTTTCTTGTCTCAATCAGGCGGGATTAATAAAAGTTTTAACTAAGGCTTCAATAAAATGTCATATAATATATGGCTGGTTCTCTTTTATATTTTTATAATTAATTAATTTACATGGCTAATTGAGTTTGGCATCAATAACGCCCACCAAAAGCAGACTGACGGTATCCAAAGCGCACGGTGTTAACTGCAACATAAATAGATTAAAACAAAGAACTTTCAACGTTCAGACTCTGTTATACAGTTTGCTGCCATACGTTTACGTGTCTAACGGTCTGCTTAGGTCTGTAAAGCTAAACAGATATGGCTTGTAAAAGTAACCATGTAAGTACAGAGTGTTCTCTAACTCTCTGAACAAAGGTAAATCACATTATTGCTCAGATGAAGACAAACAAATTTCACCATATAAATATGGGTCTCCTGTGCTTAGTTTTCTATCTACCTGTATATATGTGTATTTTATAAACAAATTTATCTTACAAACTAACAAGTTGAATCTTATCAAATTTCATTCAAGTATTAATGTACAGTTTAAATCCAGCTCACCTTCCTCTTAATGCATATTCTGAAATCTAATGCTGTTACAAAGCATATATATTTTATATTTTGTAAACTAGAAATGATGTTTCGTTTTTAGCTCCTGTATCGTTTAGATATCTTCAGGCAAATATGGCTCCAGATTCTACAAGTCAAGTCTGTAACAGCATCAAATTCCAGTGTCCAGTGTCTGTAACGCTGCATTAAGAGGAAGGTGACCTAGAGCTAAACTCAACATTCATATTAAATTAACCCTCACCTCTATAGCTACTTTGTGTGTTGATTCAAGTGTTTAAGGTAGTAAGGCCAGTTATTACAAAACTATCTTTAATATTTAAAAATTGTTTGCCAATAAACCTTTTCAATTTTAATATCTTAAAAAATAGCTATTTGACTAAAAAATTAAAAGAATAACTGTTTTATGGATAGTATCCAAAATCTGCGCCATATGGTTGTGACTAGGATCTGTTTATTTATTTATGCTGAAGCTTTATTGTGGTGTATTTAAAAGAAATAAAACTTTTAGAGTACAACATTTAACCATACTTAATAGTCATACCAACTGCGACATCTCTATATACAAAGATAAACTTATAACTGTTATTATATATATATATATATATATATATATATATATATATATATATATATATACATATAAATAGCATAATATTCTATGATATTCATATATAGCAGTACATAGCAGTAATATTCTATGTAAAGTTATAAATTAACCTCAATTCTGCATTACAATACATTAAAAACTTTAACACTAGCGTAAAAAGAATCATGAAAGAAACATACAACTCTGTACTGTAAATTACACAGCAAACAGCCACCCCAGTAGATAAATTCCAAACTACAGGGTTATCTAAAAGGTATTTACATGCAACATGAGTATGGAATATCTTGTGCTTATATTTCCAAAAAGACTAAAACAAAATTTACAATTTTAATAATTGAGAAATAATTATCAAATATCACTGTACCATGATATTAAAATCACTGAGTAATTCAATACTAACATTTGTAAGTTATTTAATTTTCTAAATTTATTGTGAAAATATGAATGATGGATATAGTATTAACGATAATAAATATGACTCAACAAGTGGTAGACATCAAAGTTGTATTAACTAATTATTATCACAATCAAGAGCAATGATGCATTGTCTCCTGAACTCATACCGGTTCTGTGTCACGCTTATCTCATCTTCCACTGAGTTATGTAGCGTAATAGATTGAATTAGGTGAGATGAGTCGTGTACCACCGTCCTTACACCACACAGAATGATCAAATGACGCTATGGCTTTTTTGATACATCAGACATTTATGCCTGATATTATCATACATCCACTATCTATCACTGGATTGGACAATTATTATAACAATGGATAAATTTCGTCTGGAGTATGGGTTTTTCACTAATTCCCAAATTTACCAAATTTTAATTTTTAAACGATTACAAATTTAAAATTTTACTGGCCTTTTTTGTAAGACTTGTAAAATTTTTACTGTTCATATCATTTTCAAAACTATATAACTTTCGGAATTTACAGCCTTTAATATACAATATTTAATTTGTTTAAAATAAGGGTCTTGAGTGAAGAAAAATAGTGTACTAATTATAGCAAATTTTTATAAAAACACGCCCATGCGTTTGATCATGTCTGTTCTCACCTACACGTACACGCACATACTTGTGCAAGCACGCATGTAAGGGCTAATAACAATTTCCCAAAAACCGTTAAGAATCGGAGAATAACTACACGACGCCTTATTTTGGATCTAGGTTAGAGATAATGCAGGTTTAAACCTAGTTTGTGACCGCAACACCTCTTATCGTAACCATCACCGACATCGTACTATCTCGACTCACCTTCTTATACTGTTTCATAAACTAGGATATGTTGGTTCATAGTCTAAACAAAATGTACTTGACACATATCTTGTAAGTTGAAAAGACCTTGTGATCAATTTGTTTATGACTTACTATAGAAACTTATGAGAACGTGCTAAATAAGGGTTAAAAGGGAATCACCCTCTGCTTGAAAATATGAAACTAAAAATCAAATCCATAATTTAATTTATTCTATAAATAGAGAAAATACAATTATAATAGAATTTTAAAAATCTGTTTAGACCTATTTCAATTACAACAACACAAAACTATAACGCATAAAACTGCACCTTATATGTATTGCTATAATTTCAGATACATTATCTGCTTCTTTGTACATTTCTACAAAGCTTCATATGAGAATTTAATGACAAATTCAAGTTTTTATAAAGTGACAGAACGACTTGCCGGATATTAATTCCGCATATCCACAAAATGTTATAATATCCGGTTGATCTTAACAACTTGTAGTAAACTGTAGAAATAACCATTTACGACACATTAAAAGTATCAGTTAACGGTGCAAAATGTCGCAGTTTATTGCTCGTATTACCGAGCCGGTGACTCGTCACGAGAGAATGGTTCGGTGTAATTAATTACTAATGATCGATTCTGTTTTAATTAAACAATATAATACAGGTACATATATTTTTAATTACTGTGCTGTATATATCAATGTTAAACACACGCCATTTGTCTAAGGATTAGTAATTTATTAAAGATTTGACTTGACTTAAACTTTGTTTATATGAACGAGCGTTAGCAAAACTTATTTCTCGAGGAGCTGAGAAATTATATTTCTGTCCGTCTATTTGTATGTTTGGAAAATATATCAAGAAAGAAGTAACCTACAGACATAAATGTATGAAGCTTCATTTCTATACAGGCAATATCGAGTTCGATTATGATGCATGTTACTCCATGATATTTGGCTGAAATAAACATGATGGCAAAAGGAGTATCGTAGAAAAATCTATGTCTAAACAGACTAAGAAGAATCATATTAATTTTTAAAGTCACATCGCAACACATTTCTGTCGAGAAATAAACGATGGACTTGAAATTTTGTTTGCAACTTCAACGGAACCTGTCTCGCAATTTGTGTATTAATAACGTAATAACGTAAAGACGAGGTCAGAAAAAGTATCTTAAACGAAAACGGTTAGAGTTATAACGAAAAAACGAAATACAACCTCCTTAAATCACGTACATGGAATCTGTGTCAAAAAATTTCATCCAGTTTAAGGAACAAAATGCGCCAAAACTGGAGGACCCAGTTTCAAATCTCAAAACTTCCTAAGGTAAACCTATGACATATGGCAAATTGTTTCAAAGTGCTTTTTGACAGAATCACTGCAGTGAATTTTGTTTAATAAATATTTTATCATTTCAAAATAGCGGCTTTAAAACATAAACACGTCGAGCTTTTCCTCAGAACCTTGTATTTTCTACAAATTATAAAAGTAAATAAGTGAAAACTGAGAACTCTCAATATTCAATAAATGCATTTTAAAATTTAATTTATTAAAAAACTATTTAATTCGTTCAATTAGTTCACCTTCTTAAAAATATCTCATTTTAAACGTCTTTTAAAGCGATTTATATTCAAAGTGTGTATGATCTATAAAATGTTTTAGTGAGACATAAAAACTGATATTATTATTAAATATGAAAGAGTATTTATCCATAACGTGGAATTTGTGTGAACAGTGTTCAACCAGTATTTAAAAAATTCAAAGTGGGAAACTGAAACATAAAAATTTAAGGATTTAAACACTATTACCTATTTATATATTTTAGCTTATTTACTCTCACTGTACAAATTAAATATATTACGCTGAAAATAGATATTTGTCTTATTACAACCAATTTAACCTTTCACAAAATAATTATCTTTTAAAGTTAGTTAATTTTTGTTAGTAAATTGGTTGCAAACACGTTTTTTAAGGGTGTAAACTTAATTTGGTTATAGAAGCGTTGCTTTTAATTGCACTTAAGTTTGAACTTTGAATTTTAAAAGCTGCAAACATACGTTACAAAATAATACAAAAATACCTTGAACAAACATTTTGTCAGATTACTTACCCCCTTAGCAGTAACTTATTCAAGAAACTTTTTTCACTTTAATTAATTATTTTGTGTACACTTACATACCGTATATAATTTTAACATTTCAAGTGTAACTATAGGGCAAGCAATTATATACCACTTAATGAAGTGTCACTACTTGCAACCTCATTTAGCTACTAAGCTGCTTTAAAACTGCTTTAATTATGTTGTTTGTATAATAGCTCTTTCCCGTTCCTTTGTTTGGCATAGCTCTGATTATATAACCGGTAAAACTGTGTAAGATATAAGCCTCAATGTAATTTTTTAATTTATTGAAATCTAATATTTTTAAGGTTAAATGTAAAGGCAGATTATGTCATGTAATTAACAGGATACAAATGGTGGAAATGAGTTAAAATTTCTTTGACCTAAATAAAAAAAAATTATTTTCACAATGATTATTTAATGTACTTAAAATATTTTAATGTTAAAAATGCTAAGATTATAACTTCATCTTCAGATAATCGTAGATTAGACTTAAAATATCAGCTTTTACGAAATATTGACAATCATTATTGTTATTAGTACAGCTTTATTTTCATTTCAACAAAAATATAACTATTGACTCTTGAAACTAATAACCGAGTATTACAAAAAGATTCATTACATACCACTGCGTTTTGAAAACAATAACAGTGTAATTCCAATCATCAGGGACTTAGGTGTTTAGTATAAGTTCAGGAATAAATGTTTTTGGGGTATTTTTAATCTATAAAAACTATAACTAGCAAAAGTTAGTTAGTGTATAAACAATACTCCAAACATTTAAGGTGCTTATCAAAGTTATTACAATATTCGACAATATTACATAGTTTGTATAATATTAGAGGACATGTGTTAAAAAACTAGGTAGCACTAGATAACTAGGTAAACAGGTAAGGTTTGCTAGAATATAAACTAAGTGTCCCATTACGTTAGGTCTTCTCTTCCTTTTGCATTTATAACGAGTTCGTACTATCTTTTGACACAGGGTTTGATGTATTTATGGATCCCATTAGCTCTAACAATCAAAATATTCAGGCCGTTATTTCAGTTAAGATGAAGTATTTAACCGTGTTTTGATTGAAATAAAGTTACTAAAACAAACTTAATTTTTTAATTTGTACTGCAACTATTATATATATTATTATTAAATATGTCTGGAATTATTTAAATCAATGAAAGATTTGTATTTGTTTACTTTCTTTAAACTCCATTAAATATAGAGTTTATCTTTATGTTAGAATAATAAATCGTAAACTAAAACCCTTTTAAATTTCTTTTATTTCAGACACGTGTTTCGGTATAAAACATCTTTAGTGTGAACATTAACCTCTAATTAAATAATAAACAAAACAATACATATACACCTGTCGACTATTTAAACAGATGTTAAACTTATATTGACACAGTTGTAATTTTGATTAAGATTCTGTGTTTAATATTTTTTCAAAGATAAGGATTTGTTTTATTTTTTTAAATTGCTATTTAATATGTTGTGAGGATCTTTGTTATAATTTAGATAACTATGTAATTCTTCTTTCGTGTTTAATTTTTCTCCTTTCCTTTCGATATCCAAAATGTCCATGTTATTTTCAATATTTTTGTAGTTATGTCCAGTTTCTAATAAATGTTCAGCGAAATTTGATTTTATTGTAGACATGTTATTTGTTTTTCAAAGCTTGTATATGTTCTTTAAACCTTTTATTAAAATTTCTGCCAGTTTGTCCAATATAATAGCTTTCACAGTCACTACAGTTAATTTTGTATACTCCACATTGTTTGTATAAATCTTGTTTGTCATCTTTTGGCTTACTTTGTTTTCAATTAGTTTAAACGTGTTATTTCTTGTTTTGTAACTGATGGAAAATTTTGAATTTTGAAAGGTTTTTCGAACAGCTTTGTTGATTTTAGTATTGAAAAGGTACACATATATATTTCCGAATTTCATTATTATTAGGATTAGGCCGTATTGTGTTGGTTTTACTGATTTTTTTTTGTTTTCTTCTGAATCATTTTGTCTACAAATATGGGGTTGATATCCATTTTTGACAGCTTGATATTTTATGATTTTCATTTCTTTAGTTTTATTTTCATCACTCATTGGTATATTTAACATTCTGTTTATCATTGAGTGAAATGCTGCTAATTTGTGTTTTCCATGGATGGTTAGAGGTTGATGGTATTAGAAGATCTGTTTGGGTTGTTTTTCTATAAATTTCAAATGAGTGGTTTCCATTAAGATTAGAAATGCTTATATCAAGAAAGTTAATTTTGACTTTTTTGGATTTCTTTTGAAAACTTAATTGTTGGGGATATAGAATTGAGGAATGTTAAAAACTGGTCTGCTTGCTTCTCATCTCCTTTGAAAAGACATAAGATATCATCAACATATCTAAACCGGTAAATTATTTTATCTTTAAATGGATTAGTAACACTCATTATTTTGTTGTTTTCTAAATGTTGCATATATATATATTTGCAAGAAGGCCTGAAAGAGGAGATCCCATTGCCAACCCATCTTCTTGTTTGTAAAAAGTCCTTTTTGTATTGAAAATAATTTTGATTAACAGTAGATTTTGTGTCAATGATAAAATATCGTCAATTTCATTCATTTCAAGTTGAGTGTATTTTATTAGATTATCTTTTAGAATTTGAATTGTTTTCTTGTTTTGGAATGTTCGAGTACATGTTGTTAACATCAAAGGAAATGAAGAACGAGCTTAATGGAATTTGAATGTCTTTAATTTTGATTTGCCAGATTACTTGAATTTAATATACTGTAATTGTCTTCAAATTGCATGTTGGTTTTTATTTTGTTATTTAAAAAATTTACATACCTTGTAAGTAGGAGCGTTACGAAAGTTGACAACTGGTTCTAATTGGAATATCCGGTTTATGAGTCTTTGGTTGACCTTTTAGTGTAGGAGCTTTTGGATTTGTCATTTTGAGTTGGTATTGCTCTGCTTTTGTTAAACTTTTGCATTTAGCTATTGTTGAATTTATAAGTTTTGTGTATTCTTGGGTTGGGTCCTTTTTTAATTTTTTTAAGATTGTTGCTGTCAATGAATGTTTCAATCTTTTGTTGATATGTTTGGCTGTCGATAATTACTACTGTATTCCCTTTGTCGGCCTTTGATATTATACAGTTATTATCTTTTAGTTTTCTTGAGATGGACGATACTAAACTTCATATCATTATTTGATGTTTTAATGAATTTGGGAATTTGTACTTTTAAATTACTTTTGTTTAGTTCATGGACAAGATTATAATCGGAAAGGTTTCTTGGAGTTCTGAGTCTGTTTTTTCTTTATGGCTGTTTTCTAAATTGATAGGTCATCTTTGATTATTGGTATTTTTATGATCCAGATTTATATTATAATATGAGGGATTTATCTAACAGTGCCATCTCATCATCATTAAATTTGATAGACGATAAGTTTTTTATTCTTGGGCAGAAATCTTGATTATCATCCAATGTATAGTGTTTTGAATAATTGTCTTCCTGTGAGTTAATCAATTTATTAATCTTCTTAAGATGAACTTGTTTTTTTCTTCATGATGATGGTTTTGATCCATTGCTGTGTATTAATATCAATTTCTTCAATGCTGTCTTGGTGAAATGTTAATTTAATTTCTGTTTTTATTTCTTCGATTGATTTGTTCATTATATTCATTTTTGCATATAAACTGTTCATTTCTTCTTTTATCCATATTATTTTTCCCTCTTTGCAATGCTTTAAGAGCAGCTCTTGATGTAGATTTTGTATTTAATTGAACGTAATTGGGAATAATATTTTCGTTCAGGCATAACTTATTGAACTGTATATCTTCTTTTACCTTTGCTAAATTAAGTGAGAGGTATTTGTATTTGTGGACAATGGATTGGTTGTTAGTCATATCTGTTATGTTATGAACTCCACATTATAGGGTTATCTTTATGTTAGAATAATAAATCGTAAACTAAAACCCTTTTAAATTTCTTTTTATTTCAGACACGTGTTTCGGTATAAACCATCTTCAGTGTGAACATTAACCTCTAATTAAATAAACAAACAAAACAAATAAATATACACCTGTCGACTATTTAAACAGATGTTAAAACTTATATGACACAGTTGTAATTTTGATTAAGATTCTGTGTTTAATATTTTTTTCAAAGATAGGATTTGTTTTATTTTTTAAATTGCTATTTAATATGTTGTGAGGATCTTTGTTATAATTTAGATAACTATGTAATTCTTCTTTCGTGTTTAATTTTTCTCCTTTCCTTTCGATATCCAAAATGTCCATGTTTATTTTCAATATTTTTGTAGTTATGTCCAGTTTCTAATAAATGTTCAGCGAAATTTGATTTTATTGTAGACATGTTATTTGTTTTCAAAGCTTGTATATGTTCTTTAAACCTTTTATTAAAATTTCTGCCAGTTTGTCCAATATAATAGCTTTCACAGTCACTACAGTTAATTTTGTATACTCCACATTGTTTGTATAAATCTTGTTTGTCATCTTTTTGGCTTACTTTGTTTTCAATTAGTTTAAACGTGTTATTTCTTGTTTTGTAACTGATGGAAAATTTTTGAATTTTTGAAAGGTTTTTCGAACAGCTTTGTTGATTTTTAGTATTGAAAGGTACACATATATATTTCCGAATTTCATTATTATTAGGATTAGGCCGTATTGTGTTGGTTTTACTGATTTTTTTTTTGTTTTCTTCTGAATCATTTTGTCTACAATATGGGGTTGATAATCCATTTTTGACAGCTTGATATTTTATGATTTTCATTTCTTTAGTTTTATTTTCATCACTCATTGGTATATTTAACATTCTGTTATCATTGAGTGAAATGCTGCTAATTTGTGTTTCCATGGATGGTTAGAGGTTGATGGTATTAGAAGATCTGTTTGGGTTGTTTTTCTATAAATTTCAAATGAGTGGTTTCCATTAAGATTAGAAATGCTTATATCAAGAAAGTTAATTTTGACTTTTTGGATTTCTTTTGAAAACTTAATTGTTTGGGGATATAGAATTGAGGAATGTTAAAAACTGGTCTGCTTGCTTCTCATCTCCTTTGAAAAGACATAAGATATCATCAACATATCTAAACCGGTAAATTATTTTATCTTTAAATGGATAGTAACACTCATTATTTTGTTGTTTTCTAAATGTTGCATATATATATATATTTGCAAGAAGGCCTGAAAGAGGAGATCCCATTGCCAACCCATCTTCTTGTTTGTAAAAGTCCTTTTTGTATTGAAAATAATTTTGATTAACAGTAGATTTTGTCAATGATAAAATATCGTCAATTTCATTCATTTCAAGTTGAGTGTATTTTATTAGATTATCTTTTAGAATTTGAATTGTTTCTTGTTTTGGAATGTTCGAGTACATGTTATTTGGTAAAAGGTTTAAAGAACATATACAAGCTTTGAAAACAAATAACATGTCTACAATAAAATCAAATTTCGCTGAACATTTATTAGAAACTGGACATAACTACAAAAAATATTGAAAATAACATGGACATTTTGGATATCGAAAGGAAAGGAGAAAAATTAAACACGAAAGAAGAATTACATAGTTATCTAAATATAACAAAGATCCTCACAAACATATTAAATAGCAATTTAAAAAATAAAACAAATCCTATCTTTGAAAAAATATTAAACACAGAATCTTAATCAAAATTACAACTGTGTCATATAAGTTTAACATCTGTTTAAATAGTCGACAGGTGTATATTTATTTGTTTTGTTTGTTATTTAATTAGAGGTTAAATGTTCACACTGAAGATGGTTTATACCGAAACACGTGTCTGAAATAAAAGAAATTTAAAAGGGTTTTAGTTTACGATTTATTATTCTAACATAAAGATAACCCTATAATGTGGAGTTCATAACATAAAAGAGTTTATCTTTATATTCAATTCTTTAAAATATTATTAATTTTATTTCTTTTTCTAATTTTAGTTCTTCCAACTATTTTAGATAATGAAAACATTAATTTATTACATTAGATTAATAGGTTGCATTTAAACTAAACTTTGTTACATACAATATACAGTATTTATTTTGCTTCAATAATTATATGTTATGATTTTCTACTAGGGCGTTACCTTCAATCAAAAAGGTTTTTAGAAGGAAGATGATGCTTGGCAAGGACAAGTTGCAACTGTACCTTCAATTGCAAACACTACCTATAAAGCATTGTTTCTCAGAATTAAATGGAAAAGAGATGTAAAGAGAAAATATTACGAAAGTATTATCTTACAAGTAATACATTTATACCCTTACGAACAAGATGTTGATTCGTACGAAGAGCCAACTGTAGATAAGCACACCATACTTAATGCGTCGTGAGTATTGAACTGGATTAAACTAGTTCGTAAATTCTTTAACTCTTTTATAACGTTAGAACATCAGTTTATGCTTGCTGAAGAGATAGCGTTTAAAAATGTTTTTAATAACTTCAAAATTGAAACAAATTAAAGTTAAATTGTAGTTCAAATTTTAGTGTTAACGTGAAATGAATGTTGAAAGATTAAATAGTCCAAATAGATCGGTACAGATATTCAGTGGTAAAGTGGAGAAGGGGTTTACCTATTACTGTCAAGAGATGATAATGTCTCAGAATGCTCCATCACGTCAGGTATGTTACTGCGGCTCATAGTACATAGTAATGAGATGCGTGGTAAAGGTCAAACTTATTACGATTTCTCAGAAGAGCAATTCATAGTCTTCAAAATGCAGTAATACAAAGTGGAAAATGTCACATGTTTACCATTGAGACCATCGAATAGAAGCTGACATATATTACGCATAATTTTGCTATTAGAAATTTTAACCGAACCTTGATTTATAAAAATGTGTAAAACCGCTCATAAAATTATAAAATTTTTAATTTAAATATGATGTTAATAACCTGTTACTAAATTATATTTAAATACGCAACGCAAATCTAAGACAACGTGACCTGATATCCTTTTTAATGCAGTTGAAATTCGATGTAATATACTAAGCTTTATAACGCTCAATTTTGCTTTTTCTATTAATGTGATCTATAAATAAATGTGCGCTAAAATAAATTTGGGAAGAGAAAACACAGAAGGCGACCGGGTCAACTGTTGTAGAGCGCGCACACACACACACACACACACGTTTGTAATCTTCTCTAACTAAGATTAATAACGATAACTAGCCGTAGATAACTACCGTAATTCTCAATTTATTTAAAGATTAGTTTTAATAAATTGAGAAATTACTGTAGTTATCGTATTCCCAAGCCGCGTTACATTGCATAAACTTTCATGTCCAAACATGTAAAACTCTCTCTGGAATTCAAGTTAATTCAATATTTTAATTATAGTACTTGCCGTATAAGGTGAAAAACTAATCACTTAGTACCCAGAAACTGACTGCTTTTACTAGAAGTATTATATTTATACGTGTGTTATTACAGGGAAAAGTTATTTGAATCAAAACAATTATTTGACGTAAACACAATTTCATTCATAATGTTTATTTAAGGGTTTGAAGCGATTCCACTGTGTAACGAAGACATAAACTTGCATCAAACATATTAGAAATGTACATACATTAGTTTCAGCTGGCATGAAGATTTTTCTTCTCAGATTATCTTTAATAATATGATCGTCTATGAGGAAATCTGAGGTGATAAGTTTAAAATCGCTTACAAGAATTAAATTGATGTTAATAATTTAGTCTACAATTGAAGGCGTATAAGAAACAAATTTATAATGTAATGTAATTGCTTTTGGTGTCAGCCTTAACTAGGTTGTTCAGACTTAAACCGTTCTCAAACTGACTCAATAGGACTAGTCATTAGTTAAAATAGTCTCGGAACTAAGAATTGACAGAATGATGTTTACAAGGTGTTTCGTATACATCTAAAATCTAAGTAAACCGGTTTTAATTTCATAAAATTTCAGTCTTAAGTACAATATGAAAGTTATGAAATATTTAAAACACGATCTATATAATAATAGGTAAATAAAATTATTGGATGTCGTTTTAAATAGCAAATTGAATATATAATTCAATTTAAACATATTTCACTAGCGTGTAACTTAAAATAAAATTGGTATTTGAGTAAGGTGTTACTTTAAAAATTCGAGAGAAGATCACTTTAATGTAGCTAATGTAGGCTCTTTTTCATTCAAAATTTCACAGGTACGAAATATGGACAGTTTATCTGGCGCTTAAGACGATTTCATAAGTATTGCTTGAAAACAAATATGCAAAAATTGTAGTAAAAAGGGCATTTCGAAGTCGATTGCAGAAGTCAACGACATTTGTAAAAAATACAAATCAAACAAGTCTCTGTTGTTGTCGAGAAAGATGACCAAGCTGTTCTGAAGATAGAAAACTATCAGGGCGAAGGAGTAGTTGCCACTCTGAAAGTCACCCGAGGAAATAGTGGAGTGATGGACGTCCCTTTTCAGACACAGGAGCATCTTGTAACACGTCGGTCTCAAAACTTTGTAGAGAGTTGTTGGTGTCAAATCTTTAAATCTTAGTGAGTATAGAGCAGTTACTTAGAGCATTTAATGGATCTAAAATAAGACTTCATGGAACGTACACTCTTTGGATTCGCACAAAACGCGACAAGATAAATAGTAAATACAAAAGTAAATACAATTGTTTTGGTACTATTCGGTTCACATATTCTCAACACAAATTCCAAACTAGATATAAAATATACATTTTTAGGTATAGTCATAATTTTACAACAGTATGACTAAGTTTTGTACTTGATAATATGTTGATCAGTTTTGATGCTTAGTATAATGTACATAAGCCTTAATTACAACACATAATAATAATATGTGTTACACTAAGGGTAGGATCACTCTGCCATGAATGAAGTCAATAATAGTTCATTGCAGTAACCTAAATACTGACATAGCTGTTATGAAAAGGAATGATGAATCCTTTATGGAGGTACATCATACTCACAAGTGAGTGTTAATAATAACTTATAATCTTGTATGTGAGGTTTATTCATTATCTTTATTTTATATTACTCATTACTAGCTATTTTTCATAAGTCCTCTCTGTAAAAGTGTTAAAATCTTGTAGATTGTGTATGTTGATCTAAAAGAAACGTATAATTTATCAAAATTTAGGCAATTAAAAGTTTTATTCAATTATAAAAGACTCTAGCCACCATTTACTGTCCCTCAAGCTGTATCTTAAGATTATGAAAGTGATTTAAACCACTAATATAATAACTACTAAATAATAACAAATATGTTTATTTATATTTGGAACTTTACAGTTGAGTGTACACGTCAGTGAAGTTAAGTACGTTATACATAATTATAATAACTTCAGGTATTCTACCTTTCAAGGAAAATATCTGCTTCCAAAACTGAGAAAACCGTACAAATTCTAATTTCTAGTGCTATCTGAAAAAGCGTCATTGAACATAAATTTAATTGAAATGTAATTTTTGTCTATGATATTTTTACTCATATCCTTTTATCATATCATTGAACTAGACTGTTGAGAACTGAAATATTTTGAAACAAGGAGAGAACTTTGCCTATGCATCAACATCAACCGTTCTTTATATTCATCATACATTTTGTTAACACGATGTTGCTAGGAAAGATTAAATCTTCTTCAGCCGTTTTTATTTTCAAAGTGATTTAATTAAGATAAAGTAAATCCAACAACTCTTTGATCCCCAATATGTTTTTGTTTTTCATACTGAGACTGCAAATCATAAAAAAACTCGTCCATAAATATTATGAAATATTATATTTTCACTTATATGCTTCAGATTTTTCTAAAACTATTTATGCTTAAAAACATGGTGATTAATATTAACTCCTTATTACTCGTATATGAATCAACAGTGGTTATGCTTCTGAGGTGTGTTCCACTGTAATATTAAGATTATAATAATAGTGTAAAATATTAACATTTGGCATTTCCCTTAACAAATTCTTAATTACGCTTGTTGCGTTTGAACGACACAATGTTTTCTATAGTTTTTCTTGTCCCTTCCAAGATTTTAAATTATATCCAGAGTAATCTATATTTATATGTAAGATTTCTCTTAGTACTACTGATATGATTATAACGATCATAATATTCTCGTAGGTATAGTTATTATAATACTCTATTGGTTGTATGAGTGATGGTGGTTGGGCTGCGAGCCGGTGTATTATGACGTCTATAATTCAGTAGCAATCTTGTGGATCCCAACCACTGACTGCTGGCAGCCGAGATTAGCAGACCGTGTGCTCTCAGACTGCTATGTCCTATCTTCAAAGTGGCAGAAGAACATTGCAGACTTCAAATGTTTCATAAAGCTTGGTTTCGTTTTATGTAACTCTGAGTTTGTTCTTATGGATATCAATGGAGGCAAGAAGAAATACAGCAGAATAAATATATTTGAAGCAAAATTTGTAAAACCATATTATATTTTAACATGTTACATTTTGTTCAAAATTAAAAGAATAAAATTATACAGTGGAAAAGTTTTAACCACTGCGAACGTTAGAATTTGCCCTACTGCGTTGCTTAGTTATTTATGTCTCTAAATATATTTCCCACTTTTATTTTATCAGTGTAGAAGTATCAATAAAGCCCCGACCCGGCTTAAAAAATTCCTGAAAAATTACAGATAAAGCAATAAAACTTGATACATTATTACTTCACCTATAAATCTACTTTTTGAAGTAACTAAAACTTTTTTCCTGTCAGGGGGGTGGCGGCTTATTTAAGAGGTCGATTTGCACATCAAATTAAAGTTTAATATTGGAGTAAAGTACCGTAAATACGATCTCAAAAAGGTCCACTCTACAAAATTACATCATATCAGTGTTTAACTAATACATTTCTACACAAATAGCTAGTATAAAATAACGTGTAATAATAGTTAGGCTTTATGTGTACGTCACATTTTTGAGTTTTTTATTGGTGTATTGAATTTGTTTACGAATGTATTTATTATGATATATAAAAGTATTTGTAAACGCTCAGCTAAATCTCTTGAAGTGACATCTACCATGATCTAACTCAGTGTTCCTCATATAAAAATGAAGCTTTATGTGCAATTTCAAGTCTACGGTTTAGTCAGTTGTCGGTATATCGTGCACACTGATAGAACAAGCTTCATAGAAACACAGAAAAGAAACTTTTCCAGCCCCTTGAGTAGCAGGCTTAGCTAAAGCTCAGCCAATAAACCAAACTTTGTGCAAAGCCACTACGCTGTACATCAAATCGTTCTCGATATAATGTACGTACTAACCCACGTGGACAAACACGTGCTGACCAGAAATGGTTAGAATACCCCGGTCCACTTTATTTTATTTTATTTCGCTCATCCAATCAGTGATATTGTTCTGATCGAGTATGGCCAAATAAAACCACTTTCACCCTTGAATACACCAGAGGTTTAAGCTTAAGAACAAATATTATCGTATGCACTGTTCCAAATAGCTCCAAAAATTAATATTAAGCATTTTTTTTTCATTGTTATAAATTTCATTGGTTCTAATTTAATGATTGATTCATATAGTATTTTAATAAATATTCATTGACTTACATTTAAACATGTTCTCAGTACATATATTTACGAACAGGTTTAAATTATTGATAAATATATTTTTGATTTCAGCGGGACTATTTTAAGGTAAAGCGGTTCAATTGCAGACAGCAGAAAATGTCTCGCCGGAGCCGCGGCTGTAATGAAAACTGTGACTAATTCAGTCACTTGATCTTCCTTTGCCAGGTAAGGAAAATACATCTCAATTTTCAACAGTTCTGAGCTACGTTTACTGTATGAACGATACTGCGAGAAATTGTTTGAATGACTTTTGTACAAGATATGTATCCTGTGCAAAACTGGTAATTTTTTTTTAGTTTCGAATTTAAAATACCAGTTTTATATTAATAAAATTTTATAGTAAGATATTTTAATAACATTATATATGTTGAAGTTTAGTTTATTTGTTGTAGCTAGGTAATATATTATTTTATCTGTCATATATTACTAAGTATTAGAGTATTTAAAAATGTATTGAAAGGAAACATAACACATTATTACCACAGTAAATTATGCATATACATATATGTACATAGTACATTCTGGGAAGAGTTTCTTTAATTTTAGTACATTTATATTTAAAAATGTATTACTTGTACTATAAATGTTGCAATAATAAAAAAAATAATTTACTTTAAAGTGACAATTATGTCTTTTCTTCTAAGAACCATAAATACTATTGATGAAAATCGTAAAAATAGCTCGTAACAGATTAGAGGAGAATAGGATAGGAACAGTGTTTGAAAGAGAGTGGATACTAGATAATTATGTCTATGCTGCGTGGGTTTGAGTACTGCGGCCAATGGCTTGGCTTGCAAACGAGAGTTGAGAAGAAATTTGGTGACGGGGAGAGTATGGCCGTCACGCCTGTCGCAAAAATGTTAATAACATCATGACACTGAACACAACGACACCAGAAAATCAACTAGAACGCAGAGGTTTAGAAAGGACGGTGGCTCGCACTGATGTAGGAGGGGACAATGGCAAGGAAGATATAAAGCTATGTAACTAACTAGAAATATTAAAATAATAATCGTTTAAATAACTTTAAAAAAATTTAAAATAATATTTTCTCCCAAGTATACTTGATTGTTATGATGAAAAGGTCCAATTACTTTCATAAAGACAAATAATGAATAGAATGAATATACATTTATTTATGACATTGACATTAAATATAATCCCTGTGTACAGGAAACTTGCGATTACTTATGTTAGCCTCCCACGTGCTTTGGTTTTATTTTATGCCCATCGGATTTCAGAACAGGAGTTTAACCCTCGTGTAGCAGGACGATATGTGTATTGTTGATAATGGATGAGTAGAATTTCTCGGTGCAGTATTTGTATATCAAGCAAGTAGCAGGTATATATAAAACTATTAAGTGATCTGGATCATAATAAGTTAACTGTTAAGGTTTTAACGTACGTTTTTGTCCTGTAAGATGTCATTTGGAACGGTTTCATGATGATCTATGTACCGAAAAATCAAATATTTTTAAAGTGGCTGTTAATAATCAAGCGGGAGTAGAAAATTCTTACAGCCGGCCTTATGCAATTTGATGGTAGAAAACGAGTACAACAGTTACAGGATTTCAAGTTGTTCACCAAGTCACCTTACGATAAATCAATAAAAAAGGAATCCAGCGCACTTCTGGTCTGACTACAAGTTTGATGTTCCTACCAGTATTACATGATTTTGGACATTTGCCATCGTATAAAAGGAATAACAACATATAAACCCTGTTATCTTTTCAAATCTTCCATCGCCAATAACAAACATAAACATTCAGTTATACATATTTCTATTAATAGGTATGTAAACTACAGTTTCAATTAGATATGTAATTGAATTTCAGTAAGTAACGTAGATATGCTGGATTGAGTTTAGCGCTAGTTCAACTTAACTCGGTTGGTTCAACGTGCTTTACAGATAAAATACATAGTAGTGCACTCATGTGTGACAATGAGAATTACTCTTCACCTATATTACAGTATATTTTGTAGTCTAGGTGTATTTGATGTCGAAACGATAAAAATAGAACATTTTTGTTTTTTTCTGACCTCTTCTGTCTAACATGACTCCAGATTCCAGGATTCAAGTATATGACAGGATTAATCTCTAAAAGCTACACTAAGAGGAAGGCCAACTGGAGCTAAACTCAACGTATGCATTGAATCTCAGTGTTTAAAGGACCTTTAATATTCTTTTCAATATTATCAGTTTGGGCTAAGCTTCGCTAAACAACTTCTAAAGACAAATGTTCTGTAATCATTTTGTCATAGAATTGTTTCCTTTACCCAATTCTCACATTCGAATTTTACCTCTCTACATGTAATAGCTCAAAAAGACCTTTGCGTGAATTTTTTTAGCATTCCGAACACTTTAAATAGGCCTGATTATTATTTAATCTGAAAATAAGCACGTTATTTTCAATTTATTTTTCTAAGAACTGCTGTCTTTGGTATTATTTCTAGAATGAAAATAATAGATACAAAGTAAAATAGCCAACAATGTCAGCGGCTTAGCAGCCATTTTCTGCTGAAAATTCAATTACATTTGTAATTTAATTTCAGTGTTGAAAAGAGTTTTAACCTTGTTTTCAATACGCATATTAACAAAGATGACAATTCAGATAACATCTGGAAATTAACGCGGTGTTTCTTAGTAAGATTGCATTTATTTTATAATGTTCTAATTAAAACAATGATTTCTGAACTAGCTTTCTATTCCTATTAAATACATATAAGCTATGCGCTTTTTACTTATTTTTATTATTTTATTGTATTATACTTCCCCTAAAATCTGGTCAAAGAGCTATAGAAGTGCCCATAAGGGATGTTTATTGAAATCATGTTACTACCGTTGAACTACTCTAATATTTTTATCAAATTTGCAGTTGCATGGAATTTTTAATTATAAAATACCAAAAAATTATGTTAATTTTAAATTGAAATTATTTTCCATTTATTAAATATAATCCAGAGAAATGTATCTATTAGGAAAACTGAATTTTTTATGATTTTATAAAATTTTCAATATTTGGATATTTGTTACACCAATAATAATAATACACTCAATAATTAAAACAATCCAACCCAAAGTAATATCGTCTTATGAAAATAAGATTTTTAAGAACTGGATATATCTTACAGAAATAAAAGTAAGGCAATAAATGCATACTCAGGAAACTTTTCAAAGTTGCTATAAATAATACAAATCTTAATTTGGTTATTGCACAAGAGAACTTCTGTTACTTGTCGGGTACAATTGCGTCTCACGTCTTAAGCATGTCCTGTAACAAACCGGCAACCGACAATTTCATCAACTTACTTGGCTAACTTTGTAGTTAAAGTTAGCTCAGGTCAGAACGTAATATTACAGCAGATAATGTTAACTACAACAAAGTGTAACCAGGAAACACTGATTGTGTTACTTGTACAGGTTGGCGTCTGACGCCTTTGTCAGGTCTTGTATAAAGTCAGTTAGTAGTTGACGGATTCACTAACTTGTTTTCCAGCTAAACATCTAATAGGTCAGATATGTAGGTGTAAAAGAACAGTTACACGATATATAGAATATTTCAGAAGTCTTCTTAAAAACTGCGGGCTTTTATTTTATTTGTAAAACAAACCTTTAATGTAACCACGTCTACTTTATACCGTTACTCATATGTCTGCCTTTTGTTTCTCCATAAATCTCTGATAGAAAACTAAACTTATTTATGTAAATCCAAGCTAGTGACTGTAGTATATACATGTGTAAACATATAATTAATTAACGCATGTGTTTTTGCGTTTCAATCAGGCGGAGATAGTTCAAATTTTGACTAAGTTGTACCGAAGGGACGAACACATGGGGTTGGATGGAGCTGAGGTTTTAGTAATGAATACTTAATTTTCAAAGTTTTCTTGTAAGTTTAATTGGGGCAAATAAACATAAAAGCGCCACTTCTAGATGTTAAAAATAAAATAATGTATTGCCAAGTTGCTGCCAAATTGAGTGATAATGAACTAAATGATATTAAGGGTGTGGGCCTAATGGTTCCAATGGGAATGTTGCATACGAATTTAATTACGATTTAAAACTTTAAAATTTACTTCCGTTTACGTTAATGTCGACTTACAAGCGCAGGCGTCAACACCTTGGCTCGACATTGCAGCTGTAGCCGGAAAAAAGTGAAGGATAGTAGATTAGAAGTCTAAAAAGTTGAACTCTCTTAAAACAAAATCACGACAGTATTAGCCATTAATCGAGACAACATTCATGATAACGTAGTCCCGTCAGAGGGACATCACCACACTACTATCAATATTAATCTGCCAAATAAAACATCAACCAAGTTAAGTTACTTTACTATTTACAACTTTACTTTATATTACATTCAAAATTAGGTGTCTCTCATGAAATTGCTAATTTATAAAACGAAAATATAAATTTTACTTACGGACATGGGGTGCAAAGTGTTTTTCGGTAGCAAGATATTCGTCTACAAAGTTCCTGAAAGAAAAAATTAATACGCCTGCCCAAAAGGTTATTAATCCGCCAAGAATTTAGTTTCAAGAACATCGGACGTAACTTATATTAACCAGTAACGGGTAACGAGGTTTTCGAAAATATGTGTATTATGTAAAATACAACTAAATAACGTTACAAAGTCTTAAATTAACAGGCATATTATTAATGTCTCAATCTCTTTTATATTTTTTTAGTTAAATAATTAAGATGGACGATTGTGTTTGATATCAATCACACCATGTACAGGTAAATGGAAACTTTTCAGAAACGATTACGAATCGAACAATATTAAATTACGCCATATTTTGAATTTCAGTTAGTAATAATGCAGTATCAAAATACCGTCTGTGACCGCAGCACTTCTTATCATAACTATAATAGACCTTGTACTGTATGGACTCTCCTTCTTATTCTGTTTGATATACAATGATATAGTTTATAATAATTATTTATATAAAAATTATTATAATAAATAACATTTATTTGACACATATTTTGGAAATTAAACTAAACTTAATGTTCACTATGTTTAAGGTATAATTCTCTATAGTATATCGATCAATGAAGTTTCCCATGACAATGGGCAGAGTAAGGTTTAAAACGGGACCATCCTCTTCTTGAAAATATTAAAGTAAAAATTAACACTTCCGAGGAAAATAAACACCAACGCATTCATTTCATCCATGCAATGAATAAAAAAATCTAATATAATATAATTTTTAAAACCTATTCAGCATTGTTTCAATAAAAATAAAAATAAATCGTTTCTAATAATTACGCGGTATTTATTAATTTAAAACACACGCAATACGTCTGAGCATTAGTAATTCGATCAATATTTGACTTAAGTTTACGAAAGTTACAAAAACTTATTATTTGAGTAGACGAAACATTGGGTGGTTTAATAAAACTGAAGCATGGTGTTAGATTTAGTTCGAATGCTTAGCCGTGCATTAATGCATCAATTTAAGCATCCCTTTCACACTAGTATAGTGGACCGCTTTCAATTGAATACACGTGATCGTGTCAACGTGATATGAATGACAAAAGGCTAAATACTTCTGAGATGGATGCACAATTATAATGGTGAAATTGACTAGGATTTAACGTATTATTTTGAAGAGATAATTTCTCAGAATGTTCCATCAAGACTGGTATGATCTAGTGCTTCATAGTGCATAGTACTGAGAAGAATGCCAGCAATGGAAACATTTCATTCAGGTGCCTTGTGATACTAAGCAAATATATATAGCAAAAGAAAATAAGGTCGAAGTATAAAAATTTTTTCAAAAGATAAATTCATACGAAAATCTAAAAAATCCAGCAACAACAGCAACAAAAATAGGTGAATATCACAGTTATGACACTCAGATCTTTAAATACTTGCTCAAAATTATTTTGAATATTTGTTATTTTTTTATTAAGAAATTGCAATAAAACCTGGGTTTAACAGTCACTAATAACATTGCAAATCAAGTATTTCTTTTAATAATGTCTTCGTTAAATATATTTTCAAGGTTAAAATTTAATTTCAGACAAATTAATTAGATTTCCTGTAATGCAGTTGAAATTCTTCTAATGTACAAACATCCATAACGCTTAATGTTTTCTTGCCTATTAATGTGATCTATAAATAAATGTGCACTAAAATGTATCACAGGAATAATAATACACAATAGGCCACTGTGGAAACTTTTCACAACATAGGGACACGTGGACCACTATTGAATTCACTTCACTATTCCAGTTTACTAAATTACGTGCGGCTTCAGGTGAGAATATTATATGATATAGATGTGTTTGTTTCTGTGAATAATTTTGGCTTTACATCATTTTTAAATACTTAAAGTAACGTTTAGATTGAACGGTAGTAACTGAGATGATAAGGCACTAGTACACAAATAAGGCCTTTCTTAATTAATCAAAGTCCGAAACGTTTGATCTATGTGGATGGATTATCTAGTTCTGCGTAGTCGGGATTCTTTTGTCCATCTTGACCCGCTTAATTAAGCTCGTTCTATTTAGAAGAGAATTCTTCCTTATTCATAAGCATCTAAAAATTAAGATTAAGCTATCTTTGTCACAGGTCTAAAAGTCACTGCTTAAAATCTACCTGGATGTCTCCATAGATTTCACCAATACCAATAAAAGTAAACGAAAATACACATCAAGATGGCAAGTTTTCTCGAAAAATATAATATTATTAACACAAAATTCAATATACTATTATAATAATAATAAAGATAATAAAGGAATAATAAAGTTCAAAAAATATAACAATAACAGTGACAAGTATCAAAATTATACATGAAACCTTGTGGACAGACACAGGTAACAAAATAATCCCCATTTATAAGCTGGGGAAATCCGAATGGTCTAAGGCTTAGGACTTTTGTTCTGAGAAAGCGCGGTTCGAATTCTGTGTGTGACATTGATCAGTAATGTTGACCTTTTGCTGCACCGACTCTCCCTGTTCTGTTAAATAAGAACCTCACACAGGCTAGTGGATCATAACGAAGGGCAGATTCAGGTTAATTAGTTAAAGTTAAAGTTTAAAGAATACTATAGTATTTAGTATATTTTATATGCTCACTTATTAAATAACAGTCTGGAACATTCAGTTGGACGGCTCCAATAGATTGAGGTGTTACCACAGTCCGCGGTCACCTGTGTGTTCTGTCAGATAATGATGTGAATATGGTAACAATGACAGTTGATGTTGTTGGGGTTGATAGGAAGTTCACGATAACAAATAAAAGTTTGGAATATTCAGCCGGTCGACTCCAATAGATTGAGGTGGGACCACAGTCCGCGGTCACCTGTGTGTTCTGTCAGATAATGATGTGAATATGGTAACAATGACAGTTGATGTTGTTGGGGTGGATAGGAAGTTCACGATAACAAATAACAGTTTGGAATATTCAGCCGGTCGACTCCAATAGATTGAGGTGGGACCACAGTCTGCGGTCACATGTGGTTCATACCGTTAGAATGGTGTGAATGCAGAAATGTTGAAGTTAAACACATTTTCAAACACAAAGGATAAACGACTGCCTTCACAAACCTATTTGTGTGTAAATGGGCCGTTAGGCATCATTATAGAATAAATAAGGTATTAATAAATAATAAATGACTTTAGGATATATAAAATAAACCATTATTAACCCTGTATTGCCTAAATATTAAACTATAATTTAGTTTTTGTAAGTTTACGACCATTATATTGTCTAAAGTTATTGATTTTATATTTCAGTATGCCAAGGTAGGCCAAATAGGGCTTCACTTAGAAAAACAAACGTGGAAATACGCCACTACGTTTAGGCTGCCGTTACAATGGTCAGTCTAATGCTAGTAAATTCTAAAAGTCATTGTAGATCTGGATGTAAAATTTCCTAATTCTATTGTATAATATATAAATAAGTTCTTTGTAATACTTCATGTAACTCTAAGGATAAGTGCAACCAATGCATACAATTTTAATAAAAGAGATTACTTTGTGTAAATATAAAGTGGTTTTGTTACTGTTAGGTTCACAAAACTTTAACACAAATTTTAAAGTAGAAATAAAAGTTTTATAAAAGTCTATGTCTTAATGCATAATTTAACATTATACGCAATCGGGGCTAAATGTTGTGCTTGATAATATGTGATGGATTTTAAAGGTTAATTATACATAAGCGTTAATTACAGTGCATAATATTAATACGCGTTAAACAGAAGGTAGGAAAACTCATCCATAAATGGTTTTAATAGTAGTCCATTATAGTAACCTAAATACCGGCAGAGCTGTTATATCAAGGAGTGACAAATCTTTAAGCGAGATACAACATACTCACTGATGAACATTAGTTATAACGTATAAACTCGTATGTGAGGTATATCATTGTCTTTTGTTTATATTATTCATTTACTGAATGTTGTATTATAGTGCTCGGGATAGATGGGAACAATCTTGCTCATTATATATACTAATCTGCATGAAAACGTATAATTTATCAACGTGTTGGCATTTATTACTTTGATCCCATAACAATAGCCAGTAGCCACTGTTTATTGTCCCTTAAGCTACATATTAAGATTATGAGAATGGTTAAGACCCCTAAGTAAATCACTTGTATATAAAAAAAACTATCAAAGTTATTTATGCACATTTGGAACTTTACTGTTGGATGTACACGTTAGTGAAGTAAATTTTAAGTAATAACAATAAACCTAGGTATTCTACTCTTCAAGGTTGATATTTCTTTCCAGGGCCGAGGAGAAAATGATAACAATGTCTAGTCTCCAGGGGACTCTGAAAAGCGTCATTAGGAGTTTATGTAATATGATTTAAATTCATTAAAGGTTTAAATGAATTGAACTGTTCTCTTTAAAACTTCAAATCATATCCGATAATGAATTGCGCTGTTGAGCATAGCTGTATTTTAAACACTTATAAAAGAGAATTTACTCTATAAATCAACATTACTTTAACCGTAGTAGTGACATGATTTTGTCAGAAAAGATTAAAACGTGTGGTTTAAACCGTGAGGTTTTTTGTCTTGTCATAGTGATATAATTTTTGTTATGATAAAGCAAATTTAACTCTTAGAGATAAAATTTGTTTCCATTTTTTTCATAGTGAGCTTACATATTATGAAAACTTTACGTCTATAAATACTGTGAAACATTTCTTTTTCTCTTGCATGCTTCAATTTTTTTCAAAATGTTTGTAATTTAAAATATAGTGATTCCTATTGATTTCTCCCAGTATTCGAATCAACAATACTTATTGTTCATAGCTGTGTCTTCAAAGGTCACCGTTATATTAAGATTAACTTAACCGAGTAAAATTTTAACAAGTAGATTTTTCTCTTAATTAATACTTGGTATGAGAATACCATTGTTCTGTTTGAACGACCGTTTGAAGTTTTTTGTAGTATGTTAGTTCATCATCAAAGATTTCAAATTGTATTCATGTTAACCTATATTTATATGTAAGATTTTTATTAATACAGCTGAAATGATTATTAACAGCTATTACATTCTCATATATTGTTATTAAAATTCACTACTGGTTGTATTAATAATGTTGCTCGGGCTAAGAGTAGGTGTATGCAGTCTATAATTCAGTAGCAATCTTGTGGGTCCCAACCACTGACTGCTGGCAGCCGAGATTAGCGGCCAGTCTGCTCTCAGACTGCTATGTTCTATTCTGTAATTTTTGTAATTCTCAACAGGGGCAATAGAACATTCTTTATAACTTGATGGACTGCAAAAATGTCATGCTTTCTGTTTTCCGCACGATTCTTAAATAAGAATAGACTACAAAATGTTTGACTTTGCATGAATATTCATTTCAATATATGCAACACTAAATTTTAATGATATTGCATTTCACTCTATCACTCCATGGGAGTTTGGCTGAGCATTAGTGAAATTTTAGAATCTTTCTTATGGGTAACCTGTTGGCAACGAGAAAATAGTATAATAAATAAATTTGAATCCAAATAAGTAATATAATATTAGATTTTAACATATGTCGTTTTTCATTCAAAGTAAAATAATAAAATAATAGAGTGGAATGCCAATTTTAAAATTAAATAACAAGATTTTATTGCATTTTTCTCTTGCGTAGTACCCTACCTAGCTTTTCGAATGTTTTATTATTTGAACACTGCTATGAAACTTAAGTTAAATGAACGAAGCGACATGTACATATCATGTGGCAATATATCTCAAGAGAGGTGTATCTGTAGACTTTAAATTTTGCCTTAAACTCCAATTTTAAATAGAAAATAGGGTGATCTACAGTGGGAAATTGTCCAACCATGGAATTTGGCTGAGCATCAATGAAGTTATTACTCAGTAGAATAAGACAAGTTCTATTTTTAATTCAAATGGATGTAACATTTCTTCTCTGTATAATCGTTAGTTTTTCAATCTATCCCTAGGATATCACGGAAATCAAATGAACTACAGACTTAAAATTTCACTTGCAACCATATCGAAACTTGCCACACGACAAGTGATGTAGCGTATTCCTACATTGCACATTTTGCACAACGGTATTTTTAGTAGGAAACGAGCTTTTAGTTTCGGAGTAAAGAACAAAATTCCATTCTATGCTTACACAACCTACTTTCCCCTGAAATCGATAGAGATATTTCCCCCGATACTTGAGAAAGAAATCGATTGTCAACTATGTCAATCGATGTTACAATGGGGAACGAAATTGGACGAGTATCAAAGAGGATATAAAATATCATAGTATAAAAGTTTTTAATTTATATATTTTATGTCCAAAAATTAAACCAGCCGCCATACTTTAATTTTTGAATATAACTGAATGTAATTATTGATTATAATTCAATATTCAAAAATTATTAGTGATAAGCCGAGATAAACTCACCATACCTGCCAAATAGCCCTGTCTTTTCAGATATGAGCATATGACAGATTTAATTTCTATTTCCATTTCAATGGTTTGTAATCAGTATTTCCAGCAAAAAAATATATAATCTGAGTAAAATTATTGTTTGATATGTTTAATCCTTTTTGATACCTTTCAATTTAGTCCGCCACCAAAACTGCAATGGCTGATGGTTGGTTTATTTCTTAGGGAAAACAATATCCTCTGCTTATGTTTTACGAAAAAGTAAATTGTGCTAATATAAAATTCAGGTTGTCTCTGAGCTCTTGGACAGTTTGTCCTTTCGTTGTTTATCAAAGCTAATAAGACCATATTTATTACTGACAAATTTTTAAAAATTTTCCAATGTAACACCGCCCTGATAACATACACACACCCGCGCGCGCATAAATATAAATATACATAAACAGAATATCCAGAAGTTCAATTTAAAGAATGATGTTTAGCTTGGATACTGTATGAAAGGGCAGCGCTATAAATAACCGCAGTAGTTCGTGCTCAACTCTACTTTACGAGGGCTAAAACAGGCAATAATTTGTCATCCTTAATTCTAGCCGGACTTCCTTTTTACATCTGCACTAAATAGGAAACTGAATTACAAATTGCCCCATTATTTAATAACATAAATTATCTATTATGCTGCTTATTATTTCCTGATATTTTATTCCTTACATAGTCGATGAGATCTAACACATAATCTACACAAGTTGCATTGCTAACCTAATTTACGGTTGTGAAAAGTTTTCAAAATGTTTGAAAACATACTCTTTAATTACTGTTAGCACTTTTCTTTATGTGTGGATGAACAACTGTCAATCAACTTAATGTTTAGAGTAAGTTTTTGTAATATCAATATGTTACTTCACTTTTGTTGTTATACAATATTGTTCCTGCATGGTTCATACACAATCTATCGATACAAATCGTACATTAATTACATGGCTTGTATTAGCCATCAAGTAGTCAGAATCCTTCTCTCGATGCGTCGTGAAGTGACGATAAGTTGTTCATGTTTATTTGTCACTTATAAGACAAATTTTTAATTCATGTCATCACCTTTTACTGAGAGAAACCTTCCTTCACAGACTACAAATAAAAAGTGCCATCTCATCTTACTCTTCTTACAATACTCCTGAATAACCTAATTTTCATTAAATATCTATTACCCTGAAACTATCAAGATCTTCAAGCTCACGTATTTTAACCTACAATTTCATGTTTTTTACAAAGCACTACAGAATTATTGTAATTGTCCCACCTTCTAAGGCTACATCGAGAAATGTCTCGTTATCGAATAATTATATTGACCTATATCGACCACCAATGAGAGTGTGTTTGTTTCTATAAGCTAGGAGTGGTCAAAGAGTCATAGAGA